>NW_027185252.1:8818511-9566011 GCF_022577435.1 Embiotoca jacksoni | reverse complement strand
GAGACTGCGTTTGTCCGGCCAACAGTCAGGCCATCTGCCACCATCTCGTGCCTTCACCCCTCTGCTGGATGTACCTGTGGACAACTATGCTTCCTCCAGTGCGCGCTCCCGTTCCCTCAGCCCCTCGCCCACTCACAGCTTCCTCCTCACAGAATCACCGCACAGGACCCAACGAGGGCGCCAACCGCATCGCTCCCCAAACAGAAGAGAGAACGGGGCAGCGCCTTTTGACGAGGTCTCCCTGCTGTCCGCGTCCGACCGAGGAGATGTGGCTCCTGAACGAGGGAGGTCGCCTGTGAGGAACGGCCTCGGGAGAGGAAGGAGGGAGGGGAGTCCTGACAGCGGAGAGGGCAGACAGGGCAGGCAGGAGGGTTACACAGAGGTCAGCGTGCGTGTTCCTTCCGAGCGGAGAGGGAGAACCCCTCTGGCCGACGTATTTGATCCCCAGAGAGAGAGGAGCCCATCCACGGGCAGAGGGAGTGGGCTGCAGGCGAACGGACATTCACCAAATAGTCATGGAGTGAAGAGAAGAACAACCCTACCACCTGAGGAGTATGATATCACCACTTTGACCTTCTCCAAGGCCAAGCAGTCACTGGGTAAGCACAATACAAAACACTGCTGAATGACTGTTGTAAAGCTGCTCGTTACATCATCAGTAGAGGTCAGGGCATCACTTACTACCAAACTAAAAGGCATTTGAAATGGTTAAATGCTGTAATATTAGCTGAAAAAGACCAAAGGGAGTATATATAACAATAGACTAACTACAATGCAGGAATCCTACAGTTTATTATTTTTTGATATCCCTGTGGGTTTGCAGGTATAAGTATCTCTGGAGGTGTAGAGTCGAGGGTCCAGCCCATGATAAAAATTGAGAAAATCTTCCCAGGAGGCGCTGCATCTACAAATGAGGCTCTGAAGGTGAGCATCCAAAACACATCCATATTTTATAAAAATGGGTTTCAGCTCTGCAGGCATGAAAAATAAGGATTCCTACACTTGAAGTCTGAGAGAAAAGTAGCAAATATGTGAAACATATTCAGGTCTTTCCACCATAAATATTGAGAATGAACTTCATGAAGCTCACCCTGATTTTAAAGCACATCCAACGTCCATCTAGGTGGTAGTTTATAGTAACTACCTGGCAGGCATCTGTCCTGCGGTTATGGGTTGCTGTTGAAATAAGTAAGCGTGTCGATGACGGAGAGGTTGAACACAATGAGGAGTGGAGAGATGAGAGGAGAGCCATCTCAAGTAGCCCATCACCTCCATTATTGATGAGGTACACGGGTGCTGGTCTGCTAATGTATTGGTAATATATTGCCCACAAAGTAACTTAACAGTCATCAGTGATCTTGGCCTGGTTCACTTAAACACACATGATACACACACTCATTCACCACAGTTAAACACAGACTAATACTTGAAGCTTTAAAGTCAAAGATGCAGCAGACAAAACACCTGAACATAAGTGTGTGTGCGGGGGGGGGGGGGGGGGGGGTGTTAACAATGTCTGAAAAAGACCTGCAATAGTATTTAACTAATTCATACATGTGGGTCAATTTGAATGTGTTGCCTAACTCCACGCTGTCATCTGACTACTAGCCAGGTCTTATGCCTGATTAGTGTGTCAAACATCGAGGGGGATCCAGTATCTGCTCAGCATTTCAAATTTGAAGAGCTTCCCTCTTATGGTCCCTCAGTGCCTCCAGATGCCTGCAGTAAGATTTACACAAACACCACAGCCAAATCTTGGAACAAGAAGAATGTAAAGCAAAAGAGTGTCAGGAATGGCAAAGTTTGAAAATAAAAACAAAACCTGGCAAAGAGACTAAAGGTAGACCAAAAGTTGACAGCCACGTTAGCGGCTCTTTTAGGCTAAACATTTACAAAGTGGTGCAACGAGAAAACATTAACATTAGTATGCTAATATATTCTCTTTCTAACAATGCAAAACTGCTGATGCTGGTAGACAATGTTCACTATCTTAGTTTAGCAAGTTTTGACATTTGCTAATTAACAACAAACAGAAAGGCCGGCTGGAGCGTCATCGGGTTGTTGTTGTTTTTTTGTTTCGGGCAGGTTAAAGATTATACCTGATGGTGGTAGTAAAAGCCAGATAATCACCAGAGTAATTCATATCCATCCTGATGGGAACAGTTATTGAGACGTTTACTAAAAGCCACAAACATCAACCTCAGGGTGACGTTAGAGGAGAAGTCAGGAGCGGATCAAAGTTAGGAGAATTAATTTTTATATAGGTTCCGTGAAGGATTGTACCAAATGTCACAGTAATCAAGCTAATAATTGTAGAGATATTTCAATCTGGAACAAAGTTGTAGGTTTAACCGGGATACCAGGATGCTGACATATAACCATCCTTTTTTTAGCCATGATGTTACTATGACTAAAGACACAGATATATGGCTGATTGTGAGCATCCAAGTGCTATCTATCGTCTCAACCTCGTACCTTAAAAACCAGGCATGACAGCCTGCCCATATCAGCTCCATGGGTCAGTGCTATCTCCCCCTACACTGCTGAGGGAAGTGAGACCCGGGCAGCTCAGTGTTTACACGCATCCTGTCTCCTCAGACCCACCTGATAACTACCGAAGTATGTTGTTTTTTTTGTGTATACAGTCTGCACACATATCCAGACTCTGGATATCTGTACGTGAGTGTGTCACTAACTGGCTGTTGAAGAGGGCACGGTAAATGTGTGACAGGTGAATTAATACCTACAAAAATAATTATATTTTTATCAGCTATAACTCATGACAGCAAAAAAAGTTAGTGTCTTAACATGAAATTAACATTGGGATTCTCTAAACCTTAGACAAAAAAATGTGTTTGGCTGTCGGCAAATGTTTCAGAGACGGGTATCTAAAACCTGAGCCGAACGTGAGCTTGTCTAGATAGAGATAAATGAGTCTAAAGGGTTTTAGTAGATTTAGAAACAATTATAGAGAGATGTGATAAACTATTGATATTTTATTGATAATAAATGACACAGAGAGTCAATACTTCCTCTCTCCTCAGCTAAATATTCTAGTTAAATTTATTTGGCCACAGATCCTCCCATGCAAGCGATAGTAATTTTTACAGGCCATGTTATTTTTGGAACGTGATGCCCATTGGCTATAAAAGAGGGAACCTCATAAATGCGCTCCATGAATGGCCGTGAAGAGGATAGGGCAGATTAGGTTGTGATCTATTTAATTCAGATAAATTACTTTAAAAAAAAAATAAAAATGAAAAAAACACTTTTTAATCTCCTCTTTTGGTTAAATGGATCTAAATCTTTTGATACTGTTCGCTTGAAAAGGCTATAAGGTTAGCGGTGAGCACCAGACTGTCTGGTTACAGCTTTTAAGAAAACCTGTCAGGACAAACGCAGGGCAGCACAGTTCAGACCTCCTCCCATATCCACAGATGTTTGGACCATAATAGAAAGAATAGGTTGGTGCAGAATGAAGGGGAAAATATTCTATTTGTGTCTAATGACTGGAAAGGAAAAGAGAAAGGAAGAAAGACGTGATTGGTGGAGATTCAACAATGGCCCTCGGCCTTGTGTGTTTTTGTGTTATGTGTTTCTAACCTTCACTGACGGTGAGCACATTAGGCAGGTGCATCCTCAGCAAACGCTGATGACATCAGAGGAAGTTCCTCTCCTCGGGGCTCCAAAGATTTTGCTCGTATCCTGCAGGAAACATTGAGCAAATGGTTCTAACAGTGTGTGTTGGGGGGGGTTGTCTCTGTATGTTCTTTTTTCTTCTTTTTTTCAATAACCTTGTGCTGAAAGGGAAACTTTATTTGTTCACTAGTGACAGCCTTCAGTGTGAATATATTAAAGTCATGGGAGAGTCCCAATTCTCTCTGGCATAAATTACGTTCTCACTTAGGGACACAATTACTGCAGATTCATGGAGACTGTCCATAATGTTGCTCAAGACAAAGAAAGACTGCTGCAGAAAAGCGATACAGAGAGGGAGGAAAACGCACAGAGATCTAAACGATCACAAAATAAGATGAAATCTTATTATGTGTTTTACTCATGTTTAACTTGCCTTAATGTGTTAAATCGTGTGTGCTCATCTGCAGGCGGGCTACGAGCTGCTGTCCGTGGACGGTGAGAGTCTGCAGGGAGTGACTCATCAGCACGCTGTGGACAAAATTCGCCGTGCGTTCAGCAACAGGGCCAAAGACCCGATGGTTTTTGTGGTCAAGGTCCCTAAGGTCCCTACGACCCCCACCAGCCCCAAGAGATCTGCTGACTAAACCTTGTGTGCCTCACAGCCGGACTTTTGCTCGGGCATGAAGGACAACAAAAACCTGAAGCTCCTGTGGGACTGAATAAACGACAGGATTCACTGCAGAGGAGGAAGTGCAGGACAGGTGGGGCTCCGGTCACAGAGGAGGGGATCAAAGGCAGAGTTGCGACAAGACATGCCAGGAAATATGTCAAAAAGAAAGGTTTGCGCTGGCTTTTAAGACTGATACAGGAACATATTTATCAAGAAAAAGATTGTTAGAAATCACTTTTGCTTCAACGAAATGTAAGATGAGGCCCAAATGTTGCAAGTGTTTATCTTTTATAACATTCAGTGTTTTTAGCAAACATTTTACCAAATGTATACATTGCACATTAACTAAAAATAATTTACGTGTTTTCTAAAAGGTGTTTTGTGATAAGATTATGTGCCACTGTTCAAACACGTGGCTACCTTGCCGTGACCTCAGAGCCCCGTCTGATCGTGGAGCCAGTGGTTTGCACTTTTCACTTGAAGCATCTTGGCCCTGCAGCCCTGCCAGAGGGAGATTACCCCAGCCTGCGTTATGAGATTTATAGATTTATACCCAGATTAAACCCATGTATTATGTCAAAACTGATAGTTTGGGTTTAGAGGATGTCTGTGGGGATTATTTCAAATTGCTGCTCAGTATTTTTTTGCTGTGTTTTTCTGGCAGAAGTGCTCGTGCTTTGGAGCAATCCGCCACTTTAGAGGCTTAATTACACCATGCTGTGGACGGAGATTATGCAGACATGTGGAGGAGTTGGGAAAAACATGTCAATGAGAAATGCAGGACATGGAGGCCTGTGGCACAGTTGAATTCAAAGTGGGGTAGAGGAGATATGGCCAGGAGAATGTAATGTGCATAGTGCCTTACTTCTGTGGACGGGGAGCGGGGGAAAACACTAATAAAATGTTACTCAAGCTTGGTTTTATTAAGCGTTAGAAAAGCTCAGGATGAAATGTTTATATCTGGTTAAGGGGTAAGGGTTATTCTGGCATACTATTAAATGAAACTGATGAAACCGAGTCCGTCTATGCCTTTTGAGTTAGTACGAAGTTCTTCAGATAATTGAATTCAATCCAAATAATTTACTCAACCTTTGTGTTTCACGTAAAAGAAACAATCAAATCCATAGTCACTTTAAGGTGTGACAACTTGTTCTTTAATTAAAAACAGTCATTTGTACAAGAAATGTACACATAAAAATATTCATGACAACTACATACTTTATGAATTAATGAAGACACAATGTAAGCAAACATAAAAAAAATGGCGCACAAAAGGATGAAAAACAAAAATGCCACAGAAAAGAGAATGTGTTACGTTGCTTTGGTCTAGTCACAGTGGCTACATTTGAAATAGATATTTGTCTAAATAAAAGACAATGTCACTCTGTTATACTATTTAGTGTTTTACATATTTACACAAAAGAACGGTTATGTAACAATGAAGAGAACCGAGATTTGAGGAAAACAAATGGAAGTCCAAGATGCACACAGAACTTTTCAGTGAGTTTTTGTTTTGCAACACCTGTGTTCGTTGTAATGATGTACCTGTGGTGAGTAAGTAACAGTCTAGGTCTGGTTAGTAAAGTGAATGTGGCTGGACTAACACAACTGGTTCCATTCAGAGTCGCTTCCCATGGCTTTACCTTAACAGTTTATGAACAGTGCAGACTTTTTTTAATACTCTAGAATAAACCACAGTAAATGTGGCAATGTCATGCAAAATATAGCCCGATCAAATGCGGTGATCAAGTTCAACTGAATTTCCAAGAATAGGAAACATAACACTTTCTCTGTTTGTGTCAACACTGACCTCAGCTGGATGAAGAAGTCTCTCAGAATAATATATCTCATGCATTTATAAATGAATGACAAAAACCAACGATGACGACATGAGTTAGTGTGATAGGATGATACTGATTATCAAGTGAAAGATCAATTCAAATTGAGACAACAGGCCAAAAACGAGCCTCAAATAAAAGCTCCCCACTGTTTTAACACCTGCAAAGTTTGGTCGCCAGGGTGGATGGTTTTCCACAAAGATTATATAATGTAAACATACATTTTTCCATGCATTACAGTATTAGGTGCACTCTTTCTATGCTGCCGCCTCCGTTTGTAATTGATCCATCATTTGAAATGTTGGTATGCCATATACATTAACCCACATTTATACCAGTACTACAACAAAATATCTTGAGGTGCTATATATATATATATATACATATATATCATATATATACATGTATATACATATATATGTATACATATATATATACATATATATATATACACATATACACATATATATATATATATGCATACATATATATACATATACATATATATATATAAAAAAAATATACAACATCTCCATTGTATAATTTCCATTTAACTATTATTCCTCGATATAGACTCTTTGCAAAATAAATGTTCTCAGCAGCCCTATTATACCGACATGCTCAGTGTAACACACAGCCCTGCATATACTGTGAGAGCAGCGCAACCCACAGCTTCAAAAAGTTAGCATGCTCCTCACCGGTTTATATTTAGGCCCTCAGAAGCCGACCTGCCTTGAGGACACTCAGCGCTGGAGCTACTGCATCTGCACACTCTCATCTCACTGTCACCCGAACCAGCTTCTCCTGAAATCTCTTATAACGAAGACATGCAGTCATGCCAGTCTCACTACCTGTATAGCAGTCAGGGAAGTTTATATTCTAGCTGGGGGACTAGGAAGACTTCAAACATGTTATTTGGCTTCGGGTTGCCAAGAGCTTCATAAAGAGCACTAATGGGAGTGAAGGGGAATAAACGGAAACTCTGAAGAAGCATGCCTACAGTTCAAACACTGGCTTAAATCTCCGTGACGTCTCTACCAAGCTGCAATACTGTAAATATGCTCTATTTTTAGTTTCCTGATACTGACCGCCGAGTTGCTTTTCACTGTTGTACAAATAGTTGAGTCAGAAGCAGAAAGCGAGAACAGACATAAGGACAAAGTCAGAGTGAAAGAGGGGAATGAGTGGCATCCTGGTGATATCTGCCTTGCTACCATATGCTTCCGAGTGCTGAATTATAGTGAAATATAAATGTTTATGTCAGCTTGCTGCATTGTCTGAACAAGTTGACACATTGATCAAGTGCAACAGCATCAGTGTGGTGGTCTAGAAAACATGCGCAAAGTTCAAATAAATCCTCCCCTTTGAGCGTTCGGTTTCTGTGTCTCCAGTAGTTTAGGAAATGACAGAACAGGAAGTCCATGTGTAAGCAAACCAAGAGCCACATGTCAAAATCGGTTTGTTTGAGTTTGATGATTTGCCTCACAAGAACATCCCGAACAAAAGAGAGCAGGGAAGTTGTGCAAAGTACAACCATGGTTCTCATGGTGAGCAGATTCTTTTGTTGCCAGTGACGACCATTTACACTGCATTTATCTGAAGTCACAATACCTTCCTTTTCAGAAACACACCGCTGATATAATACCTCCGAAACAGCAAAATATACTTTATAATTTGTATAATTAAATGGACGGTTTATACTGTAAAAACTATGAGATGTGAACAATAATATTTGGTGGTATTTTCCTTTTATTTGTCGGACAGTGGTTGTTCGTGTCGCCAATGAGCACAGTTTGGACGGCTGATGAGGTCATCATTAATAGCCAGCGGTGGTGGAGTTTGATTGGACTGCTGTTTCGCTGCACGATTACATGCACGCTGGTGGCCGGGCGTTTAACATCTTGTGCTACCAAGAAAGTCGTGATTACGTTTGGACCACATTGCTCTGCATGTAGTACATTTTTTTTTTTTTTGCTTTAAAAGGTCCCATTGATTTTGAATAACCTGATTTGAACGTGGTCTGAGAAAGAAACACTTTTTTTCACTGCTTTTGCTCCCACAGAAGGAAAAAAAAGTCTTTGTGCTAGCTTTGAAGTGGAATACAACCCATTAGAAGCGTCACGGGAGACACCTTATAAGGATTTATTGGAGTACATCTCTGTTAGCAGGAAGAACAAATGCACCTTTGGGAGATCTCCCTTTTGACAGTAACGAGCGGTGAAAGCTCGTTCAGTGGTCCAGGTAAAGCCATGTTGAAGACGGTGCAGTATTTGGCCCGGAGTTCAACGTTTGGTTTACATCTTCGGAGTCTTTAGTGAGTTGCGTTTCCATGTTTCTGTGCACATATAACTGTAATTGTGTGCGTGCGTGTTTAGATCTCTGTGGCAGTGATTTCCTCAAAGTGGATGTCATTGCTGCCACTGTGGACATCGTAGTCCTCCATGTCCCTGTTCTCCAGCTCCAAACTCAGCTCCCTCATCACTCTCTCCAGATCGCGGTTGCGGCGGTACATCTGGATGTAGTTTTGCTGCAGCTGTTTCTGGTAGCGGATTACCTGTGTTTAAAGAAAAAGGAGGATCAGAGTAAGATTTGTAATCTATTTTGACACGTGTGACACTGAATGAAAATAGCAAAGATTAAAAGTCTGTCACCAAGACATTACTTACCTTCTCCTTCTCCTCCTGCCACACCCTCCTCTCGTCCTCAAACCGGGACAGCTGCTCCTCACTCGTCCTCCTCTCGTACATGAGCTCGGCCTTCAGCCTGTCCACCTAAGGGAAAGAAAACATGTACTGTTTCAGTGGAGAAAGTCATACTGTGCTTAGCTCATTTACTTGAGATGAATTAGCAATACCACATTGTCGGGATACTCCCCTCAACATCCTTCTTTAATAATAATCAAATAATTGGGCCTTTAAATTACATAAAACCCAATGACAAAATACCTAAGGGACAAACTCATGGATAAAAACACAGTAAAACACATACATAAGTACAAAAGTATCATTATAACATTCTAAATACTGCACTTAACTGCTAATAAATGTACTTTTAAATGAGTTACTTTCCACCGTTGGACTGATTCATTTTCATCACTTGTGTCTGGAAAATTTGCAGGAAAGTCATGTACCTGTTGTCTGAGTACCAACAATGTTTCTGCATTCAGCCTCTGAGCCTTGGATTCATCACTCTCTCCACCCCAGACCAGATGGGTCTCCTCTCCGTCGCGGTACACAGAAGGACTGGGACCGCCTCTGCCTGAAGTACCTCGACCCTGTTGGAGGGAGAGGCTCATGCATTGCCCCTTCATGGTTCCAGGTAGAGAGGCTCCGCCGTGATTGGACAGAGTGTCACGGAGCCGGGCTGACTCCTCTTCCAAACGGCCCACTTTCTCCCGGAGCAGCTCGGCTTCGCTCTTGCGTCTCTGGAGTTCGTTCTCGCAGACTTCCAGCTCCAGAGATCGCGTCCGCGTGGCGGTCTGGGCCTCCTGGGATCGAGCCTGGCTCGCTTGCAGCTCAGATCGAGCTTCTCTTAGCTGCGCCTTCAAGATCACAATGTCTCCTGCCTTCTGGCTGAGCTCCGACTGGATTTCCTTCAGCTGCTGCTTCAGGAGGGAGATCTCTCCCGACTTCTGACACACCTGAACAGAGAGATGCACTGAAATACTGAAAATACAGAACAAAATGTCTCTTATGGCAGATCACAGACTGACACTTGGGATTTTTTATTTTGCTCCTTAAAGGCAAACTCTTTCAAGTTTATGAGCTTATGAGGATAATTTAAGCTACTGGGTGTCATTTTATGCTTTTATCGGTGAGTAAACAGTTTATGCTTTTATTAGTAAGTAAACACTAGAGAAAAACATAAAAAGGGAAAGAGAGAGAGAAGTGAGGAACGACATGCAGCAAAAGCTCGAGACCTTTCATCACTCCGCTAACCCTGACCCAACCGCATTCCGGTTTCTGACTCTGGCTCACCTCCCACTTTGTCTCCTCCAGACGTGGCCCCAGCTGCGTCTGCTCCCTCTGGATGGTGGCACATCTCCTTTCCAGAGTCTCTCTGTCCTGCAGCAGCGAGGAGAAGTCCTCCTGCAGCTTCTTCTTCTCCTGCTGTAGCTGAAATACCTGGAAACACACAAAGATGGATATGTTCAGTATAAAATAAAAGACGCATGGTCAAAGAGAAAATCTGTGGACTCGTCACTAAAGCGCGAGACCACATTAATAACTGGAAGAGAAGATCTATATGAAGTTTAGGTTTCCGACAAAATTATATCAACTTAAGACATCAACTTCTGAAAATGATTGACATCACAAAGTCAAAACAAACTATCGCACACACTGATTTAATATAATATTTTTCTTACAAACAGATTACCGGGTCTTAAATACGTAGCATACCTGTAACTGTAGCACCTGCTGTGCTCTCTGCGCCTTCTGAGAGGCCTGCTTCATCTTGGTGGCACAGCTCTGTCTCAGCTCCTCCATCTCTCTTTCACAGCGACGCTGCTTTTCTTCATACACCTTTCAGAGAAAAAGATATGGAGAGAGGTCAGAGAGTAAGAGAGTTTTGAAAGTTCGTGTGCACGGTCAGGCGACCATGTCTCACCTGGCAGATGGCGGCTTCATTCTCATCCAGGTTTTCTCGGAGCTGCTGGAGCTCCAGGTCTCGCTCCCTCAGCTTCTCCTCCAGCTCCCTCACCACGGCCTCGTAGCCCTCCACAGGTGGTGGCGAGTGGCCACAGGACCCGCTGTCCGACAGGGGCTGCCCGCGCCCACTTAGCGACCCCGAGCCTGTACTCTTGCTGGACGATGAACGTCCACTGTCTGAGTTACTGTGGCCGTGGCTCCCACTTCCACCTGAAGTGTTTCTGCCCACGCCCGGCACGGGCTCCAGCTGGCCCCCAGTGCCAGACCCAGAGCTGGAACCCTCACTGGGGGCCAAACTGTAGCCTGTGCTGCTGTGAGTGGGGAGGCTTGAGAGGGAGTTCCTCCCTGAATCTGACATGGAGCAGGACTGGCTGTTCCGAGCATTGCGACCTCCGCTGTAGGAGTTACGCTTCCCTTCAGAGCTGGAATTGCTGCAGCCCAAGTTAACGTTTGTGCCGCCGGCGTTGCTGGATCCTCCGAGGGGCAGCAGCAGGTTGAGGCTGGCCTGGCTCTCCGACAGACAGTTGCCCCCTGGCCGTGGCGACAGGTACTGCACAGAGTGACGATTCTTGGGAACTACGGGTTTGAATGCTGTAGGACGGATCAGCACTTTCTCCATGTTCTGAAAGTTAAGAGTAAAACAGCATTAGTGGCTGATAAAAGCTAAGCTGCGCTAATTACCAACGGCTGAATAAAACTCATTAGAGAGGGGTGAGTGATGTGCTGGCAGGTCACCCCACCCGGCTCTGATTAGTTTGATTTGCTTTAATTGATATTCATGGGCTTAATTAAGCAATTTTCTTAATAATATTCCTATCTTGTAAGATAGAGAGACACAGTAGAGGGAGAACGTGAAAGAGGAGAGGACAGAGAAAATCTGATTAAAGGGCAGAGAAACAAAGAGGGAGGGAGGTGAGTGGAGGAAGAGACACGACAAAGACGGAGGAGGTGATAGCTTCTTCTGTTCTGTAAGCATTTTCTTAATGATCTTCCTCAGGGTTCACCAAATATGTCACTGGATGTAAGTGAGCTCCGACACTGATCAAGATGTGTCTGCAAGGTGAGGAGCTGTCAAATGATCCATCTGAGCCCGTCAGGCTGGTGATTAAGCTTCCCACTGGATCGATGGAAATAAATAGCCAATTAGACAGCTGAGGGGGATCTGCTGTAAAACATGTCCACACCGGTGGCACAAACGCTCCTGTCGGCTTAAGTGTTTCATCGGTGCAGTATGTATTCAGGGAAGAGCAGATAGGACAAAAGTCCTCCGTATGATATTTAATGTCCCAGCGTGTAATCTTGAACCGTAATTGAAGAAGACATCATCCTATAGGTCCTTCAGGTCAGAGGTCACGGGCAATGACACAGCAGCACGTACAGAGCTGAGAAGGATACAGTGTCATGCTAAAAAGCACTTCAATATTTCCAGTAAGGTCGGTTCCACTTGTGACACCACTCTAGTGCCACGGATGAATGTCACATACAAAACATCGATATCAGGTTATGAAAGCCCGCATCTGAGTTTTGAGGCTGAGGTTGAAGAGATTCATACATCATTTTCTTGTGCATGAGCACTTTTTCAAGAGTTTTCAACCACTTCTCACAGACTTCATCAGTGAATGGAGTTTGCTCAGATGACTGTGATGTGGTTGAAAGATGTGTAAAAAGCTTGAACCTTGAGTGTAGATGATGATGACAATTGTTTCAAAGTTCAAGAATTAACTTTTAGGCTCTGCCATTAACGCATCTTTGGTGAGCTGAATAAATGGGTCTGGAGATTTGTTGTTCCACCTCTACAAGCTTCTCCTCACCTTCTCTAACTGTCCGGACACTGGGATGAGTTTGGGTGGAGGTCCACCGATGTTTCCGTTCAGAGTCCTGTTGTCTCTTTGGTCCTCCGAGTCGCTGCAGGGACTTGCAGCTGTCAGCACCAGGTTGTCGTTCCAGTCTCCAACCACCACCTCATCACTCACATACCCAAAGTTGCCATTGGTGCCACCACCTACTGCCCCGGCAACCGTCCCACCCCCACCTGCCCCGGCACAGTTTCCAGGTCTGGGTTGCTTCTTGGAGGGCAGCGGTGGAGGCAGGACCTGGGCTGAAGGCTGTGTTTGGCTGCTGATAGCCAGCAGCTGCTCCAGGGAGCTTCCACTGCGGAGGGTGTTGTCCTGGAGCCGGAAGCAGCTGGTAGCTGGCGTGGAGCGACGTGGCTTGTTGGTGAATTCGCTGGCAGCCCTGCAGTGTCTCTCCTGGTGCGTCCGGCCTGAGATGAGACTGCTGACAGAACCCATGGCTGTCTCAGAGCTATAGGGCCCACAGGGGCCAGAGCAGGGGCCTGAGGGGGAGTGGGATGGGAGCGGCCGGCACTGCTGGATGTCGAGACCTGGATTGGGGTGGTCACTCACAGTCAGAGGTAGAGCCTGAACCAGAGCCATGGCAGCCTGACGGCGTCAGACACACCACACACTCTGATAAGAGAGAGAAATAAAGACAACATTTTAAATTCATACTCCTGATGCAACGTATGTAACTATTACACACGCACAGCTGTAGGGATATAAACATCCATACAACATTTTCATTCAATATTTAAAAACCATTGTACTTCCTTCTAACTGCCACTGATGCCACAACACATTTTATGGCACTTTGGATGCCTACATACTCCTATAAAATAAAATGTTCCTGCTTTTTCTTGCAAAAACTTGACATAGAATCACATTGTGCACAAAAAGGGCAGGCACTAGGACCCAGTAGAGACCTCTGCACAGAGCTGCACAGTGAGGAACCCAGTGAGACTCTAATACAGCAGTGTGAATTGTTGCTGCACAACCACACAAAGATAAAGAGATGATAAGATGGAAACTGACACTTATTGGAAAAAAATATTTTTAATATTTCACTGGACTGCACAGACACCAGCGGCTGGACTGAACTGTTCAGGTTCAAGGTGATTAACTCAGACCTTTCACATTGATTTTTTTTTTTTTACTAGGCAGTTAAATAAATTGTAGGCAGTTTAATTTAAAACACAAGAGAGAGTGTGAATCCTGAGCGACTCCAGACCAGAAACAGTTTTTTCTGTTGAGTATTTTCCTCTGTTTCCACATGAAGAGAGTCTCTTCAATAGACAGTGGACAGTTTGACTCATATAAGTAACTTTATGGCTAAATCAATGGCTGAATTCCATCTAGATGTTTAATTTTCAGGTCCCTACTGCAACATGACAGGAAAAGGCCTTCACTAAGGTAAATCAGTTGTACTTTTCCTCTATGTCGGCTGCCTTAAAATTAAGTTTTAACTGGAGCGCAACAACTACAGAAATATTTTTTTATTATGAATAACAAACAGAGATGGGCTCTCTAGACAATCTGGACTTTTTGATTGATAGCTTGACATTTGTTTCCTCTTGATGTTTTTCCTTTTTTTTTGGTCAGTGGGTTCATATGTAGAAATCTAATGACCCTTTTATTAATTATCACTCAGCCTCAGCTTGTGTAATCAAATATTGAATGTGTTCATGTCGTCACATACATATCCATGCAACGTCAGTGTGACAGCTGCAGGACAAAAATCAAAGTCAACAAAGTTCAAGTACAGGGAGTGCCCAATTATTAGAAAGCTTTACAGTTGGAAGAAAAATCATGAATAATTAAAGTGAGCTCCTTGTATTGCAGTTCTTAAATGTTGGCACGTCAACACACTAAAACAACATAAAACTTTTCCTTCAGATGTAATATGCTTTCACTTAAATATGAAAAATTATTATTATTATAAGTAGGGTTATCGGTGTGTAAAACAATAAGTGAATAAGACTCATTGTGTGCTAAATAACGACTATCCAATAGAGCTAATCACTTGATTTTCGCTTTGATTGTTCATTTTAAAATCATGAAATACACCACCTATAATATTAACAAAATTGAAATATAGTGAGTTATTTTACATGCAAACTTATTTTAATCAAAATCAATCCTCTTTGTAACAATGAAGCCAAATTATTTATTGATTTTAGGCCTCTCTACCCCCAGTCAGGGCTCATCCCTCATTAAGTAAACTGTACGGCTCTACTGATGCCGCAGCTAATTGCCGATGTCATTAACGAGGCAGAAAGAGAGAGAGAGAAAAAAAGATGGATTTAGCAGAGGCTGAGGACAACATAGACAGAAGGAGAGGGGATGAGTCACAGTCATCACCATCTGCAGCTGCTGTGTGATTTTCCTGAATGTCCTCGTCTGAACCCGTGAGCACTCATCTATGTATTACTTCTAAAGAGGTTTGAAATGTTGTCACTTCACGGTTTCATGATCACAACGCTCACACCTATCAAAAAAAAAAGAAGAAATGAAAAATAGCCTCACTTGGTTTCTGCGCTATTTTTAGGAGGAGAAACATGGATAGATATTATTAACAGTAAGTGGTAGCAGATTAAGTCTTCCGTTTGCAGATAGTATTATCAGTGTTGCCCAGCGGGACAAAGAGGGGACACATATCCTAAGCCAGTTGTGCCAAGCTCAAACCCGTCTGGCCAAGTAGAATAATCCTTTGGTGTGTTGTGGCTGAGCAGAGTCTGCCAGGGGTTAACACACTCATACAGACAAGAAGGGCATAAGTATGAACCTCCATTCACACAAAATGGATGCGGCAAGGTGCATATCAGTCATGTCCTAAATGAAATCTGTCGGACAGGGTGAGAGGGAGTTTTCGGTTTTCTATGTTGCATTTTGTCAGATTCCACTAAAGATACGTCTCGCAAGAAAAGCGAACATTTCCCCAAACAAACACAAAACATTAAAGTAGAAATTTAAGGGCACAGGTGTTTACACTTGTCGCAGATTGTACAATTGGGGACACCGGTGCAAACTTTTGGACAGTAAAGGCCTAATGGTGTTGGGACAAAAGTACATAAAAGAAATCCATATCATGTTTTGAATGTAACACCGGTCTCCTGGATGAAAGTGTTATATTTGTGCCATCCATCCACCTTCGGCCTCCTTCCTGGACACATGACTTCCTTCTTCAACCCAGCTGGTCACGTGCCGATGCCAAAGGGCACTTTGTGTGCATCACACTTCACATCAGTGCTGTAAAAATGACACTATTTGACATCCTGGGAATGAGAACGGGCTGAAATACAGTGTTGGTCTCATTATTTGTTGGCGATCAGTCAGCAGGGTGATTCCGTTCTTGCCAGTTCCCTCCATGCTGACTAAACTTTGAACATGTTTGCAATGCGTGACAGGGAGTAACGGGGAGTTAAAGAGAGGAAAGGCTCCGTGAGTACACATGAGTCAAGGAGATAAGGATGTGTGTGGTGTGTGTGATCATTTCCCATGCCAAAAATAATCACGCCTCAGAACCTCCTTTCACCTTTTATCCAGCCACCCCCACCTCCTCTTCACTCCCAGCCCAGACAAGGACCTCTCAGGCAGGGATAATAGAATTAACAACCCTCTGCGGTCGTCAACCGTGACCCCCGAGCCCTTACCCCCTGACCCCCTGATGAGTAGAGGGGAGCTGGTCTGATTCTCTCCTCCCACCCCTGTGACCTCCAAGGGTGGGGTTTTGTTCTGGCTGCTCTGGCAACAAATCCTAAAAGCTAATTTCCCCCTCTGATGTCGCTCACTGGTTGTTTCTTAAAGCTTCTGAAGCCCTCTTCTCCTTCTTGGCTGCATTCCTGAGAAGGTGAAAATACTTTTACCATCCCTCCATCCGCCCTCACCGCTTCCTCCACCTTTCCTCGTTACACACATCCTCCTCTGCTGTCAGCAGCACAAGACAGGCAGAGAAAAAACAGTCATCGCCACTAAAAATAGAAAACATCTCAAGTGCCTGAAATCATTCTGATAGTCTTTCATGAGGCATTTCTCACAGCAAGGCATTTGATTCGACGTTCAAAAATAAACTCCAATAGTGTTGCAGCCAGCTATTATGGGGTCAACCCAGGGGCACTTTACACCGCATCCTGACACTCTAAAACTATTAAATGACGCTGAATAGCTTGAAGGCAGCCTCACTGCTTCTGACAGGAACTGGAAATACACCCAAGTGGTTGTGAGAGTTTACCCTCCACATGGCACCAGCAGACCCAAGATGAGAAAGAGCAGGACTGACAGAAGAAAGAAGTTCCCAGGTAGCTCTCTAACAAGATCCAGAAGTGGGTTCTGTGATGGGGAAATAATCCCGTTATGATAAATCCGTTAATAACGCTTGTATTACCCAGGAGAGGAAGCCCATTATTCTGCAGCAGCAGATCGCCCCTTGAAATCACACGCAACCTCCGAGCAGTTCCGGAGACTCCGCTGGGCTCAGGACAGAGTTAGGGAAGTGAGGGAAAAAATGGGGGCGGGCAGGGGGGTGAAAACACAAAGGCAGGTTGGGTGGAGGTTTTAGGGGATTTTCCAATAACAGGTAGTCCAAAAAAGAGGCGCCAAAGAGGCCTGAGCTCCTGGGAAAACCAGGCATCTATAATCCTGTTTGATCAGTATTTGGCAAGCACAAAGAGACAGAGGTCTGAGCCCCTTAAGATCTCCTGACAAAATCAAATGTGAAGCGAGACATCATCTCTTATCTAAACCATCTCCTCCGCTGCTGAGTACCAAACATGTTACTCATGCCAGCTTTAAGGAAGTTTTCTCTCTTTTTTACATCTTTCTTTCACATTTCTTTCAGATATTGTACCACAATGAGACAGCAGAGAAAACTACAGCTGAAATGTAAACTGAGGCCTTCTGACTACGGCTGCATTTGCAGGACTTTCGGTTGATGTGAGCTATGACTATGAAATCAAACCAAGCTGAAGCGTCCTCAGTCCTGTAAAACCATAAAGGTTACGGGTGTGTGTTGTCACCAACTTGTAGCAGCACCAGATCCACAGCAGAGCAAAGGATTAGTTGTGTGGAAGTTGGTTTAATCTTGTACCAACAAGCATAGTGTTTGCTTGTGTATCCATGAAAGATTAAATGGTTCCAGTGTGCCGGCTCTGTTTTGAACTGACTTGACTGTCATTGTCAATGTGAACAACCTGACAGCATTGTGACAAACTGATCTAAATATTGCAATAGCAGCATTTAATCATGATAAATAAATCTATTACCATTAAATTAATCAAAACATAACGAATACAAGTAACAAATGGTCGTTTTCATCATTTGATTACTGAATCAGTGAAACTATAGGATGTAAAAAAAGTGTGAGAGATAGCCTGTTTTTACACAAGGCCCAAATATTTAGAATTTTTTTTTCGAATCTTAACATTTGAGAGGCTGGAACAGGAAGATGTTTGGCATTTTTAATTGTCAAGTCATTTTAAATTATGGATCTAGTAGAACTATTCACTTAAACCTGCATTTAAGTCCAATATGTGGCTTTTTTTTTTTTTTTTTTATCTCTAGTTTGGTCTCCACCACCTTCCAGGGGAAATATCTGGATATCGAGTTTTAAAACACTCCGCTAGTTTCACCAGTTAACTGAATCTGTCTGCTGTTTAGTGCAGGGAAAGTTGTGATGTGTAAGCTTTCCTGTTGTCAGCTGTACAAAGAAAATAAGCAGCTGGAAGACGTTAAAACTGTAAAAATGTCATCTTTTAATCAATTTAGTGCAAGAAAATTGATCAGTGCAACTTTAAGTATCGGTGAAGGTGACAATATCCAACAAACCACCACGTTTTTAGAGGCTTCCACCTCCTTCCTCCACTTTCATCCTCTTTCCTGTTCCGGCCCCCCCCCCCCCCCCCCCCCCCCCCATTTCCTTCCTTTCCTGTTTCCTGTGCTGGATCATAGCTCTACTGCTCTCCTCTCACTCTCTTTTCTCTATCCACCTCGCTTTCATATGGCTCTCTGCTCGCTGGTCTACGGCTAGATTTCCATCTTTAACAGCAACACCACAGCGTGACTAACCAAAGGCAAAGGCAACGTGAAGATGAGAGCAACAGGTGGAAAGAATAAAATTGTCAGATCAAAGTCGGCGCTGTACTGACTAGGGCAAATTATCAGCGTGCAAGCAGTAATAGGAGCCCTTCATAAAAAATGCCTTCGTATAACGTTTCCTCCTCTTCGTCAATGGGTAGTCACTGCACAGTAGAGCTTCACAAAAACAGTAGTCGGTGGTGCTCAAAGACTCAAGAGTTTCCACAATAAAGCAGGACAGGGAAGGAGATGTGAAGTCGAGAGCTTGTTCAAACCAGCAGAAATAATGCCACTTTGGTATACAGAGCCTGGGTGGCCGCTATTAATCCTGAGACCAGGGATCGCAGTGGATGGAGACAGAGACAGAGACAAGGCTAGGTGAGTCATCATAATCCTTGATGGCGGCTCACAAAAGAAAATCTACAAGTACGGGCAAGGCAGCAGCACACTGACACACACAATACCTCAGCAAGGCAATCAGTCCGCACCTAATCTACTCTCCCATTTATTTGTCACGACTCTACTCACTGAAACTCCACAATAAAACTTCAAACAGGCAAGAAAATGGTATTGTAATGAAGTCAGCCGACTCCACTGTAAAATGAGAGGAGTCCTTTAATGTTTTGCCAGAAGACCTGAGGTTATATCATTCCTCCATTCCAACACAATGACTGTCTGTCTGAGTGGTCGCTCACTGTCACCTACCCCCGCATTGCTCGGCTTTAAGGTCTCACAGTGTGGGTGTGTTTGAGATTGCTGAATGCATGCAAACTTTCTCACCCCTCATTAACCCAATCGCCTCAGTGCCAAATCTCCTTTCACTCAAGCCAGAGAGATATTGTCCTGCTTGGCAAAGTGACAGCGGTTGACGCTGTAACTTTGAACAAAAGTTGCTGCGCTCAGGCGGTTGCAGAGCTCTGACTTCATTAAACCAGGCTTTCTGTTTCTGTGGTGAAACAAATGGAGAAATAAGGTTTCTAAAAAAAAAAAAAAAAAAAAAAAAAAAAAAAGGAAGGGGGGGAGGAGGGAGTCTGTGCAGGAATAATTGGCAACAGGTCCTCCCTTAATCCAGGTTTTTTTTTGTTTCCACTTCTTTAACAACCAACTTGTTGCTGTTGCAGACCCTCTGTTTGGAAGCGTTGCTATGGCAGCGGAGGCCCACATTTTTCATGTGCAGGCCAAAATGAGATAGAGAGACAGGAAGAGGGGGGGAGGTGGGGGGAGGGAGGACGGCAGAGAGAGTGAGTGAATAAGTGAATGAGCTAGTGTGTTTTGAATGTGTGTGTGTGTGTGTGTGTGTGTGTGTGTGTGTGTGTGTGTGTGTGTGTGTGTGTGTGTGTGTGTGTGTGTGTGTGTGTGACAGTCTGACAGCGGACAGGTTGGCTCTTTAGCATCTCAAAGCATCTGGCCTCAATTCCAATGTGCTAGTTGGTCGACCAAAGCCCAGCTTCTCCCGCTCTCTTTCCATCACATATGACTCACAAAATGCCTGTGCGGGTTGGACCTATTGAAAATGGGGAAATGGGATGACATGAAAGTGGACACACAGCCTTTTTAAAAAAAAAAAAATAGCTCTGCTTATTTGGAGACAACAAACTGTCAATGTTTACTTATTTGTTCAGTTTGCAGTGAGGTGCCTTGTTGGCTTCTTCACAGAGAACCACATCTGGCTTAATAAACCGGAGTTGTATGTATTTTGTCTAAGTAGACCTGACAAATATTACGGTCATGCCCATGTTAAGCTTCACCACGCTGTATGGACAGAATTACTGCGTACATTTAAAGTAAAGTTGTCGCGCTAACGTCTTAAAAGCAGTAGGGCCGGATATCATTTACCCGAATATAAAGTACTGATACCTAAACAAGCTTTTTCTGGACTATGTTTTATGAAATACAACAATTCTATATTATTGTATAAAGAAAATACTTTTATCCATCTTTTAAAAAGAGGCAAAATAATGTAAACATTTAAGGAATTAAAGGAATAGGAAACATTTTGGGAGGAAATCTGTAAAATTAGCTGAGCACAAAGATGGGAAACAGGTGGAAACATCTAGCAAAGCTGTGTCTAACGGCTATTAAGTCTCCCTGCTCCTCTACACCTTGATTCAATAACATTATATCTTGTTTGTTTGAAGCATAAAAACCACCATGTTTTCTGTATCACAACATTTCATAGTCAGAATCAGAGACATCCTGCAGCCTCTGCTGGTTAGCAACGTCAAAGATAACAAAACTAAACACAAGCTGCTGTGCGCAATGTTTTCCTGATTTTCTCCTCGAATTGGTCAAACCTTCACCTATAGGAGCTTTCTGTATCATCAATATGACCCGCCATTAAATCCCAGTACACGCAGTGCTATGCCATACCCAGTCCTTTAACAGCACTGCAGGCTGCTGACGCTTGAGGAAACTGAGGTAACAGTATGTGAAAAAAAAAAAAAAAAAAAAAGGAAGATGGCTGACATTCCTGTTCCCCTCCAAATGTTGGATTTTCCAGGAGGATTTCCAGGCAGTGAAAGTTATCCAGCAGTGGTCAGTGGTCAGACCCACAGACACTGGAAATACCAAGCATGCCAGCGGCAGAGATGCAGGGATTAGCCTGGCCAGTCCACTACGGTTGGTCAGGATCAATGACCAGTTCAAACTGTCTCGCTTGCACTTCATACAGTACTTGGGGGGGGGGGGGGGGGGGGGGGGGGCAGCTATGATTTCCTATCAGCGCAGGAGTGTCTCATTTTTGTCTTTCACATACTGGATATATTTCAGTAAATCCAAGCGCTCCGGCTTGTCTGACTCCCCATTGTGCCAACAATGAGAGAAGAGTAAAGTTTTCCCTCCTAAACTTGCCTTCCTTCCCCCCCTGCTGCTGCGGCTGTATGAACAGCGGCCGGCCATTGTTTCAGTTGAACAGAGGGCAGAGAGTGGAGAGAAAGGGCCTGTTATCTCACACTGAAAGCGACCACACTTTGACTGACAATGTGACTCATAATGTGAGGCAGAACCACTGAAGGGCCAGTGACAAGACTTTATATTGAGGAAGAGCAGTTTAACTTGCAAACATCCTCCACGGA
Organism: Embiotoca jacksoni; assembly: GCF_022577435.1. Lineage (NCBI taxonomy): Eukaryota > Metazoa > Chordata > Actinopteri > Embiotocidae > Embiotoca > Embiotoca jacksoni. The sequence goes on along the minus strand of NW_027185252.1, from coordinate 9,544,234 downwards.
GGAAAAGTAGGCCACAGGATCTGAGATGGCTCAGCTTTTTTCTTTTTCTTTTTACATTTCACTTAAGGTGTGACAGCTTTAGTGTGAAATCACTAATCATAGCTGAAGCAGAATGTAACACACACAATGCCGCCCACTCAAACACACACACACACACACACACACACACACACACACACACACACACACACACACACACACACACACACACATACCAAGTGCTACTAAATACAGCCAGGCAAATGAGTTTCGCAGCAGCGATTACATAAGCTGCGACGCCTCAGTTTTAACTGTGCCAGCCTCGATGTATAATTCACTTCTACTCATCTGAGAAAATATCTGACACGGCAAAGAAGCACATGTGCAGACGCATTCAGACATGCTGCCCCGCGCTGCTGTATACTCGAGAAAGATGGAAGAGGGGACAGACTGGCGTGGAAAATACTCATTCAGCAAACTGAAGAGAAGTCAGGCTGACTTCCACTCTGTCGCTGTCTTGCTGTCTTCCTGTGTTTCTGTCTGTCTGTCTCTCTCTCTCTCTCTCTGTCTCCCTGCACCACCATGCTCCACAACTACAGGCTTTACATAAACACCTGGCATGAGATCTAGCTCAGCAGAATCGCAGGATTAGAAGTCAGCATTGGAGTTTGATAGCATTTTTGTGGAATCCTTTATTGAATCTTTTTTTTGTGAAGACATACAGTCTTTACTTCTCTCAGCCTCCTACCGACACCACAGAGACTCTACTGAGCTGAACTGGTGTTGGGATTTCATCACATGTTTTGTCCTATTGTTGCGAAGAAAATTTGCATTTGCTCCTCACTGGAGGGCTCTACTACAGCTACAGAAGTAAAAAAAAAAAAAGAACACAGGAATATGAACTCTTTAGAAAGTATCATCCAAATAAATGGTGGATTTTTTTTTTCTCAATGCGCAAATAACCGAACGTTACCTGAACTTTGTTGCAGCACCTGGGGGGGGCGGTCACAGAATAGACAGTAACACTGGTAGTTGGTTGAGGTGTTTTTGAAAATGTTGTGTTAGCAAACAGTTGTGTACATAACCAGATGTGGTTGGTTTTTTTTTTGGTTTTTTTTTTTGCAGGTGCAGATGTGATTACCTCAGAGAGATTGTAAATGACACAAGCTAAGGTTGTCTATGGAGCACAACACAATCAACTTTTTTTTTTTTTTTTTACCAAATTGAAACCGGGTTCCAAGATGAATCAGCTACCTGAATCAGCCCTGATAGGAAGAGGATGATGGGAGGGACATCCAAAGGAGAGAGAGAGAGCAACAACAAAAGGTTTTACTACCTTCTATTTGGAGCTTCTTTACTAACTTTTAAGACTGTACATATATATAGACCATACATGGGAAGCATGAGTCAACATGGTTGGAAAGTGTTCCAGCATGTGACACACATTCACCTCATTTGTTTTGATCGGAGCAGATGAGGTAACCTATCTTCTCCTCCATGTCTGTCTCCACCTTTTCTTCACCCCCCCCCCCCTCCCTCCCCTCGAGTTAAACTTCAACGCTTGTGCATTTATGGAGTTAAAAGTCACTCCTTCCAACTGCTGCCAAAAATCCAGTCCGGTTAATTACAGTCTTCTCGCAGCGTGCTCTCAAACGAAACCTTAACATGACGCGGTCGAAGCAGACAGATACTACAAAGAGCTGAGTGAATGGACAGCTCGCTAAGTACTGTCTATAAACATATCTGCTGACACATCACTCTCGGGCCAAAACAAACTTGATGAGAAACTACAATATGTGGCCCAAGGCACACAAGGAGTCTTGTAATTACGCGCGCAGGGAAGACATAAGAGGAACAGCAGCAGCCCTCTGTCTCCCAAAGTGCTTTGTCATCAAAAGAAACACAAAAATTCCCTTCGAGTCCTCTGGATAAAAACATGCTTCGCACGGTCACACACTTCTGAGACGCAACTTAATTGTCTACTTTGGTAGAAGTGTATATGCTGCCTCATGCGCTTTCTTATCGTTGGTGTGAGTGTGTGTTCAGACAGATTGAATAACACCCTCCTTCTCCTCCTTCCTCCTTCAGAGCCAACTGTCCACAGGGTAGAACAGCTTTTCTAAAGGCTGAAATTTCAAATCAATACCCCGACAGTCTGTAATGAGCAGATTACCCAGGGTCAGAATTAGAAAACCTTGGCTCAGACACAACCAAAAACTCATCACCCCACCTCAACAAATCCAAACCACTGGTTCTGCACAAAACTCGGTCCCAAAAGCTTCAGTCCCAACAACTTTAAAAAACAACAACTTTAAAGTTAGTGCCAGTCAGCTGACCCTGAATCATCCAGTTGCCATAAATCTCCAAAGTTTCCAGGGATTGTTAACCAATTTATGATCATTCAGATCTCAGGTTTAGAAGTCGTCACCCACTTTTTTTTTTTTGTTGTTTTTACCAAACTAGTTTCCAGTCCTGTTAAAATCACCGTGCCAAGAAACGTTGGTCTCTTTCCGTTACACCTTCCATTTATGTAATTTACGCAATTGACACCCTCATAAGTGGCTTCACTCTGACTCGAGGCGGTCGTGAAGTTTTTACCCGAGCAAATCTGCTTTCATGTAAACAAAGCCAAACTGGAATAGAAAGCAGTAAGTAAGGAGAGTTTGGAGACACATATGCACTCAGGTTTCACGCACACACTTCTGCAGACACCCCCCGACTCACCCATGTGAGAGCCCTGCATCTCTGCCTCCACTTGTCTCCGTCTCGCGTGGAAAAAAAAAGAAATATATATATATATAAAAAGAAAAAGATATCTAAAAAAAAAAGAAAATCCTCCCGGTCTCTGTCGGTTCAGATTCTCCTCGTCTTTCCCTCTTTTTTTTTTTTTTTTTTTTCTCCTGTCGTCTACCTCTTTCCTGCAACACTCCAGCTTTCTGCCTCTGCACCGCTCCAGGACTTCATATCTCCACACGAGGACTTTCGAATAGAAGCCCCCTTATTTCCCTGTCCTGTCCTCTTCTTCTCCTCCTCCTCCTCCTCTCACTTTACTCCACTGTTCCTCTTCTCAGCTTTCCTTCCCCGCTTGCCTGTCTTAGCACCGCCCTCCCACCCCCCACTTCACTCCTCCCTCCTCCCTCCCCTCTCCCACTTTTGTCTGCCAGCCCCCCCCCCCCCCCCTCTCTGCCTCTAGTTTCCCCTCTTTTAACTCGCACACTACTCTCCTCTGCCTCTTTCTCTCCTCCCCCCTTCTCTTTTTTTTTTTTTTTTTTTTTTTTTAGCCTGAGATTCATCCACCTCTCCCCTTTCACACATACTGTACCCTCTGCATCAACACAATCCTGCGTCAGATCTAACATTTATGGAAATCTCATCCACTGGTTTCTGCTCGGTGGAGCGGAGTGGCCCGCGGGCGTCGAGGGGGAAACACCTCTGTCCTCCCCGCGCAGTTTTCGGCATCTGCCCTTCGGCTGAGCAACAATGCAGTTTACACCCAATTATCAAACAACATCGACTAACATCAAGAGCCGCCGCCGCTACACGGTGGAGGTAGGGGGGGGGGGGTGGTCAATTAACATCGGATGGGGTAACTTACATAACATGTTTCTGCAAATCTTTTGTGGTCGCACGCTCCTCGTGCTCTCTCGTGCGCACGGAGGTGTGCGTGGGTATTATTCGGGCAGGTAATGAAAAGAAGGGAAGGAATAAGTGGAAAGTTAAACCACATTGAAATGGAGCTTGTTTTTTGTTTTTTTTGAGAGATGTGTTGGAAGATGGGTGTGAAGTCAGATGTATTAAAGCTGCAAATAAAGACCATTTTTAAATAATCAACTAATCTGTCGATTATTTCCGTAAGTGATTATTTGTTTAATTTAAACAATGAGTCCTTATGACTTTGTTACCCCCCGAGTTTCCTGTAGCGCCACCATGAGGCTATGTAACGAGTTCACGAAGTGCTAATTAGCAAATTAACGTGCTAAACTGAAAGGGAGACCACGGAAAACATATAAATCATCATGGCACCGTCATTGTGGGCATATTAGCACGCTGCTGTTAGTGTCACTGTGCCTAAGTTCTGCTTCACAGAGTTACAATTAATTAATTGTAAGCAACTAATTGATGGATTATAATAATGTAACAATTTGCTCACTTTTTTTTTTGCCATAACTTAACCATTTTATTGATAATTTATTCACTAATTGTTTCAGCACTAATTCATTTACAGATCACACACTGCTTTGTTGTGTGGTACACAACACTTACAGCTCTTGGTTTATTGTAGTGTGCTGCCATGGAAAACCAGTAGGAGGACTGAGTAATGCTTTGTGTGTGTGTGTGTGTGTGTGTGTGTGTGTGTGTGTATGTATGTGTGTCCTCTCTCTCCCTCTCTTTACTGGAACTTCCCTGTACCTCCCTCTGAGTCCCACGGTGGTTTAACAAGACAGAGGAAAGTTCACTTCTCTCTGACTGCACTTTACTGCCATTAACACAGCCCTCCTCTCCGGGCTGAAAATACAACACCAGAAAGCTTTTGAGTCTTTTATATGTGTGTGAGGCTGACTCTGTGTGTGTGTGTGTGTGTGTGTGTGTGTGTGTGTGTGTGTGTGTGTGTGTGTGTGTATGTGTGTGAGCAAGAGTTTCTATTTCAGGCTCTGAACAGGTAATAATAACCTATAAACTGAGCGCAGCAACCCCTTTATAAGATGTTGAACCCTTGTGAGTCAGCTCAGAGCAGGAGTCATGATGTAGAAGATGTAGCTACAAATAATGTAAAGAACTTAAATCATTAACAAGGACCTTATAAACAAATGTGACATTGAAATGATCTTGAAAGATTAATCTAATGTATTGCTGTGTCATCAGTAAATTGCGCCTGAGACTGTCTTTTTTTAATCTGATATCTGCGGAGGATGTTGTGTCATCAGGCCACATGACCCCTTCATGAATGTTGAGAACCTGAATGCAAGCTGTGTGAACTGATTTGGACTAAGACTCAACACAGTCAGCAACAGTGATTAGAAGTTAAATCTTGCTGACCTTGTACCTTAAAACCAAAACAAAGGCCTGAAAGATGCTGAAATGGAGCAATGAAGGGAACTGCAGATTTTGGTGATAAGTCTCCTCCTCCAAAAAAAACAACCCCATAAATCTTTTGTGCAAGCATCCTATTTAGTCCCTGAGCTACGTTTTACCATTAAGCGGCCTCTAGTGGTCATTTAAATAATGACAATCAGTTGTCCTGAAGAAGTGACACAGTTCAGATGAGGTCTACATTAATGTGTTTTTCCTGGTGAGGAGGCGGCGGGCTGTGTGAATTGTTTGATATGGGTGCAGGACACAACTGTTCGCTTCCCATTTCCGACCACGAGTTGGGACAGATTTTTTTGATTAAAAACTGCGTTTCTTGTTGTCATTACAATGAATGTTGTAAAACTTTAAAGAAGTAGTAACTTTAACGCACAGCAAGGTTCAAGTCACCGTTTTAACCCAAACCATTATCTTTCTCTGAACATAACCAAGTGTTTTTTGTTCCAAAACCTAAACAGGGGCGCTAATTTAAGAATCACTGCTGTGGGTTGTATTTGAGGGTACGAACAAACAACCTACGTGGTTTAGAGGACTTGCTGCCTCTTTCACATTACAACTAGTCATTTTATCAACTGCTAAAAATGTGTAAAAATATACATTAATACAGCTTTAACTTGTAAGAAACATGTATCAAGCCAAAAGAAGAACTGAGCAGCATTTAAATGGTGTCCTTTGTATTTTTGAAAGTGACCTTCCAAAGCAGGTGTTGAGAAGTGCTTTGGGACAGATAATGAAGGAAGGGGACAGCTGGGCTGGGACAGGCTAAGCTGAACTGCAGGAAAGACAGAGACAGCAGATCTGAAATGGATACGGAGGAAAGAAGAGAGGAAGACAGCTGCTTCTGTGTTGACCACACATTATTATCGCCGCACATATCTAACAAACGCTGCCCTTTGCTGCGGGGCCGTGCGCTGATAGCAATGATTAGGAGGAAATGTCAGGATTCAGTGTGGTGTGACTGCAGTTGGTCGAAAAACAGCACAAAAAAAAAAAAAAAAAAAAAAAATGCTGCAGACCGGCATAACGGATCTTGTTTTATATAAAGCTTGTAAAACAGATGCAGTGGAGAGAAAATTCAGTTTGCTGGCGAGAAAATTTAATTTGCGGCAGAAGTATACAGACATGCCTCCCCTGCTTTATTATGCGAGGGACCCGGCTGCCGTATGGAGCAACACGGGCTCAGTCGCAAATGTCTGACCCCTTGACCCCTCATCTCCACCCCTGCTCCCTCCACCCCCGGTTTCACACACTCCAACTACTATCCATCTCCCGGACGTGATCCCTAACCAGACACTTCAAAGAGGCCAAGACAACAACAACTCCCCCTCTCCCCTCCACAACCCCCACCCCGTTCCCATAAATATGTGTTTGCTGTGACAAAGTGACCACAGCAGGTCACTCTAAATTAAGTAAAGTAGTAAGTAAGTCATTGATCAGCGTAGGCAAAAGAGAGGAGGGGAAAAAGGACAAAACCAAAAGGGAGGGAGGAAGAGAGAAGGAACAAGAGCAGTAGGAGGAGTGGGGGAAGCTTGAGTCAGCAAATATTGAAGGTCAGCGTCATCAGAGAGGATTTTTGTCTGCAGAGGGGTTTTATTTTTTGGTGTGGATCTTTACCTCAGTGTGTCGCCCAGCGTAACCCTCCTGGAGGTCTGGGGGAGACAGGGAAACGACAGAGAACTCTCATCCCAGGACCTCACTTCTCTCTGGGTCTCTTCCCCCCCTTAACTCTGGCCTGAGGGGAAACACAAAGTGTTAATGTTCATTCAAAATTACACCAGAGTTTGAAGCACTTACAATATATTACACCTGCAATAACTGATTTCAAATATACACCACAAAGTCCCTAACTGTTAGAGGTTAATTTAAGCTTTTTCAGCTGTCTGCTCTGCCCATCAAAAGGTTGACTACTCCTTACCAAAGTTAAGATCTGTCTTTTCATGGGCTGCATGAGTTGATCAAACCAATCGTATCAGATTTGAGTGAGTGAATGTGTCTACTCAAATGCAAATGTCTACTGTTTTTCTTCCACAAAATACCCTTGTAAATCTCTCATGATAACACCACAGACTGTAGTATCAACATATTTTGTACTTGTGAAGTGTGGCTCCATCAGTGCTGCCTCCCCCTGCCGTCCACAAACAGAAAACATAAGCTCTTTTCTTCCATTTGCACACTGCAAGGTTTTATCTTCTTTTCCCAAAAATGCTAAATCGGCCTTCTCTTTTTTCATTTGCACTTTCTTTAATCTTCTGATCTCACCCCATCTCTCTTTTCCACTCTCTACACAGGCAGCCGATGAGGTAATCAGTCAGCTTGTTACTGTCTGATAAGTGATACCATACAAGTATTGATTTTGGCCCCCCGTGTACCAGCGCAGGGGTCAGTCCTGCCACAGCTTCAGAGACGCTTTCAGGAACCACGAACAGATGCTGACTGGGCCGTTTCACAGCCACTGTCACAAACTGAGAGACTGTTTGAATATGGACAGTCACACTGACAGATTTTCCTTTTCACAGGAACTATTGTAAGGACAAATCGTGTCACGTTGTGTTTTGATCAACAGTGGATGATATGCCGACACATGAATGTCTTCCTATATTTTAATGACATTATACCAGACTAAAGAGAGATACAAACATGCTAATTTTAGTTGAAAAACAAAAAATAATGCTTAACCTTTAACTTACATCAATATAATCAAATTGATTCTGAAAAATGACCACATGAAACACAATTATTAACATTTAGGTTTCCTCGTGGCATCTGAGGCTCAAATAGCAATAAATATAAATAAACATGAGGTGAAGTCATGTGTGTGACCATCAACAGTAAATCCACACATTTTTGAATGGATTTCCATGAAATCTGGAGGTCATTATAGGCTTTAGGTCAAGGTACAACCGATTAAAGTGGCAATCAGGATCTGGGATTTATGGCATTAGCCATTTAAGACCTGATTTGATGGCCACGTGCCTTGTAGTTGTTACTGTGAACAGCACGAAGCATGAAGTGAAGCGGGGGCTGTGAGAGAGCCAGGGCTGGGGAGGGGGTATCAATCGATCCTCACAGGGGGGGAGGACAGGTGTGACCCACCTTATTTCACTAATTTTCCCCCTCTGGGAAGGCCTGGTCAAGGCCTTCCCAGAGGGGGAAAATTAGTGAAATAATAGGATGGGGGTGAAGGTTTTCAAATGTTTCTCCATCTTTAGAACTTCTTCTCGGAAATGCATAAATCTTCAGACAGGAGAGAGTAACCCACAACACCTATATCCCTACATGCCGCTAGTGTGCATTTAGAAACAGTAATTTGCAGACAAGCATGTGTGCTGTGGCGCATTCATACATAAACATCCATATATAAATCCATAGAGATGATGTAATTTCCATATAACGCATTGCAAGGCCATAAGGCATGACCTATGATGCGGTAATGATCTCTGCAGTACAGTGAGGTCATGAACACGTGCACAGTCTCTCTTTCTCTCTCTCACACACACACACACACACACACACACACGTGCATGTCAAACGTCCCCCCAATGCACTCTCTCTAATCAAGAGATGGGATCTCACCCTATATGATTGGATGATGTAAACCAATGGCTGCAGATTAGACAGATTATCAATCCTTTAGATCGCTGGGAGATAGATTACACTGCAATAGCAGCATATGTCCTCACTGCAGGAACGACACTTCATCTGAGGACAATGACACTGTGATGCAGGGTTGCACTCCCACAGGGTGCTGCAGTGTTAACTCCGGCTAAGGGTGTTATTAAGGTTATGCAGCTTGTGTGCTTGGTTGCCTTGGGCTCACTTTGCAAATCAAAGCGGTGCTAACGTAATAGTTATTGGGTTACTCCAGGTCTCTACTGTGCCTCCTCATTTCAGAGAGCTACAGTATGCTGCGTTAATGAGGGAAGAGTAAAGGAGGGTGAAGGGGAAAGTAGCTGCCGTCACACAAAAGGCGTGGCTACATCTGTGCCAAGGTGACTCTAGCAGAATGAAGCAAGTAGAGAAAATACACATAACACATCTAACATCTGGGGACAAAATTTCCGGATCATCAACATTATTACTATAATATTTGTATCTTTTAGTAATCCTCCAATTATCTTCGAGATTGAATTCTGCCATTTGCAATAAAATAAAACAATCTAATTAACTACTTAATTAACTAATTTCTACAGAATCAATCAATCAATCAATCAATCAATAAATAAATGCCTTTACTTGTCATTGCAAGGCGGTACAACAAAATTCAGCGCTTCCCACAGAGTGGTATAATAACGAAACACCACTGGGAGAGCAAAGCCGCTGCGAACGTGCACGCCGCCATCAGAACTGAGAGTAACAAGATGAGAATATGTTTCCAAACCAATTGCATGCTAAAATGTCTAAAAAACCCGAAAGTCCAGTGACTAGAGGACAGCGTGTCAGTGTTGAAGCATCAAAAACCACACGGTTTAGGTAACACAATCACTATTCCCATTGGCATATAGCTTGTTGGTGCATTACCGCCACCTTCTGCCAGTAGTACCAGACGCCGGTAAAAACCACAGACTTTATATAAAAGTAGACGTAGCTTCAGGGTCTGAAATGTCAAGCCAATGAGGAATTGCTAAATTCAATCTTTCAGATCGGTTTTCTGGTAGTCCTTCTGAAAATAGTTGTAGCATTGATTAGATATTCATCCTCAACAAACTGTAATTTATGGGACGTGTCTGTTTGATTGACAGATCACATCAGATTCACTGCTCACTTTCCCCCCGCTCGTCTAAATGGAGTCACTTCTGGCTACAAAAAGGACCAAGACAGAAAATGCCAAAATCTACGCTACAAAACCGCAGTTTACAAACTAATGGGTGACGTCAGGATTGGTTGCTGCTTGGGATTGCAAGATTACTTTAAATAATCCACATCGGCTTTTTCCAGACTCGAACTCTGGCCTCCCGGGTGACAGTAAGCGACTTATGACCTGTCTTATGTGACGTGTTTCTACCAAGCGGCAACCAGCAGTGAAGTCACCCATTGGTTTGTGAGTGACCGTTATGAAGCCTCGAGTTTGGCATTTGGCCGGCGCCATCTTCCTAGTTTGGAGTTAGGGTTAGTGGTTTGACCATATTTGGGCGAGCTGGGGGGGAGTGAGCGGGGCATCTGAGTTGATCTGATTGTAAACCCGATACTACGTCCCACCGTAACCTGACAGCACCACAGGCCTGTTAATCAAACAGACCCAAAAACCCGGCTTTTTGATTTTATAGATAATGATGGGATTATATTCAGATGGACAGCCAGAAAACAAATCTGGAAGAGTGAATTTAGCAAATGACATACAGAACATTTTTGGGAGAAATTTTATTGACAGTTAGTCAGACAAGTGATCTGAAGTCAGCTTTGCAAACATTTTATTTTACATACATTTTTTGACATCAATCAATAATCAAGCAAATAAAAACCAGATAAATCACTAATGAAAATAAACAATAGTTGGAGTCTGTTTCAATTGGAGACATTTAAGTGTAAGCTAATTCTGTACAATCTAAGAAATCTGGATAAATTTCCACCCTTTCACTCTATACAGCCTCATATTGCTCGTCTTAAAACGTGTCTGTTAAAACAAAATGGAACTGACAAGTAAACAGCACAGTTTCAACACCAGAATAGAATCAATGGAAATTGTGAAACACCTACCAGGAATAGAGTAGTCACGTAATGCAATTTCTATGTATCTCTCTCTCCATTTTCTCTGTCATTAACCAAACACTGATATCGTACTCTGTGCCCGGCACTTTGGCGGCTGCCGCTGTCGTTTTTCCAAGAAAGTGGAAAGCTGCTTTGTTGCCATAATATGCCCTGTGTGATGCTTGGCCCACTTTCCAGCCTGCTTTCATTGTGTAAGCACACATACATAAAACATGATTTGCTGCTTCAATTTCTGACTTTTATTCAGCTGGGATTTGGTGGCAGACAACATCAGAGCCATGAAAAGCCGAGCGGAGCAGCGACAAAATGCAACTCTCCCTCTGATCCTTTGAGGGAGGGAGGGAGGGAGGGAGGGAGGGAGGGAGGAAAAAAGAGACAGAGAGAGGGAAAGTGTTGGCTACGTTACAGAGAACAAGGTTTAATCACTGACCTCTAGACTTACAATTAAAGACAAATGGCTATGATTAATGAGGGCCATTCATCTTATGGGTTAAGAAAAAAACAATGGGAACTGCCCTGCTCTGATAGATCTATCTGCTGTATATATTAAACTCCAGTCCTGTTAGTTTGCACTTCAATTCTGATCAAAGAGCTCAGGTCAGCTTCAGCGTAGATCCAATACTGTTCACTAGAGGGCGACCTGTCTGAGTCTGGCAAACCTCATGTTAAATAAAACTGATCTGATACTCTGACCCCAGTAAACACTGTTGTTGCAGCAAATAGTAGAAGAAATCTTACTATCTTTCTATCTCCTCTGCAAAACTGGACCCTACTGCTGTGTATTGATTCATTATTTAATTAATTACATTATCTGTTTCGCCTTTATCTAGCCATGGAAAACTTGAAGAAAAGCATAAACTGAAAGCAGCAGACAGTTGTGGAAAGACAACGTGAGAACCACTTTTTTACTTAAATAAAAGTTTCTCAATTCAAAAATACTCTATTACGATTAAAGGGCCGGCATTTCAACCACATAAGTAGGATTAGCACTAAAATGCATTTAAAGTATCAATTGTAAAAGTGGCCTTTCTGCAGAAAAATGGCTTCTGTAACTGATATATTTTTATTATTCATCGCATAATTATATTAGTTAATACTGATGAATAAACAAGCATGTACAAATCTACTGTTAAAGCTGCTTGAGGCGGAGCTGGTTGATGTACTTTATAGATAGTAGTTAGTATTAGTAATTTGGTTAATTAATCTAGTTGTTCCCAACCAAGAGATTGGGCCAGTCAGGGGTTCACAAGATAAATCTAGGGGGTTGTGAGTTAGATGAGTTAGAGAGAAGAAGAAACAAGAATTCAAACTGCAAGCAGTGATATGCGGGCCCTCGCATGCTGCACGTCGGGGATCCAGCTGGTCGGGGCCGCCTGCTCCCCGACGTGCAGCACGCCAAGGTCCGCATATTCCCGCTTGCAGTTTTAATTTTTTCTCGATCTGGTTCCTTATTCTTCTTTAAAAAGAAATGCCTTTTTTTTGGCGCTTAACATCTTCAAAAACTCATGAAAGTTGGTGCCTGATGCAAGTTTCATGAGGTTTGGAGCATCGTTTGACCTTAAACATCAACTTCCCGTGTCACGGTGAAACATCAAACTTAGCCGCATCCACCTGGCTATACTATAAACTCTATACTCTATGCAAAAATGAATTTTGGGTCACTTTTTGGACGACATGCTTTACATACAAGTTTAGGGGGGGAATCCCTCTTGGACAACTGCTTTCTTATAAAGTACACAAGCCAAAATAGTTGGAAACCATTGGATTGATCACAGTGATTAATCAAGTGATTATTCAAAAAATAATGTGATTTTTTTTTTCATGTTAACTCCTACTATGAAAAGTAACTAGCAAGTAAGCCAAAGTACAAAAATGACTTCAGAAATATACTGAAGTAGACATAAAATCAAAATGCCCAAGAGAACTCAAAAGAATGTGTAGTTACTTTCAACCATTCCCAGAGAAGAATGAGTTCATCATGTACAGTAATCAATCCTCGCTCAGTTATTTGATACTCTCCTGTAATGTTCCTCTAATGTTCGTCCTCCTTGGTTATGTTAGATTAGATGAGATGACATGAGATCGGGGGGCGGTGGCAGCAGCAGCGATGGGTAAGGACCATCTCTGTAACCAATCTTAAGAGCAGCAGCTGATGTTGGGCCACAGCTGCACACAATCAACCTCTGCGATGAAAATCTTACCAGGAAAAATGATGAGCTTGCATGTGACTAATGAAGGTTTTCTGTGGGGAAACAGTTAGACGTGGGCAGGAGGAGCAAGAGGTGACCACACAGAGGAAATTAAGAGGAAATTAAGTGAGGAGAGGAAAGTTAACACGAGAGAAACAAAGGCTGTCGCAAAACTTTTCATTTTTCCTTTTCAGTGCAGCCGGAGCCAGAAGCTTTGTCTTGGCTTTTGTCTGTTTCCAGCTCTATCAGGCTGCCACTGTTGTTGTAACAATTTGTCTGTCTGGAGGACATGGATCATCTCTTTTCATTCACAGACTTTGTCTCCTCTCCGATTATTCTCGGCTTCCTCGTCTTTAGCTTTTCTTCCATTATTTCAAACACATTTCTGTGCACAGATTCCCTCTTTCTGAGCTCAAAGCAGAGGGAACATGGTGAGCATGGTGACGTTGCTGCAGGGCACGGGGGCTGCTAGTCAAGAGATCTGCACATATTTCACAGAAACACACTCAAGCACCTGTCATCATCTGAATGCACTTCAACCGACTTCTGCTGCTTGCAGAATTTTTTTTTATTTTATTTTTTTATATCTCTATTGTGTTTGACCATCTATCCATCGCTAACTGCAGAACAAAAGTTTTTGTTTTTTTTATCCAGGAAAATAAATGCTAATATTTGCCTCAAGTCTTGAGATGATTTCCAAGTTCTGCTTCTCCGTGCTACAGCACACGGCGGGAGTGAGAATGCGAGAGTGAACATTTATTGCGTAGGGATAGATTTTTGAATAGCTGTTCAAATAAAAATAAAAAATCTATGACTACACGCGACTATTTTTTTTAAAAAATTTCCCCTCGGGGATTAATAAAGTAAATACCTACCTACCTATCGTTCTTCATTTCCCCTGTTTTTACCAGCGCATGGTTGTAATGAGTTACCCCAGAAGGTGGTAACTAACGCACAAGGTGGCGGTGATGCAGCTAAAAGCTGTCTACCAGCCACCTTAAACAACACAAGGAGAAGAACACGTTGCTACCACGCTTCAGAGCTTTGCAGGTAAAATAGTTTGACGCTGTGAGATTAGATGTCAAGGTGCGAACAGCAGAAACAGGCAAAGACGACCGAAACCGTCAAAAAGTTCCGTGTCCAACTTCTTCAAAGCATAAAGGAAGATGCGGTGTAGTGCATATTCTCTGGGTAAAGCTAGCATATGTCTACTACAGCTCAACACCGACGTTAGAGTGAAGCACTGAGCATAGTCGATTAATATTCGAATAGTTCAGACTAAATTTTGAATAGTATTTTTGCCTAAAATGCCCATCACCAACAGTGTCTCTCCGCAGATGGCTGCGCATGTGCGTGTCGGTGAAGCTTAACATTTATGCGCGTTCAAGAGTGTGTGTCCTCTGCCACAGTAAAGCGTGTTATTGGAGCAGGATGAGCTGGGGGCAGAAACAAACGAGGTCCTGTGCAACGCCGAGACTGTTCCATGAATCATCCGGGAACTTATACAGTAGCTGTCCAGTCCTCACAGCCTTCAGCTAATGACTTCCCATGCAACATTTCTCACAGTGATTAATAAAACAGTGGGTTTTGTTCTCTGCAAAAAACATGGAGAAATTTAAATAGCAGGGGTTAAAAGTTTTTGTGACTGGAAAATAATCAAAAATAAAAGCTGCTTTTGTGTAGTAGAGACAATTGTAGGGCCTAACAAGCATGAAAATACCCCCCTCCCCCCAAATTACCCAAAGCCAGCACAACAACTGCAAAAAAAACAAAAAAACAGCTACACTTGAAAAAAGGTATCTGCAGAAACGCTAAACTCTTGTATTTAGTTGAATAATGAACTGTGCATTTGCCTGCAGCACAATAAACAAGTGCAATGATGTCATAAGAGTCCGCCAGAAGGGAAGCTCACTTCTCTCACGTGCATTCACCTGCACATGCGCTCGTAGTGTCAGAAAGGACTGAAGAAAAAAAAAAAAAAAAACATATGCAAATATGAAAAGGGGACCGAAATGAGCTCGAAGGACACGTCTGATGGCGCGATTAACTTATTCCCAAGATTAAGAAGTAAAGTCAGAACGTGTTGTAAAAAAAAAAAAAAAAAAAAAAAAAGGGAGTCTGCAGTGTATCTGATTCTGTGTGTGTGTGTGTGTGTGTGTGTGTGTGTGTGTGTGTGTGTGTGTGTGTGTGTGTGTGTGTGTGTGTGTTTCAAATTGAAACAGCGGCTCTCTGAAGTGCAACGTTTGTCTCAAGAGACAATCTCTTCATGCACTGAGCGGCACGCAATTTCACCCATGTTTATGTTAGATACTGCTGGACTGTTATCTCCACCACCTCAGTGCCAGTGCCACACACACACACACACACACACACACACACACACACACACACACACACACACACACACACACACACAGAGAGAGAGAAATCTGTAGGCGTGTAATTTTCTTTTACTCAGTGCCAAAGGTCAGTGCACCCACGTTTTTGTCACAGAAGAAAAATAATTCACGTCTTTGGGTATATATGGGTGTGTGTGTGTAGAGCTAATGGAGACTGACATAAGGACTGACATGGATGCTGAGCTGTGCTGCACTGGGCCAGGCGGTCTAACCCAACAGCAGGGATAAACTATAAATAGACTATCTCATCCACCCCCAAAGCTCCCCCATCCCCCCCCCCTTTTTTTTTTTTTTTCTTCCCGTTTCTTCTTTTCCTTTTGCTTTATCTGCAGACCTTTAGTACCACAGCTGGAAATAAAGACCTGCTTTTGTTTTCTCGTTCCTTCCATTCCTGATGTTGGTCCGTCTCTTCATCATCTCCCCTCCTCGAGGTCTCACCACTTTCAGCCTTCTGTCTTTGCAAAAAAAAATTCTTAATAAAACCAAACAAATCCAAAACAGTGGAAAAACAAATAGGCCAACACCAATCTTGTGATCGCAGAAGAGAGGGGGGAGAGAGTAGGGAAAAGGGGGAGATAGGCTAGTTAAGGGGGGAGATGAGGGAGATGAGGTTACGTAAGTGAGGCTAATCCCCTCCCAGCCCCACATAGTAAATGAGACAGGATGACACTGGCCTCATTTCATCCATTCATCCCTGCATCTGCCTCCGCTACCCCTTTCAAACCGCTCCGTCTCCACCTTAATCTATCTGTTTGATCTTTGACAGCGGACTACAGCAACATTTTAAACTCGGCAAATCCTGGTGCGCCATCAAGGAGCGGAAGTTAGATATGAGCTATTATGTAATAGATGGTTTAGTTGTAAAGATACTCCCAGAAAAACGGCATTCTTTCCTCCTGTTTTACTTTTCCCTCACATCAACGATAACATCAGATTTTTGACAGCTCCCTTATGTAACGCTGGCCAACCGGGACACCGAGAGAGGAAACATATGGAGTGGGACATATTCCTGTTGAAAAAAACCTCCACTGATAACAGCTATAAATATTCCAGATCCTTTCTCATATCGGATGCGAGACATTTGTGTTGTACAGTTACAACACGTCCTCAAACGCTCAGATATAATACTTTGGATTTGAACTCATGAAACAGACTCGTATAGCTCGACCACTCGTCTCTTCAAATCCTCTCTTCTCAACCCGAACCCAACAGTCCGACCTGTTTGCATCTCAGTCACCCAGACATCCTAATCTGTAGAGGTACGCTTTGCTCAAGAATGTCAACGTGATCAGCAGAGTGAACTTATAAAAGCCCCCCCCCCCAAAAAAAAAAAAAAAAATCAATGTAAAAGCATATTACCGCGAGGAGGGGTAAGACTTTACATGGTTTCAGTTTATAATGGCTTCTCTTGCGCTAGGAATTGGTCATAATGGTTTAATTTCACATTAAATCATAAAAAAATGGAATAGTTTATATGACATCATCATTTGGTTTAAACAAAACCTGATGGTAATACATGACTGCAAGAAGGTGGCAGTATTCCACCTAAAAGCTGATTGCCAAAAACCATTAAAGAACAAAAGAAGAAGAAAAATGTTATCGCCGGGCTCCGACAAAACATTTCAGTGCACTGACACACTGTGGAGTATATTTTTCCAGTAACGCCACAAGAAATAAAACCACTGGAGTTCAGCAAAAACAACGAGATTTTACAATGTGAAAATGTTTTGTGGAAGGCAGAAGCTTCACAAATCAAAATCTGACAAGCAACTTTGTAATTAATCACAATAGATTATTAATGAGCCGCTGGTTATTTAGTAACAATTATTTAGGATTAACAACAATTTATGGGCTCTTAGTAAGTACGGAGGCTGTTTTGAAATGGTAAAGTGACCTTCTTAACACTTAACTAAACTCTGCTGTTGCTCTCCCTCTGTAGGAAGGAGGTTCCTGGCACCAACAGCGCCCTTTGACCCCCCTCCACCTCTCCAATCCTCCTGCTCAGACGGGACGCTCCAATAAACTTTGACCTACTTCTGTCTGCCATCAGTCTGAGCCCAGGGAAGTATGTGTGTGTGTGTGTGTGTGTGTGTGTGTGTGGAGGGAAGGGGGGGGGGGGGGCACCAAGACCCGAACACAGCTAGCTTCACGCTGATCCAGCCTGTTAATAATAATATGAATATCAAAGGCTTATTTGGACAATACTTCTTTTAAATGTCAAATCACAGAGGGAAGCTGAGGGAGGCTTGGGGACTCGTGCATGTGAAAGAAAGACAGACTGGACTCATTGTTTAATACAGAACTTTTACCATTCAGTTGGGCACACACACGCGCGCGCGCGCACACGCGCGCACACACACACACACACACACACACACACACACACACACACACACACACACTTACTATATTATGTGTGTCCCATGCTGAGGACTTGATTTCACTTTCCTGCTGATCAGCCACAAGACAAACCCTGTTCTTCTTCTTTTTTATCCATACTGTGTCTCCCGTTTCCAAGAAATCTCATTTAGCAGATGGACACAATCCTCCATAACCAATTCTCTGCAGGATAATGCAGAGCAGACAAAGACACCGCCACACAAAGGCAGACAACACCTCCAGGATTCAGCTCCGTCAGCCTGAGCCCAAGTCCCACGGAAACTGAGCTGAAAACCAACCAACAGCATCCCTTTGTAAAAACTGCAAGTAAGTTTCAACTCTGCCAAACATTTTATAAGCGCGGGACAGCTTGCAGGCCAGCTGAGTCCCGGCAATCCACTTGTGATGGGACATCTTCACAAACTGAGGGATGAGGGTTGGCTCGGACGAGAGGGTGGTGGGAGCTGTGTTACAGAGATTTGGGACGGCATCCCAGAGGTTCCCGGAACAACACTGGGAACATCAGGGCCCAACATGTGAGTATGAGAAAGAAAGAGATGGAGGCATGGACGATGAAGGGGGGAGACATGTGTCACCAATTAAAAAGGAGGGACTGATCCCAAAGTTACACCAGTGATACAGTATGCAGAAACACTGGGGTCATGATGTAAACAGCTTTCTCATGGCTAATACCTTCCAGCCCCCCATCTTCCTCACTGCCCCCCCATCTTCCCCTCCGCCCCCACAAGACAAGCCGACCACAGTCTACCCAAGCAAGTCAGCTGATGCAGGAAGGGGGTGGGTAGCTGTGTGATACGCATTCTGCAGAGGTCATCTGGCAGATGCATCCTCCGAGCTGGCTTCACTCCGTCAAGCAAAACGCACACACGGGGGAAGAAGCTGGCCAAAAGAGTGGAGGAGGAAATCTAATCTATAAATCAAACACATGTCCAAACAACTGGGTGTCAACCGATCTTTGCTTATGTTATTAGCTCAGAGGCGTCCCACTGTAACACGCTGAGAAACTCACTGATTCAATTTGACTGAGGTGGTTGTTTGGCAGGGCTGAGAAACCCTGTGCCATGTTTGTAAGGACGAAATTATATCTGAGAGGCTCCTGAAGAAATTACAGCTAAACCACAGCAGCAGGGGCTGATGAGCTTTTTATAGCAGATCAATAACTCATGTTTTGTTTCCTTTACTGGCACAAATTAGGTTTCCAATAGAAGCAAATCAACCAACAGCTTTATCAATGGCTTTCACACTTGTAAGGAAGCAAGGCTTTGTTAGTCATGTTAGCAGCTCTGCTATGACAGAGGATTTTTTTTTTTTTTTTTTTTTTTTTTTTTTTTTTTGTGATTTCAAGCTACAGAAGAAAAATGTCTCTCGACTTGACAATTCAAAGAGACCAGAATGTGTTTTTCTCCCGGAGACGAGATTGCAACCAATAAAAAACACCAAATTGCAGGTCATCGCCTGCCAACCTCCTAAAATCGCTCATCTGCCACCGGGCAACGAGCCTCAGTTCTGGACCTAATACTGGTGCCATCCATCAATCTTGTTTTTGTGTGCATCTGTCTGTGTGTGTGTGTGTGTGTGTGTGTGTGTGTGTGTGTGTGTGTGTGTGTGTGTGAGAGAGAGTGTGTGTGTGGGTGTGTGTGTGTGTGTGTGTGTGTGTGTGTGTGTGTGGTCTGCTGTTTCAGCACTGGCCATTTCAGTCCTCATACATCAACCTCCTGACAGCAGTGAAGTGACGCTTTGTGTCATATGAGGCCACTTTACCTTCTCTTCAGACACACAGAGGAAAAAAGCCAGTGCTGTGCTCAGACGGATGAAAACTGTTTCTTTCCATGAGTGATGATGATGATGATGGGACTCAAACTTTCCACAAACACTGCATCTGCATTTTGCTCAGGTTGATCAACATACATACATAATAACTGTGATTTCTATCTTAAAATAAAGAAGACCTGAAGCTGCGATTTCAGCGACTACAAGAAGCTCCTCTACAGTATCTTTGGGACGTCGTGAACAAATACACGAGTGTTGAGCAAACACAGTTTGATTGGCCCACTAATGGTTGTTTGGAGCACTTGGCAGACTTCAGCACTCCTGCTTCTAATGTGATCTGTGCCAGAGCTCTGCCCTCTAATGTCCATTATACCGAGACTTACTCCATTTTGCATTGATTCCGTCTCTTTTTACAGACTGCGAGGGCTTTCAGAGCCTGTCTCGGCACGCCATCTCAGCTATCAGATTGCAACAGCAATTTAATTGAACTGCAATCTGCAAAGGCAAAAAACTAATTTTGAATCTCCTTTCACGCTGAGAGAGGTCCTGCCAGATGATAATAGACAGCGGGTGTGCAAGCTCATGGGGCATTTTATGGCTACTTTTGCGTGTTTGTAAAAATCAAAGGAGGTAATGACAGGCTGCGACTGAGGCCTGCTTGATGATGACAGTGCCAACAGCAGAAAAGGTCCATCACAGTTTGTACAGCCTCAGATAAATAGACAGGGCAGATCTCTTGGTGGGCTCCTATCGCTCCATATTCCTCACTTCATACAGCCATATTCTCAAACATAAAGGGGCAGATAGTCAGTTCACTCATCCACTCAGCCTGTGAAAACTCCCGTCTCTGAAGGGAGTTTTCAAAAAAACATAACCTGGGCATGATGTCATCGGGGGTATCTTGGATTGGGTATGAGACTTTAAGCAGAAAGTAGGTAGGTAGGTAGGTATATACTTTATTAATCCCCGAGGGGAATTTTTTTTTTTTTTTTTTTTTTTAGGTAGGTAAAAAAAAAGTATCGAATTGAAAGTAACAGAGCTGAAAAGGGGGAAAAAGGAGGAGACATTTAAGGGTCTATTGTTTTAGTGCTTGACCCAGATGAGAGACTACAAGTCTCAGCCTCTACTGCTTCAACTTTGACCATTTGTTTAAAAAAAACTAAAGATGTCCTGCAGCTTTATAGAAGTGTAATACTAAATCACTGGAGTACCTGTTTAACCCTCCCTGCAGATCTGACCGGACCTCCTGTGGCTTGATGGATAAGCTGCCTGCACATATTCTAGACTTGACAAATGTTGGTTATTTGCAGTGTTGCAGTCAGAAGAGCCAATTCTAACTCAACTTTGTGGATAAAACAAGCCTCGTGTTTAGGGAATACTACATTTGAGTTTTATTTGCAGTGAACAGACCTGTTAATAAGAGCTACTGCAATCACTCACCTATTGAAATGTTTTACTGTTCGTAATTAGAGTCTGTGTAGTGTTGTAGTGGGCGGCACGGTGGTGCAGTGGTTAGCATTGTCGCCTCACAGCAAAAAGGTTCCAGGTTCGAATCTGGTCCTGGGCCTTTCTGTGCAGAGTTTGCATGTTCTCCCTGTGCTTGCGTGGGTTCTCTCCGGGTTCTCCGGCTTCCTCCCATCATCCAAAAACATGCACCTCAGGTCAGGTTACCTGGCGCTGCGCTAGTGGCAGCCTGTTGCAGCAGCTCCCCCCTGAGAGCCCCCCTGCTGTAGCGAAGAAATTTCCCCTCAGGGATTAATAAAGTTAAATAAAAAAAAAAATTAAGAGTCTGAATCACATTTAATCGAAGCGGCAGAGAGTGTGACATTCAAAGGTTCGACTCATTTACAAAAGATTCACCTTGCTTTTTTGTCAGGCACACAGAGTCTTAGGGCAGCGCTCCGTTTTGTAATGGCTTCAAAAGACAAAAAAAAAAAAGGTTCAAAAAGTGTATTCAAAAGAAAGGATTTACAAAAGAGAGATGATGGTTTGATGGTTCATACTGTTTACAGGAAACAAGCACCACATGATTTTCTAATCCAGAGCCACTTGTTGATGGGACTTTTTCTTACTTGTAACCACATTTCACACAGCTGCTGTAAGAATCCTATTATTTTACTTCGACTGAGCCTATCAGTAACTCAAGAGTTAAAAAATCTGATTGAACTTGTTAACTGTGGGGAAAAAAAACTCGCAGATGTCCTTAAATATTTAACGAGCACATGAGATGATATTATAGATTTGCTGTAGTAGGGCCTTTTAAAAAGTTCTCAAATCTATAATTTAATATCAGAACACTTAAGTGTTCAGTTCTCAGGAACAGAGGCAGCCCTCGTTATGTGAGCTATCAAACACGGTAAAACAGCAGAAATAACTCAAATTAAGACTTATGATGCCAAAAACACAACATACTGCAATTTAACACGAATTTAAACAATGTCATATTTAAATTTAAAAAAAATAAATAATGATATCACTTACTGACAGATTTCTCCTGGCTTGTGAAACGTATTAAGAAATGAGACAAATATCTGTATGAAGCTTGGAAAACTATTGAGTTACACAGTGTCTACAGTCAACAGTGCCTATGGTCTGCAAATCTGCTTTGGAGGAAGATGTTTATGGTCTCTCCTCTTAACATTGCGGACATTGCTTTTACATGAAGAAATTCTGCATGCCAAACTCTGAAATCAATCTGTATAGCAGAGATGATTAATCACTGGAAATAACCAATAGCAGACAGAAGAGGAACCATCTCCTCCTCCTTCGATATGTGTTTTCTACAGGAGGAGTGGTCCATGTTGCCTCATTTTTTTTTCTGGCCACAAGAAAATCTCTGGAATGCAAGTTGATGACATGCATTTATAAACCCACCAAATATTGTGGCTTCATTTTAAGTAACACTTTAAAACATATTTTACTGTCAGCTTCAGGAGTTTGACGGTTTATCAACGCCCACTCTGACCAGCATGAATAATGAAGCATGCAGACAACTTTACAATGTTGCATTTGTAAGCCGGGGTGCACATTATTAACCTAGTGTACAATATCTCAGAGTGACTTGGAAAATGAAAATTGAATGAACAAACTGTCTAAGCAAAGCCATTAGTGATGTTGCCACATTTACAGTCCAGAATGGACCTTTGAAAGCTGGAAAAGAAAGGTCGCTGCAAACCCAGGCAGCTACTAATTACAGTTTCACATACAAGGACAGTCTTTGTGTGTGTGTGTGTGTGTGTGTGTGTGTGTGTGTGTGTGTGTGTGTGTGTGTG
Organism: Embiotoca jacksoni; assembly: GCF_022577435.1. Lineage (NCBI taxonomy): Eukaryota > Metazoa > Chordata > Actinopteri > Embiotocidae > Embiotoca > Embiotoca jacksoni. The sequence goes on along the minus strand of NW_027185252.1, from coordinate 9,521,431 downwards.
TGTGTGTGTGTGTGTCTGACTGACAGCTTGTCTCCCCCCTGCTGTGCTCTCGCTCTTGTCCTGTTTTAATGGGCTGACAGCGAGAAACTCTGACGGAAATCTCAATGACGCACCCGCTGTTAGACGCATCCCAGCTGAGGGGAATCTGACTCTTAGAACCAACATCACTCCCACAAACTATATCGAGAAACAAAAACTGCACATTCGACAGTTAACTGCAGCACAACATCGAACAGACCTGCATCTTGTACATGTAATTTAAAACATGAAATAGGTTAAAGGAGGGGAGACGAAAGACAAAACCACGAAAAAGGATCTGTTGAGCTACTTTGAGAGCACGATTCCCTCATAGGAATTCAAGGCTCCTGTGGTGCTTCTACACAGAAGACATCTCGCAGTGTTCGAAAGTGAAGACGCTTCCTGGTTTCTCTTAAATGTATCTGCAGTTTCTCTAAAAAAAAAAATAAGAGCAGTATGAGGCGGCACGAGGTTTCTGTTGTGTAAGGCTTTTGGGGTCTTTGTTACATCACAATGGATGGCAGTGAATTAAACATGCTGACATGCTGCTCGCATGTTTTTAATCACATCCAACACTCATCATCATCAGCACTGCAAGCAAATCCACCGTCACGTCATCATTTCAGTCCCAGATGACCGGAGAGGCATTTTGGTAATTGGGCATCACAGGTGTGCATCAGACCTCTCTCTTTCTGTCTATCAGTTCAATGTGAGATGAAATGTATGCTGCTTCATGGGGGGATTTTCCTTCCCTCGTTATGCAAGAGGGCTCCTAAGTGCACAGATGTGCCCCTGTATGCACATGTATGTGTTATTTCCATCTGAGATTATCTAATGAGCAACCTAAACTGCAAACGCTGCGGCTACATTTTGAACATTTGGCTTGTCTTTAAAGCTTCAGCGTCTTCAAGTCCTGGCAGATGTGCATCAGCTGTGACTGTGCCTCCAGCTGTGTTCTAGTTTGGTTTTTTTTCCACGCGTATTTGTTAACTCGGTGTAGACATGAATAGAGATGATGGGAGGCAACTTTATTCGACAGCATGATTTTGATCATGTTCCTGCTTGGCTGCTTGACGATCCCCCCCCCCCCCCCCTCGGAGCGTGTCAGCCTGTGAAGGAGTCATGTGATAAAAACTATCCCTCAGCATCATGCCCTCCTCCCCTATACCTACTCCCCCCCCTCCACCTCCTCCCGTCTGCCTCTTTAGCTGCTTCAATCCTCACAGCCGACAGCTTTGGTTATCACCTCCCACCACCACCACCAACAACAACCCCCCTGCGCTCCCCCCCTCCTTGTGCCTGTGATGTGCTGTGGTGACAGGGCAGGATGATATAGGGTCTCCCAGTGAGGTGGCATGATGCCTGAGCACTACGTTAACATCATGGAGCTGGAACGCCACCAGTCTGTGCAGGAGAGGATGATGGAGCGTGTGCGTGCAAAGCATTTACCGATTCAGCATCCATGCCCTCGCGCGTTTTTGCCCTAATGTTTGCATACAGCCTAAGTCTTATAGCTGTGACAACCTGACATCGAACCCATCAATCATCTACAAGGGAGGGAGTCCACCACAGATGAGAAAGAGATGGAGAGAATCTCCGGCATGCTGCTCCCTCAGCGTTTATATCCGCTCCTGTGGGGATTATTTATGGTCCAATCACACCCTGGGTGTTTCCAATTCAACTCAAAACCAATCCATAAATTAAAGGAAGCCTTGAGAGCATAAAACAAATGGCCCCGAGGTCTCGCTCTCGCTCACTTTGTGTGACCTTTCCTTTTCATCACATTGTCTTCTCTCATCCTCTTCTTTCTGTCTTCATCATACAAACAAAGCGAGCTGCAGATATCAAGAGAGAAGGCGGTCACACCAGAAAAAGTGGTTTGCAGGAGCAAATTTTGAGCGTGCGTGCGTGAGTGCGTGTGTGTGTGTGTGTGTGTCAGCTGCAAGGGCCAGCCCCCATTCACTGAAACAGCTGGATGGAGATTACAGAGCAATGGTTATTCTCAAATTTCTCTCCCTCTGCAGACACACACACGTAGACGCACACCAAACACCAGCTCTTGGGGACAAACAATTGAATTCAGTGCAAGAAAGACTGAAGGAACTGGTTTAAAAAAAAAAAAAAAAAAAAAAAAAAAAGTAATTGCACTCAAGTGGATCAAATACATATGATTTTCAAGCACTGTAATCAGTCAGACGAATCAAACAATCACTCCTTAACCATGCAGTTGGACTAAAATAAGCCATGCAGCACAGTCAACCCCGCAACTTACTATTATAAACCTCCATTTTGACAGAAATATCCACAAACCACTCGTGTTTTACAGACAGTTAAGGGTTGTTGTTGTTGTTTTTTTTTGCCCCCCCAAAAAAATTACCAACACATTAAAATAAGTTTCTCTAATTCGTGTTCGTACAAATAAAACGGGATGAAAAAGCTTGAAGACAAAGCGAGTAAGTTCACTTCACGCTGTGTCAAAATACAGCACACGAACTACTAAATCACTGTTGCACACTGCGTGATCTACTCACCTCAAACAAGATGTTCTTTACAACGCGCGCGGACACAAATATTTCCTCCAACTGTAGTAAATGTCTCGTGCTGGTATCCCGTTGCCTTTTCTGAGCAGATACAACTTTGTTTGTGAACGCCAAAAAAAAAAAAAAAAAAAAAAAATTCTCCTCTTCTCCTCTTTCCGTAGTTACAGTCTGCTTCTTTCTCCCTGAAACCCGTCCCGGTCCACAGCAGCTCTGTTGGTCCGCTGCTGATCTGCGGCTGCTGCTGCTGCTGCTGCGCAGGCTGGGTGTGCTCGGTACTGTCACCGGCAGAGCCCGGTCTACTGCTCTGCGAGGCGGGCTCTGCTTCCAGCAGGGGCTCGACTACTGATCCTCAAGAGTAAGGTTTTCGGACCGGGGAAGGAAGGGGCAGGGGCTCCGCAAAAGGGGGGGCTGCAAGGGCCAATGAAGTCATTTCTGCAGCTCTGACACCGGATGTTTGTGATTTTATAATGGCAGAGTTCATATCAGTTTTACACCTCGTATTCATTTGTGCCTCCATGTTCTGATATATTTATTCACTTTAAATATAGATTTATGTACCTGTAACGTTTCCATGTCTCGTGTTTGGTGGGCACCAACAACAGAGGTGGATCCAATGGTAAAAAAAAATAAAAAACTTCATTGAAACGTTTACAGCTCAACATAAGATAAACAACAGATGAGTATATTTTCACTGTTTACATTTGACAGTTGTAATCACGGCGGAGGGAAAGATCGGAGTGTTTGTTTAATCCCCAGTTTTTGTTTTGTGTTGTGGCTGGTGGGGCAGGGAGCTCATCTTTATCAAACTGGAGGAGAGGAGGAAGCTAACGGCTAACACCAACGAGGATGGAGATACGGCCAACAAGGGAAGGTAAGTTTATTTGTGTTGCAATCCTACAATTCAAGGCGCTTTACATCAGGCATGAAGGGAGACTTTGCCTTCGCCTGACATTACTGTGTTAGGCTGTAGCTGCTCAGTTTTTTTTTTTAAAGTTAACTTGAAGACAGCGGCATCAAATGAACCTAGAGACATCCATGGGTACCAACCAGGTCATGCTCGCTTGTTATGAAGGGAGCAAAATAACTTGACACACGGTGCTGAGCTGCATCTCAAATTAATCTTCAGGTTACCAGCTTTAAGATGACATTTACCACTTCTGTGTGGCAGATGCTGTTGACCTGCTGTCTCCCTGACCCCCTGAAATATTATTTGTATGTATGTATGTATAATATATGTAATGTTACCAAAACATGAGTAGCTCTTGGACACTTTTATTTTGTCGAAATAGCTCTCGGAGGAGAAAGGTTGCATATGGTGGGCCACTAAGGGTTAAATAAACAACCAATAAAGGGAATAGAAGAATGAGAAAGTAAAATATGCACTGGACGCCACTGCAGTAGGCCTAAACTCACGAGCCTTTTAACCGTTAGTTTGATGTCTTTGCTTTGCCTTTGAATACAATGTCAGTAGTCGAAACTCTTATCATCAAGATATTTCGTAAATCTGGTTTTCAGAACTGCCAGTGCATAAAGCTGCTGTTGCCTCTTGTTTGTGTTTACTTTGTGTAATGCTTCTTATCATATAATTACCTGCTTTGAGAATAAATAGTGTCACAGTTTTATCGTTTATTTTGTAACTCTGACTTTCCCATGAGCCAGTGCCAAGCTGCTTATTTATGTGTGTGGCCTATATTTTGCGTGTTTTTTTTAATTTATTTATTTATTTTTTAACTTTATTAATATTCCTTTCATAGACAATTATTGTTTGTTCATCAAGGTGTACGAATTATCTTTTAAGAGCTAAAATCATGTGCATCAGTTAGCATGCACAACCAGCGAACATTTTACAGCATATATCATTTATACAGATCTGTTTTATGTGGGTGTTAAAGGTGGAAACTCCCTCACACATATTATATGATCCCTGCAGCACCCCCCACTTGAAACATGTTCCTGCGGCTGTGCTTGTGACACATTGAAACAAATTGCTAACCCTACTGTGTCAAAGTTATGTCTTTAATGTGGACGTACATCACTACGGTTTCATGCAAAGGATGTTCGAAACCCTGAGGAAATCATCACTATTTCACAAGAATGAAAGCTGAAAATGTCAGAAATGACCAACTTTAAAATGATCAGTTCTTTCTTACGGTACTGTTAACCATGTGTGTCTCATTGCGGCATCTAGTCTCTAGTCATCCGGACCGCAGTCTTAGATTGCTGTGCAGCCATGCATTTTATAAGTCCTCCTCACAATTGGAGGGGTTCAGATGTCACTTGTCCTTTCTTCTGTGAGGAGTTTGTTTGCTGTCCCTGTGTTTGGGGTCCCTTTGTTGTCTTCGCACACTTCCAAACGCATGCAACCCGGTATTTAACGGGTACATTGCCCAAAAGAAAAGCAGAATTCATTTTGACTGGAGGAAGAAATCATTTAAAATGTATCCTTTACTTTTCACATCTCTGGCTGTGTAACATCTAAAACCTGAGGCAGCTGGTTAGATGTGAGCTCCTTTGAACTTTCAGGTAGTGAGACTCCCGCCCATTTCCTCCCGCCTCCTCACACGCCCTGGAAACACAATATAGGGTCTTCTCTTCTCACCACAATAGACTGCCACCTGCCTGATTCATCCATGAAAATGGAGCTGCAAGAACGCCTGAATGACCTAATTTGTTGAAGAATTATGTCCACGAGGTCTTTTGGTGGAAAAATCCCTGCCAGTCAACAGGAGCAGCTGCCACGGTCTACAGTCACGTTAATCCACGTAGAATTGTCTGAGCATCCTGATATTCTGCATGTGGCCTGTCGAGTTGTGTGCGGGGTTTACATTGTGACCAGGTTAGTTTTGATAAGTGTTAGCAGTGGTACATGGTCAGTTTACTTTTGCTAAAACAGGTCTTCTGACCAGGGTTTACTGGTTGTCCCCCGCTCTTGACTAAATAAGACAAAATGTTTCTTTTTTTTATTAGTACATGGCAATCAAAAAGTGCTCCTATTGCTCGTGAACTGAGCGCAGCACTGTGACGTGCACGGGGCAAGAGGACGCTATCACCTTCATGAGTAAGTATACCAAGGTACGTCCCTGGTTAAAAAAAAGCAGCACCTGAGTTACGCGCAGTTTTGTGAGCAGTGCAAACGTGCGCATTTATGATTTAACCACAGACCTAAAACTTGAGCAGAGAGCTCACATCAAAGTTTGCGTCACACTCTGGGAATTGACAACAGAGACCTTTGAAATACTTTAGGAAATCTACAGCAACGAAGTAATGAGCACGGAGAGGTGTTTTGAGTGACATTCCTGTTTGCGAATTGTGGCAGGATGACACTTTGGTTCTCCAATATGACAACTCGCCTGTTCACAGAATGCGAAAAAAGTAACAAGTTTCTCGCCTGCAGCAACATAATCGTAGCTCCCCACCTCCCTCACACACTGGATTTGGCGCACCACCACTTCTTTTCCGTTCCCCAAAAATTTGACGCGAAACCTGATGTAAGCCCAAGTTTCAAGTCAAGTTTCGCAAATGCACACGAATCACCAAGAATCACCTTTCACAACGAAAACAGTTAATCAAACATTGATCAAATGTTGATCAAGCAGCGCAACTTGTAATACATACTCCAAAGGGTTATGTTTTTTTTTTTTTAGAACAATAATCTAATTTCTTTCACAATGCAGAAACTGAGGGCTGCTTTATCGGCCTTCAGGCACCAACCATGAACTCTAATGTCCCCTGCTCTCGGTCTACCCTCATTTACTGTGATCTCCCTACTGTTGATTCACTTCCAAAGTTAAAAATGCCGCTTCAATAAATGTGGTTCGAGGAAAATGTTTCATCGGGTCTTCAGTGATTTCTTTTGCTGCTTTGAAGAAATATTTTATGACTCGGTGCGACTTTAAAGAGCTCATTAAGGTGGATACTTCTGCAGTGCAGCATTATATATTTATGTCACTTCACTTGTCATCTACACTATTATGGTCAATATAAACGTGACTTAAAAAGGAACAAGTTATTTACTGTGGGAGCCTTTATTTATACGTAATATTTTCTAACACTGCAGCCTTCACAGCATCACCCTGTCTCGGATGCTTGTCCGACGCTCCTGCCTGAGGAGAAGGATATTCAGGCACCTTGTCACTGCTGAACTCCAACTGACCTCTTCTCCTCCACGTACAACATGCCAATTTATATCCTGCACCGATGCCAAGTACGTAACCCCCACCTCTCCTCCCCCTGCCCACCTCTCCCCTCACATTATCAACCACCTTTTCTTCTGCCTGATCCGGCTCCATCCAACATCCCCCCTCCCTCATTCCTGTTGTGGCCGCAGCCGTATATGAGCTCCATCTCTTCTCTCTTTGGCATTTTTTAACCTCCTCAGACCCCATTCACCACCACACACCCTTCTTTTCTCTATCCCTTTCTCCTTTAAATCGTCTCCATTGTTCATTTCAACTTCAGGCTTCGGCAGCCTGCAATGCTAATATGATTTCCAGCTGAAATGAAACGTGCAAATGTGCTGCAGCCTCTCCTCATCCCTCGTGGGCTCCCACTTCATTTGACTGAGGTGGGTGGAGATTTTTATTTATGTATTTTTTTTTATTGATTTGAACTGCAGAATAAATTCTCTGGGCTTTATGATTGTGGTTTTAGTATCACTTATTTTTCCAGCATCACCAAAGCTCATTTAGTTTACTGTGTTCTTACACAATATGCAAAGTACGCGAGTGTGTACTGTTGCAGTGATGTGTGTGTTTGTGCACATCTCCGTGTGCTCAAGAATCTAAAAAAAGTCCTTGTCCTCAGCAGCCCGTGAGGTTTGTACAAGACATACCAACTGGGAGGAGGATGCTCTTGCAAACGAAGAAACGTCCTGCTTGTGCGAGCTTTCTCCTATTTTTGTTAAAATAATTTTAGCAATGTAACAGCGTGGCTGTAGGAATGATAGTCAGTCAGTCCACTACTTCCATAATTGTGTCCAGACTGAAATATCTCAACAGTTACTGGATGAATTGCAATGAAATTAGATTTTTTTTTTTTTCCCCAGAAGATAACTGAGTGGTTGGTTAGTACTGGTGATTGTCATCTTTACTTTTCTGAGCATCAACGTCACTTTACATTTAGATTTTTCAGTGAAATGCCTTCACGACTGTTCAGTGGATTGCCATTAATTTCATAATTTTCATCCCCAGAGGATAAATCCTATTAACTTTTCTTCTAGCGCCACCAATGGATGGACATTGGTCAGCAGAAAAATTCAAAAGCTACTACAACAGTCAGAAATTTCTGTGCAAAATATTCCAAAATACAGTATAGGTGGAACAGGTGCAGTGCAAACTCTGTCAGGTAAAACTGGCATTTCACGAGTCTGCCCGAGCAGACGGTCCATCCAAAGATTAACAATGGCTAGCTTCGTCACCAGGCAAACATTGGTCCTCATCTCAAAGATGGGGCTAAAGACATGCTTCTCATCAGCTTTGTTCTCGGCTGCGTTTTCAGACAGTCAAATTGTTCCCAGCGAATATCGAACAGTATCTTTGCTTGAAATGCCTACTGGCATTGTCACTGTGAGTATTTTAGCATACTGACATTAGTATTTAGCTCTAAACTCTACTACACTCTACAAGTCCGGCCTCACAGCTGCCAGTATGACTGTGGACTTTCCACGCAGACGTTAAAATTGTTCAAACTTTGATCAAGCAGTGCATGTTAAAGTTTTGCAGCAGGAGTCAAACATTTGTCTCTTGAGCTCAGCTGTGTTTGCTTCTCCATAGTCAGCAGCTATAGTACAATGTACATATGACTATACATGCTGTGCAAGTATACATGTAAGCATATGACTTCATGCCTCACTGAGAGAATGGGCACTGGGCTCCCAGAGGGGGGACTCTGACAAACAACTCAACCGCCACGTGGTGTAACAGCTTCATAAAACAAGATGAAACAGATTTATGGAGAATTCCTCATAGTCATGCCTCAGCAGAAATAACACACTGCAAGCTGTTGTTACCAATCGGCTTTGGTCTGTCTGGTTGTCTGTGTGAAGGCCGAAAGCCTGGATCATGTGACTCACACATGCTCTGTCCCCTCAGGGTCTTCATCCACCGCCAGACACCTGACCAACGCTCGACCCTTCGCCTCAACATGATCCACAAATATCAAAGAGCTTCCAGCAACGCTTCTAAAATTATTCACATGAAGCTGACATCATCTTCTGTTTCAACCATAGACTGTATGTAAAAAGGTTTTAACGTAAAGCACCGTTTTGGTTTTACGACCCAAAACTTTGTGTTTAACGACTCGTGAATTGTTTATGCCTCATTTGCCAAGTGGATGAATTTTAGCTGTTTAATAAACAATGAAGCTCAAAGTGCATCGAGGATGAATCTGCCAAATAAAAAACAGCAGCGTGAGATTTTGAATGATGCCATTATCTTTGTTTAGGCCCTTTAAAAATTCATCAAGCACTATGACATCTTTGTCATGTTCCCAATTAGAGTTCTCCTGCGCGGCCAGCCCTCTGCGGAGGTTTATTTACATATTTCTATAATGGTCGCATCAGGAGAGTGCAGCGTAGCATGAAACACTTTATTCCCTCAGATTCCAGCTCTGGTCTGAGCCTCTGCGAGCTCATCCAATATTGAATTCTTTGTCTACAACAGGAATCATTGGGGTTGGGAAGCAGAGAAGTGGGGCAGAAAACGTCTTCGTCTCTGTTTTGATACTGCTGTCGGTTCTGAGCCTCTCATCTCTTTGCTGTCAAGGTTGGTCTTGTAAACCAACATGACAGCTTAGTTTCTGTCTAAATCTGTGAAATACTTTGCTGCTCCTGCTGTTGCTGCTGTCGGGACGTCGGCACTGCAAACTCACTGAAAACACGCACCGAAGATGATTATTTAATACCACTATTCCACACATGCTCATTAGGGGTATATCTGTGCAACAAAAGCCCCACGTTGATAATTTATTCAGTCGCCAGCCGTCACTTTGATCTTCCCTTTATTCCCCTTCCTGATGCACTTTCATATATTTTAATTTCTGTCCCATATGTTCATCCATCCCCAGCTACACTGGCACTGCAGCTGAACTCTGACCACAACAAAAACCCCGCGCACTGCAAAGATCATTATATTCCAAGAAATATGTACATGAAACACATAACATACACGTATGTAACGTAACATGCTTCGGGAGTGACCGTATGACCTTGAGAAAAACAATGAAAATAAGACTTCCTCTATACATAAACATCCAATAAGACAATATTTAGCTTTTCAGAAGAGGGTTTCTTTGTGTGCCAGGAAAATATGAATGCAGGCAAAAATGAGTGAATTCAATCTTTCCAGTCTGTATCCTATTAAACAAAACACCCTTATATTCTGAAACAAAGCTTAAAATCTTTAAAAAAAAAAAAAAATTGGGAAATGCAAACTTGCTGTCATATTTTGTATGTATCGTATGTATTTTGTCATATTTTGTAGTTTCAAAGTACAGGTCATAAAAGTCTTAGACAAATAAGGAAATACGGTCTCTTCTCAATAAAGAGAGCCTCTCTCAAAATACATTTTTCAAAACAAACACTTGCTGATGTACCTTACATTTTAAGATCTGCTTTGTAGTTTGCTGCATTTTTAATGTGATCTTATCACATCCCATTTCTATTCTTTATCACTACCTGCTTCATTTTGGAATCCTTCACCTTTAGTGTTCATGTGCACTTTATTTCCTGGCGTTGTTTGGTTTCTCGCCAATTTCTGTTACCACCTGTATTAGTTTCCCCGTCAGATAGCTGTGTATGCAGCTCAGCCTGTTCTTCTCCCAGCTGCCTGATTGTTATGTTGGATTGTGTGAGCAAGTGCCTGAGTCTACTTTTGTTCAATTCTTTATATGTTTCAGTTTCCATTTCGGTCCTCTGACTTCATGTGCAGCTACATCACGATGTGAACGGATAGCAGAGAAAAACATGAAGGTCAAGTGTTGCTGCCAGTGTCGTCAGTTTGAATCAAGACAAAAGGATTTTTTTTTTTCAACATTTATATGTATGAAAATCATAAAGGGAGTATCGACTTCAATATATCAGTCAACAGTCACTTCATCAAACCAAGATGCGAGACCGAATCAGATGTTTGTTTCAGTATTACCAGCCCACTGCTTTCGCCACCTGAAGTGTGTACGGTACAACTCAAAGATGAATACCATAGTCTCATGCTGCCTTCAAATAGAACTCGTAAATTCATAAATTAGGAATTTGTGGGCACGGTTTGGTCGGCGAAGTCGTTACTACGCAACAGCAACATGAACAGCGTTTAGGCGCCACAGGGGCTAACAGGCGAGTCATTTATTGTAACAAATGCAAACGCATAATGACATGAGGCAGTTGGATTTATTATAATGTACATAATACACATAAGCCACCATTTTCTAAAACATCTGTAAACACGTCACACCACAAGAACCATGAGCTTTCACAAAATTCAGAGGTTTGAAATCGTGAAAACTACAAGAAGGCGTTCATATGGACTCTGGGAAAGTGAACAACTTCGACTGATGTAAAGACTTTTTTCTTTTGTGCAACACTCACATAAAAAAAAAATCATTCCTATTCTGCATCGCCTTGTGATGTGAACACACTGTAAGCGCTAATCACAGAAGAGCAGATTTCCAGGCGGCAAGATTAAAGCTAACTACCTCCAGTAGCTAACATTTCTTCTCAGCATCAAGATTTTTTTTTTTCTTTCTCTCAAGCAGTTCATTTTTCTCGCTGAGCCGAAAATGGGATGCCAAGAGCAATCCTCCCTGGATTATTTAAACAGCCACTTCAAAGGGGAGCAATTATAATCCTGCATTATTGATATGGGAAAAACCAGTGACTAAATGTCATAGTAACCAAAAAAGGAAGCACCGCAGACGTATTTGGACATGCAGGAATGTGAGCGCAAAATGCATGCTTTTAGGGTGGAGGTTTAATTTCTCTGTGACAGAAGAAGGTGCTGAAGGTTGAGTGGAATTAATCTGAAAGCCTGTTCGAATACACAACACGACAACTGTGCATTCAACTGTGTACATAAGAGATGCCTCCACGTGCTTTTGTGTATTTAAGAACATGCAGATATGCGAGTCGCAAGATCGCACACAACAGCATCCCAATCTCAGATGCTTATGCAAAATTTATCCTCCTGCCACATCACTGCATGCATTGTGTCTTGTATAGACAATGCAACACAGCACACAGTGGAGTCTATAGTATTATGTGCTGCTGAGGAAGCTGCGGCCTTCGGGATGTGTCTGTTCACAGATTACATACATGGTAGGCAAACGGAAAATAAATGGCCCAACCTTTCCTTATGGAGCGTTAATAAATGTCACTCGTGTCATAATTACTCAACGCACACGCACACGCTAGTACGCATGCGCCAACAATGCGACATGCAAACTGGCTAATGAAGCCAGCTCATACGTGCAGACAGAAAAGATGTAGTTAGTTCATTACATTACATTACATTACATTACATTTCATTTAGCTGACGCTTTTATCCAAAGCGACTTACAATAAGTGTATTTCAACCATGAGGGTACAAAATCCAAGGCAACAAGAATCAAGAAAATACAATGTCTTCAAGAAAGCCAAACTACAAAGTGCTATCAGTAAGTGCCATTTTAAGCGCTACTAAAGTGCTACCTATTCAAGGTAAAGTCGGAAGAGGTGTGTTTTCAGTTTGCAGCGGAAAATGTACAGAGTTTCTGCTGTCCTGATGTCGTTGGGGAGCTCATTCCACCATTTAGGAGCCAGGACAGCATAGTTTGTAGTTTGTTGCTGCATTTTTAATGCGATCTTATCACATCCCATTTCTATTCTTTATCACTACCTTTATCACTACATGCTCATAGTTTGTATTTTTCGGTGAAATGAAACATTGCTCTGCTCTCAAGTAAGTACGCTGACCCAGATTAGAGCATGCATGTGTGCGTCTGTGTTAGTAGTTAGTAGTAAGTGCCAGTGAATTATGCTGCACGTGTCCCAGAGATCTCAGTGCAGATGGTTATTCTAGTCAGGAAAAGGCTGCAGGCAGCACGCTGTCATGTTGTGTAAATCTGGCTGCTGGAAAACGGTCCATCCCTCCAGGTTAATGATGAGATTACTCACACGTTTGAGAAATGATGAATGAGAACAGAGGAGAATTTTTTTTTTTTAAACTTATGTAACGTTCAGTCAAGCAGTTTTGATTTTACATTCTGCAAACCTTGTAATAACTTTCTGTTCATTGCCATCAGCACTTCATGAATAATAACATTATGTGCCTCAGTGACCTTGGTGGACTGGAAGTTTACTGACCTTTAAAATGTCAAATAGGAAAAAAAATGCATTTGTCTTCAGACTTTTAATTCTCCGTTCACCTGAATCTCATTATAAATCCATAATATGCATTTTTTTGGGGGGCTGTTTACAGCCATATATTCTTACATGGTTGCAAATGCAGTTACAGGATGTGTGCTTGAGTGTTCAAAAAATGTGACATGTTGAAGGTTAAACAGTGACGTGTTGATGGTGATGACTTATTGTTTCCTGCCACTGTGGCGAGATCAAGTGACCAGCATGTTTCTAATATCAAAACAGGTCAAGGACTTTTCTGCAGGGCAGCACAAGTCCTATATTTTCTCCACACCGTTTTACAACAAAGTGCGTGTGAGCACTAAAAGACACAAAGGAGGTGGTGTGTGTTTAGTGTGTGTTTCTATGGACACCACATACAGGAAAATATTATCTCCAACAAAATTTGTTCCTGCAAACACATGTGTGGCTGTGTGGAAAACAGAATGCAGGGTCTTAGTTTAAAGCAGCAGCTGTGGAAATGTTTGGGTTGGCTGTGGTGATGCAAACAGCGTGACTGTCTCCAGACACTCTACAGATGTGCATGAACACACACAGACGTCTCTCTATAGTGTCTGCACAGCTAATGCTGCAGTATGTCAGAACTGGCGCCATGAATGTGGTTGTTGCATCGTTGAACTCTTGAAGTCATGTTCAGCTTCTTTGTATGTCACAGTAAAAGGATGTGCAGAGTGTGTCTTGCGACTATAGAACTTATCGTCTGCGTAGGATGACCAGAATCATTACACGCTAACTGTGGACACTGGTGATAATATTTCAATCTGTCTGATAGTTGTTAAGATATTTTTTACTAAAAGCTAAAAATGTCAATTACCTGGTGGAAATAGAGGAAAAGTCAGAAAACCAAAATCAGTGCTACAAATTTCTGCACTGAAATCTATGGCAATGAAATTATGAAAAGCTTTTATTAGTTACATGGCTTATTCATGAGGCTTACTCAGAAACGGTGTCACCTGCTTGGCATTTCAAAGCTCAGAAAAGCCAGGAAGCTGACTTTTGAGCTGAGATTATTATTAATATTGGTCCGACACCATCCGTCTTCATTCAGGTTTGACGATGGTTTAAGGAAGGTTTTGAGCAGAGCAGTAGCATCAGAGAGGTGAGGAGGGACTGAGAGACTCCTCTTTATGTCAGGAGGTAAAAGGTACATGTGAGATTTAGAAGGCCTGAGGGAGGGGGGGGGGGGGGTGCTGGGGGCAAAGGAGGGGAGAAGCCGGGTACACTGCACTAATGTGGGGAGACAGGGCCAGTCAAGGGAGCATCTGTTTTTAGAGTCTATAAACCCTGATCTCTTTCTGACTCTCCTCTGCTTCTCTCTCTGAGCGTCTTCTTTATTTTGTGTCCACAGCATGCTCTAAACAGCCCATGTTTTACCATCAGAAAGAAAAGACCAGGAGCTTCTCCCAGCGGAGTTGGATAACGGCGAGCGGAGACAGCAAGGCTGCAGTTATTTTTCAACAGCTCAGGGTCAGTCAGGGCTGCTCTATTTAATAGCAGAAGGCTATAAAAATATTGAATTGTTATTACCATGAGGACCTGAGAAATAATTCAAAGCATGTGTGTATGTGTGCGTGAACCATTATTACATAAGAGATTAGCATTTGCAAAGGAGAGTGGGGTGGGTCTGGATGCAGAAACAAGGATTGGAAAGAAATGAGGGGAGTTTTTAGTTTTCCGTCCTCATTTATGTCTCATTTGCATCCAAAAGGAATGAGAAAATCTGGAGATAATTTGAGGTCAATCAACATCAGTCATACAACATCCTTCAATAATTTAGGGATTATTTGATAGCTTTTGGATTTCAGACACTTGAACTCTGGTTTTACACATTTCCTCCAATCTTTTCAGTGTAAAGGAGAAGACATGCTCGTCATGCTCCTCCCATGTCCTCCACTGAACCCTACAACTCCTTTCCTCTGCTGTGGGCTCTAAATGGCCTCTCTGGATTACACCTTCCAGGTGCTTCATCTTTCACACAGGGAGCATGAGAGAAGGACTGGAAGTGTAAAAATAACATGCTCATGTTTTTAACTGGAGCCCTTGGGTCGATCCTGAGCTCATAACAAACTCTAAACCGCAACAGTATTAAACCTTACATCAGCCTTAATCAGGATGGAAGGAAATAACAAAATTCAGGAAGGAAAGAGAGAAAAAAAAAGTCTCTCCGGTGCTGTAAAGTCCACAACTGCACTAATATCAGCCCTGGAGACCGTCTGACCTTCACTTTCAGAACAACAACAAACAGTAAAAACACAGCTAAACAGTGCTGAGCAGAGTCATGTCATGTCTCAGAGCCGTGACTTCTGGAGAAATATCCTGCCATCGTGGACACATACTGCCACTCTGCCTGTTCGTATATTGCTGTGAAATTCCTCTTCTTAATAAGAGCTGCGTAATGTAAGACCTCCCCACAGATCCCGGTGATTAGCTTTCTGCTTCCTCATAAAAATAGATGTCTCTCTTGTGAAGTACGATGCTTGTTCGCATTAGCCAGTTCAGTAACTGCATCATCGGTTATTCAACCAGGTATTGATGATGATGAAGTGGGGGGGGGGGGGGGGGGGGGGGGGGGGGCTACTAGGATGTATACAACTGCTGCAATGCAGATCTCACAGGAACACTGAGGCTAAGTGAAGGTAACAAGTGTATTCACAAACTCTCACTCTCTCTCACACACACACACACACACACACACACACACACACACACACACACACACACACACACACACACACACACAAAGTCATTAACTGTCCCCTGCCGACTGAACACCTGCTACTGTTGTTTCTGTTAATCAATCACCAGAGCAGTAATACCCACACACAGAGATGTCTTCATCATTTGATGTTGCAGGTTTGTAGTTTTTTTGGTCTTTGTGTGGCTTTGTTGTGTGAGTGTGGGTGAGTCAGTGTGTGTGTCTAACTGGGTCAAACCCCTCTGTTGCCTCTCAGATAGTCTGCTGGGACATTAATCCAGGATGGAGCGGGATCCTCTAACTCAATTAAACATCTCTGTTTTACAGGTTACACACACACACACACACACACACACACACACACACACACACACATGCTCAGATTCAGTTTCACACGGCACCATCACACACACTCATATATGGTCTTTCTTAAGTCACACACATAGTTGTGTTTCCATCACTTCAGAGCACATTACAGACTTAGTAAGACTTACCCTTCCAATAACTAGCACATGCCTGACCCTAACCTTAACGCTGACCTTAAATCAAAGATGGGTCTCAAATTGTGTCCTTAAGTGTATAAGTGTGTTAAGTATGGAAACATGCAGTGCACTATGAGTAATCATACCAAAGTATAAAATGCTGGACACTTTTTTTAAATAATGGCTACAAAGCTATACAGTTGTTGGATAGAGGCTATCAGTATGTTTATTGTGTGTGTGGAACAGATAGCACAGGGCACAGTGTGCAATTTGAGACAGCACTACCCTGCTGAAATTCATGTACTACAGTAGTAAGTGTACTAACATACTAAATGAAGTATGCAATTTGAGGCACAGTCATTGTTTCACTCCCGCCTCCAGTATGAACCTATTCACCCACCGCATATCTTCAGACTTCTTATTCTGTTCAGTCACTTTTCAGCCACACTCACCTCACCTGTTCCCACTTTCCCAATCAGCCCCTGTGTGTATAGCTGCTCTCCAAATCCACTCCTCTGCCAAATTGTTCTGTTTTTTGCCTGCTAAACTGTTCATAAATGTGCTACGGCCTACTTTGGCCCTTTAGTCTCTGCCTTGCCCTCTGGTTTTGTTGGACTGCCACTCTAGCCGTACGTTTTTGTTTTTTCACTTTACAACAGACCACCTTAAAACTTTGTCTACCTGCCTGGTTCAGTCTGCACTCAGGTCCTCCCTGCTCTCTTGAAAAAAAAATCTGTGAAGGATGCAGGTTTGCCAACTTTCACACTTTTGGTGAGCAGTAGGTCTCTCAAATTGTGCTAATGCTCCTCCTGCTCAGTCTCTTACTTCGAAACAGTGATGCCATGAAAAACGACCACATCGGCTACCACCTGCTCCTGTCCTCTCCATCTTCTTTTTCAGAGTGAGTTTCCCCTGATAAAAACTAGTCTTCACTTAAGGATCCAAAAGCAAGAGAAAAGACAGGTTCCACTTTCTGAACGGATTTCTCATAACACTCTTTTTAAAAGTTGCATAAAACAGCGACCCTCTGTGGTTATTCAGAAATGTGATGAATTAAATTGTCATGCATTAATTCACTCACACAGACCGGCTGCCTGTGAACCAGTCACTGTGGGCGTAGTGAGTTCATTCATATAACATGATGCCATCTACAGCAACTGGACTCAACCCTGCCCGTCTCGTAGTTTTAGAGTTCTCTTTGTTTCTGAAAGTTTCTCTCAGCAGCTCGGTGAATAGCTCCTTAAGGGAAACTCATAGTTATGACCTTTCAGAGACGGTTAGCTGGACTCCCGTTGGTAGGATAAGATCCTTTGTGAAAACAGCCCCGGGTACACCAGAGACTCTAAATACCTGCAGCGTGGGGTACATTATGCATTCAATTGAAACAATAATTTACTGTGTAGTATGTATAATGAATTGAAAATGTCTACATGCTCCACTAGAGCACGTTATAAACTGAAATAATGAAGGCCTTATAAGGCAGCAGGGGAATTATGTAATCTTAAAGCCAAACTCAAAACACTTAAAGTTTTAGTGTGGTTGTAAACTGTAATTTTACTCAAATTAATTTGTTCCTAATTTAGCTGCCACAAAAAAATGTATTAAACAAATAAATGAACAAATAAAGACCTGTGATTTAACTTGGACTGTGGACTCTCTGACTGTTAGGTCAGCATGCCCTCCGTCCCCCACCAGTGTTATGCAGAAGCAGCAGTAACTGTCAGCAGCAAAGATTACTGCAGTGAAATAATTTTACAACGTATTGACACACAACAGCGCTGGCAACAAGTGTTTCCAATAAATGGCCGGATGAAATAGTGGAAAGAGTAAGGTGACGGTGTAAGTCAGCAGATATGAGACACACATGTGAGTACACACACGCGCACACACACACACACACACACACACACACACACACACACACACACACACACACACACACATACTCACACCACCTGACTTCTCCATCCACCCTAAACAAGAATGACACTGAAATACAGACAAGTGTTCTCGTCGCTGAAGCCTGAAATTGCCTTTCCTTCCTGCTGTTGATTGTGTTTCACACTCAGTGAAACAAGAACTGGGACCCCGTGACAGATTCAATGTGTGTGTGCATCTATTCCAATTCATTTGTGCTCCGCTTACACCAGTTTGAAAGATATTTGATATTGTGGTTGTGAGACTGTTTTTATGCACGAAGAATGCTGTTCAACAAGAGAATGCTCTCCGGTTAACCTGCAACCAATCTTCTACCTTTTCCAGTTAGCACAGTGTGACAATGGCTAAAATAAAATTCTTTATTGCAAATTAATTCATCCACAACACTGTTTAAATACCCAACAGTCTCTTCTCCTGTCAGGAGAGGATTTGACTTTTTATTGTTCTAGTTCTGTACCAACTGGGACTTCATAGCCACCACACACAAAGAAATTAAGACAGTGGGTCACTTTTGAAATGAGAAATATCATATTCGTCCTCTTCAAAGTTAAATCTAACAACAATAAAACACTGTTTCAGTCTTACTTGGTCTGGTTTGACCTGTCAGTATGTTGGCTAAAGTTTTAATACATGATGTTGTGACAGATGTTCAGTTTATTGACCGCATTTGTACTTTTCAGTGGTGCTGAGTAACTAAGTAAATTTACTTAAGTATTACTATTTCATGTACTTGAGTATTTAAATTGTATGCAACTTTATTCCTATACTTGACTGTACTTCAAGGAAAAACACTGCATTTTTTGCAACATTGCAACAGAAGAACAGCTGTAGTTAGTTGCAAATTCTGAATTTATACAGTACACTGTATCATAGGTTAGTATATAATATGAAATATGAATTGTATCCTATTATTATGTATTATTATAACATTTCATAATATATTTTGAAAGCATCCATTAATACTTTTACTTTTGAATGCAGGACTTATGCTTGCAGAGAATATTTCTAATACTACTTAAATAAATAACTTGAACACTCCTACCACCACTTGTGTTCCTGTTTTCAGTGTATTCAGTGTTTTCAGTGTTTTCACTGTTACCTTGGAAATGTCACTTGTTGCCACCATGGCTGCTGCCCAGCAGAAGAACTTGTAAAGTAGAATTGAGCAGTATTTTGGCTCTAATTTCATTTTCCTTGTTTAAATCTTCGCTGCTGGTTTACATACAACTTTACACATCCAGGAAAGGAAGGTCGGAGGTCTTGGTCAGCCATGGAAGAGCGCCTCTGCAGCTGGCAGGAGTTCAGCCTCACTCTTATTTGGTGACACATTCATCAGGTTGGATGCTGGCTGACATGAAGGATTGATGCCAGGTTTTCTGGGTCACATTTTCCACTCACAATGCCAATCCCAAGATTTATTTTACTCTGTTAGACAGAAAGAGTCAAACAAGTCTTATAGGATAGTAGAACAAGAGAGTTGGACAGTCAAGGGAAATCAGGAAATGCAGTCTGAATCATCCATAAACCTTTAGTTCACCTTTTCAGGTTACAACAAAGTCTTTTGACTATCACTGCAGCTCCGGTGTCATCCATCAGGGATGCAGTGACAGTTGTACAGGCCACTGAACAAGTAATAGATTTTTAAATGTGGTGGGTTTTTTTTTGCCAACAGTAAAGTCCAATCAAATGATGTGCTGAACTAAAAGGAAACGTTTAGGAATTTGTGGTGGCAGAGTTGGGATACACATTGAGCTGAGGGTTTTCAACAAGCAGACTGTCTATGACCTCCAGTGGTAAACACCACATAGTGCATTTGAAAGCACTGAAGAGGGAGAAGCACTAGGTGGCGCCACATGAGTGAGAATGAAACGTCAGGGTGTGCGATATAGTCCAAAGGGTGAGCCAATTCATAGCTGTGGGCAAACCTCCCCCCAACAGACAGACAGACAGACAGACAGACAGACACACACACACACACACACACACACACACACACACATAGAAAAATATACTAATTACTGAAGTGCACCTGATGAGCACACAGCCATAACACATAAGTCCAGTTTAAAACATGTGGACTTTTCTGTTGGTCCAGTTTCAAACTTCAAAGACAAACAAGATTGTTTACAAATTGTCAACAATTCAAAGGTCCAACGGTCAAAGATTAGACGTTCAGAGTTCACCGCTTCTCCAGGTTATTTGTCTCATCAGCTGCTGGTCTGTGTGAAGCCTCTTTACATCTACATAGGTACACAGCAGTCTGCGTTTGTCTAAATCTGTTTAACTGTTATATAGTGAGAGTCAGAGGGACAACATCACATGTAAGACACAGTTTCGGTTGTGTTACTCACAAAGTTTCAAGTGAAACTAGAGCGAGCTCCAATTATAACATCTATCTGTTGTGAAAATATCATTTCTTAAGAAATTGTCACACTCCTGTGTGTGTGGGGGGGGGGGGGGGGGGGGGGAGAAAGAATGCAGTGTAACTGTTGTTGTCAAGCTGATCGTCAGGTGACGTGTCACTATAAGGACAGTCACCTGGGTGTGTCTTTGTCGTCCCTGGTGGCTCCAACTCAAATTTACCTCATTGATTACTTACTCGTCTCCTACTGTGTCAACACAGAACCTCTATTATGCTCTTGTTTTGAAAATTTGCCTTCGTTTTGATTTTGTTGGCTGCTGTCCAGAAAAATCTGAAACCTGGTTGCTGTTTAAATGGAACAAACGCCAACAGTGGTTTACTCAGCCCAACTCCCACTACAATATAACCAATAGGCTTTAAATGCCAGTTTGGTCATCGAGCAATCATTTTAATCTCCTATAATAATAATAATAATTTTCAGACTAAATTTCCAAATCCTCCGCAGGTTTATATGATACATCTGCAGGTGGCAGCCGATCTGAGTTTGACAGCCATGTGTCTCTCTGTGTGAAGACGGCATGACAGACAGACAGTAACTCCGGCCAAGTGGAGGAAGCAGATAAAGAGCTGATTGATATGTGAGTGTGGAGTGTGTGACAGCAGAGACGCGTGGCTTTAAACCGGTCTGGGAGGAGGCAGAGGAGGAACTGCTGGTTGGCGTGAAGCAGCAACACTATCTGTTTGTTTAGAGCGAAGAAAAGTGTAACACACTTCCCTTTGTCAGTTCAATAGAGAGGCTTTCTGTGACGGTGGCATTCACAAAAACATTTCAGGGTGGAAACAGCAACTAGCTTTAGTATGAGCCTGTTTATCTGGATTATTGTTGGCTTTACTGTGCCTGGACAAAGAAATTTCAGTGTTCTCTGAGCAGCATCAGTGTTTTCATTAAATCTGCAGAATAAAGGGACCCGACATTTGTTTGCTTTTTCCAGTTTAGCCATTTATTTTTGGGATGTGAGACCACAGTGAAGGACTTTAAGACGACTCTGTGTCAGCTCGTCCCAGCAGCACGAGCTGTATTGTGCTTTCCTGAAACTTCAGATACTCTTAATTCATCCTGACTGTCAAAACTCGAACAACACATCTCTGTCCGTTTTACAAATCCATCCCATGAGCTGGGGGAGCGTTTGGATGAGGAGGGTTGCTGAGCAGAAGAGAAAAGATAAAAAAAATAAAATAAAAAAATAAAAACTTAAACAGTAGTAGATCAAACAGTAGTCATCAAACCTCAGTTAGTGTTAGCTCAGTGTGATTATACTGTATCTTCATTACAAAACAGTGAGTTTATTGAGCAGTTTGTGTAATGATGAGCTGACAGTCATGTAAAAGCTATTTGTTCTTTCCTCTGTCTCTGCAGTGATTTGATATGCATTAGGACACACACGTCTTTGGGTGTGTCTCTGCATTCGAATCTTTCCGACAAACACGAGAGCACTGCTGCTGACGTCTAAATGACAATTTAGAGCAACAAATAAACAAGACAAAGAGGAGCAGCGATAATGGAGCTGGCAAGAGCAAACGGAAAGATCAAAAGGAGGGGGAATTATCAACCACACCGATATGATTCCTACACCTCCCTACTCTTTCTGCTCTGAAGGTTACCTTGATATATGATTGATGTCTGCAAGCTAAAATCTATTTTTTATCCTCATCTGTCACTGAAAGCCCTTTCATCTGTATCTCCTTGGATGATATTTTATCAAACATCTACAGCAGGTATTCACAAAAAAAGAAAAAAGATCTGTGGAAATCGTCTCCTCTGGGATGTAAATCCAGAGCAGGAATAGCATCGGTGTTTTAAACTCAGATTAAGTTACCTGACATCTTGTTTCTATGCGATGGAACCCTTTGCAGAGGGCACAGGCAGAAGAATCACAGTCAGTGAACAACACAGCTCAACTCTAACCAACAACACCAATTTCCTTCTGTCTGCACATTCATTTTACTGTGTTTAATTATGCTGCCTCTTAAGTTTATTTTTTGATGGTTCCAGTTTCTTGGAAAGACAAAACTACTGTATGTTACATTGTACAAGTCTAATGACAGTAAAGTTTGAATGAGCTCACTTGAAGTTTTTCCCCAAAGTTTAACTTCCCCAGCAGCCTTTTAGCTCATCCTCGTCACTACACTCCAACCAAACCATAGTCTAGTTTGGCCGAAGTTGCTAAAATCTATTTTAGGATCTGTATTATGGAAAACGTGAATGTTTGTACAAATTTTAATTTAATTCATCAAGTTGCTGTTGAAATATTTCAGTCGAGAACAACGCGGTGGACCAAATCCCCAAAGCTATGTCACTGAAGAAGCTAAACATAAAATATAAGTGAAAATTATGATCAATAGAACAAACTGGTAACACACCAAAGCTTGTAATACAGCCATCAGTCCACCAGAGGATACCACAAGGTTGTTACGTTTTGCGTGTTTAGCAAGGTGGCTCAGGTTTAGGAACCATATATACGTTGTTATGATTAGAAAAAGATTATGGTTTGGGTTAAAAATAAGAAATCTTATGTAGACTAGATGACATTGCGTATGTATTTTAAATACATTATGTTACGTAAGCAACCTACTTATGTTATGTTAACCCTAGTCATACATTTTTTTGTCATACTTTTCACATTTAGACCAGTCAAACACTTGATACTGACACAGTATCCTCTAGTGGACTGATGGATGTATTATCTGTGACAGAAACGTGTTTCTTCTGCTTCCATCTCCTGGAGTCATGTCGTGACCCTTCAGATTTATCTCACGACCCCTTACAGGAGTTCTGACCCACATGTTGGGAATCACCGCCCTGGAAAATCCACCTCTTCTGTTTGTGCACATTGAGTCAGCAACCAAACTACACTGTCACAATATTCTACCACTGATGAAATGTGACAGTTGTGCCAGAAATCTCATCAGAGCGCTTGTTTTTTTAATTCAATCTGCACATTTTAAGTGAATAATATGAAAATATTCCAATTTGCCTCTCAGGATCAGAACCAGCTCTTCCTGCTGATTAAAACAGGATAGCATTACGTAACTAACACACCAACCACGACAGTTTGTTAATCACATGTCATGCTGCTGTACGCACTGCAGGTTTTCTGGCACTGTTACAAATGGCCCTGTGTGCATGACACAGCCATTCTATTTATGGGTGTTTTTGCCCTGCTGCTGGCAATCTACTACAACGACCGAGTTATTGTCTGAAGGCTGGGTGTTGGCCTCTCACCCAGGTACATGAGAAAAGGTCAGGTGGGCGGTGGAAAAGTCTGTGGGTGGTAGTTATCGACTGTAGCCTTTCTGAAAGAGAAGTTCAGAAGAATCAGATTGAAAATGAGAGCTTTTATAAAAGCTGCATCATTGGAGGTCACGTCATATTCTCTCATGCCTTTGCAGGACGTAGGACCCAGGACGCAGGACACATGCTGTGTTTGGGTTTCGTCAGCGACCCTTTCCTGTTGGCTCTGAACCAGTCCTGTGACATCAACCTCCCGGCAGCATTTTCCGTACCAGTCTGTGCCATGCTGCAGGAACACCGGGCCTGCCTACATTAACAATGCAAATGCCTCCTTTTTCCTGAGTGTCTGACAGTATTTACAGCGTGATACAGTTCACCCTACCTCCTCTTATAAAGAACATACCAGGGCTCTGCTCCAAGACTTTGACAGGGGAATGATTTGTTTCATCTAATTTCTTTGTAAAACGTGAGACTGTAAATACACACAAGCAAAAAGAAGAGGTTGAAGTACAAAGTTTTATTTGAATTCATCATGACTGAAATGTGAAGGAACCCACAGCCTTAATATCCTGTGTTAGTTTAGTAAAAGACTTTGAGTTGCTGTGTGCACAAGCGTGGTGTAACATGCAAATAGAGATTATAGTGACAAAAAAAGCTCCCCCACTCAAGATATTAGAAACATGGTGAAGGTTACATGTAATTTGGTGTATTTTTCCTCCCATTACCAGGTTATAAATGTTCATTTCTGTGGTGCTGGTACAGCCTCTGCATGCTTTTGGCTACCGTGCTTCTACTTATCACATTTTGTGCAACACAGGCAAATTGTGACCCTCCTTTTGGTCAAAGGGGGTGAGTATCTCACAAGTGGCACTTTAACAGCAACATTGACAAAAAATTTCAATGTACAAAATTACAAAATAAATATGCCTCTTTTTGTTTTTGCAATAAAATAGGCTCACGAAGCATTTTATAAACATCGACCTTGGCACTTTTCATTAATATCAAGATTACATTGTCTTTTTCTTCATGTAAGGAGAAACAGTGTTGAAACATAATTCATGCAGCAAGTGAGGAAAAAGGTCATTATATGTTGCGTTTGGTCTAGTAAGTTTCCATCCAACAGAGGCAAGGACGCTCTCTGCACAGAAAGAGCCGTCTCGGTGAGACACTGCAGCCGACAATTTTCATTCCAGTTGCGGGGAAGCAGAGCTGCTGGTGCAGAGACTTTCAAGTTGTAGCCCTTATCCAGCCTCGCTTCTAGCTCTGCTGTCCGTTAACGATGGTGAATTTAATTTCGCTGCTCATTAAAAGAACGTCTTTACAGGCCGTCTCGCCATCTGACACGGGCTGAGAGATGGTGTCCCCGGGAAGGAAATTAGGAGCGATCCAAACTGACCTGCAAACGACAAGAGAGCGAGAGGGAAAATATTCAGACACAAGCGTCAGTAATGTGCCTCCATCAGACCTGTGCTCAGACACGGCTACATTTAGAAACAGGTTTTTTTTTTTTTTTTGCATTTAAAACTGCCAATCAAATAAAACTCCTGTCCTTGTTGTTTTGCTTTGAAATGAGGTCAAAGGGCTTTAATGAAGGCTTTTAATGTGTGGAGTGTGCAGCTACATCCTTTTATGCCTTTGATCAGTGCCACTGACTGAAAAGCTCAGCTCTTTAAGCATTGTGAACCACAGCAGCACGTACGGCGTCTCACGCTGACATCACAGACTTGTTCAATCCAGTGTGCGATTACACAGGTTGGTCTATTGAAATGTATGATTGATCTATATCTATATAGATCAATATATATATATATATATCTCCATATCTATCTATCTATCTATCTAGATAGATAGATAGATAGATAGATAGATAGATAGATAGATATCAAGGTCAGTAACAAATATATATAGATAGATAGATATCTATCTTTCTATATATATATATATATTTGTTACTGACCTTGTTTTTTTCCCAATTTATATATATATGTCTTATCTATCTATCTATATCTATATAGATCTAGATCTAGATCTAGATATATATATATGCATATTGATAAGGATGTGGTGTGGACTTGAGTTGTTTTTGTGTTTCCATGCTACAGTAATAAGATACAATACCACACCCTGAGCCGGAGGGTAAGAGAAAATAATTGAAAGCTTGAGAGTGTTACGCCGTGTAAATGTCTGGGGAGATCTCCAACTCATTCTGTTCCTCCAGTGAGGTCAGCCCTATCATCAGACAAGTGTTTAATGAATGCTGCGCTCTGAGAGAAGAACAACAGTCAGATGCTGCAAGAGCAGATTGATCGGGAAAATGAAACGGATTAATGTGACAATGAACAGGATAACGACCGACCTGATGTAAACCTAAATCTGTGACTCAAGTTTAAGAAAAATATGACGATTGATTTGTGATTTCAGTCATTTTTAAGTAATTTATAGTAACTGAGCCTTGATGTTTGTTTTAATAGCTTCCATCGTTGGGTTCCTCTCATACATGCATACTTCTGTCAGTGTGAATTAGTCTGAGATGACACAGTGTATGTGTGAATGGGATTACAACAGATGTTTTCATTTTGGAATCGCTGAACCTAAACTTTTCCACAAAATATAAACAACCCAGCTGTCGGATCAACCAGCTGTTAGCAAACAGGTGGATATAATTCTGGTAGATTTTAAGAAACATTGTGTTCTCATTGTTTTGTATGCAGTAAGCATGAACTTTGACTCCATATTTATAAGTGCTTGTTGGGCAAATGCCTGCTACAGGAGGCGTGCTAGATATAAAAATCATTAACCTTGGATACGTTCGGCGAACGCTGCGCCCCGCAGCTCGTCGTTCTGTGTTATGGTCTCCTGCCGGGTGTCACTCAGCGGTGGTTTCAGCTGAGAAACAGTCGGTGTTTCTCTTCTGATCCATCGTGTCGAACAAGTCCAGCAGACACAGATGTTGCCTCCACAGTTGCAGCTCTTCACACAGAGAGAGACGAGCAAAAACTTCCTCCGGCTGGCTGGTTGCAGTGTTGGTTTCCATGACAGCGTCCATTAACTTCCCTAAAGCGCTTTAAAACTTTTTATATTTTTTAAAGTGCATTAAAATCAGTAACACTGTCAAACATCTCATCGGTTGTCCCTCAATACTTGGTGAAATAATCACTATTTAATATTTCAGATGAAGTTAGCTATATTTAATATATACATTTATCGAATTTTGTACATAATCTGGACCCTTATCATTTTTATGTAAATTTATGTTTAATGTTTAGTTGTTGAACTGGCAAACATGAGTTGAAACATTATAATAAAGGTCAACACATGGTTTCAACATCGGGCTGCAAATGAACCATTTATGATGGATTGACAGCCTCAGGTGTGTCGTTAGTCCAATTACACACAGATAATTGTTTGAGATTGCAAATATTTTAACCTGCATTTTACATAATTACCTACATTTTTACACCACATATGAATGATTATGTAAATTATTAATTTGATCATTTACTCATAATTTCATAAGGTACATTATGTCATTAATAATCAATATTAAAATAATGTAATAAATTAAGAAATATGTATTTAATTAGGACTAACAGTTACATTAAATAATGATTAGTTCACCCTGTGTCACTAATGGCTGGTGTAAAGTGGTTCATGTGCCATCATGACTTACTGGATATTATTTTTTTGTTGGTTATTGCAATTGGTTAAGTCAGTTTTAAAAGTAAAAACATTGCGAACCATATTCCCTTGCTCCCCACGTCCATCTCCCTCCGTATTCATAATGAGTGAGTGTCGGGTTTTAAAAATGCATAGGCCATCTGTGCACTTGTGAGTGCAAACAAACTTTGGCTAGCTGCCCTGTGGTCGGAATCGAGTCTTCACATGTATTAATATTCCCGTGCGGCTCCACTCCTCGTTGAAGTCTGTGTATCCCGCGTTGTGCTTTGTGGATCAGAGATCTTTCTCATACTCAGGTCAGACTGCAGTCTTCTGGGCAGCATTGAGGTGAGGTAGATTACACTTGCTTCTGTTTCATGCTCGGCCCTTCGCTATATTTTCTCCTTCTCATTTGTTACGTGTGGGAAAATTTGGGAATCCAGGTTGCAGACAGCTCAATGGTTCAAAAAGCAGGAATGTCTCAATGTGGACTTTTCACACAAAAAAAAAATCCAAAGTAAATAATGTAGATAAGACTCTGTCATTGCTTTAGTCCACAGCAATAATGAGTCGTGTGACAGGCACCAGGGAAGAACACAGCAGTCCACCCACAACAGGGGGCGCTACACCTCTCTACACGGAGCTCTCGTCCGGCCTGGGCAGCAGCTGAGTGTGTTTCCTCTTCTCTAAGATCCTGTTGAGCTCCTCGGAGAAGGAGTGGCCGAGCGGTGATGTGTTTTCAGAGTCGCTCTGCCTCAGCAGCACATAGCTGTTCCCGTTCATCCTCCTCAGGACGCTGGGCAGTGTGGCCGACAACCCGTTGGGGAAGTCGCGCTCTGGAGAGGGAAGTTGTGGGGTTGGAGGGAGAGGCGGGGCCGGGGGCGGAGGCTCTTTATAGGGTGAAGTGTGAGCCTCACCGGGGACGATCTGCAGGAAGCCACCGTCCTGGACGTTGCCGTTATGCAGCTTTGAAACGCCGTTACAAATGCCGTTGCCATTACAGTGGCTTGAGATGGTCTTCAGCTCCATGTGGGAGGATTTTCTTTGCTGTTTTCTGCTCTTGCTGTGTCTTTTACTGCTCGGGTAGGCTGCAGCTGCCGCACGTAACGAGTACTTCCCTCTGTGGCCCACTCGCAAACAGAAGCCCACGTAGACGAGGACGACGGTGAGCACCACGCACAGGCCTCCGAGGATGGTGATGAGGGACAGGTACATGGCCTCCATGTTCCTGGGGGAGAGGAGATCTGAGCGGGGGAGGAGAGGGGCCGGGGCGGGTGGGAGGTCCCTCTCAGAGGAGGGACGCTCAGTGGGCGGTGGCAGGGTGGCAAAGAAACTGTACAGTTCAGGAGTTGGCTCGACGGGTGGGGGAGGGGGCAGGTCCGGGCGGATGGTAACGTTGTAGGTAACTATGGCGACCTTGATACCGTTCTCGACAGCGTGGCAGGTGTACAGACCGCTCTGGTCCTGCCGGGCCTCGATGACCAGCAGGCCGTCGGTGCCGGTTCTGAAGCCAGAGTTGAGGTCGTAGCCCTGCACCTCGCTGCCCTCCAGAGTCCAGAGGGGCGTCGCCAGGTTGGAGCTGAGCTCACACTGCAGCAGCACGTCATCGCCCACCCGCACCGAGCGGCTCCGCTGGACAACATCTGGAACACCAGCAGACCCATGGGCATTAAACCACAATGGCAGCGACCATAGACACATTTTCTAATAATTGCTAAACATCTTATTTATTGAAGCATAAACTCCAATTACGAATCCTTTAATTCCTGACATCATATTACCTCGTAAGACGACAGAACGAGGAGGCAGAAGTACATTTGATCAGATTGGTATTGAGGAGTAAGAGAAGGCATTTGCCTGCCTCGAATATCAAACAGATTTCTCTCCAGAGATGGCAAAAATGTGATTAGAGAAGGGAGGAGAGGATTTTACCAACACAGTGTGCATAATCAATTTTCAAAGAGGCCTTCATGCCATGTGATGACAACTATGCATCTTTCGAGTCCTTCCAAGCATTCTCTATTTTTAATCTTCCTTTCATGCATTAAAAGCAAACTTTTCTTAAGCGGCAGCTCTGAGCAGCAGATAAGATTTCTGCGTACCATCTTGTGTGCTTTCACATCCCGTGCTGCCATGCTGGATGTCTTGGATTAAAGTGGATCTGTGGAGGAAAAGAGGACATAACAATAAGCATATTACTGCAAAGAAGAAACGGTCACTACGTTTGTATATACACTGAGATTTTTTTTTGACTTCCTAATTTTAGTTTGTGCTGTATTCTGATCTATTTATATCATTTATTGCTTCTATAACTGCTTTCTACTGAGTGAGCGTATCTGTCCTGATTAATCAGTCCACTTGAAGTACACAGCTGCATGATATGTTTACTATCACTATGTTTCTGCCAGCGTTGTGATTATGCAACAGTTCTGGGAGCTCTGAGACTGTGACAGGGCACAGTAATACTTAAAGCAACATTATGCAAATATTTACCATAAAAATAACAGCTTCAAAATGATTTGGTGGCACACTGATTTATAATAAGGAGAATTTTATTCTCACTCTGCACCCTGAACCCTAAATCCTGTTCTGTGTAACTTGGGGTGTCTTTAGGAAGCTGTAAGAAAAAAAAAAAATCTAGTGTTATAGTCTCAGTACGGACGTCATCGCAGAGAGGAAACAGAAGAGGACGTTGGCAGAGGAGGATAAGAAGAGAAAAAGAGCGAGTGCCACAGCAAGGAGGCCAGACTAGAAAAGAGCTTGCATTTTAGTTGACGAGAGCCTCGTGAAATAAAAGGCTGCAAAACAGACACCGTGCAGACACCGAGCTGGCCCTCCTACAGTTGGATTAGTAAATAGTATTAGTTATGCCTTGTGTTTGTGCATTTGCTTGGCGTTTGGCTGTGTTAGCAAAGTTGCTGACGTAAGCCGAGTCACGCTGTTTGACAGGACTTTAACTGCTACCTAGACATCCTGTAGTGATGTTAGCAAACCTTCTGGACAACACACTTGGACATCAGTAAAGGTAAGTGCTCTGGCGTCGTTTGCCGTGAGGTATGTTGGCTAGCTTTCAACGATTGCGTTCACTTATTTAGTTTAGGCGAGGAGCTGTTCTCTGTCCGTTAGCATTTCATGTACTCCGACTTGACACGAGTGTACAGCACGGCTGGTTTGTTTTAAAAATGATTGGTTTTGTGCGTTACCCCCTTGTGGCCACAGAGGCCGCTGTTACTGCAGCTCAGCAAAAGCTGCATGACATTGTGTGTATTTTTTGATTTGAGTAACCTTGAAGCAGAGGGCCACCTGCAGTACAATAATCACCTGATCCACCACGCACACGCACACGCACACGCACACACACACACACACACCTGTCTGCATGTGTCATTATGCCCACACACTCGGCTCCGTTCCAGGCGCAGTGAGGATCTCTGGCAAAGATGCAGTCATAGCAGGACGTGTATCTCCGACAGTTAGAGAGCGGCAGCTGAACCACGCCTGATGGAGAGCTGACGTACACACTCATCTGCGGGAGAGAGAAGATCTCAGTACTGTCAACCAGAGATTAGTCCTACAGTGTGTGTGTGTGTGTGTGTGTGTGTGTGTGTGTGTGTGTGTGTGTGTGTGTGTGTGTGTGTGTGTGTGTGTGTGTGTGTGCGCGCGAGCGTGTGTGTGTGTGTGTCATACACGGTACCTGTTTTGTAGATATCAGTAGATTGTTAACGGGCTCTGGTTCTTCAAACAGTTGCAGCTCCTCAATAATGTGCAGCTGACCTTTGACATCTACGGCTTTGTGTAACCAACCTTCATCTGGGAGACACACACAAAAAGGAGAAACATTAGAACTAAAACACCAAAACAGTCTGTGCTGTAAAAGCTGAATGTAATACACATGTTTGTCAGCCACTGTGTCTGTTGATTTTCTTCTTTTTAGGCCAGCCATTGATTAACAGCTGAAACAAATTTACAGGCAGATAATCCACTTCTTTGCATTCTTTCTTATCGTTATTACAACATTGTGGCGTGTCAATCAATTCAAGACATTTTGGCATCTAAGATTGAAAGTTCTCTCACAATCAGCAGTTATTTTAATGTAAAAAAAAAAAAAATAAAAAAAAAAAAAAAAGAAGAAATGTCTTATTCATATTTTTTTTCTTTCGCATTTTCATCTTGTGAGTTTGACTCTCAGAAAACTTACTGCATCTGTATAAAAGCCAATTAAGCACATGTTTAATTTTAATAAATTGGGTATGTTGCTATAAAATAGTGAGTTACCACCAAGCAGCAACCGACCGTGACTTCACCTATTGGTTTGTGAATTGCAGTTCTGAAGCCTCCAGTTCAGCATTTTGGTTGTGACCATATTTGGACAAGTTGGGGAGGAGCTAGTGGTGAAACTGACTGCAACACAGGCCTGTCAATCAAACAGACACGCCACCAAACATACCGCTGTATGAGATCTAATATCTTATTGATGATGGGATTATTTTCAGCTCAACAGACAGAAAACTAATAAGAATGAGTAACTTTAGTGAATGACACCATAATGACATGGAAAAAAAATTAATTAACTTTGTATTTTATGAGAGAAGTTGAATGTGAGCCTTCGTGTATAACTGTATTCCTAAAATGTCCAACTATATAACAAGTCGCACAGTTGATACCTCACATTAACTGATACACACCTGTGCCAATGTATAGTACGTGGTACGTTTGTCCATCTAATGCCTGGATCGTGTGTACGGCCATGTGCGTGTAGTCTGTAGTCCTCCTGAACAAAAGGGGGTGTCTGTCTGAAGGTTGGACCTGCTGCGACATAAGAGGATGCCTCCTGACAAAATCCAGCAAGTCATCAGGCAGGGAGGTGGAGATGTTTATGCCCCTGGCCCTGAGCGCATCGGTTATACACTGCAGGAAAAAAGGAGAACAGGGCGAGGAGGGATGATGAGCGAGTAACAAGACACTCTGTGGGCTGCAGGGTAAAGAAACATTCTTGGGCTCATTTGTGATAAACTTCTCTGTAAATAGAAGCAAATACTGGAAGGCAGAGAAGATATCACGAGGCTTAGCAAAACGGTCTACAGGGAAAATTAGGGGATCAGGAACAAAATGCAAGCCTGTGGACGGCTGTGTCTGGGGAAAATGCGACTTTTCACTTCGATGACAATGAACCTGTGTGAGTTCTGCAGCCGGTCGGTGCTGACAAGGGGCGACTCAGCTCTCTGTGCACCTGACTAAGGGTACAGCTTTCCTGCTCTCTTTGTCCTTTTCCAATGACTCCAGCCAACTCTTCTAAGAGGCTTTTACGCGCTCAAGTTAAAACCCTTGACCGTTTACTCCTTTCCGTTTAATATCAAATTTGAAATTAAGTCCCACAAAGTGTCAAAGTGACAGTGCGGTGGATAATGTCTGCTCCTGCTAACCACGCCACAGCCCTGGCTGCTGCACTAAGCCATTGTCGCCAAAGCTAAGAGCTGGAGTTAATCGCCATGGAAATGGGTTTCTGTCATAAGCTGGTGGTGTTTAAAGCCTCATCCTTGAAGCTGCCACTCTATCATTTTCCCTCCATCTTTTTCTGTGCTTCTTTCCTTTATGAATCTGCGCTGTGGATCAGTTTCAACTGCTCTGTTGGTGTTTTCCACTGTAAGTCCTTGGAGGCTGAAGAGGCGGGAGACTTTATTTCTGTGCCTCATCTTATGTTTAAGAGACTGAGAGGGCTGCACCGCCTGTGTGTGAGTGTGCGTGTGCATGCGTGTTTACCGTTCCAGGTCGTGGGTCAGGGATCTTTCCAGTGTACTCGTTCCACTTAGAGTCAGAGCCCTGGTTCTCCATGTAAGGTCCTTGAAAGGCCTCTTGGACCTCAGACAGAGCGAACCGACACACTGCAGACGCCTTCACGTTTTTCCTAAAGACATCAAGTCCCACAGTGAGACAGACCAGAGTGCAAGCCACGAACAATAACAGCGGTAAACCCAGGGTTGCCATAGTGACAGCGGGAGAAGTACAGTGGATCAGCGGCTCACCTAGTCGAATTGATGGAAAGAGACAAATGGGAGGAAAGTACAAGAGAGGGGAGGAGCGCCGAGAGATACAATGAAGCTGATTAGAAATCGTACATCTCTGAGAAGGAGAGGTGAACGAAATGGATTCAGAGAGGTAGAGTAGGAGCTGAGGTAGGAGGCAAGAGAGGTGGAGTTGGAGAGGAGACAGCAACATCCCACATAACAAAAAATGCTAAGATAACCATCGTTGGTTTCTGTTTTCTCCGTCACAAAACATTTTGCCTTGGCACAAAAATCAGTCCTCAGCCAATGTATCTTTTGTAGTGAATGGATTTCACTGAAAAATAGAAACTACTTTCTAAAAAGACCGTTTAAAGTTGTAATTATGAAATCAAACTTCACTTTATTACTACCATCTAAGCTTGGCCTTTTTCTGCAATAGTCATTTAATTTATTTACATTCAATAATTCTCTCTCTCTCTCTCTCTATATATATATATATATATTATTATTATTTTTATTTTTTTACACTCAAGGATTTAACAAAGAAACCATTAATGCACAAAATCCACTGTTCGCTTTCTTAACACTGTGTGAGAGCTGAACTGAGTTACTGCTTTTGCACACTGAGCATTTCCTGCTGCTGCTGCATTATGCTGAATGTTTTGAACTAGAAAAGAACAGCGTGGGGTTAATTGTGAAGCAGCCACGGGAAACAAAAAGGGTTTGTCTCCGACATTAGTTAATAAAGATTGTTCAGCCAAAATATAAAGTAAGAACGTACTTTCCTGTATTTTAATTCAGTAAATAATTTGTAATTAATTAAATCAGCAGCCACAGTGAACTGTTAGTTGAGAGGCTGCACACGTCAAGCTCCTTAACAAGTGAACAACTTTGCTGCAACTCATTATGAAAACAGTCTGTCTTTAACGGGGTGCAAACAGAAACCCAAGTTGATCCTCTGGTGTTTCTGAAAAAGTACCTGCTAACTGAATGTAAGCTATAGCATTAAACCACCTGCTGTTAGCACAGTAATCGCAGTGGAATCTTAATGATGTCACAGTTTTTTTAAGCCTCTGTAAATTTGCATTTTTAATTAATATTCTTCCCTTAAACTTCTGTAAAACTCCTCCAGCCAGCTTCTTCTTTTCACATTGTCTGGACAAAGAAGCTCTTTTGGCTTTGTTTCTTCCCTCTCTTTCATCTCGTTCCTTCCTGTCTTCTTCAAATGTCTCAAGTGTATTGATTGTCGCCTTTCATCTTTATCTCATTCATTTACATTTGCATCCTCAAAGCCCTCGTCAGCCGGAGATCTTGACAACACACACTCACCACTCCAGGCCAAAGATGCCGTAGAAGAGCGTGTCCTGCGGCGTGTCGCCTGGCATAACGAACACGCTGCGAAGCATGTTGAAGTGGAAGTCATACTCTGGCAGAGAGCAAGTCAACCTGGTCTTGAGGAAGGATGTCCACCGTTTCTGGAGAGTTAAATGGCCTCCTCGGTCGCCCTGAGGGACGAGAAGTGGGAGAGAAAGGAGAAACAGAGGGGGGAGAAGGGAGAGGAGAGGAGAGGAGAGGAAAGGAGATGGTCATAGGAGGTACGGGCCTGAAAAAAACGACAAATAAATTGAACACTGGGCTCGAGGTGGCACACAAGAGGATGTGAACCTCCTGAAGAGCACAACAGATGGTAAGGGGAAGCAATAATGATATCTTCAATAAGGTTATGACTCCCCACCGTAGTCTACAGGTTCGTGTGGAAACACAACACAACACTTATTCCTGATAAAACGGCAAAAAATGTCTGACGGCTTCACAGTTAAAAGCTTTAACTCAAGGCCATGATTCTTTTGAAAATCCAGCAATTGGCATCACCTTGCCTTTTGATATTAACTATTAAATGTATCCAGCATGTGGCAAATTGAGAATGTCACATACGCCGCCACAAGGCATTTCTATTGAGATGAAAACAGAAATGTGTTTCCGCGATTTCAACCCTGTGAGCTGACTTCATTTAAAGGTGCCAAAAGAGAAAAACAACAAGGTTATACCGCTGTACAGCTGGCTCTCGTCACTCTTAACTCCGTCCCGGGCAGCAGAAAATGGAAATCATTCACATGTCAGGCAGCAAGAGGATGCTGAATATTCTGTGTCTCACCTGCAGTCATCCATCCCTCTCACTCTGAGCCACACTGACTCTGCTACCAATTCATCAGCTACACCGTCTGCTCCTTCTAATTACACTGGGGCCTTGTTCTAAATGCATTCCCCATCCAGACCCTCATCTATTACAGTACCTTCATCTATCATCAATTCACTTAATTTAGCCTGATGCAAGCTTTCACTCCCCGTTTCAAAATATCTCCTATGTCTCTTTTTAATCTGCGCTCACCTTACAAACCCGAGCTAGTCGTGCCACCCTGCTGTGGCTGTAGGTTGTTGTCTGCTCCTGGCTCCTCTCGGTGAAGAAGAAGTAGATCTTGTCATCATCGCCGGTCCTGCTGCCCAAACTCTCCCTCACGAGGGCTGAACCCACGAACTCTGCCTCTGCAAAGGGAAGGAAGAGACTCATACTGTGGGTTTTTTTTCCCCCATGTTGAATGTACCCACAAAATCCTTTTCCCCTCATGTGAAGCGTTCAGGTCATCTGCTGACGTAAACCTTTACTACTATGGAACTGGGTACTACAGGAGCTCTGATACCGATGACAACAAAGTATTCTATCGGCATCTCGCCGAAAGGTTAAGTAAGGCGAGGAAAGATGGCGCTGCCAGTAAACATCTAGTACCGAGCAGTTGGCTACTTGTAAGAAGAGAGGGAACGGCGTGGTACCCCGGAGCTCCGGTACAGACGCTGAAAGCAAAAAGATTGTTGAAGCAGAAGATGCTCATATGCTTTAGAAACTTGCACAACATCAGAGTGAGCCAAGTATCTCAATAAGGGTTTGGATCATTTCAACAAAAAAAATATATTATATTCAGTCAGTCAGAATTTTTGCGTATCTGATCAGAATCAGATTTTCGCGATTACATCTTTTACACTACCGCTAATGTCGGCATGCCAACAAGCACACAATGTCAACTCTATCATGCAGGTGTTTAGAAGGTATAATGTTTACCAAGTTGAGTATTTAGATTTTGACCTGATAACGATGCTGGTTAAACAGACAGGGGATTACCAGAATGAAATGTCTAAACCCAATTTCATGCCCAATACATCAATTAGTTGTCAAGATATTTTACTTAGAAACACACGTCAGATCTCCTGGTTTGGCTCGGTTGACTTTACCTTTCACCTTAAACGCTTGCATACATATTTCTCACCCCTCCATGCATTCACCACTGATGCTGCTCATCTTCACACCTCATCTTTCTTTTATAGTTACAGTTTGTTGATTTTACAATAAATCTGAACGTTGGCATTTCAACCCGTCTCGCCTCCCCTCCTCTTTGTCGCATGCGTTGAGCTGGTTTGTGACACTGTACAAAATGTCGTGACGATCTGTGCGGCAACTGTTGGAGTTATTTAAGTCTGGATTTAAGTGTTCAGCTGACAGATTGAGACTAAAAAACAGAATTGTCAGTACAAATAAGTTGTAATGCCTTAGGAATTAAATTGGAGCAATCGGTGGCAGGTGCAATGAAATTTAAATGGATTATTGATCCATTGAAGCTGAAGCAGTACGCACACGTTAAATCCAGAAGAATAGATGACGTGGAAGTTTAAACCGCTGTTAGCTGGTTGTCGAACCAAACTTCTGTCCACTTGTCCCATCCTGCTACCCAAACACGCTGAGGAGCTTTTATCATTCCTGGAGATGAACTCACCATTCAGCCAGCGCGTGGGAGCGTCTTCTGTCTTCAGCGTGGGAGATGGAGAGTTGCGGCGGATATCTGGAAAGCTCCTAAATTCATACTGGGAAGCCGTATACATCTGCTGGTCTGCAGGAAAAACAACTTATCAGGTCACTCGGTTATTAAATGAAACTCTGGATGTGACTGACAAGTGTTTTAATGTGACCTACCAATAATGAGGCCGGTGTAACCTGTTGTCGGACCGTACGGACATTTGTTTTTGCCTTCTTCAGGCTGAGATGACATCACAAACCTCTCCTCATCCTAAACAGGAAAAAAAAAAAAAAAAAAATTAACAGAACACAGTTTTTCCCAGCTGTGCTCGAATCTATACGTCTCAAAAGTTTTGTCCTAAATGCAAACAAACTGTATTTCACCGCAATACAAAGAAATATATGTTTTATGCATGAACATACTATGTATGCACAAAGGGGTCTGAAGGCGTGAGTCCCACACATGTAGAGATGAGTCGAGTTGAACCTCTGGAGGAAGCGGATGTGATTAAAACACTCCGTCTGAAAGAGGAAGAGAAAGATGGAAAAATATATTGTGGTGAGGGAACGAATATTAATACAGAACCGAAAAGGAAAAGATGAAAAGAAAGGACTGAGGGAGAGAGAACAACCAAATACCCACCTTATTGTCTTTTCCCTTGGACAGGCACTGACGTTTTTGCTCGGTGGAGGCCTCCCACTCAATCTATAACACACCAGATAACATACAGTACAGCGAGACAGAAAGAGAACACTAAGAGTTGGCGGTTTTATATCACAGACTTCCATAAATTCCACAGATATGACAGCAGATCAGCACAGTAATATCTTTTTTTGGTTTAATAATTCATAGTTAAGGATTTTTTTCTTTTTCTGAATTCACTGTGTTGCTGAACAGCAGCATGTTTTTTTTTTTTAATTTTATTAGACTCATAAAAAAAAGTAAGTTGATTTGCATTTATTGTGAAGCAGGAGGCAGAGGTGTGGTTGGACAACAGCGTTGTCCACACAAACACGCAATTATACCTCATGACATACTCCACTGCTGTATGAATGTAATTCGCATAACTTAGCTTAGCTTGGTTTAGCTTAATGTCAGGTTGTCACCAGGTAACAAACAAGGTGGCACGACAGGGTGAACAAGGTTTTTAAGTTTCTATTGGTACTTAAACGGACGGACAACTTTAATGATTTTATCCTACAACTTGCAAATATTGAGGACTAGACTCAATAAATCAAAGCAACGCTGCTGGCAATTAGAAAAACACAATGTTGTCACAAGTTGATTTTAAAGTTATTATCCTCACTATTTTAGCTCCTCGTGAACCATTTTTACCGAAAGTAATTCTAAGTCTTTGGTGTTGTGTTTGAAAGGACACGTTTATTGATAACTAAGTGCAGGTAAACCACTTTCAGCAGCTTTCAAATATGATGTCTTCTTCATAAATTTCAGAAGTGATAGTTGTATCAAAGCAAATTTTTTTCCTTTTTCAAAATACCGACAGTTCTGCTTTTATGGATTTCATGACAACTTGACATATGCACATACGTGGTTTCCTGTAAATGCTTCGTGCATGTTCACACCATTTCAAACCAGCGGTGTATTCTGCATCGTGACTGTGGCGGACACAGTCACGATGCAGAATACTGCACACTAATGAGTGGAGATACATTTTTAATGACAACAGCTGAATAAACTCTAGCCGTCGTAAACAGTTTAAAGAATTTGGTTTTGGCATTAAGAAAATAACAACATTATCACTGAAAATAAAAAAAGGGGGCAAATGTCCTTTTAAAATCACCAGGTAATATTAACCTGGGATATTATCATGAATTTGCCTTTTTGACCAAACAAACCGTGTTGGAATGATTAACACGAGAAACCCACAAACTTTGGTGAAAAGAAAAGATTACAGAGTTGAGACAAAACTGGGCACAAAATTATGAACTTTTAAATGTTGCATCTGGCACAGTTGTAAAGCTATTTCTCTGTCAACATGTGTGAATGATATAAATATGAATTCTGTGTCTACTCAAAGTTACATTGGAAAGAAACAGTAGACGATTCTTCACTCTTTTTTTTCCCTCATTAATAAATCAATTTATGCAGCAAGATGCTCCTGTGGTGTGCGAGTTATTGTGTTAAAAATAATACGACTACACACATAAACACACACACAAACATTCAGGAGGGGGTGACAGGGGAATAAATACTTTTGCCTCAAATTGAAATATCGTTGCCTCCAAAGGTTCCTGCTTTGCGGAATGCAAATGAAGCCGTGACGGCGTTAAAGATACGGCAGCGGAGGAACACAACATCCAGCAACACCCAAACAAACAAACTCACGGTGAGAGCAGAGCTGGCTGAGATGTCAGAGGCATTGAGAGCGAACGCAGCCCCCCGGGCCCCGACGTAGAGACGCTCACTGTCAGCCTCCAGCAACATGGTGCTGTAGCTGACTGCAGAGGACTGGAAACGCCTGCAGCCCTGGAGACCTGGGTGAGGAAGAGGAGGAGGAGGAGGAGGAGGAAGAGGAGAGGAGAGAAGAGAAGAAAGGAGAGGAGGAAGGAGAGGAGAAGGTGTTAATGAAGGTGACCTTTTGTAACCCCCTGACACTTCTTCAGCTACATATATTTATGCAAACCAGCTCCTGATAGTCTCATAAAAACACACCACGTACATTGATATGCCACACATGCTCTTTAGTGGCTCAGTCAGCTCTATTACATCGAGTATAATTTACCATTCATTGGAGGATTGGGGAAATTTTGCAGACGGTACTCAAAATTAGTGGAGGGAAAACACCAACGAGGACAACCCGCTTTATCCTTCTTCTGTTCTTGAACTGACTGATCATCTCAGTAACGCGTCCCCTGTGTGATACTGGACAATACAAGTAGTTAAAAAGAGGTGGATCTTTGGTATGGGTACACACATTACCACCTGGCTATATCTCACTGTCCACTGCTGCTACCGATTGTGGTCTGTCTCGATGGGAACAACTGTAGGTTCACAAATAAGCCATTTTAGAGAAAAAGCTTCCTCTGTTCACAATCAGATTTTTTTCAAATACTCCAGTCATTGATTTATTTTCCCTAGTGATTTTTGGACTGATTACTGTTGTGTACATCTCAATACAAGCTGTTTTTTTGTTGTTATCTGGATGTTTATGTGATCATTTGAACAAGTGATAATGAAAAAAAAAAAATCCACCCCGGCTGCTATTCGTACACGATAACATCTCCCTAAATCTCTGTAGAAAGCCGCAGACATCAGGGTGGGGCACATTAAAAGCTCCGGAGTGAGAGCTTTTTAAATTAAACTCGACAGTACGAGAATAAAGGCCGAAACAGAATTTGATCGTCTCTGATGGATTTCTCGCCGTATGATTTTCGAACCCTGGTGAAAAGTGGTAAGAGGGCCTTGTTCTTTGTTTCTGAGGGATTTTGTTGTAAAAGATTCTTTTTTTAGACTGGGAGAGAAAAATCTTTTCTGTTAAACAATAATCATCTATAAAACAATCTTAAAGACATTCTTTTTTTACGTGTTCGACGAGAAAAAAAATAAAAGTCTTTAAGATTGCTTTTCTACTGACATTCCTTTGCTCATTTTCAGTGTTTAAATGATTAGCCAATGGTCGATTAGTTATGAATTAATCTTCAACGATTATGATGATTTTTAAAAAACTAATTCCTCAAACAAAAAGCCTTAAAATGTGCAGGTTTTTGAGTTAGATAGTTTGGTCAACTGAATTTACGAAGAACTAACAACAATTTTAACAACAAATCTTATAATGCATTTTTTGATTAATCAATTAATTGTTTTGTCCATAAAATGCCACAGAACAGTGAACAAGGTGAAAAGTTCACAGGCGTGCTTTGAGCTAAATGCAAATGATAGCATAGCAACATGCTCACAATGAGAATGCTAACACACTGATGTTTGCCCTGGTCATTGTCTTAGTTTAGCCCGTTTGCATGGACACATTTGCTTACGAGCAATAAACACAAAGCACAGCGGAGGGCGATGGAAATATTCCGACTGTTTTGCAGGAATCCGATCATAAACAGAGCACCAGACTGATTATATGAAAAGCGAGAGGTAAGATAGTTAAACATAACAAGAGCGCAGCACAGCATCTGGGCGATGCGTCCGCCGGTTTCACTCAAAACCACAAACGTCAACGTCACCGAAAATTCAAGGTCGTTGGAGCTGAAGACATTTCGGTCTCGACCAAAAGTGTCGGACCGACAGCACACCGCGGAGTCTCGTCACCGGTGTCACCGACAGTACCACTAATATTGAAGCTCCATCATCAGAAGCTTTTCTTAGATGTAGAAACAGCAGCGCTGATCAGACTTCTCATTTCATCTCCAACCGTGGACCGTAACATAATTATGCTTATCTGACACAGCTCTGCTGATAAAGAAGAAAACACAGAACATCAGATTTCAGACCTTCACTGCTTTCGGTGGATTTTTCCAGGCTATATTGGGATCGATCTGTTTGACAGGGCAAGATACTAATAAGGTTCAATGAGACAGACACTCAGCGAGGAGACATATTGTACAGCTCACACTCACTCACTCACTCACTCACCCCATGTCATGAGATGCTGGAGAGTTATGTAACGTCTGAGCATACAATCTATCAGGAGTCCACTTAGCTTGGGTAAACATGACACCACCATCAACACACACACACACACACACACACACACACACACACACACACACGGGCAACCTGTCGGCATTTTACATCCACAACAATATCTCCATTTGATTTGCAGCTCGGTTGTATTTCAAATGTTTTTTTATCAAAATATCCGACGTGACTGTTGCCTTGTAAGTTTTACCATCAGCTGTGATGCAGTTCTGACCACAATAAAGCCACGTAAGCACAAACACGAGCCATTTTTTTTTCATGCCTATCTTTGGGTGCAGTAGCCAAACAGTAAAGGTGTCAGACTTCCTGCATCCTCAGCCAATCCACTTTCCCCTCAAGACTGTATAGTTATCAAGTAAGCTGTCATTAAGATTCCTATCAGCTGCTGCAAAACCTAATCCACTCTGCTCACTTCAGCAGCAGCAGTCGGTTTCCATCCTGAGCTGCTCCGGGCTGATCAGGTGTCTACTTTTCTTCCTTATTCTCAGCCGGAGGACCAAAAGTATTGCGTAAGGGATTTTCGGAACAAAACTTTCCCTACGTGACATGAGTGTCTCATTGTGGTCGAGTCAATGCATTATAGCAGATACAATGCCTGCGTTTCCTCGGTGTAATCCAAGCATTAGGGCACACAATAGCCTCTGTCTGTGCGTGGGAGGAGGGCCTGACAAGCTGAGGTGAGGTAACTCAAAACAAAGCTAGCCGTGAACCTGACGCAGCAGAGGGAAATTTATCTGGGCTACATTATGGTGAAATAACATCCCGGAGTACATTTTAGCCCCAGCTTACGAGACCATGTGCGAAAGGGCACGTCCGAGTTCGCATGTGGGGAAGGAAAAGGTGCGAGCGAGGCGGCGAGAGGAGCCCAGATGAGATTATTTACTGAGCAAACACTTGGGAGGGACCTCAGCTGATCGGCACAGTACACCGTGTTCAGGGACACCCACACCAGCGCACGCACACACTCACTGACCCTCCAGCAAGGCACCGGTCTGTGACGTAACAGCCTTGCATACAAACTCACGTCAGGTCTGTTTACGCTTCAGAACATTCTGACGTGCAAACAATCTGAACCAAAAGAAAGTTAAATCTGCTGACTGTCATAGTGAGGCAAGTTCTAAAAAGAAAAAAACACCAGATAATCAGGGCGTGTACTAAAAACATATTTGGATGTATCATTGGGTTTTTAGTCTCTTTCGCAACCCGCTCTCTCTTTGTTTTGCCAGCTTTTTCACCGTTGAGCCGTTCAAAAAAAACTGAACGCTGAAATTCATCAAATAAATCATCTTTAACAGCCTCCCTTCTAAAAAATGATTCACCTTGTTTCAGGATGGGAGATGTGGGGGAGAGCAAAGTTGCAATGTAGAGAAAACACAATGTGAGTGTGTGTCTGCATGCATGTGTAATTTCTCAACCCCACACAGGTTTGGAGGCATTACCTTCAGGTTGCTAAGGAACACAGAGATTAAAGAGCTTTGAGGTAAGTTTGCATATCGAAGTGCTGCCCATCATGAGAAGGGAAGCAGAAGAAACAAAGACTAGAGCTCAAGGCAAGAAACAAAAGAGGACAGTTCAGCTACGAGAAGTACAAACCAATGAAGAAAAAAAAACAAAAAAAAAACAGTAAAAGAAACAGAGTTTAAGTGCAAAGGTAGAGAGATGGAAGGCTGGAGGAGGGGGAGTGGATGAGAGAGAGTGACGGGGCGGCAGACAAGGAGGTGAGCAGTGTAGGAGGACATGTGGGCTGGACTGAGCACTAACTGATGATTTAAAGAAACTCAAGGTAACAGCGTTGAGAGAGGTTCAATATCAAGAGGAGCGACGGAGGAAAACAAAAGACGAGTAATGACTTTAAGTAGGCGACGTACTGTAAGAACGACAGCTGTTTAAAAGATAGACCGAGAGAAGAGGGATATTGTTCCACTTGATCTAGTAGAAGCAAATTTGGGCACAAGTCAAACTTGACGTGAGAAATTTTCTTTCACACGTCGGCGTATCAACAGACAAAATCCAAGATCAGATCATGCTAAAAAAAGGATGCAAAACGTACAAATGAGGAAGAAAAATTAAATACTGTACATCTTGGGCCATACTACAACAGTTGTCACGGTTACGGTGCTTCTCAACTACATACAGTGGTGTCAGACTCCCTGAATGCTCCGCAGGGATCCGAATGCAAGCACTTCAGTCATCTGCTTCTGTCTCTGCAGCACCTCGGGCTACATGCCATCACTCACAAGGTAGGTAAATAATAATCACAGCAGCGCCATAAAAAATAAAATCATTACAGCTAAAAACAGAGGAGGGAAGTGACGGAGGCAGACGAGTGTATGTTCAAGTCAGTGTGTACACCAAGGTGAGATAAAGCAGGATGAGGGGAAGTGAAAGAGAAGAAGAAAACAAAGGAAACTGGACAAAGACGGATCCTGTGACTGCGGTGTGACAGAAAGAAAGAAAATGAATGAACGCAAAGTGCTTGTAAAAGTCTGTTTTCAAAAACTCAACAGCTTCTACAGCAAAGAGGATTGTTGTTTGTGTGTGGAGCTGTATAAATTCAGAGTTGTGAGTCATCTTCAGGTATTTAAATGCTTAAAAAATGAAAAAAAAATCTGTGTTTGACGGCAGAATCAAACACTTGACAGGAATTAGATTGACCCCCGAACCATATGCGTGTCTGTCCTTACCGCTGCTCAACACGGTGACACGCGGGGTCACATCCAGGTCCAGGGGCGTTCTGAACGGGTAGCCGCCCGCCGCCACCAACAAGCAGCTCAGCAGCAGGAGGAGCTGCACCGCAGAGACCCGAGCTCCCTGCATCTCCGCCGAGCGCCTCGCGGGACGAGCACTCTCCGACCAGGTATACGAAGGCATTCACGCAAACATTCACCCTATGACTCACATACACCCCGACATATATATATATATTTATACACACACACACCAACACACCCACACGCTGAGACAAACACTGGCAGCTTCTTTCACCGTGCTGGAGAGAGGACTGAAGGCACCTGAGGAAAAGAAACACAC
This sequence comes from Embiotoca jacksoni, assembly GCF_022577435.1. Classification (NCBI taxonomy): domain Eukaryota; kingdom Metazoa; phylum Chordata; class Actinopteri; family Embiotocidae; genus Embiotoca; species Embiotoca jacksoni. Next base: position 9,476,515 of record NW_027185252.1, on the reverse strand, counting down.
AGAATGATCGGCGTTAGAAGTCACACCTGCACGAGGAGAAACACAAAGTGACTGAAAATGAAATGGCGAAAAAAAAAAAAAAAGTCAGAAGTTGGAGAAGAAGAAAAGCTGCTGAAACGCACATTAAATAAGCTGATCTGGAGGATTTCACAGGGATGACGACAGAGATATGAAACGGATACAAAGTGAATTTGCTCAATGAAATATTGGGGAAGGAGGTTTGTTTTGTAGATCTGCGAGACTGGGCGGGCTTAACATGTTGCAAAGTCTCGCAGTGTGTAGTTGTGTGAGCAGCAGCTGCCGAGTCCAAACACAAGACTGAAAATATCATTAATCAAACAACGACCGTCAAACAGAGCTACGTGCCGATATCACGAACAAACACTTGAGGATTAAACTGCGATGTGGAGCAATCCAGATCGATAGGGTGTGAAACCAGTTCAAACAGCAGACGTACCTGAGAGGAGCCAAATCCACGAGTGGAAATATGAAATATATGAAATATGATCATCTCTAAGATGCGCGCGTGTGTGTGTGTGTGATATGAATGCCAATTTTGTTCCAGCAGAAGAAGACTCTGTTTTGGAGGAGTGAAAGGAGTGATGGTGAGAGGAGGGGAAGGAGGAGATGTGTGTATGTGTGTGTGTGTGTGTGTGTGTGTGTGTGTGTGTGTGTGTGTCCCATGCACCAGTGCACACAACAACAACTGAGAATACACTGACAGCCACTCTGTGGAGCATCGCCAACCTTTCCCAGTTTTATTTGGGGGTGTGGCGACATCTCTTTTTCTCTCAGTCGTTAGCTGTGTTTCTCTGTCTTTTGAACACACACACACACACACACACACACACACACACACACACACCTTCCAACTGCTCTCCCAGCTCCAAATGGAAACAGTCACACTCTTTAGCGCTTTCCACAAACAAAGCATTTCTTCAGCAACCTAAAGAGCTGAACGTCCAGGGAGCCTGCTTGATCCTTCAGTTACAAGCACATAAACATACACACACAAATGCACACAGCCGAGATACACACACACACACACACACACACACACACACACACACACACACACACACACACACACACACACACACCAGGAAGAAGGGTGAAGCCATTAGCACAAGAGTCTGTGACAACACGCTCCCTGAAAGTCCCAGCCGTCCCTGGGGGCTGACACCATGACAGCGGCTGGCTTGAGCGTTGCATAATGTTACGGACGAACACAGCAGCATGCAGCAGTGGACAAGAGACATACTGCACTCACTGTGATTTTATCAGTAGGTAGTAAAGGTACGACGGGGAATCACAGGCTCAGGTTGCATATATATACGAATACCGTTACAGCCACAGGACATCGGGGCTACCTACGACTTACACAGACTGCTAGTGCTACAGAAAGTTACATAATTATTGCTCTAAGCATGTAACGTCAACTCTAAAAGATAACTGAATGTAACTGAACCCTTTAAACTATGGTGTCTCCAGGTTGGTGGGTGTCATTTATTGTTTTAATATTTTAAATGGACCATTGCCGTGCTTTTGCATGGTTTAGCCGTCTAACAAACTACATTTACAGTACTTCATCGCTGAACATTACCCAAAACAAACAAAGTGAATTTCTAGATTCATTTCTATCTTCCTGCAGGATTCAGTTGGCGTCATCCCGGCAGAGAGATGGGGAAACTTACAGGAGATGTAGGTTAAGTAAAGGTGTGACGGGTTATACATCCCACTGGACATTTATTACGCTTTATTTTCTGAATAAAATTGCGAGGTAATGCACTTGTGAGTAAGGACTGTTTTGAAAAATAGTCTGTGCTGGGCCAGCTCCAAAAAAAAATGATTCTAGTTGTAAATGATGTTGTCAGGAGGAGAGTGAAAGACAATAAAAACAAAAGGTAAACATGAATGTCCAGGAAAAGGTCACATTAATTTGCAAAATCAGCATCTGAAATGTGAGGATTTGGTCTTTTCTAAAAAAAAAAAATAAAAAAAAAGAAATTAGGAAAAGTATTCAACACAATCCCTGATGGCAAATTCATTACTTTGACAAAAAAAGAGTTGGAGGTAAAAGTGAAGTTATGGAGTGATAGATTTCAGGTCTCATATTTCTACCGTCCCTGACACAAAAATTAAAGCAGAAGCTAATGGTTTGGAAATGTAAAGTATACGAGACTTGTATAAATCATGTACAGCCCCTCCCCCCCTCCGCCTCCCCCCGGCCTTCGACACTGAAAGCAGAGATGCTTTTACGAGTTCCTGAAGTGAAGCCATTTGTGAGCTACTGCATTTGCACTAATGTTAACAACATTTACAGGGTTTTATGACTATTTGGCTGCCAGGACTTGGAGACACCAAATTATATCAGTTGTTCGTCTCTCTGAAGACGTGCTGCCTCTCGTGCAGCCTGTCAAACACAGTGTCAACTGCCCTCCCAGTCCTGTCTAAGCTCCTCTTAAAGAGGTGGCAGAGGAGGTGCACCCAGGGGTTCTTTATAAGTCATTTATCTGACTCGTACACACCAAATCACTCAAAATGGGCTGTCATGGTCTAAATCCCTTCAGTCAGTCAGCCAGCCATAGAGGGCCTGACGTGGTCTTATCATCTTTGGAGGAAGTAGGGGTCTATCCACATGGAAATGGAAAAGCGCTTACGACAGAAAGAAAATATGAAGGAGGGGAGCGAAAGGAACAAGCAGGGAGGTAAAATACTTTCAGAAGGTCCAGCAGTGCAGAGGAAAAGCCGGTAAATGTCACGTTCCCAATTCTCTGTTATCTAAAATCAATTATTCCTTCCTTGATCCAAGTACCTCAGACCTCTGGATGTAAAACCTTTAAATTGTTAATTGGCCACTGAGCACACAGTTAAAACTGTGAGAAAATGTAAAGACAGAGATGCTGAAAATAAAATAGTGCGTTTACCACTCCCGACCTCCTAAACTCAGTGCCAGCTCTCTGTCCCGTGACATTCATCCAGGCAAATGGATTTTATCAGGCAATTATAAAGTGTCTTGAAACCTGCGTGAATAGAAGAGACTGGAGCACAGCGGTGACAGCTCCATCAACAGATAACACTTGTCCCAAAGGACTCCAAATTCACTGTTTTTGAGTTGGATGTGTGTGTGTGTGTGTGTGTGTGTGTGTGTGTGTGTGTGTGAGACAAGTGGTAGAAAAGATTACAGTCAAAGCCATTGAGCTGACAGACTGCTTTAAAACACTCTGGTTTCACAGACAGACAAACGGAAGCCAAATGAACTGAACTCCGTTTGTTGGCCGGACTGAAGCTTTATAGTTTGTACAGTCACTTTGTGAATGGAACACTGGGCTCTTTAAACCCACCTTTCACACTGGAGTTATTCTGACAATACGACGCAAGAAACAATGCTGTGTACGGTCAGTGTACGACTGAAGAGCTGTGTGCCATCATTCATAATTGTGCAGTCTAATTTCTGAGACACTTTACGCTCCCCGTCTTCGGTTTAGACGACAGCCCAAAACTGTTTAGAGTCTAAAGTCTGAAATTCATCAATTCGGAGGCTCTAGAGAACCAACAACCATTGCAAATCTCATTTAAGAAGACGACAGGCTCACAGTCAGTTTAGACGTGTTTCAAAATGGTTTAAGGGGAAGAAAACTCTCCAGTCAAGTAAATATTATTTACATCATACACCTCAAAATCCCAAATTTGCCTTAGCGGACTTGAGAATTTCTGATGTGCACAAGAACTGCTGTCGTACAGACGCTCGATTTGATGAATGAAAGAGGAAAAGGGATGCATGTCGGAAAGAACAACCGAGGAGGAAACTCTCTTCCAGGAAAGATAGATGGTGCAAAAACAGCAGAATGACAGTGACGGGTAAATAGAGTGCAAACATACGGCCCCATCCAGACAACGTCTCTTTCAGGGAAGGCTTTGCTTATTTCAGCAAAACAAGGCCAAACTGCATTACAACAGCATGAAGAGTTGGGTGATAAACTAACCTGCCTGTAGTCTAGATGCGTCCCCCCAATTAAAACGTTTGGAGCTTCATGAAATGAAAAATATGACAAGGGAGACCCCGAGTTGTTGAGCAGCTAAAATCCTTTATCAGGCAAGAACAGGCGACATTTCACTTTCAAAACTCCTCAGTTCCAGTTGTTTTTTTTTTTAAAACAAGAGGTGATACAAGCACCTTGGTAAACATACCCCTGTCCCAGCTTCTTTTTTTTTTTAAGTATTCCTGCCATCAATTTCAAAACGAGCTTCCGAAAAACAATACACTTTTCAGTTTCAACATTTGATATGTTGTCTTTGGTCTAATTTCAATTAAATATGGGTTTACAGAATTTGCAAATAATCGTATTCTGTTTTTTTATTTACATTTTACACAGCGTCCCAACTTTTTTTGGGGGGGGGGGAAATGGGCGTGTACTCTCCATGTACACCATAAAGAACTAATTATGGGTCTCTCTTTCGCACGAACATTTAGTATGTTTGCAGTGTTCAAGAGTAGATGCAGCCAGGAGACTAACTAATAGCACTTTTCATGGACAGAGCCTGGAGACTTCACTTTCATAACAGTTTCTCATGGTTGCCCTTTTGGACAGTGTGAGAGGCTGCAGCCAAATACTGAGCCACTCAAGGTTAAAAAAAAAAAAAAAAGCACCGGTGTAGTCATTATAAAAGTACGACTATAAAATGACCAAAACCAACGTTTGAACTAATGCAGCGAAGCCTTCGTTTGAAAGACTGGGTGAAATACAAAGAAAGAGAGCACCGAGGACGCCATCTACGTAACGGACGCACACTTTCTGTTAAATTACCACATCTTTTGCACGGCTATAACAAGCGTTTCCTCCCACTCGTCGTGCCACTCTGGTCATGCATTTTTATGAGCAGATAGATAAGCGGGTTCACCGAGTTCTGCGGGCGTAATGTACTCATTACAAACACCTTCACTGGACAGGAGATGGCTGGTTTACCCATCCTTAAAAGGATCAATCATGCTCCTCAATCCCCTCCGCCAACATCAGTGTGTGTTTACACTTCATTCAGTCTAATTAGAGCTAATCAGCTGACATCTAACAAAGTGTTCTCCATATGAATTACAGGCTCTGTCCACTGATATCTGACAGATTGAAAGTGACTCCACCAGTGCAGCAACAGATGATATATATATATATATATATATATATATATATATATATAAATATATATAGAATATTATAATGCAGCAAGGCACATAATGAGTCACTGGGTGTTTTCAGTTCAGATATCATCCAGTTTTGCACACATTTATGATGTCAGTGATGACGTTTGCTGATATCTTACACCTATTTATGCAGTAATGCAGGTAAGCAAGTCACCAGCAAATATTCAAAAAGCTGCAACGATTGGTCCATTAATTGACGAGCTGATGAGACAGAAAACTGTTTTAAAAGACCAACGAGATGATTGAATAATCGATAAAATAGTCGAGACATTAATAGTAAATCAAAAATAATGTTCTCATGCCACATCGCCTATTTATTTATTTTTTTTTAAATTTAAAGAATATTTATTACAGGCTACAAATGTTTCAGGAAGGCTGTTTGCCTCTGTATGACCAATTGTATGAAATATTTTTGGTAGATAAATACACTCGAAGACACAGAAAAAAAATACACTTTTATGTCACACTAAGAGCCACTGTAGAAATCCTCAAAAGTACCAGAGCAGAATAAAGACATCAAGATTAGCTCACAGTGAACTGAATGTTCTGTAGATTATATATATATATATCTACGCAGTGGTCGTGTAATGTCCCGCGTGTTTTACCTGAATTCGTGTAAATATCTCCGTTTCCTCGAAGTCGAGATAATCCAGCTGGACTTTAGACGCCGGTCTACACTCTCAAACATACAAACAGCCACTGAAACGCACAGTACGAATACTGGCACGACTCGGAGCTCGTCACAGGTGGCCCGCCCTCCCAACACCACGCTCACTTTTGTTTCCTCCTCCAGCCTCTGGATGAGTCCTTCTTTTTTTATTTATTTATTTATTTATTTATTTATTTATTTATTTATTTATTTATTTATTATCATCAGCTCTGATGATGAGACGCTTCCTGGTTCATTGTCCCACTTTTATCCGTTGTATTAAGAGGTCCAGAATGAGCAGGGACTTTTGCGGTAAGAAAGCAAAGTGAAAAAACGTGGGCGACATAAAGCAACCTGTCCCGGTCAATGCTGCAGGGCGGCGTCACACTGACACCTAGCGGGCACAGAGGGATTTACACTCAACCCGGTTATGAACGGCTATAAATATTATTTCAAAACTTTTAAACTTACAAATCACTTGGAAAATTTGATGAATAACCCTTAAAAAGAACTCTGAGGTATTATATATATATATATATATATATATATATATATATATATATATATATATATATATATATATATATATATATACCGTTTCATAACGATGTTTCTGCAGTGTCTGTCTTTATGCAGCCTCTTGACGTCTTTCGTCAGGATAGATCCACCAAGGGTGGCGGCGTGGCTTTATTTGTAAAAGACCATTTGCAATGTTCTGTTACGCTGTCTAAATCAGTCCCCAAACAATTTGAACTGTTACTGTTAAAACTTAAACTATCAGCAAATTTCACTCTGTCTGTAGCTGTTTGCTACAGACCACCCTCTGCTCCAGCATGCACATTAAGAGCTCTCGGTTTACTGTTGGCCCCTCACATTTCCTCTGAGTTTGTCCTTCTGGGTGACCTAAACTGGAATATGATCAACCCCCCTGATTTAGTTACACAGCAATTTGATGCTTTAAACCTCTTTCAAATTGTATCTGAGCCAACCAGACATAATTTGAAATCACCATCGTCTGCCACACTGATCGATATCATTCTCACTAACACTCCATCAAACTACCGATCTGGAGTCTTCAGTCAAGACTTGAGTGACCACTGTGCCATTGCATGCGTTCGCTCCGGCCTCTCTGTCAAACGTCCACCGGTGATTGTGACCAAGCGCTCATTGAAAAACTTTGACAATCAGGCCTTCCTGCATGATGTTTCAGCTGTGTCTTGGGAAAGAATCAATCTTATCCCCTCAGTGGAAGACGCCTGGTCTTATTTCAAAAACACCTTTAGCCGAATCATTGAGAAACACGCCCCATTGAAACAATTCCGGACGAAGAATCGATACAGCCCCTGGTTTAGTCATGATTTGGCGGCTCTGATCCGCCTAAAAAACACCTCATGGCGGAGAGCGAGGTCTTCCCAGTCTGCTGCTGACTGGCTGGCCTTCAGACAATACAGGAATAAGACAACACAGGCGATCAGGAAGGCCAAAATCAGTTATTACAAAGAAGAATTCTCAGCCAGTGGCTCTGACGCCAAGAAATTTTGGAAAACAGTAAAATCCATGGAAAACAAACTTGCTTCTCCGCATCTACCCACTTCTTTGATCTTTGATGACATTGTCGTTACTGATAAACAGCGCATGGCCACACAACTCAACCAACATTTCGTGAACTCGTCTAATTTCCTTGGTGCAGCTGCCCCTGTAACAGATTCACCTAACACCCCTATTTCATCACCCAGCGTTAACAGCTTCTCCCTTCAACCTGTTAAGGTTTCAGAAGTCCTGGATGAGCTCATTAAATTAGATTCAAACAAGTCAGCTGGATCTGATGGGCTTGACCCCGTGTTTTTAAAATCAGCGGCTCATATTATTGCTTCCCCTATTACAAGACTGTTTAACCTATCATTTTATTTGTCTGTTTTCCCCCTTGACTGGAAATCGGCTACGATTCTTCCCCTCTTTAAAGGAGGCTCTGGCTCTGACCCGAACTGCTACAGGCCGATTTCCATCTTGCCCTGTTTGGCCAAAGTCTTAGAGAAACTGGTATATAAACAACTAATTCACTTCATTGATTTAAATCATATTTTGTCTGACCTGCAGTCTGGGTTTAGGAAAGGCCACGGATGTACCACCACTACACTAAAGGTCCTTGATGATGTCATCTCCGCCATGGACAACAAACAGACTTGTGTAGCTGCCTTTATAGATCTAGCCAAGGCTTTTGACTCGGTCAACCATAACATTCTCCTGCATAGACTTACCAGCATTGGCTTGTCCAGTAGATGTTGCAACTGGTTTGCTAGCTACTTGGCTGGTCGTGTCCAGCGGGTGAAGACCGAAAACATCATGTCTGAACCTCTTACCATCTCTAAAGGTGTGCCTCAAGGCTCCATCTTAGGCCCTATTTTGTTCTCCATTTATATTAACGATGTAGCCAAAGCTGCAGGAAATTCCAGGATTCATCTGTATGCTGATGATACCATCTTATATTCAGCTGGTCCTTCACTCCACTCTGCTGTATCCACTCTTCAACTAAGCCTCACCTCCATCCAACAGTCTTTCCACAACCTCCATCTGCTCCTCAACTCTAAAAAAACCAAATGTATGCTGTTTGACCGGAAAAACCTCATCATCCCCAGCCTCCCCAACATCTACAGTGCTGATGGCTCAGAGCTGGAGTTTGTCAGCTCCTACAAATACCTTGGCTTCTGGTTGGACTCATCTCTCTCATTTAATATACATATCAATAACCTTCTGGCTAAAGTCAAAGCTAGACTGGGTTTCCTGTATCGAAACAAGGCCTCCTTCACACACTCTGCCAAACTCACCCTTGTGAAAATGACCATCCTTCCTCTATTTGACTACGGCGATATAATTTATAAAATGGCATCTAAGACCACCCTCAGAAAACTGGACACACTCCACCACTCAGCAATCCGTTTTGCCACAGGTGCCCCCTTCACCACCCACCACTGTGATCTCTACAGACTGGTGGACTGGCCCTCCCTTCACACCAGGCGGCTACAACACTGGCTGCTTTTGGTCTACAAATCCCTTTTGGGAATGACCCCTCGCTACCTCTCAAATCTTCTGCACATCTCGGACAGCAATCGCCATTTAAGATCAAGTGACTTCATTAGGCTCATCGTTCCAAAAGTCCGTACTGTGTTTGGTCATAACGCCTTTCATTTTGCCTCTGCAAATGACTGGAACTCACTTCAAAACACACTCAAACTAACAGCTCTCACCTCTCTCAACATGTTCAAACTAAAGCTGCAGCAAATCATAGTTGACTGCTGTACCTGCTGACCAGCCCTTGCTTTTCTCTCTCTCTCTCTCCCCTCTCTCTTTTTCTCATTTTTATAAAGAAAATCCAGTAATCTGCCTTTCTCATTTTATTTATTTATTTTTATTACTTGTATTGTTTATTTTGGTACATAGTATTTATTCATTTACCCATGTTGTCTTTAGCCTTTTCCTCGTGTTTGTTATACTGTTTTGTATCTGTGCTGTTTGTGTCACTGTGTGGACTGTGCTGACAGGTCATCATTGTAAATGAGAATTGGTTCTCAATTGATTTTACCTGGTTAAATAAAGGTCATATACATATATATTATTGAAACCAGTGTTGCTTTGCTGACAAAAGAGAGAAAAAAAAATATTCAATCAAGTAAACATGCTGCTGCAGCATTTCATTGTCATTTGATGTGACTCTCTAAATTCAATCAATACGTTGTTTATTTTCAAGCCCCCAAAAACTTTGCTCAAATTGGCTTTTCTTGATAATATTGTAGTCAGGAGAAGTGATTTATTGTATTTGTAAGCAGGAGTGGCAAAGTTTCACCAGCAGTTCAGAGTGTCTCTAAACAGAGACACTTCAGAATCAGGACATTGATTATACGGTCTGTAATACAAAATAAAAACCGTTTCATACAGACATAATCATTGGACTAGCCTATATAATGCTGGTTATATTATTGCAAGGTTACATTTGAGTTACAACGTTTATTCCAACTTTAACCAAAGAGATGTTTTAATTTCTCTCAAACAATCGCCTGGTGAGCCGAAATGGTAAACTTAGTAGATATGAGGCAGAATTAGCATTTACTTGGAATAATTTTTTTCAGGCCTCCTAGAAAATGTAAGCTCGGTACATATTATCTTTTCGCTCACTAACTTTGTCTGTCTGCCGTTTGGTGCTGGATACGTAATTTCACGGAGGGGTCTCGCTACCGACTGCTTCTGAAATTGATGCCACGAGGGTGATTGAATTTGGACCAAAACAGTTGAGTCGAAAGAATAAAAAAAAATCTAAATACGGAGCTGAAAGATGCTACAAAATCTCTGGAGAGGTGTGGGGGTTGTTACTGTGAACAGCCCTTTTCATCTACAAATAATAACGTGATCTATAAATGTAGATACTGATTATAGGTGATTAAGTATTCTTTAGTTTGACACATAAATTTTTTTTTTTTTAAAAATCACCCACCAACTGTGATCAGATTGTATTTTCATGTTCAATTTTGACCACAGAAGTGAGAAATATCCTTTTTCCAACCGAATCTTAACTAATTTAAGACTGATGAGGACATCAGAGACAAAACAAGTGAGGTAGGAACCTCTCACGTGAAATACATCTATTCTGTGGGTATTTTTAAAAACTAGTAGAAAAAAATAATCTTTTTTTTAGTTTTTTTTTTATTATATAGACTTTTGAATGATTGAGTTAGCACAGATTTAAAGGTCAGTATCATCTGATATATTCTTACTGCAGGATTAGGATAGCAGATTCTTTGAAAGACAAACAAGTGCAGCCTTTGCTTTGGTTTTTGTTTTTTTTTCAAATGAAAACACTTTTTGGTTGCTTGTGTAAGAATCACATTACTCATATCCAGGCACTGCTATAATTGCAGCTGTGTCCACTTGTCTCTTTATTTGCCTCCCTGTGCTTCTTTTCCAAACTCCTGGGTAGAAATAAGATATTTCACATTTCTAGATGAGGTGAGATTCACGGTGAAACAGACCTCTCTCTTGCCCAGAAAACGTGGAAGTTGTTGTGTACACAGGAGCTCTGTACTTAATGAAGGAGCCTGTGAGGAAAACTGGTTCCATTACTCTCCCCCCGTTTCTTTTTCCAGAGATGCACAGACCCAATGAAATAAGATCGCCAGAAGGGACACACTGGGGGACATTAGTTATTGTACTGCGCAAGGCAACAGTAAACAGATCAGACCTTTATCTGAGTGCACACCCTGCAGTGCTCGTGGAAACACAAAGGGCTCCTGCTAGTGTACTGCAGAGATCAATGACAGCTCCGATTCAAAAAAAAAAGGAAGCGGCAGTTTTCGGTCATGTCACATTTGATCGCTTTTCTCATTTATACAGAACTTTTAATCCATCCTAAATGTATGCATCAATAACGAATGCGGACAGTTGCGTTCAGTGGGCGGTGCTGAGGTTGAATTCAGTCTTTTATCTCAACTCGTTATTATCAATCCAGCAGGGGATTCGTGCAGCGGAGGGATTACGTCTCAAACATCCAGCTCCATTAACCCCGTTCAGCTCACCAGAGAAGAACTTCACTGAAGCCCATGTAGGAAGGAGAGTCACCGATTACCGTGGCAACAGTGGTACCCAAAGAATATGTAGGAATACAGTTTTCTGTGGGTGTTAACAGTCACATCGCAAGATGCAGCGCTTTTCTTCGAGCATGTCCAATTAAATCTGTCAGCTCTGTACCGGCTTTAATAATTGCTCGAAAATGTGGCAATTTTAATTTTGACAATTAGTAGTAATGACTACATCATGTTCGTGCCACGGCGCCATCTGTTGTTCAATATGCAAAGAGAGGGATTAAAGCAAAGGGATTCTGATTTATCTCAAGTTGAAACGGTCAAATAAAGTTGAAACTTTCAAGTTTAATGTTTAAATATCATCTTGTTGATAATTTTCTTTGTCTCGGGTTCTAAATTACTTATTTCAAAAGTAGATTTTACTAATCTGACACCCTGCCAAGAGTCCATTAAGAGGCGACGCTAGTGGCCAAGCACAGAAATGGTTTTGACCTTTTTATAATGTGTTCATATTGCAGTTTGTATGCATTGTTTCTCTCAGGAGTGATTGCAAAGTGTTATTCTAGTTCACTTGTAGTAGGGTTGTGGGGTAGCCACCAGTGCACGTCAAGAATTCACCCCTGAAGAGACTTTTTACTGTGAACAGTTCAAATTAAATTGATGTTTTTCAATAAAGGTCTTTTTTTTTTTATCCATTTCTGCCTGTTGTGGTCAATATAGGCTACTCTTCCCTCTGACAGCGTACAAGACCGAGTTAACAAAGTTTACAACTTTCTCACCCCACAAGCCCCATTTGTTTCATTATAGAGTTTAAGGTTTAACCTTCTGTCCAGCAGAGGGCAGCAAACAGCTTTGTTTTTTTTACACAGCAGTTTGTTTGAATCCGGGGGTGAACACCATTTCTTAACATAGAATTTCACGCATCGACTGTATAGAGAAGATTCCCAACCCCTCCACGCAGTTCAGACACTAGACTAGACTAGATAAACTCAGTACAAAGAATTTTATTGTAAATGTCTGAAATACTACAGTCCACTTGCAGTTATAGATCTGACAAAAGGGCTAAAGAAAGAAGTAACAAAAATAAATACATCTGCATTGACAGATATGTGATGAGTTGAGTTTTGGGATCTGTTAAGTTCCATTGTTTTTCGTTCATATATTTTGCTTTTAAGACATCGTTTAACTTAAGACATATTCCTGACTTACAATATAATATGTCTCCTTCTTATCGACAGCTACAAAAAGTCAAGGTTTCTGGAATTAGCCTTTCCTTTTTACATTTACGGTCCTATCATGGAATGGCTGTAATAAAATATGCATCTCCTTCTCGGTCAAAGGGTCAGTTTTTATAACAAAATAATTCCTACAGTAACATTTCACTAGTTCCTGTGACAGAAATACATGTATACACAGTATCTATGGTATCTCAACCACGTGCCAATGCAGGAGAGCAGACTGGCCTTCTGGGTATCATTGACCACAGATTGAACAGCATGAGATCATTCAATCACCTTTTTTCCTCACTCAACACAGATGATGAGAAACAAGCCCCCACAGATTGTCATGGTAGCAGAGCATTTCAAAAGCATCATCGTCGTCGTCATCATCATCATCATCCACTCATTCACCTCATGCGTTGTAGAGCCATAAGTGTGTTAGAAAATAACCAGTATCCCAGTCAACAAGATTGAAAAGACTATTCAAAAGTGTAAAAATCACTTTCTAGGGATAAAAAAAATACTGCTTGTTCCTTTTACATCCCAAAGTTTGTGTTTCTGTCACTTTAGAAATAGTTTAAGACACTAAATAGAAAAAAAAAAAAAAAAAAACGACAAAACGGGTGGAACAAAGGAAAACTAAGCCATTAGTGTCTTAAGTACACAGTACAGTGAGGCCTGGAAAAGTGCCAGAAAGAGTTGATCCTTCATATTGTTTGGTCTGTCCTCCTCTCTTCATTTCATGTGTCCTTTTCTTCCCCAGTCCGTTAAAGCCTGTTTGTTTGTATATATGTGTGTGTGTGTGTGTGTGTGTGTGTGTGTGTGTGTGTGTGTGTGTGTGTGTGTGTGTGTGTGTGTGTGTGTGTGTGTTTTGCAGAGTTCTGTCAGTGTGGGAATGTGCAGGGATCTTTGTGTTTTAAGCGAGGCTTCTCTGTCTCGGTTTTATTCTGGGGTAGAGCTGTTGGGAGACAACAAGAACACGCGTCAGCACTGCACAGTTGTACTGCCTCTACATAAAAATAAACATACTTGATCATCGCGGCGACTCATGACTCACCCCGAGGAGGTTGCGAGGAATGTAACTTTCAGTGTCACCCATGCGTGCCCACCACCATTCGATCTCATCTTCGTCCTCTCTGCGGACGATGGTCATGCAGTCTCCCTCGCGGAACGAGAGCTCATCGGGGTTCTCCCCAGCGTAGTCCCACAGGCCGTAGACCACGCCCCTGTTCATGATCCCCATCTTCTCTTGCACACCTGAGGAAAGGTGGATGTAAAATCCCACAGAAACATTGTGAGGTTGTTGTTGTTGTTGTTTTTTGTCCGCACAGAAGCGGATGACATTTTGGAAAAAGGAATAATACAAAATGGCTTTTACTGACCGTAAAGGAACTGAGAGCACTGGGTATAGCCCTCCTCCATCTCTTCACATTTATCGGCTGCCGTTTGCATGTCGCTGTAAGTCATAGCAAACACTGCTGCTCCAGACTCTACAAGGAACTTGCACACTTGCACGTTGTTGCAGGATGCAGCACAGTGGAGAGGTGTCCTGAAATAAGGGTCGGTGGGGGCGTTAAAAAGAAGGAGGAGGAGAGCAGGAAATAACGAGAGGAAAAGGGAGCGGGATATTAGAGCCATTCATGACTGCCAGTGGATAACAGTGCCGAACAATCAGAGCAAAGTACACGACATTCATGTTTCTCATACAGCAGGATTTTGTTTTCCACATTCATGTTGAAAAGGTCCAGCGTGTAAACCAACATCAACCGCGTGAGCGGTGGACTTGAACTTACCAGCCGTCACTGTCGGCAGCGTTCACGTTGACGCCAAACTGAACCAAAAACTTGACAATCTCTGTGTGTCCGGCACAGACAGCGTTGTGGAGAGCAGTGATGCCTTCATCGTTGGGCAGACTGGGATCCTCCACCTGAGATCAAGACGTGACAAGTCTTATCAGCAACGAGTCAAATATAGTGACTGCTTTCAGGTATTATTAATCTACGAGACCGTGGTAGATTACCAGCAGCAGAATAAACAGCAACAGAAATATATATATATATTTTTTTTTTTATTAAAATTGAATATATTGCACTTTTTTTTTTTTTTTTTTGGGTGTAGATGATGTCTTACTTCATAGATGATTCTCTGGACCAGGTCGAACTCTCCCTCCAAAGAAGAGTCCAGCAGCAGAGCCAGCGGGTTGAACTTCACTCTCATGCTGTGATCGATGCGTTCAGAAGCAGGTTTGCGCAAATTGGTCCTCTTTCCCTAAAGACATAATCATAATTGTGTATCACACAAATGATCTTCAACAGTCATTACAACACAGACAGGAGAAATGTAAACGGTGAGACTGCTCTCTTCCTGAAGTCTGTCCTGCTCGAGGCGTTCTCTCTCAGTTTGTGCCCAGTCTGGACTGATTGCAGAGGTTTTTCCAGCTCTTAGTACAATGCTCTTCTAGTTAAAGAGCACGTGCTGCAAGAAAATAATTACTTCCACTAAAACCATGATTATGCAACCTGATTAGGAATAACATTGACCAGTAAAAAGGAAAAAAAATGAAATAAAAAGTTCTTTAGTGTGCAATTGGGTCTTAAATGGGAGTGGCGAAAGGAGGGGGGCGGGATGGGGTATTGGTCATTCTGATTGGTTTGTTCTTTTAGAGTAAAACTGCTACTTCACCATCAAACCCGCTTATGAAGTTCTACTAAGCGCTTAAGAATAAGCAAATGTAAACTGGTGTTTCAATTTAACACAAAAAGCGTATAAGCAAATGGGGGTAAATTGGGGTGGATATCCGCTTAGTGTGAGCGGAATCAGGCCTGTTTTCTCCTGGAACAATAGCAGCACTTGATACGGATTTTTCAGTTATACAACATCAGACCAGGTCCTGTTAGTTCCACCGGTGCAGATCACGAGTTACAGTTTCTGCTTTTTCATGACCGGCTAGTCAACAGCAAACAAACGTGTGAGGGGATTTAAAAACACACGTAGCGCAAAAGCGAAGAAGGGTGATCTCTACTGTGGACTGTAGAGACACGGAGACCTTTACATCATCAATGAAACAGCCTTATAAACAGCTGAGAGCGACATTATGGTTGTGGTTCAGCAGTTTAAGATGATGATTCATACCGGTGGCAGAGTGACCTGTCCAGTGACCTCAGGAGCCTTCATGTTAAAGGTGTCCTCTCCCAAGCTGTCCTGCTCTGCTCCACTGGGGTAAGGGGGTGGTGGGTAAGGCGGGAACTCTTCCAGGAAACCTTCTGGAGGCGGAGGAGGCAGGTTGGGAATCATGTCCTCCAAGCCAGCAGGGGGTGGCGGCGGGAAAAGAGCGTCATCAGGCCTGGGGGCTGGGTGGGATGGTGGAGGAGGGGGGATAATGTCCTCTCTTTCTGAAATGGCTGAAGACGGTTTGGTCTGTTCGGCAGAGGCTGGAGTTGGGACGTGAGATGGGAGCTGTCCCCCCTCTTGAGTCTGCCCGGTCTCGGACGGCTGGTTTTCTGCACCACTCAGAGGGCTCGGGCCGTGTGGCCCCACAGATCCATCTGCTGCCTTTTCGGCTTCTCCAGCATAGGTAGGAGTGGTTGGGGTGGTCACAGTGGTCTCCATAGCTGCCAGTGTGGTCTTCTGATAGAGGAGCTTCTGAATGTTGGGCCCCGCAGGACCCTCTGGTTCAGTGATGGAGCTGCGTTTTTTCAGCGGCCTCGGGGCATTGTAGAGCTTCTTTCTCAGAGCTTCCAGGTCGCCGTCACTCTGATGCCTGTAGGGGTTGGAAATGAAGGGAAGCAGCTTGGTAGGGCTGAGGGGCCGGGGGATGCGCTCCGTTTCTGGCTGCGGGGCCTCAGATGGACTGGGGCCCACATTGCTGGCTCCGCCGAGGTCAACTTCAGATTCTGGGGGAAGGAAGCGTTGGTCGAGGTACGGGTTCTCTGGATGTTGGGAGCCTCCAGTGGGGATCACTGGTTTACCGTACACTGCAAACAAATACAGGAAACATTTTAAGACCGCAGAGTCCACAGAGATACGATCTCGTGTTACGCGTTATACGCATCTTTCTCGGCCCAAATTCACTGCCCCTCTCCCTGCTGACTTTTGATACTTGATTGTAACATGTTGGTGCCGTGAAATGGACTTTTAAAACCTGGACAACAAATGACCACTGACAAAAACACCAAGTATCATAACGTGATAATTAGTAGATGGACCTCTGTCATAATACTAATTAGACATTATAGAGATTTATCCTACAAAACCCACCTCTGGTCATGCTGACGCGAGGAAAGGTTTTGTTTATATAAATGTAATACCAGGTCAGTCTACATTACTGTATAATAAATGGCTTGAATGCAATCATATTGGACTTCTCTGTTCGTATCTATCCAGTACAACCAAATTGATCTGCTTTCTGTAATTTGTGTTCTATGTACGGCTTTTATTGCATCTCTATCCGTCAGTGGAGTACGAGGTCTCTAGTGTAATTACCCATTTTATCTTGTTTCGCTTACAGCTATTCATAAAACAATATTGTTTTTATCTTAGAGAGCCCATGTGTAATCCAAAAAAATTTGTCACAGCCGACTTAGAGCAGAAAAAGAAAAAAAATTGTTCCATTTCATTTCCACAATTTAAGTCAGAAACAGCAGGTTTGCCGGTTATCGTGTGTAAAGGGGAGATGGAGCGGATGCCTTAGCCTCCTTCCTCCTGTAGCCTTGTCCTCTGGTCAGTTACGTGCGAGTAACTGCAGCAGATTTGCTTTACAGCGAGTACATCTGAAGTAAAACAAGATCCGAATTTGCTTTACCCTTATTTACATCTAAACCTTTGTGGCGTACCTTTTTTCACTCAAAGGTTCGCCTTCAACTTTTGTTGTGTGCTGTTGTGTGATTCAAACTCTGTCCTCCCTTTTTTTACATGTCAACGATCTAAACACGCTGTGCAACCGAATATTGTTCAAATGCCAGGATGCTCTCAGATGTACAAGTTCGATTAAGCAGTAAGCTTACAGAGTACAAATATCACGTCTTCTCGGTAACACAGTTAAAGGGGCCACATCTAAAGAGTTACCGTGGATATTCTTACCGCTGACAAATCCATTGGGGCGAGTTTGAGTCCTGTTGAGAGTGCCCTGCACACACGGCTGGAAAGGTTTCCCTGAGCCAGGCTGCTGTGTGTACATGGAGTAGATGGAGCTGGCCGCCACGGTCTGCGGCTTAGTCAGGCTGGAGTCTTTGGAGGAGGGCAGCTCTGGAGTAAAGGGCCGTACCGTCGCTGCAGGTGGAGTGTCCTGCTTGGAGGGTAGGGGGAGCGTCTGGCTCTGCGAGGGTGGGAGAGGGCTGCGGCCCTGGGCAGCAGGGGGATGCTGGCCGTGGGGCTTGGCTTTAGGGAAGGTGCCCGTGTTGAGGCCTGGTTTTCCGTAGGGCACGACGCCGGGGCCTTTCGGTTTGGTGGGGACGGGGGGAGGTACCTTGACTGGGGCCTTGGGAGCAGACTGAGTTGAGAGAAGAGAAAGATAGCAGATTAAATACTGGCATGACTTTCTGCTGGTCATAAACAAATCCGTGGGGGATTTCTTTTCCTGTGATAAAATACGGCGTGGGTTTTCATCCCCTCTCACCTGAGCGTCCCTGACCAGGTCATCACTGCTCTGGTTTTTGCGGAGGGAGGCAGCTGGAACCTCCGTTGGCTCAAACATGGAAAATGGACGCACCTTTCTATCCCTCTTCAGCTCTGACTCAGCTAACCAAAGAGCACATGTAGAGGCAGGAATCAGTATCATCTCATGTTCAGACTAAGATTCTATGAAGCAGTAGTTACAGTTTTCGGAGTAACAAGAAGGGACTGCTGCTCAGTTTCTGTGGAAACGCTGCATGTGCACGTAGTGTTATGCAAACATTATGGATAATGTGTGTACCTTGTTCTGCAGTAGAGTTGGAGAGAGAGGTCATTCGTGGCAGTGTTGATGCTGAACCATGACCGTTGGTACTGGATTCTGGACCTGAAGAGCTCCAGTCTGCCAGTTTGGATGGCTGAAGGCCTGGAGGACCGGCAGAGGATCACGCAGGAAGGAAGGCACAAAAAAAAAAAAGAGAGAAAGAGAGGCAGTAGCTTTATAAAATGTAGTAAAGCGTGGGATTTTACACAGAAATAAAAGACAAAACAAAGCACCAATACACACAATGAGAACTCGCTTCAGTCCTTAAGTATGTCGATAAACACAAAGTTCACAGAACTTTGCACTGTACAGTCAAACACAACAAACAACTAAGAATATTTGAAAACAAAACTGCAGATTTGGCAGCATTTTTCCTTCCTCTTTGCTCATCATTTTGTTTGGCTGACTGACTAAGACGCAGCCAGTGGCCATGCATGCTTGCAGACATCCACAGTCAGATGAACTGTAAAAGCATGAGGCTATTGCAACCAGCAAGATTAGCATCACATCAAAGATGGAAAAAAAAACCCAATGATGATTTCCCATCACAGTGCCTGCTGACTGGAGTTAAATGCACCCTCTGAAGAGTAGTTGTACAAATACACCAACAAACGCATATTTTGCAGACAAGACCAGATTGGTTTGGTCACAATCCACAGCATGTCAGTTCAAGTGAAGGTTATGCGTTTGTTCCAACTGACCCATTTAGAGCTGCAGAAGAAGAAAAAAAAAAAAAAAGAAGAAGCTCAACAAGCACGCTTTAACACACAGCAGCAAAACAAGCAAGCGGGACCAAATATCCAGAAAGAAAATGATAAAAAAAATATTTGTATCTTTTTTTTTTTTATCTCTTTCAGTGAAGACAACCGTCATGAAAAATGAACACATCTATACTAAGCTACTGTGAAGCACATATGCGCGCACACACACACACACACACACACAAACACAAGTGTGTACCTTTTCTCTTAGCCCGCAGCTCTTTCAGAGGCTTAAGCAAGAACATGGCTTCTGAGGAAGATGCATTCGAAAGACAAGAAAAACAAAGTAGCCTTAAAGCTCCAGATCTCCCTTTGCCCTAGACATGATGCTGGTTGGGCCTAGACAGAGGCCCAGGCAGCCCCCCCCCCCCGCCCCGCCCTCCCCGAGGGGCCACGCAGAGACCAGCACAACTGTAGGAGCCTGCCTGATACAATGCACAACAACGTCCCTGCTGGGGAAGAACTGGGAATGGGTGTATAGTAAGAGCGTTTTCCTCTGCGTCCCCGCCCATCGCTATTTCTTCTTCTTTCTGTACTGCAAATCCACTCAGCATGCAGAAATAATTGCATGCAACGACACGACAGACTGGATAAAAACCTGTTGGCGTTACTTCCCGGAATTGCATTAAATGGGGGAAACATGGGATGGGTGAGGAGGTTAGAGAGGGAACGAGGGAGGGGGACCCCTTATGCTGTTGTTTTGTAGTGACTAATTTTGGTGCTGCATCATTCATTTTTAATAACATGGTGCACACGGCTGGCGCACTATCCACTGGAGGACTGGTTTAGGGCTGAGAGAGCAACTCGGAGAGAAAGAATTTCTTTGTGGAGGATGGTAAAAAGAGCATCTTTAAACGTTGCTCCTGTTTGTCATCGGACACAAAGCTCTGCAATCCGCTGGTGCAACAACAGATTACTCTGTAGCACCTCTAAAAGTTGACTTAAAAAAAAAACAAAAAAAAACTAAAACTATAGGTGAACTTTATTTGGTCTCTAATTGCAGTGAAAATCATTTATTTTGGAAAATGTACTTTTAAAAGATCAGGTGCTGTGTGCTCGGTGTTTAAAATCAATGTCAAACATGCCCAACTGTCGTCTTCAGATTGTGAATCGGGATTTTGCACCAGTAGTTAGCATTATTTTTAGGTCAGTCATCACTTTTTATGACAACCATCCTGCTACTTTCTGCTAATCAGCAATCTCTCTTTTGTAAATCAATGTCTATTTTGTCGACAAGATGTTTGTTTATGGAGATCAACCAAGCAGAACACAACCACTGCTGAACCTTGAAAGCAGAGCGAAAGAAACTACACTGTGGTTGTATTGCTTTGCAGTCTTGTTTATAACAGGCAGCATCATTTTAAACATCTGCTAATTTCCCCTGGTATAAACTCCCTGCACACACACACACACACACACACACACACACACACACACACACACACACACCGAAGACTATTGAAGTGTGAGCTTATATGAAGAAAAGCACAAAAGAGACACACACTGTGGAAATAAAACACTGGTTCAAAAACCGTTTCACTCACTGCAAACTTTAACAGTTTTCTTCTGAAAGATGTCAGTGGACTGGGCAAAAAGATTGTGATGTTCAGCAATGCTCGGCCACAACACACCACCCAGGAATTAACTAGCTACCTTCTGAGCTCAAAGTGACATCACCACCAGCGGGTGTCCCAGAATCCTCAGCTCCTGCTGGAGGCAGGACAGTGTTGTCACACTTCATCAATTAGGAAAAAAAACCAACAACCACATACCCAAAAAAAAACACAGGGGGAAGTAGCCGAGAACGCCCGAGTAGCGTCGAGGACTCCTTACGATTGATTTCCTCACACATTTATAATCGGGACTTTTTTTTTAACTCAGCAATTGCCACATTTAGCCGGCTAACTAATATGGCAAATGACACAAGGAACAAAGGTGAAGGTCTTAATCACAGTAGGAAAGGAAAAGTCTTGCGTCAAGAGGTGAAGGGTTGCTTACCTGTCCCGGCTTTGCTCTGCGGGTCGTGCGCTGGTAGGGTGGCAGTGCCCTCTGGGTTGGCTGGTTTTACAAGCAGCTCGTGTCTCACTGGGCCCCGGGGCATAGTGGACGACTGGATGTATGGGCCGACCGCTGCCACACGAGACGGACCTGACTGCTGACCGGCTTGGCCATCAGAGGGCAGCTGGAGGACAGGAGGGGGGTATTAATCTACAGGACTGAAAGTCAATAGCAGCCTCTCTAAGGCTGTAATGTTCATTACATCACGAAAAATAAAAAAAAATATATGCTGCTGAATATTAAAAAAAAAATGGAGAGGTAACTTTAATATTTTTTAGAGCCTTTGCACTTCGGGGAATTTTTTTTTGTTGTAAACTTTGGCCAGTGGGTGGCGCCAGAGCTGGACATGTTTTTACCCCAATAAAAAGCATTTATTCTGGCGAGCATTGAAGTGTTTAAAGATTTGTAAGGCAGTCTTCTTCATTGCTTTGCCCGGTGGGTGGTGCTAGAGGAACTTCAGTGAGACACTCACTTTTGAAGTCTCCTGTCATAAAGTGAAATCTGGGACAAGTACAAATGTATACCCACTGGTGGGACTTGATGAAAGGTTGAGAAATCTAAGTATTTAGGATTTGTTCTGTAATGGCCGTAAATGTTTATAAATGTCAGGAATAGGCAACCAGCCAAGAAAGACTGGGTATTTTACTCTGAACCAAAATGTTGGAATGACAGACCAATATCTTCTGAGCCCAGCCTTAAACTACTTAAACTGTTTTTTTGTTACTTCCTTAGCAATCACTGTTCTGGTTACTATTTCATGACTACATTGCTTCAAGAAAACACACAGAAGGCAGTTACTGATGAAAGATTTATCAACTATTTACACCTTCTTATTCTAATAGCCTGGTGTTATTTTATAAAACATATTGCAAAGGAAATGCATTTTCTATATACAGTGACACATGCTGGGATTCATGTGGAATAAAAAGTACAACTAAAATGCTGTTGCTTAATTTGAGACTTAATTATAGAAATCTTCCAGTTTGAAGCCACCATCTTCACCATACATACATAATTATATGCTTTTATACTGTTACTCTTATATTAGTTCAAGTTCTTCAAACTCAACTCCAAGACAAAAACCTATCTATTAAGTTAAGTGTAATATTACAAACTGTCCCTCTAAAACAAAATGAACATGGAACACTTCAAGTAAGCAAAAACAATAAAACGGATACAAAAACTTATGGAATCGGATGAAGGAAGTCAATACTTGAGAGATAAGATTAGAAAGCAAACAGATTCATATATACAGCTCCAATACTAGTTTAGTTACCTGAAGATGAGTGTCTTTTGAAGCCCTCTCTTTACCAGGATAGCCATTCTTGAGAAAACACAAGCACAAACATGCAACAGCAGTTCAAAATACCAAATAATCCTCCTTTTCCAAACTAATATTAGCCTTTTCTCTCTGTGTTTTCCTGAACTGTGTGACTACGATGACTCTCGGCTGGCAGCTCTCAGACTACCTCTCAATGTGGGTATACGTGTTTGTTGGGTGATGTCAGCCAGCCGCTTGCTGTTTGGTTGGAGGAGAAAGCAGCTTGGATGGAGTGTGTCTTTGTGCTGGTGTGTAAATGGCTCACTCATTATGATTCTAGGCAGGGTCCGGGTAAATCACCTCCTCACTGGGACCTTTTCAGGCCTTCATTGCGAAAACACACACATGCGCACAAACACACACACACACACACACGCATGCAAACACACATGCAAACACCTTTCTCTGTGCAAAATCAGTGGAATATGAAAGGAGAATTTGGGCTGCTTTAAAGTAGGGCACAAGTTGCTCATTTATCTGAAAGGCTTCTAGCCAAGCTTCAAGGGGACATGTTAAATCTCCATTGTAACATTCATTATTTACGTTGTAACTTAAAGGCCACTTTAGATCTGGTACACTGCATTTACTTAGTAAACATTGCATGTTAAACACTCATGAGGCTCTTTTTTTGTATCTACAACATTGAAAAAAACAAAGTCATGAATCAGTATGAAAATAATAAAAAAAACACTTTTGGGGTTAATTGGTTGAATTTTAATTTGGTTGAAAGAAGGAAAGTTAATGCTGAAGGCTTATAAAACACCCTAATTATGTCTGGGAAGAAAAGAACCTGATTAGGAAAACATAATTAGAGCTGCATAGAGGACAGAGAAAATGACTCATGTAATTCAAGAAGGTGAAAACATAATATCATCCGTGATCCAATCTGGATGATTATGTTTTATTTTTGGCCACCGTCACATCCTCGCTCTACCTCCACACACATTTAACCTCAAGCAGTGAATATGTAAATTTGTCTTCCTCACAGTTTGTTTTTTAGACGAATCTGTTGACTCTTATTTACAGTCCCATGGCAACCTGTGTACAAAACAACTCTTGGAGACGAGAAAGAGGAGCAGTGGAGCAGCAAGACAGCAGGCAGCGAGCTCAGAACCAAAACATGAATGCTCACTAGGGCTACGTTAAGAACAGGATGATTCAGCCTGCTGAGTTCCACTATGTGTCGAATCCTGTCGTGTATTTTTATTATAAAATGTGTTTTGAAAAGCCAATGTTTTTTTTTTTTTTTTTTTTTTTAGTGGGATGGTAGTTTGCCTTTAAAAAGACTGGTTATTCAGCTTTTGTTTTGCCCTAAAAAAAAGATAACATCTCCACTGACATCTCTGCCCGTCTGCGTCGGTCTGCACTCATTACTCCTCCCCCCAGCTCCAGCACTTGTTTCTGCCAAATGGGACTGAAAACACAGCCGAGTGAAGAAGTGGGAGCGCAAACGCAAATGCAACCCTGCTACATGATCAGAACAATGATCCGTCCCCACCAGCTATCTCAGAAAGGAGATCAAAGATCGGAAAAAGACAGATAGGACATGATTCCTTCGAGGGAGGAGGATCACGTGGCTTTCCCACAGAGGACGGCAAGTTTGAGGAGCCTTACATTGGCATGGCTGAGCTCTGAATGCCAGGGGATCTGAGGCTTCCGGAGGTAAAGAGAGATACAAACAGCCCTTGTTAGAAGGCCACGAGGGGGAGTTGTGATCAAAAGCATTTCCACCAGTTTTTAGCAGACATGACTATTGGTATTCTGACAAAATGTGATTCAAAGTAATCATAAAGGGAATGTTGCTATGTTATTGTGATGAAGTGATACTTACAGGCAAGTTCTCTTTCTGCTGCAGGGCTGCCTTCTTCTTCCACAGCCGATCTCGGAGCTCATTGATCCGTTTGTCCATAGAGACAACCTCCAGGTTGCGCTTGTTCAGGCTCTCCCTCTGCTGCTGCAACTTTGAGTTCTGATCCTGGTTGAGCTTGTTCCTCAGCTGACCACCAAGATGGCCAAGACAAGGACGAAAGAAGAGTTTGTCTGACTTTAGCGCTCATTTAAAACAAATATTATCTTTGTAGCGCGATTGTTGTATTTCTGCACACCTGTAGCTCCTTGTAAAGGCGGTCTAGTTCAGCCACCGAGCTCTGGTTGTCATGGAAGTTGTCCATTTTGCCATTTTTGAGCAACTCCAGCTGTCGGCTGAGGTCCTCTACCTTGGACGCGGCCATCACTAGTTCTCTCTGCTTCTGCTGGAACAGGTTATTCATTTGTTCTATCTCCTCCACTGGAGAGAGAGAGAGAGAGAGAGAGAGAGAAGGTGTGTGACGATGATGGACAGGTGAGAAGAAAAGGAGAGATAAATGATATAATGAAGACAGGAAGTCGCAGAAATACACGGTGTCTAAATCTATTTCAAAGCGAATCCTCCACGGTTCCACACGATATCATAGCCGTCACAATATTCTGAGCCCTCATAAATCCATTCCTGATTTCACAAAGTCGATGAGCTCACCCAGTTTGCCGTTGCTGAGACGTTTCTGCTCCACCTGCCCCTTGAGGGCCCGAACCTTCTTGAGTCGAGTTTCTTGATTTTCAATGTTCTCTCGGAGGCGCTGGAGCTTCTCCTGCTCAGAAGCCTGCTGCTGCTGACGCTGCTCCTGCTGCTTCAGGTAGCGCAGCCGCTGCTCCTGCATCCAAAAAGAGAGGAAAATGAAAGCACAAAGCACGAGTTAAAAAAACAAAACACAATTGAACAAACAAAGGTGAGGTAAGACACTGCACTATGAAGTCCCTTAAGATGTTTGGGGGCAAATAGTACAAATAGTTTTAAGAGTTTTATTTCTTCCTGTTCCTGTAAACAGTAATACATTTTATATAAAATGTTTGGTTAAATAAGGGTTAAAAAAAAACCTAAAAAAACACTGAAACTCAACAGTGTTAAACTTTCAATATCAGTCATCAGTCTTGACCAGTGACGTGGTGTGCTGTAAACCTCACAGAGCTCTCTAAAAGAGGTTCCACGTAGAGCGCAGCGTCTATCTGCAACTGTTCAGGAGATCCGTGCTGAGGGTAATGCCTGTTTGTTTACATGGCCGCTTGGAAGTCACATTCCTTGACTTGCTGCCTTGTCCTCAGGCACACACCGTGCTCGGAGCTGAATGCTAAAGTGTCTGAAGGATATAGGCTGCAGCCCGTAGGACTTATTTAAGGAGGGAAACAAAGAGAAAATCACCAAGTAAGCTTTTAAAGCTATATGTGTATGTCTGGTATCTGCAGAACAGCAACATTTTAAGGAGCTCACTCAAGTATTTCATTACATCACGCCTTTATTGTGTCAAATGTCTTTCTCGCAGTTGCTCACTAATAAATCCTGTGCACGAGAAAAGACATCTTCAAATACCAGACAATCCCTGTGCAGTGAGAACTCAAGGCATGAAGCCGTCTCAGACTTCTCGAATGATAAACACTACACCCGCAGCCATCTACAACTCAACTCGCCTGTCTATCACAACCTCCACATGCGCTCTCAGGATTGTGAAAGACTTGTTTTAGGGCCTCTGTTTTGTATATCAACTCCCCATTTTTTCATCATTAAAAACATCTTTTTAGTCTTATTTTTCTGGCCCTCTAGCTTTTACTTTTGTCTCCACCACTTCATTTCTTGTATTCCCAAATCTCTCTACCGGACCCTATCAGCTCTTTCATCTGGCACTTCTTTATGCACCTTGGAAGCGAGGAGTTGCTGTTGAGCATCTATCTGTTGCTGCTGTCTGGTCGCCATCTCTTGTAGCTCGGCCAACGTCATGTCCATCCGGGGTGTTGCCACCTGGGCGGCATAAACAGATGGACAAAGGATACAAAAAAGAAAAAAGAAAAAAGAAAAAAGAAGTTATCCTTGTGTTCTTATACAAGCGGAGGGCATTTCATTCAAAGTCATTCAAAGTCTAATACAAGACCACCGAGTAGCCTTGAAGTCATAAATTAAAAGCTTGGAGATCTTAATGTAGCATTGAAATCCCTTTACTTTCATATTCAAACCTCAAAAGAAGACCAATGAGAGCCTTTTTGTGACGTCAGAATTTATAGTGCAATATTGTTTTCCAGGGGATGACATTCTCACCTCAAAATTATATTACAATCATGTCCATGTTATGATGCACTGATGAATTTTGAAATTTGCATTTATGCATTGCAGGATGCGTGAATTGAATTGAATTAATCCGTACCCCTGGGCACATCATCAAGCCAGCTTGTCAAGTATAAAAAAAAACAACAAACAAAGTCTCAGAATTTATGTTATACTTAATATATGACCCACATTTTTACAACGAGGAAAAAAATAGAAATGTCTTTGTGGTTATGCATCAAAACATGAGCCATGGGCCTGAACTGTAATATTGTTGTTGTTTAAATGAGGTGGCCTTGTGAGGTCATAACACATGACTTCTGTACTTCTTTGTGAATTAAAATCATAAAATAATTGAGTGTGCAAAGTTATGGATAAGCTGCCGTCAATGCTAAGCATTCTTATGGAAAACATTTCAACCAGCTGTCTAAAAAGATGTTAAGTACTCACCCCATTCTCCATCCTTCTGTCTGGGGGACCCTTCACTCCATTTCTCTTCGGCTCTGAGCCTCTTGACCCTCCTGAGTAACCAACATGATGGAAGACTTTATCAGACATCACAATCTCCTACAGAGCTTCATCCAAGGTGACTTTTTAGTCCAAAACAAGAAAGAGCACACCGTGCAAACCGTTGGCCTTTACAGACAGCCGTGAAAAATGACTGGAGCTTCCTCTTGCCGTTTTGCCTGCCAGTGTCTTTGACAAACGAACATGCACACTTGGGTGCACAGGTTTCTTTGGACTTGCTGTTGAGGGGCATGCGCATTAATAGAAGGCCAGAAAAACACAGACTGGCTGGTCCTGAATGATCTTAGCTCCTCCGGGAAACAACTGGGATCAGTGCTCTTTGTGACTTGCAATAATCTCGGGGTTTAACCTAATACATAATCGTCTGTGGGTGGGTCTACAGACGATTGTGTGTCCACTGTGTGTGTGTGTGTGCGCGTGCGTGCGCTTTTCTGTGTACATGAATTTATATCCAACCATGCTACTGCCATTTGTCAGGGGTCTGGCAATCCAGATCCTGTCCTCAAAGCATTGGTCCGTGACCAAAGCCCTTTAGCTTGCATAATGGTTTTAGATAACCCTCGACATACAATACACATGCTAAAAAGAGGCTGGTTAGAGTGAACGTAATACAAGCATACAAGCTCAAAAATTGACATTAGTAGCGAGGTTACTCAGCTACTCAGTTTAGTAGAGAATACAATTGATCCTGTGATGTGATAAAAAAAAAAATAGAACGAGCCGGCACAGAATAACGGATCAACATTTAACTGACTTCATACTACGGGCAGGACTGAGTGCCACAGTATTCCCATAACTTACATGAAACAGGGAACCAAATGAACCTGTCATTAATTTAAAAAAAATTAAAAAAAATACTGCAACAAAAAAAAGGTAACATAGGTCTGTGTTCAAAGACTGAGTTGAGCTAAGCTAATGGTGTGGGAAAACAAGAGCAGGCTGAGATAACAGGAAGGGAAAACAGCCATCTAATGCCTGGGCCAGACTCAAGCTGTGAGGGGTAAAAGGGCTTAGTTACGCAACTGGGGGCTGAGATGATAGTGCACGACCAAAATACTAGAATTTTCTGTGGTCCTAAGAAAACTGAAAAGTAACAGGCTTATGACGATGTGACTGGGACACCCTCCTTTCAGCCTGGCCTCCAACAGTATGGCTAAATAAGGCTTGTTCAAGGATTTGAGGCCAGCTAATATAAAACCCTTTCCCAGATAAGGGCAGTCTTAAAAGAACTATTTCCAAACCTCTGCAGTGGAGACAGGAGAGGTGGTCTGACCCAACCGCAGCTTTGAACAGGCTGTTTATGCAAATTTCATTTGATGAGTGAATGTGTGTATATTTAAAAGCTTCAGGCATCTCTGGAGTTTACTATGGCGTTTACACATGACTTTTGTGTGAGACAAGTGACCATAGAAACCCCCTTGCTCCTATTTCATGATGCGTTATATGTTTGGATGGGCTGTCAATTGCAAATAAACACTTACCCGATTCCCTGCTAGGTGCTCGGTTGTGGCGCAGAAAGAAGCGCACCTCTGCCCTGTGCTGCCCCCATCGTTGGAGCACATCCAGCATCCTCTCCCCATCGCCTACAGCTCTCTCTGCAGATGGCATACATACCAAATCAGCCCTCAGGTGTGAGGTTTAAAACACACCCATAAAGTCAGTATTAAAACATTTTGATTACGTGAAGCGAAACAAGGTTAAAACATGTGACGGTAACAATGGAGATCAGGTGTGCATGTGCTGTTTGCTTTTTGAAATCTGTCCAACCTAAACTGGAAGGTGATTGACTTCATTAACACAGTCTGCATCTAGTTGAACCTTTTAAGCAATGACTTCAGAGAAAACAACAAGATGTTGTCAAATAGTCAGGCGGGCACTAAGCCAAAGCTCATCAACTATTCCTCGGACAATTCCCTCAACAGGCTTAAGACCATTTCATTACATGAATGGACTGACACCTTGCAGTTAAGTAGAGGCCCATGAAATTGATATGCCATGATTGATCATAATGGCAGGACAGAAAAATAAATCTCATACATAATGTAAAGTTTATTAATAACTTTACATCTCAATTTGCTGCAAAATGTCATTGTTTTGTTTTCATGGAGTATCAAATGTGGCCTGGAGTGAATGGCTGCGAAATGAGACAATCTTTTCAGTATTCAGCAATCTTTTTTCAGACTGCTTGTGGAAGTACTCAAACACAATAATTGGCACTTTCCTCACGCTTACGGTAGCGTCACCATGGAAACAACCATAAAGCCTGGCTCCTTGAGTTCTGATTTTGAATACTTCTCGACTCTTAGAAATGGAGAAAAGGGAAGGAGGCACGAAATCTCTATTCCCCCCCTGAACCTCCTTCCACCTGAGAGATGTGAGAGATGTCAAGGTGCTTGTGTTTGTTACAGGGATTATGGGCTCTGTGCCATTTGCATAGCAGACTCAAAAGAGATAAACCCATTAAAAAAATTTAAAAAAAAAAAATCAAGCAGATGACCACACAGCTAATCTCCATGCATTGTCTACTTCAGAAAAAGCAATTTCCATCTAAATAAAGGAAGAGGACAACACAAGTGTCGACACACTGACTTCTGTCCTTTGGGAGATTTCACTAACAAACCAAAAATCACGTGTTCTGCATGGTGTGTAGAAGGATGAAGATAACATGGAGTACACTGGCACTCACCAGATCCTCGCCACATCTCAGACAGGTGGCAGTCTGTTTCCCCTGGCTCCTTGCACAACTCCACCACATCCCGGCACAGCGTCTCCGGGGTAACGGGAACCTCAGTAAAATGCTGGTCATTGTTACTGAGGTATACAGTCAGGAACATCTGAGGACAGCGGGAGAGGGAGAGAGAGCGCCAGGCAGAATTAGATAGAGATAATAAGTTAAATAAAAACACAACAAAGAAGAGCCTGGTGGAGCTAGCGGAAGTAAAGTGAACACCACTATTCTCTGTAATTGGTGTCTGATTTCCCTATGGGTCCGTGTGTTTGTGTGGGTGTGTGTTTGTTTAATATGTGTGCTTCACTGATAGCAGTATCTGTTTCCCAGGCCCCATTCCTCTATGTCAACAGACAAATCAGAGGGCAGCTCCTAGAATTTAATTTCATCCCACACCATCTAGCTGCTAACTAGTGCTGTCACCACTGTGAGAGATCCTTCTATCCACGCACACGTGCACACGCACACGCACACACACACACACTAAATACCCTGGCCAAGTGCTCTGAAGCAGCAGACCAGTGAGGATTCTGGAGAAGCTGGATTGGTATGTCAGTGTGTGACTGACAGACGCTCGAGAGTAGTTTACGACCATCTAAATAGAAAATGGGCAACGTCAATGAAGCCATCTCTGATAGAAGTGGAACGTAAAAAGCCTTCAGCTACTGAAGCCGAGCAGAAAATTGAGCCGTCTATCAGCGAGGCTCCCCAATGCACACATTCATATCACTCTCAAATCAGTATTTATGCAGGAAGTCATTTGTTTTTATCATTATAACAGGCACCAAGAGCCCAGTATAATTAAGTAGCTCTGAGTCGAGTCAAACCAAACCCTTAACAGTAAATTTAAAAATACACATCAGGAAATGTCAGTGGGATACTTTAAAACCAACACAAACACTGTCAGTAAACATAAATGCAAAAAAAAAAAAAAAAAAAAAAAAAAAAAAAAAAAATCAGGGTCTCTGCGCTTAAGAGGCTTTTAGGGCTTTGCTGGAATAGGCTCCCATTCATAATCTGATCACACAATAGGAGTGAGCGCTTTGATAAGGCTGTAATAAAACCAATATTACAACAGAGGTGCTCGAGGGCATGGCATGACTTGAACTTACTGAACCGTTTTGTTGCAACCTCAGGTTTTGGCGTTGTGTCACGCCTTCACAGAGACTTCAGTAATGGTGAAATAGATAAGCAGCAGCCCAAGACCTTAAATATCCTACAGACTGTATAATTGTCAAAATAGTATCGTTGTACACGTTCTGAACCTCCAGGTTAGACTGTTAGGGTTTTTCTGTTCTGGGCAACGGTGAATGGCCGTGCCTACAGGGGCCAATGGCGGGAACATCAGGTCAGTGGGGTCACGAGCACAAAGGGCTTGAGGGGTTGAGCACACAAGAGCAGCTGCAGCCACGGTGCAGAAACAAAAGTATCTGGGTTGCTCTTTAACAGTGGGGTGCACTGAGGAAAAGTGCAACAGCCTTAAAAGATAAGAGGCTTTATCCCCCTATTCTTCTTTAAATGACGCTTGCCGAGTGAGTGGGCGCGTGACACGTTTACTCTGAAAACACTCCTGAGCAATATACAACCAGAAAAGGTTTTGTGGGGTTTGCTTTTTTTCATGGTGATGAAGTGAAGGTGGAAGCAAAGAGGTGGTGGTCTGACTCAGAGGACCAGACTCAACTGGATTGTTCCATACAGATGTAAATGAAAGATCCCCATCAACAGAGCGAAACAGCCGTGAGTCATCCTGTTCAGTAATCTACGGTGCACAGAGCTGTAAACAGATATTGCCCTTCCTAACCCAACAGCTCTGTGGTGAAAGACCACGCTGGAGAACAAAACTCAAATCAGGGCGTGTTTTAACACCGTCTGCTATTCTGAATAGTTTTAAGTGTTTCTGGTATCTAGGAGACAACTGACTAAAATCCCTTAACATAACAAATGACAGTCGGAGCTGGTAATTAAAAGAAACCATTAACTGGCATCAAATCCATGCAGCCTGCCCAGAGCAAGGACTCCAAATAAGCCATTCAGAGATCAGCACAGAGAAGCTGACATCATCACAACTTCCCAGTAATGGAAGACATTCAAATGACCCTGTTAATATTTGGAAAGCGAGAGAGAGAGAGAGAGAGAGAGAGAGAGAGAGAGAGAGAGAGAGAGAGAGAGAGAGAGAGAGAGAGAGAGAGAGAGAGAGAGAGAGAGAGAGATGACTGACACAGAGTGAGGAGATGAAACCGGTGATGGGACGGGAATTTAGTCTTGGAGGTGGCAACGTGTGGACCGAGAGCCAATTCTCTCTAGCACTAAAGTTAATGATCCGGGTCCCCCAGTACCCACTCCGAGCATCCATCTGGATGAGTTGACACTTTGCTGCTGACTTTCATCCACCCAGCGCAGGTGGTCACTGCTTTTTATGGGCTACGATATCACGTACATGCGCCATATGTACACAATTAAGCCAATCGAACCACTTTTCATATTCATACTGCTTGGGAACTTTAAAAAAAAAAAAAAGCTAATTAAGTTTTGGGAATTTTTAAGGTCTGAAAATGATAGACCCTGTTTGACTTTCCAATGTCAGACCAGTGTGTGTGAACATGACGACTTGACATGGAATTTTTCATGCACAAAATGTGATACACAGTAAATTACTTTCAGAAAAGTCTTCCTGTAATATGTGGTTTACTCCATAAATGTACAGCCATAGTGCCGAGCTTCTGATAGCTGAAGAGGAATACTTCCAGGTGAGAAGAGTTCTCCGACTCGCTGTTTTGACTCGGCCAAACAAATCGAGAGTTCATTAATTATTCACAGATACAACAGCAAGTAAAATCAAACAGCTCAATAACAGCCTGACAGGCCAATTACATAATAGACAAACAGCAGCTCAGCAGCTAACCACAAAGCCTCGCTATAGATAGCGTTATTCGACGAGGGAGCGGAGCAGCATCAGTTTAAAAATTGAAGATAACGGTTGACAGAAATGTGCTATATTTCCCTTCTGCCTATCAGGTGTGGAGCGGATGACAGGAGCAATTGCTGAACTGCACTTCCTTCCTATCTGAGACGGGGCGAAGAGATGGCCCTGGGGAAGGAGAGGGGACAAGCTGCCTCTGCTGCAGTGGTTCACTATTATAGCAATAGATTTCTAATTCCATCATAGCATGAGCCGAGTCTAAGCCGTCTCCCAGGGTCTGAGACTGGTGTGACAGCTCACAATTGCAAACTGACAATTATAGCCAACGCAAACAATTGCGACCAATAATACTGCAGCCTGCACTGTAGATATTTCACAAAACAGAGCTGCTTTAAGGCTGGGTCATTGGGGCTATATTTCAGGGATTAAATTAATCCGATACGAAAATATAGCCTTTAACAGTCAACTGGCTGAGTATTACAATAGTAAGCTTAAATTCAAAAGCCTGCAGCTCGGCTACAGCCACTATACCTTAGGATAGTATAACAGTACAGAGGGTATGCCTTTCCTTGATCAGATTTACGTGCTCAGTACCTGGTTTAATCCAAAAAGGCTGTTACTGTAATGACGTGGGCAGAACAAAATCCTATACAGTCTTGGGGGTTAATTGAACAAGATTAAGACCATCTGTTTGAGACACAATAATACAGATAGGACTGTGTGTGTGTGTGTGCGCGTGTCTCTCAGAGATGAAAGGCTGTAACATCAAACCCACAGACAAAAGAGAGTGTAATAAGAACACATCCAAGAGTAGGAGAGAAGGGCTGCAGCTGGCAGCACTTGACCTGCCCTGTTGAAAAGGGCTCCGACGTTAGGAAAGAGAAACTGGGGAGAGAAAAAATACAAAGCGACATACTGGAGAAGTTGTTCTGGGTTATAGCGTGGAACGCGGCTTCTTTGTCAGCGAGTCCATCCCGTGTGAAGTTAAATAAGCTGCAGTGCCCGTGGGGCGGTGCAGGGCTATTCTGTGAAATACTGTAGAGTGAAGATATCGGCTATAAAGTCCACAGATGCTGATTTTGCCCTTTGCTGAGTAATTTGGATCCCTTCTCCCCTTAGAGCCGGGCCCTAAAGCAGATGCTATTGATTGCGGACCCAAACAGGCTTTTCAAGCCTCTCCAGTTGTTTAGACAGCGGCCTCCGCGATGACTTGAGTTTAAACATCAACACTGTATCTGTCGCCAATTACAGAAAGGAATGCTGCGCTGGTTTGCGCGCGTGTGAGACTCCCACTGATCGTTCAGATAAGGTAGGTGTAGTACGCAGCAACAAAACTGGTGCACGTAAACACAGCGGGAGGGCAGGAGGCATTTTGTTGTCTCGATTCAAATGTGCTCGGACACGTCAAAAGAAAATAATGTAACCAAAATGATCCTTTGATAATTTGTGCGTGATAACTTGACTTCAAATAGTCCTAAAAGGAGATCAATCCTTGAAAATACACACTCTTCTCATGAGGGTCAAATGTACTGCCCTCCTCTATCAAGATCATTGTCCAAATGCGATTAGTCACATATTGAGTTAAGAGTGATCAAAACTGTCTGCCACTGCAGTTTCCCATTTCCAGGAATAAACTAATCACAGAGGATTGTACTACAATAGAATTAGTCTGCAACATCAGAGCAAATAGCAAACGAAAGCCCATCCCAGTCACAGAGAATTCACATCAGTCCAACTAAAAAACACCCACATCAACATCCGAGATCATTCATTATCTTAGTTTGGTCCAATTAAATGCCCTTGCTGATGTTCCCTGTTGCTGCAGCAAGTAACTGATGTTTGTTCAGCAGGTCCAGTACCTCACTTTGTTTTAGTCCTCAATGTTTCGCTCTTGAAAGGCAGAAATTTGCTAATGAGTGTTTTTCATCTGCACAATACAGTTTGAACTGGAACTGCAACAACATCATTTTCACCGCTGATTACTGGTCAACTGGTTTATTGTTCAGAATAAACAGTAAACATGCCAACAAAGAATTACAAACTCACACTTCAAATTGCTGGAGCCTAAATCTAAAAATAGTCTTTTGATTGCCCAACCAG
The DNA here is from genome assembly GCF_022577435.1 of Embiotoca jacksoni. Taxonomy (NCBI): domain Eukaryota; kingdom Metazoa; phylum Chordata; class Actinopteri; family Embiotocidae; genus Embiotoca; species Embiotoca jacksoni. The sequence continues at coordinate 9,441,402 of NW_027185252.1, read as the reverse complement.
GAAACAAAAGAGCCAAATATAATTCATCTAATTGGGTTCAATATAAAGAAAACACTCATCTACTCATAGGTCAACCATTTGATGTTTTCTTCAAGCAGTAGCATTAAATCACATTATTTTTGCCAATCCACTTACTGAGTTAACTATTTTAGTACTATTTTAACTGCAACTTTTCACTGTCGACTGTTTGGGAACAAGTTACCTCTCTCTGTAGTCGAGAGCACAGAACATATCTTCAATTTAGCCCAAGATAGAAGAGCACACTATCCCTGCCTCGGAGGAGAATAGATGTAGTCAGAACAGATAAGGTAAAATGTCAGAAGGACTTGATATGATACACTGAGATTGACGACCATTCGTACTCAACGTCTGAAGCCTCGGGGTGGATGGACGGAAAAGAGGACAGAGCGAGGCAGGGTGACAGCAGCAGGACATAACAGCGGTCATATCTTCCACCGCGCCCGGGGAAGGTTTGTCACCTTGCTCCTGCTGGCCTTTCTGTCCACACACACGTTCAATTACAGATATTGCTGTGGTAAGCGAACCAGTCAACTAGGTCTTGTTGAGGGAGTCACCTCTGAATCTAATTACCACAAGTTTGTAAGACACTGCAGCAGCATCTTCCTGCGAGTGTGTGTGCCTTGGCCCTCCCGGCCACAGCTTCAAAAGTTGACACAGTTCCAGCATAGCAGTCCTTCAAAAAGGCGAGGCAGCAGAAAACTCCCTAATGGCTTAATGCATTATTTCTCTTCATCTCTCTTTCACTCTCTCTCTTTCTCTATGCTGCATTAGGTGGATGAAGAGGGCGGAGGGGTGGTGGGGGTAGGGGCGGGGGTAGGGGTGGGTGGGTGGGTGGGAGGAAGGTCGAGGGTGACAAACAGCGGAAGGTGTACGGCACACACAGTCACCTCATTCAGCCGCAACATTTAGAAAAACCAAGCAGCTTTTACAACACACTTAAGCTGCAGCAATCTGTGACTCTTCAATCACCACAACCTCTTCTCTCTGTCTGCACTGCAGTGCTCAGCCAATCACTTCACGATCTGGGCTCTTCCACTCCTCCATCCCTGGACTATGTGGTTGTGCTTATCTCGGAGATAAGGGAAATGGGAATTAAAATTAAGCAGAAGGGAAAGGATGTTTCCTTTTTTTTTTTTTTTTAAGCCCTCTTGACTGTTAGAGGAATTTTTCCCCGAGACACACGAGGCCACAGCGGCCTCAATGTTATAACAAAATAAATAAATAAACAGACTAAAATGATTAAAAGTGCTACTTAAATAAATGACTGAAAACTGTAGCTTTCCCAAAATAATGAAGACAGCTGGTCTATTGTACAAGAATTTACTGTATGCAAAATAATCCTTTATCAACCCTTATTTTCATGTGGGAACCTAATCGTCAAGGGGTAGCGATTCAAAATGAGAAAGACACGCTAATTGGCTTCCTAAAAAATGCACACTGAATGATGTCTTTGTGGTGTTTAATCTGTCATATGCAAAAGAGACCTCGGTGAAGCAGGCGAGTGAATGACTGTAGGGAGTACAAAAGCCCTATTTCACAGCAGGAACTTTACCACACCTGGGTACAAAATTTGTTCCTGGGCAATAGTTTCTGTCCCCAACAAAAGTCCCTGCAGCAGCAGTATTACTCAAACGGCAGCAAAGTCTGGTTGTCAGCAGCAGAAAAATGTAGACTTTGAGTCTTTAAATGTTTAATACAATGACTATCCACTCGGATATCACGGTTGCACATCAGTAAATTAAAAAGATAAATGCAACAAGTGTATTTCTGTGAGATTACATACATTTTTGCCATTTTACGCTGTATTTGTAACAGGTCACAATATTTGAAAAGATTCATAATATCATTGAAAAAAATAAATAGATTAATATCCGAAAAAATGCCGACACAATAAGTAAAAATACCGTAAACTTGTAACCTGTATTATAAACTCGTTGCCTCCCCCCCGACCCAACCCCAAGGTCGTTAAATGTGACCAAATCTTAATCTATACAATAACTAGGATGAAATAGGAAGATTTTGCTTTCCCCAATGCTCCCAGGTAATTCCATTATCAATATCTCTACGTACAGTAAGCGTTCGCCCCACCACTGATTCAGCAAAAGTGAATGTTTTCACTCCCATGCAAAAAAAACAACAACATTGCTGCTTGTTGTTAGGGCTGTCACAATCATGGCATTTTTGTCAACTATTAATTGTCATACAAATAATTGCGATTAATTTGATTGTCTTTTTCTGGTCACTTTATGAAACTTTTATAGTATGAGCCTAATAGTTTAATAATATACTTACACCTCGTGAAGAAGAGGAGACGATTTTTGGCATTGAACATGGGAAGAAATCCATAAATCGTAAGTAAACAAGGGAACTAACAGAAAAGAAATTGCTGACAATGACGGGTACCAACAGTCAAAATGAACAATGTACTATGGTGGCTCTAATTCTTCACTCATGTGCCATTAAACAATCACAGAAGAAGGCGGCTCCATGAAATTACATCATTTAAAGAGTGCCAATCAAAACTTAATTGGTTGAAACCAACGTGGACATAATGGTGGAAATCTGACATTTCTGTTTTATCCAGATGAACGGAAATGATTATGTAAAATGATTGCGGTCAGCACAAATATACAATCATGTGATTGAGTAACAATGGTGATAGGCCTACCTGTTATCAGGTGGAGGGAGAGGTGGGGTGGGGGGTGGAGTGTTGGAGCTGCAGCCAGGATTGTATAAAGCAGTCTTTGATCACCGACTATAGCCTGAGCCGTGTTCTTCATGACCAGACAAGTAGTTCAACCTAAGACGATGCTAACATGTCTTCACTGTGTGAAAGTGGCTCCTTCTGGAATTGCATCACTTTAAAAGTAGAATTCTTCTTTTTCATGGATTAATCACAGATGAGTCACTCAATATTCCAAAGTAGTAAATTAACACCTGCTCAAGTGAGTTAAATATTTCTTGCTCTGCTCTCTGATGAGTAAATCAACCTCTTTTACAAAATGTTACTGATGATATTACACGGACAAACAACTTGAATCTTGGAAACACAGTGTCATTACAAGTCCGCTTCTCTCACCAGCTAATACAGCCTTCCTGATGAGTCCTCTTCTGGAGGAAAAAAAAAAAAAAAAAAAAGTCAAAACACCACACTTGAATGTCCTTGTCGACTGGTCATGTGCCGGTTTATTTACGTCACCGCCACAACTCTCCCACAGAGTAAACACGAAGGCTGTGGTGGCCAGGAGAAAGCCTACTCAGGTTTCTGTTGACACACACAGCAAAATCAGACTTCCCAGAGCAGCACCTCCCTTTCCCACCGTCATGCCGCCAACACAAAGTCCAGCAACTGCAACAGTTGTTGCAGTGTAACCAAGACAATGTGTGCGGTCAAAGACATAATGTGGGCCAGGCACACTACAGTACATCTGCTTAAAAATCGACACAGAAAGCAACTTGTGTCATGGGAGAGGAATGAGGATGTGATGTGGGATTTGTGACTGCACCATTTGCAAACCAAAATCCTACAGTAACCTTTCCGCCACTTTTTTTTTCTCCCCCCTTTGCGTTTCAGCTGTTTTTTCTGTTGTCCAGATTGTCTATTGAATTACATTTTAATCTCGACAAAAAAGTATGCCAAGATAACAAAGAGGCTAATAAACCAGCAGGGAATTCAAGCCTGAATGTGCCATTAATACGTGTCTGCAGAACAATAGCTGGTTTCATTAGACATAACCGTAAATCAGGGGTAAATGAGCTGTACGATGTCATGGTTTCCATAAAGGGTGAGCATCCCTTATCAGGGTGCTGCCACAAGCAAAGGCGCGCACACACACACACACAATGTGCTCTCCACAACGCGCTGTTAAAGAGTCCCTGCAGCTCATTGTGCTCAGGAAACAGTGACCCCCTATTTACCATCCCGGCCAGCAATTATGACACTACAGTCTCACTACCCACCCCCCAACCTCCTCCGACCCCGCCCCTCCCCAAGCTCCTGGCCTGCACAAGCAGGGTTACGGGCGACTAGTGTAATTTATAAAGACAATACCTCGCATCAGACATGGCAACACAGAGGCCACTTTGTGTTTATCAGGCGAACACCAGGAGCTGCATCTCATTCAAACACACGTACAGATTCTGGGGCGACGGAACTGGAGGAGAGGGCGCCATGACTACGGGCGCATTTGGCCAGTAAAGAAACAGCTCCTGTATGCGAGGAGGGTGGAAATGGATATCGGTGCCCATGAGAACTGAGCTTGGTGACAACGAATGACGAATGTGCCAGCAGCAGACTGAGGTCACTCACCAGACAGGTGTCATCCAAATACGACTCTGTCTGCACAGCTAAGATGATTAATTCACTGATTTTAATGGAAGCACAAGTCTGAAGAGAGAAGGGTAATATTAGATTAACCCGAGTATACTTACATACAGCAGTACACAAGATTTTTCAATAAATGTTAACATCCTTGGGGGGGAAAAAGAAAAAAAAAAGTGTAACTGTGTGTTGCACAGCATGTGATTTAAGATCATTTGTCACTAAAGACACAACGAAACAGAATTACACAGAAAAGCTGAGGGAAATCCTAAATACAACTATAATAACATTACAATAATGTTCCTCTAAACTAAATATTGCAAAAAAAAAAAAAAAAAAAGGTACCGTAAATTCTGAAACAATTCGTTTATTATGCAACAAGAGCTATCTTGATAAATGAATAATCATTTCGGTCAGGTTACCAAGTCGAAATGACAAACGCGGGGATGAAAATCTGTTACCTCGGGTTCAAGCAACGGCACTTCTCAATTACTTTCAACATGTTATTCAATCAATAGTCAATGAAATAATTTACATATTGATTGTGGGAAAATGTGTCAGCTGCAGCTCTGTTGCCCAGGACACTTTCAGGTAAATAATTTGTAGTGATAAAAAAAACTTCAGCAAGGTTAAATGTTTACTAAAAAACCAATCCGGCCGTGACTTCTTTGACTTTTGCTCTTTTACCAGCAAAGTCACAAGAGAGAAATACAAGTCGCTATTTCTATTTGTTGGGAAGGTTATTTCTCTACAGGGAGCGCATGCAGACTGCCAGCAGCCCTCTACACACACACACACACACACACACACACACACACACACACACACACACACACACATCAAAGAAGTGCTGAGAGATGAAGCCTTGCACTGCAGCAAAAGCAATAGACCTCTGATGATGATGATGATGGTGAAGATGATGGTGATGACATGGCAGGAGTCCAAGGTGAGGTTAGCCTCGTGCCAGCAAGACTTGGCCAGTGCCTTTTGCTCTTTGTGTATCCTGGGCAGGATGGAGGAAGGGCACAGCCGAGCAGAGTGGGCGAATAAATAAATAAATGTACCTGCGTTAAAGTTAATGGTCATCTTTCCAGGTGGATGTCCCGACTGGATATATGGGTAATAACGAGGGTATTTTTTTAAATTTATTTATTTATTTTACGCAAGGGGGGGTTTATATGTCTGCGTGGAATATCCCGTACAGCAAATAAATTACAGTATAAATCACAAGCAAACGATCTACACTCACAGCTGGTAAACTTCCCAGCAGGCAAGCCCGTCTACGGCACAAACTACCAACCGCATCAACTCGCCACGTCAATTTAAATGCCCAGGTCATTCACAACGGGGAGCACCGGCGCGTTGATACGGCACCGACGAAACAAGACGTATCACCCGAGACAGAGAGAGAGAGGACGATGTTAGAACTTGTAGATATATATATAAATATATATATACGTGAGTGAATGAAACAAAACTCACCGGCATCATTTTAGCTTCGTACCGCATTTAGCAAAGCAACGACGGCACGAATCCCCGCTGGCAGTTTCGACGGAAGCGGAGAGACTGGCGTAAATCCCGGAGCCTTTAACCCGCGACGGGCAAGGCTTTACTTTCTCCTGCTCGTGGCGTCCCGTCCTGCATTCAACAACAACAACAGCACAATCGTTAGATTTAACGACTTCGACAGAAAACGCTCCCTCTCCCTAAAAAAAACAAAAAAAACAAACAAACTAAAATACACTAAATCGAGCTGCATCCCGTGTCGCGGACCTGTTGCTACAAATAACAAGGCCTTCACGACAAAAGTTTCCGTTGTAGTTGCGCGAGCATCGCTTTAGAACTTTCCAACGGCTACAAAAAAAAAAAAAAAACCCTCAAACGACTTGTGAGTAAAATGCAAATAAGACATATCGTTTAATATACGAAGGATTTATTTTTTTATTATTATTTATTTTTAAAAAAAATGTTTTTCGAGCTTTTACTTACCAGAGGACGCGTAGGTAATTCGCTCGAAACACCCGTTGACTGACAGCGTTGCTCGAGAGCTCGCAGCCTATCCCAGAGTGACGTAGTGAGAGGAAACTCATTCCACTTTGGAAATCAAGCTCCGCCCCCACACCCCCACCGGCTGGGCCTGTCCGGTGTAAATACGAAACCGGGCCTCTGTTGGGGGTCTGAGAAACCGGGTTGTTGTTTTTTTGTTTTTTTTACTACAGGTCACAGGCTCCAGGTCGACAATCATTCAGCTGGAGAACCAGATTCCCAGCAGCAAATTAAACTAACAATAGGTAGCGTTTAATCTTTGGTTGAATTGGGGAAAAAGTAAGAGGTCTCACTCTGCTTGTATTTTACAAGTTGGAATGTAATGTTAAAGGTGGTGGTGGTGGGTGGAGTTATGGGAAGCAGTTTAATCATGCGTCACAGAGGTTCCCAATCAAATCAGACGTTTTACCAAATTAAACTTCCCAAGTACACTTCCCACTGCAAATAACGACATTTTGTTTTCATAACATAAAATTCAGTGATACAATATCCTCAAAAAGGCGAAATAACAACGACATAAGACTACTGTTACGAAAATAATGAAAACAAAATTATTAACCAGAGTGCTCACAAAAATCCCTCAAAACCAGCATGGGGAAACTACATACCAGGGATTTTATTGGCCAATATTGGCCTATCACAGATGATCAGTATTACCATATATGTTGGCGCTATCAGCCAATATGAAAACTTTTTAAAACTACTTGTACTGTTGAGTTGGAGGTATAGAGTTGTAACTGAGACCCCCACCAGCTCATTTTTGTCCTGCTTGCGAGTTAATCATAAATAATAGAGATTTAAAATAGCCTAATTCGACAAGTCATAATTTCAATCAAAGGTGATAGGTTTAATGTTTTTAATAACAGAAATTTAAATCAAATCTCAAAACAAAGCTCCAGTTCCTCTGAAGATATTTACTCTGCCAATCCAAAAAGTTTCGTCTGATTCTTTCATTTACAAGAATCAGAGGAGAATTGTTTACAGTGGCAACATAAACATGCATCTGTTGGTGATTGAATAAATTAGACTTTTAACCATTTTTCCATGCTGGAATGACTGTAATTCAGTAAAGCAACTGCGTGTTAATGAAAGAAGAAGGCATTGTATTATGAAAGTATTTAATTTTAAATGAATTAATGAGATATCATGAAATAAACACTCACATTAATACATTGAAATGTAAATATTATTTTGTGAAATAACTGGATTCGACGAAAGGCAAGGGGGCAGTGACGGCTAACAATGCCAGTGTCATAAAATCATTATTAACCAACATAAAACAAAAAAACTTTGAAAAAAAAAAAAGCCATTTGAAAAAAAAAAAAAAAATCTGAAATAAAATGTCATTTCCATAAATAGATGATGAGATGAAAGTTTTAATCATGTATTTAACATTTTCACAATCTTGACTCATGAATTTATTAATATAATAATGTGTACGTATGAAAAAAACAACATGGATACTTTTCACAGTTCCACATTTATTCAAAGCCAGACGTTTTCTTTTTAAGTGAGAAGTGAGTTCTCTCGCACATAGACGATCTTTTAAAAAAAAAAAAAAAAAAAAAAAAAAAAAAAAAGACTACAACTCCCAGAATCCCCGTCGGTACGTCGAGCCAAATCAACTAGCAGCACAAGCACATTTTGCACACGTTGGTTCCTCCCTGCGCGCACGCAGCTCACTGTCGTGCAGGTTGGTTTTTGCATAAGGGAGCTCCTCGCCTTCGTCTCAGCGGTGTTGCCAGACGCTTTTTTTTTTTTTTTTTTACCTGAAGTCATGGCTGACCAGGTGGCTGCCATGTGTGACCAGCTCGTGAAGGCTGTGAACGTGATCATGGACGCGGAAACGAGCCAAATTTACCGACTGGAGGCCCTGAAGGTAGCGTCGATGTAGCTGCTAGTTAGCCCAGCTTTACATATATCGGTGCTGCTGTGGAAGTAAAATCACGTGCGTTCATAGAAACGATAACCTCCGGTGGTAACGCTGATGGACCTGCGGGATCGGTGTTTGGAAGACGGTGCTCGTGAATTTATGAAAAGGTTTAACTCACGCTGTGTGTGGCTGCAGGCAGCGGTGTGCTTAGCTCCAATGGCTAGTTAGTAGGTTAGCTTCACGCTCTTCGGGTATTTATTGGGAATTTTCTGAGGGAGCTGCTGCTGTTTATGCCACACGTGCACGGCACCGTTAGGTTCATTCAAGTGTTATTTGTTTTAAACCTTTATAACTTTCAGTTGATCAAATTGTCTAAAATAACTGCTTTTTTATTTTATTTATTTGTTTATTTTTTTAATCACTACAGTTCTGTGAAGAGTTTAAAGAGTCGAGCTCCTTCTGTGTCCCATGTGGCTTACAATTAGCTGCCAAAGCCCAGCCTGCTGTAGTGAGACACTTTGGTTTGCAAATCCTGGAGCATGTCATCAAGTGAGTGGAACATGACTAACATAAATCCAATTTATAAAATTAAAAAAAAAAAAAAAAAAAAAAATCACATTATAAAAGCTGCATCACTGATGGAAAGCTTAATTTTCTTACAGATTCCGATGGAACAACATGGAACAAGCGGAGAAAGTCCAGTTGAAGGAGTGCGCCATGCAGCTGTTAGCTACTGTAAGTGTGATAATTAATCTTGTTTTATGGTTTAAACATAAACCGGCACAGTCGTTGACACTTACCTTGTGCCTGTTACCGGGCGTCCTCAGGGTACCCATCCCATCCTGGAGGAGGAGAGCCACATCAAAGATGGCCTGTCCCGAATCGTGGTAGAAATGATAAAGAGAGAATGGCCTCAACACTGGCCAGACATGCTGAAAGAGATGGAGGCTCTCACTAACCAAGGGGTGAGTAACTCACACGGAGCAGGAAACTGTCTGTTACTGGATCTTACTTGTTTCCTTGGCCAGAGGGGATTCAATTTGAATATGATTATGTCATAATTTGCATGAAAATAAGTACCAGGTGAGGATTAATCATGTTCATTTTCATGTGGCTTGATCATGTAAGCTTGGTCAAGACTGGGGTACATATTGACATCTCTCAATTATGAACTTGCACATCTTTTCCACTTCATTATTTTATCAATGCAAATATGGTTTTCCCAACCATTAGGCAAGACGAGCCAAATCATTTTGGATCGCATCAAATTAACTAAAGGACTTTTTTTCAGACTCAATGGTTGAATTTGTTCCCTGAAGGATGTCTTTATGTTATCTGCCCTGCATTCTCAAAATTTGTTGAAAAGTTTTACCGACATATGATTATCATATTGGTCGAAAATGTTGTTAAATTGCATACTTGGAAAAACAGGGAGAACCCTCATAAGCCCCTTCCAATTACGTGCTCCTAAGCCTTCCGCAAACTTACTGGCAAAGTAAGCTCTTTCTTGACTTTTCGGAGCAGATATTTTAACGAATGGATGCACCCTGTTAAATGTAAGTTCATAAAGTAAACGGCGTTTGTCATAGGAGGCACAGACGGAGCTTGTCATGTTGATCCTCCTGAGGCTGGCAGAGGATGTCATCACCTTCCAGACTTTGCCCACTCAGAGACGCAGAGACATCCAGCAGACACTCACTCAAAACATGGAGAGCATCTTCAGTTTCATGATGGCCATTCTGCATATTAATGTCGAGGACTATCGTAAACTGGTCAGTGAGGTCTACACATTATTATTCATATTGCTGAAAGTCGAAATTAAATGACTTCAGTCGTCTAACTTGTGTTTTCCTTTGTCTAGAAAGGGTCACCCGGACATGAACTGCAGGTGAGAAAACATCACTGCATCGCTGCACCTCTTATATCACAACTTGTTCACTTTGATCACTCTGGTGTCTTCGTCTCTTTGCACGCACAGGCTAGAGGTCACTGTCGAGTTGCTGTGGCGACGCTGAATACACTCGCAGGTTACATAGACTGGGTGTCCCTGGTGCACATCACCACCGGAAACTGTCATCTGCTGGAGATGTTGTGTCTGCTGCTGAGCGAAGCGGAGCTGCAGCTGGAGGCAGCAGAGTGTCTCCTCATTGCTATGAGCCGAAAGGTGAGTTGAAGAGAAAACGCATGAAGCTTTTTTTTACGGGACACTATTATGCCTCTGTTTGTCAAGTAATTACCACTACAGATTTTGATTTACTTTGTCAGAGCTGGATCACGATGGGGAAAAGTGGTGCAGCTTAACTGTGATCAAGAGCAATAGCACCACCATGTGGCCGTTTGTATCACATTTGTTTTAGCTCTACTCCTGAACTGAGATGTGTGATAAGAAAAAGTGTTTTTCTCTGAATTCCTGCTGCCTTAGACCAATTTTGCAGGGGTTTTTTTTTTAATACAATTTTTTTACAGCATTGCACATCTACAAATTTAATCAAGTTGATGCTCTGAATATATTAAAGCCCTCAATATTTGAAGTTTTGTATGGCTTGCGGATATACATTCATGTAACTGTGGTTTATTTCGCATGAATTTGCCCATGACTCAGGCAACCACATTCAAATGGCAAGTGCACATGCATAGCAAGCTTTAAGCTTCCCCCTGCTCTGTGCACTTCAAGGTGCTGTGCTCCGTTAGTGTGCAACCAGAGCAATCCCTCACCAGCTGATCAGCATAACTGTGTCACTGTGTGTATTGGGAGTCTGATCCAGATGGAAGTATTTCATTATTAAAATAACTGCTGAAAATAATTCAGAGAATGCGCAGCTGCGGTTGAAGTATGTGCTCGGAGTTGTTTCTAATTGGACGATGAAACTGTGATTGTTTACTGTGGACATTTACATTAAACTTTACAATAACAGGCCACATGACATCTCCTTTGTCCTTCCGCCACAGGGCAAGCTGGAGGAGAGGAAGCCGTTCATGCTGCTGTTCGATGACGTGGCCATTCACTACATCCTCTCTGCAGCCCAGTGAGTGCAACTTCGCCTCCCCATCGTCACTCTGTACAGACTTCGACCCAACATTTTGACTGCTATATAACGGTTTGTGGTTGGTTACAGGTCAGCAGATGGACTGGCGATATGCAAGAAATCCTCTGATTCACAGTAAGTCAATGTGACATGCAGTCTCTGTCCACTGTGGACCATGAAAACAGATGAGAAGTGATTTTAAAAACATAGGGGTAGGTTTATTCAACACGTTTGGCTGTGTCCTTTATGTTTACCTTCAGAGCAGTGGAGGTGGTGGAGCGGCGTTACATCTTTCTGAAGAGGCTCTGTCAGGTCCTGTGTGCCCTCGGAGGCCAGCTCTGCTCATTAGTGGTGAGTTCGGCCTAATTTTGCCACACAGTATTTTTCGTGTGACCACGATCTTTTATCCAGGCTTGATTCGCACAGCTGTGTTGTGGTCAGTCCCTCTTTTTTTCCTAGCGGCTCAGACTTTCTCATTACGACCAATGAGTGGGAAATAATCCTGTTCTCTCCACAGGGTTCAGATGTAGAGGTTGAAGTGCCAGCAAATCTCAGCAAGTACTTGGAAGCCTTGTTGGCCTTCACTACACATTCTAGTCAGGTGAGATGATGTCTTTATTTTGTATTTCTTTTTTGATGGCCTTAACTTAAGGTTTTGTCCTTTTAACCCCTCTGAACTGTATAAAAGTTAAGAGTTTGAAGAATGTACACCTTCCCTCCTCTTTTCTGCAGTTTTTGAAGTCGTCCACTGTGTCGACGTGGAGTGCTTTGTTCAGACACGAAACTCTGTCCAAGGACGCGGTTGTGGGGGAGATGGCCATCAAATACATCCGAACATCTATGACCAACCTCGTCAAGGTGAGACATTGGCGTCAGTGATGTTATTCAGTGTGAATGGAAGCTCAGCCGGGTGTAAAGAGATGTTTTCTTTCTCTTTCCAGACTGGCTTTCCTTCGAGGAACGACAACCCGAGTTGCGAGTACTCGCGTGTGGACTTTGACAGCGACGAGGACTTCCACTCTTTCTTTTTTTGTAAGTGTCACAGATTCAGTTTCATTTCGCTTCTGATTAGTACGTTAATTTTATCCCTTGATGTTTTTCACGTTGTGTTTTTGTGCTTCAAAGCTTTTCGAGGGCAGCAGGGAGAAGTTTTGAGGATTGCATGTCGGATCGTTCCTCTCGAAGCGTTCCAGATAGCAGCAGAATGGTTACAGTATCAGATTGCCAGCCCAATTAATACTGGAGATACCACATGTAAGTGTTCTCACTCTGGACACATTGAAACTGTATTAGAGAGGAAAACTGAAAACTCTTTATAGATATTTTTACTTTCTCTGCTTGAAGGGATTTTTAAGCGCATTGTTGGTGGATTTGTGTGATTTTTAACATGTAAATGGGGTTGGGAAACAGTTACTTACATTTAATACATCAAGCTCCACGGCCCATTCTGGTCTTACAAATATATTTATATAGTGATACTGGGACATGCATGCATAAGTAAAGCAGAATTTTGAATGTTTGTGATCATTCTCTTTTAAGGGCTTTGTTACACTAAATAAAAAAACAAATCGTAAATGTTAATATGTCGTAAATGTTAATACGCCGTAAATGAACACTTTTTTTTCCCTCTTTGCACCCTCTCTAGCTAAGACTGCAGAGGGCCTGTGCTCCCTCCTGTCTCCATCAGTGGTCCAGTGGGATGCAATGACAGTCTTCATGGAGTGCGTGGCCTCACAGATCTGTAAAAATCTGGAAGAGGAGGTAACACAATTCATTTTCAGTCACAGAACAACATTTTTCTTTTTTTTTAAACACAAAAAAAACCAACTAGTTGTACTAACGTGACGGTTTGACCTCCTTCTGCTTCTCATTGTGCAGAAGTTGCCCATCGACCAGAGCATGGAGCTGCTGCGTGCCGTGCTCAACTACGACACCAAAGACCCGCTCATCTTGTCCTGCGTGCTCACCAACGTCTCCGCCCTCTTCCCTTTTGCCATACACAGACCACACTTCCTGCCACAGGTTCTCAGCAAGGTCAGCCGAGTTGTTATTGATCACTAAACATCATTTATGTATATCGATAAGACCCGTGTTATCGTAAATACCTGCTGACACGGGTGGTGTGTAGTAGTTTCATGATGGTTCACAGGATGGTTTCCTGTGTGGCAAATGTCAATTCCCTTGCTTATGTTGCCGTACCAATAATTTTAAATACTCTTTATAGCGGTTTATCTTCGTAACTGGTGATTTACATTGACCTCGCAGCATTTGTCGTTTTGTGCTTGCAGCTCTTTAAAGCCATCACATTTGAGGTTGATCATGACAAAAAGGTAGGTTGCTTATACAGTACCAAATATTGGCCTTTTTCTTCAACCGTCATATCCAACATAAAAAATTTCAAGGAAAATCTGTAACTGATGTCTGCAGGCGCCTCGGACTCGAGCTGTGAAGAACGTGAGGAGACACGCCTGTTCTTCCATCATAAAGATTTGCCGGGATTACCCAAAGTTTATCCTGGTAATAATCTCTCCGCTCCAGTTAAAGTAAAATGTGGTTACATAGATGAGAGAAATGTGTAAAATAATCACTTCATTTATTCGTTTCTTCCCCAGCCTTGTTTTGACATGTTTTACAATCACGTGAAGAAGCTGTTTTTGAGCGAGGCTGCGCTGACTCACATGGAGAAATGTGCGCTGATGGAAGCTCTGGTTCTCACCAGCAACCAGTTTAAAGACTTTGAGAAGCAGAAGGCTTTTCTAGACGAACTCATGGCCCCCGTGGTTGCAGAGTGGACCTCGGACGACATGAGGCGGTGCGTTTGAATTCTCCGTTTCCCTCAAATTTGAACATTATGTGCGTTTTGATGTCATGACGAGTGATCGCCTTCGTTCTTCTTTTGTGTTTCAGTGCGCTTTCGGACCCGGCCATGTTCATCTCATTTGTTGGAGCTGATCAGGTGGTCACAGAGGACAGTAAGGATGCAGATAAAGCGGGCCTCAATAGGTGGCGAGTAAGTGTACAGTTGTAAACGGAGTTGGCCCTTATTTCATTCTTACTTTTAAGTTTAATGCTTGATTTATTTATTTGTATTTTTCCTACTCTGAACGGCCAAATTTGCAAATATTGTGGAAAAAAAAATTCCCAGTATTAATTTTTTTTTGCAGCTTTTCGCACCAAGTTAACCACAGAATAGACATTTTTCACTGCAGACAGCTTGACTTGTCATTGCAGGCAAAGCACAAGTGAATTAATAACACCATGGGTCCATTAAGTGTTCCAGTGAGTCATGACGGGGAACCATCTTGCACAAAAGCAGCACCTCACCTAAGTGGGAGGCAGCCGTGATTAATTCACCTGCGCTTTCCCTAATAACTAAAGATGTCTGGTGTGTAAAAGGTGTATGTCATAGATACAGTGAAATCATGAAGTTTAAGGATGCCATAGATATGTATATATTTTGCGACGCGTTTGGTGAGCACTCACCCGGTGTGTCACTCGTGATGCTTATTTCTGTTTTCAAAGATTAAAATCTTATGGGAGTAGTGTTAGTTTTGCAGGTATTTGATCATTAATTAGAATATTGGACAAATGTGTTTTTTCTTTTACCTGTTTACATGAGCATTTTAAGGCAGTCTGTTGACTAGGTGTTGAAATATTAATATTATAAAGTCTGGACCAAGTGGACTTGCCAACAAGCAACATTGCCTGTAGGCAGCTGTAACATTGTTACATGTAACTACTAACCCGTTTCCGCAAAAGTTGGCATGCTGTGTGTCTTTTGAATTTGATGCCAGCTTGGTTGCATTCATCCCTCATTTTTGATCTTCCTCTAGTTGAGTTTCTGTCTGTATGCCATGCTGGGAGTGGTGAAGCGGGCGCGCTGGCCTGCGGACCTGGAGGAAGCCAAGGCCGGGGCCTTCGTGGTGGGCTACACCCCCGCTGGAGCGCCCATCTACAGAAACCCTTGCACGGCCCAGTTTCTGCTTTTGCTGCCCAACCTACTGGCGCTGATCAAGTACGCCTGTGGAACGACGCTGTTCCTCCTACTTGTTATATCGAAAGCTTGTTTTCAGCCCCCCCTCCTTCCCCCCAATACCGATGCGCCGATCTGTGACTTGTCTCTTTTGTTCACTCCTCACTGTAGGACTCACAACAGTCTGTTCATGCCGGAGAACATGGCTCGTCTCAATGACAGCTTCTCCAGAGCTCATGAGCTGATGGATGCAGAGAGAAACATGGTTCTTGGTAAGAGTAGCTTTCAGCACATGCCTTTTTTTTTTTTTTTTTTTTCTTTCTTTCTTTTCTTTTTTCTCGTAGTGAGCGGTTTTCTGATTCTAAGATTGTGGTTGGGCCCTCTCAATATGTGCTTTTCTCCAGGTCTCACTCAGCCTCTTCTGGATATTTATGACTCTCCTGTTTATAAATCCAGCCTGGAGCGCATGCAGGGATTTCTCACAACATTATATGACAACTGGTGAGAACTGTGTTATTGCAGTTGCATGGTTTATACCTCCCATGTTGTACACACTTAACTTCTACCTCCTCTTCCTATCTCTTTCCCTCTGCAGCTTCCAAGTCCTGGGAAATGCAGGTCTGTCCCTGCAGCAGGAATTCTACAGCATTGAGAGGTTGGCTGAAGAAATCGCTGGCTCCGCCTTTGTCTCCCTGGACGACGTGCCTGACCACAGACTTCGCCCGATGATTCATATCCTTTTTCTTCCCGTTTCTCTTATCGCCACGCTTCGGGCATACGTTTAGTGATGCACATTTGTGTGCAAGCTCCTTTTTTTTGGTTTTTTTCCCGGCACTCACTTTTGAATGACACAACCCTTGCATGAACAAAGCTGAGCTACTTCTTTATGGGGACATTGAAGTTTCCTTAACTACGGTACGGGTGTTTGTGAGGCAGGTGGTGCTATCGTGTCCTCAGGAGTACTACGACAGTCTTCTCTGCCCTCTGCTGGGCCCTCTGTTCGCCTACATGCTGCAGGTCAGGATCTTCGCACGTTCCAGTCTCTTAACACTTGTTGTTGTTCTTGACATTAGATTCACTTAATTCACTTTATTCGCGTTATTAACGCCATAGTTGTATTTGTTGCTAAATGCCATGGCCTTGCTTTACATTACAGCGACTCAACGTCAAGTGGCAGGTCATCAACCAGAGGACGTCTGTCAAGTAAGTTGTGCGATTAGTGTTTGCATCTGTATTTTTGTGTATAGTTCAGCCACTCTGGCATTCTGCATGTTTTTATGAGATTTAAATAAAAAGCTTGATTTTTTTTTTTTTTTTACAGTGGCTTTTCTCAAAAATTGCAATGCAATATTTGCACTTGACTTTTTTTTTTTTTTTTTGGAGTTGCAATTGAAGGGAAAAAGTGATTCTTTTCTTAAATTGAAGTCATATATCACTACTTCTTATGGTAATAAGCACACTGCTCATCACAAAAAATATCTTCTCATCTTTTTATCTTCTGAACTAAAAGAACAACATGGCTCAGAATTACTGACTGAATTCCAGAGTCAAAAAAGTGATGTTGCCTACATCTTGTTTTTGTTTTTTTTAACAACATTAATAAAACACATAGTGTATGCACATGAAGGAAGTGCAAGGGCTTACAACTGGAAGGGTGTATAAAACTCATGTAATTCAACACATACTGTATGCATGACAATTGGTAGTCTAATTCTAATGACTAGACTACATTTCACATAAAACTGTTGAAAACCCTTGCTGACTGTTATTGAGGAGTTATTTTTGTACATAAAGCAAGTTTTGTTTGGACAGACTTACTTTGTACCGTAAAACCTTCACTAGAGCTTCTGTTGAGTACTTTTAACGCAGAGAAATAACGAGAATCTTTCAAAATTGCAAGCTCATGCAAATATTGCGGAGATGGCTTCTGGAGGGATTAATAAAACATCACTGATTTGAAAACAGTTCACACCAACTACAGCTTTTTGTTCATCTGAAGAACAACAGAACATTCTGACATCAAAAAAATATCTAATAATCACTATTCCTTTGACTCTTTATTCAGTTCAGAAAAAAAAAACATGTCTAAGAACTCTGTAGAATATCCTGCAAGTAGCTCTTTGATGGCTCAGCGTGTCCTGGGATTAGATATGGGGGACGTAACCAGATTGTTTTGTCTTTAGTGGTGAGGAAGAGGAGGAGGAGGAGGTGGTGTGTCAGGAGAGCCAGGTGACGCAGGAGATGTTGGAGGAGCAGCTCGTGCGCCTGCTCAACAGGGAGGTGCTGGATCTTCTCTGTAAGTTGCAGCGTCTCATGAACTAAGAGAATTATTATTTGACAACATACACGGGTGTCTGCGGTAAAACTTCAGACAATATTGCACTACTTGAAAATGAATATTTATACAAGCCACAACGTAAACGGATGATCCTATTTTGAAATCAAATGCAGGTAACGGTTTGTCAGTGGACGTCGTGTTAACTAGCGTTACGTCGAGTCCTGTGCGGCAGCCACTTTGCATTAGTTGGCCAACATGCAGCTCAAGGATAAAATATTCATTGCAAATGTGAGTTATATTAATTACACTGATGCTACAATAGTTTTATGATCGCAATGTTAAGTCCCTGTCTCAATTTACCATAAAGTGAAGGCTTATTAATCCTGCTAATGCACTGCAGTCACATGGTAAAGTTGTGTCTCTGCCAGTAACAGGAGCTGCAAATAGTTGCAGAACACATTCGGAATATTTCGGCCATAATTCCAAGATGTTTTGACAAAAAAGCTGAAGGTTTGTTGCGGGTTTAAAACTATTTGCCCTCACCACGCACTGTCCAATAAATAAAACAAACACTGGGCTGTGAGGGTGGTTTGATATTTTGAATTGAGAAGTTACTAAAAAAAAAAAAAATCTACGGTGTGAGACTTTTCAGGATTTAGCAGACAACTGCATGGTCAGCTTTTACTCCAACACTGGGGGGGAATTGAGTAATCACAGGGTCCTAATACTGCTCTCCTTCGCCTGCTTTTAGCCGTGACCTGTATTTCCAGAAAAGTGTCTGAACCTGCAGCAATTAAGGAGGAAGTCGACGGTAAGAGTCAAATTTAAAAAGGTAAATCTGTCGGGTGATTTTTTTTTGGTCTGGTTTTTGTTGTTGCATAATTTTGCCTGAAATTTGCTCTCGCAGAGGAAGACATGATGATGGATTCGGGGCAGACGGTGACGAACGCACAGGCCACAGAGCTGACTGAGCTGGGGAAATATCTGCTGAAACACGAGGTCAGCCCAAGACACATCACACAACAATCAGGAGGACGGCACAGTAAATGATGCATATAAACTTATTATGTCTCCCTTTTTTTTTTTTTTTTTCTCCCAGAACATCTACATGTCCATGTTGACGCTGACCTTCACCTCGCTGTCGTGGAAGGACGCCACTTATTGTCACCGCACTGCTTCCATCGTCTGCTGGACCCTTCTGCGGCAGGTAGCGTGCTTAATTCAACATATTGATAAAAGCCTGCATTACTTTTCTTTATTTTGTTGTTTTTTTTGTTAAATACACTTTGATGTCACCTTCTCCTTCTAAACACAAGTTGACTGGTTAGATTTTATGTTTCTGTTACTGCCAAGTTAATAAATATAACCTTCCCAGCATTCAATTAAAAACTATTGAAATTTTGCAATCAAGTAATACTAACCGACATAATCAATATACTTTTCATGTGACAATGTGGAGCACAATACAGCAATTAGAAAAACTAGACACATCGAGTTTAACACATCACCCCAAAAAGTATAACAAAAATCTGATCAAAATGATAGTTATACATTTGAAAATAGAGCAAATGCTAAATACATTATCGACCTAGTATATACAATGTTTTCAATCACAGTAGCATGGTAGTCACCTTTGTGACTTTTTTTTTTTTTTTTCCCTGTTTGTAACCAATTTGTTATAAGATTGGTTGCTTTTGCGAGTGCTTTAGAAGCAAGCGGTGTAAACGGCCTCAGAATAAACGAATCATAACGCACAGAATCATGCTTATTGTAATGAAGGGCTCTTTGTTGAGCTGCAGTGTGGCTCAGTGGTGTGTTTTTAATAGTTTTTGGACAACACTGGAGGTCTGCGGTGCAGAGTATTAAGTTACCTCAGGTTTTGAATACACGGGCAATACTTGTTGGCAGATCAGTTCAATGTTACGTTTCGGGCCTGATTTACTAACATGTCAAATAAAAGGTACTTAATTGCATGTTTATTCCAAAAGTTTGCACATTTATTTTGCACTCATTTTTGCGTTGTTGATGTCGGATGCAAATCGCTCTATTTAAATGAGGTATTTGCGTGTGTTGGTGATTCCAGCCGTTCTAACAGAACGATCGCAAAAGGAAATGATCCCGTTGAAATTAATAAATATAACCAGAACAAAACGCTATACAAGAAATTATCAGCGAGGAAGCCAATGCCGAGGGAATAACAAAAAGATCAACAGATTAAATTATAAGAAGGCAAGATATTAGGCGACAAATACAAGCATGGGTTTGTGACATCACAAACTTAAGGAAGTCCAAATAGCACATTTGCTGAAAACAGGCTGTGTGCGTTTCTCTGTGGACAGTATTTGTATACCTTTTGCATCTT
The DNA here is from genome assembly GCF_022577435.1 of Embiotoca jacksoni. Taxonomy (NCBI): domain Eukaryota; kingdom Metazoa; phylum Chordata; class Actinopteri; family Embiotocidae; genus Embiotoca; species Embiotoca jacksoni. The sequence continues at coordinate 9,421,502 of NW_027185252.1, read as the reverse complement.
TATTTGCTTTATCATCAAAAATATAGATCTGATTTTAAACAATATGGGACCTTTTAATGATCTTTGTTTACATTTAAGAAAGTATAGATAATCACAATATTTGAATTTTTCTGGATGTGGTTTGAGAAATGTATTATTTAGGCACCTTGGTACTGCACTTTGTGCAGACCTGGTGAGATCACACCCTTTTGTTAAAGCTTTTGAATTGTCCTTTAATACTCTATATACAGATATAATCTTCTCGTGTAATCCATTTCAACTTTGGCTCCTTTTCTGACCTCTTAATGTCCTTGTGTCCATCTTTAATGTACCATTCCAAGGCTTGTCAATTATTGTCTGATACTCCCCATCTGTGACGCTGTGAAAGGTAGCTTAAATAACTCTAAATTTCTAAAGTCCCCCCCCCTGCCCTCCACCATATATATATGTATATATATATATATATATATATATATATACACACACACACACACACACACATCCTGTCTTTGTCTCTTCAGGTCGTAGGGGGTAATCTTCTTCCTGAAGCAGTCACGTGGTTCTTCACCAGTGTTCTCAGGGGCCTTCAGGTTCACGGGCAGCACGAGGTCTGCAACTCCACCCTCTCTCAGCTGGCCATGCTCATCTACGAAAACCTGGTGAGGCTGATGGAGTGACTGTTCTTTGTCAGTTTTCCCTCTCAAGAGAAATAAAACTCTCCCATGACTGCTACCAATGATTATTTTCAGTACTGATTTATGTGCCCGTTATGTACTTAATTGTTTTAACTGCAGAATGTCAACATTTTTTAATTATCCCTGATCAAATTGCTTATTTTATCCAAGAGAAAAAAATTAACACATTTGCAAAGTTGGGATCCTATATATTTAATATTTTGTATTTTAGCATGAAAAAACCTTGAAATAACATGAATTCTCACAGTTGTTTCTGATTAAGTGATATAGTACTGTCTTAGGGTAAAGCGGAGTTGACTTTTATGTTGAGTCTTTTGGTTTTAAGGGTATAATATATTCCCATATTTGAAGTTTCATCTGTGGGAATTGCTGAGTGCATCTTTTAATCTATGTGCATACATCTGCCTGTCCATCTGTGTTAGCGGCCTCGCTACATGGAGCTGAAAGCCGTGATGGCACAGATCCCAAACATCAGCATGGAGGCTCTGGGCCAGTATGATCACAGGCTCCTGGACCCCGGTGCTCAAAAGTTTGGAGAGAAGAAGAGGAGAGACCAGTTCAAGAAGCTCATCGCAGGAACTGTTGGGGTAATGCCGCACCCAGCCACTAGGGAGCAGCGCTCCTCCAGTATATCTGGCTGTGGACCCGTTCGTCACAAGTGACCCCAAGGCACTGGTCTAATAGTGCAAGTCATTACTCAGCAGTGTGATTCTGGCTCTGTTGTAAATCTTCTGTGCTCAGAAGCCAAAAAAAAAGAAGTGTAGCAGCTCAACAGGGCTGTACAGTCTAATGAAATTCTTTCTTGCAGGTCTTGGGTGGCTCGGTTTAACCTCTCCTCTCCTTGTCCCCCGCCAACAGAAAGCTCTGTGCCAGCAGTTCAGGAAGGAGGTTCATATCCGGAATCTTCCATCGCTCTTTAAAAAGCCGAAGCCAGACAAGGATGTACTGGGCAGCGAATCATTGGGGCTGGCAGCTCTCTTCACCCCCGAGAATAATTCCCTGTAGGAAAACGTCGGGCTTCAAGTGGACTTCATACTGACTGACGACGGGAGTTGTGTGTCTACAAACCAGGGTTTCCCTCACCACCCTCCAGCCGGGGCGGCGCTACCGAACATATCTGTCAACACTCCTGTATTTCAATAGGTCAGCTTTTCTTTTAACCCTTATTGTGCCGTTAATGTGCCACATCTTTTTTTTACTAGTGTTACACACGGGATACCTTTTAAATCCGTTTGTAGACTTCTCCTCTATTCCCTTGTGCATACTATTAAAGGAGGTATATAAGATACGAAAATTAGATGTCAGATTAAAGAAGGGTCTTTTGTCAATCTTCACATGGCAGAGTAACCATCATTATTTACTCTGCTGCAGAAGCTTTATTGTCCCACAAACTACCATAAAATAGGACGTCTCTGCTTTTTCACATTTTTATTTTGTGCCTTTTTCATTTTAAGGGGCTGTATTCAACCGTTGCCCAACATCAAGCACGCCTTCGATTTATGGAACTCTGTACTCAAACTGAGAGCCGAGCTGCGGTTTTATATTCAGCATAGTAATAGGCATCTAATGATACCTAAACAAGCAAAGCCAGTAGAGCAAATAGCTGCGGAGGCAGCTTAAGATACTGCGACTGAAAAAGTATTATTTATGTGGTTTGTGAAGATTTAGAAACCTTTTCTTTTTTTTTTACCAAGAGAAAAAAAAAAAAAAATCTTAATTTCAGAGGTTAGTGTTGGCAGATATGTTCTGTGACCATGCTGCTGCTGTCAAAGCTGTTGTATCTCGGGTTGAAAACAAAAAGAAAAATCTAGGACAAATCCTGTTGCACAATTATCTACCGCTATTTCTTTTTGACTGGACGAGCTTGAATGCGGTTTCTGATTGTGAAGGATGTTAATCACGGTACCTCAGGTGCGACGTTCCTCATGATGGGGTGAAGTTACTTTATCTAAATCTACCCTAAGAGAAGATTAAAACAAAAACAGCTGGATTATGTTTTCGTGAATGGTTATTGTAGATTTAAATATGAACAGCAGCTTGTCTGTTTTGCGGATATTACACAGCTGGTTAAAGCAATGATGGTTTGCATTTTGCTCATTCTTCATATCGGCACAACTTACACGGCCCAAGCACCGTTTGGAATTGCTTATTTAATGCAGAGCACATATCATACTTCAAGTAATGCAACCACATCTTGTGCCAAAACACTCATTTTGGATTTGTGACCAGACAATTGTGTCTGACAAATCGTACATATAACTTAAAGACTATTTAAGAGTGAAATAAACAACTAATGTTTAGCTTAATCCAAGTCTTTCTGTTGTTTTCTCGTTGTTCAGTTGTTGATGATATTCTGTTTTTCACGTGTTTTTATTTTTGTTTGTTTTTTGTAATGGTTTTGCCAGCAAGGAAAGAAAAAAAAAAAAAAAAAAAAAGATGAACCAGCACTACATTCCTTCATTGTCCAAGGGATTGTTTTTAAACATAATTTGTTGGATGTATTTTGCTCTTATGGAGCTGTAACAGCGGAGAGTTTTTTTGTTTTTGTTTTTTTTAACTATTTGTGTAGATTCAGACCAAAATAGATGGGAGTGGATTGAGTCTCCTCTAAATGGATTTAGGCGGGTTTGTTTATCAGATGCTGTTTTACTGAAAAAAGGTTGACATACTTGGAAAGGAATAGAAACAATTATGAAATCTGATTTTTTTTTTTTTTTTTTTTTTTTTTCAAATAAATTGATTTCCCTGTCTTTGTGATGATTGTCTGTTCACATGTTGCCATTTTTAAAAATGCTTGTTCGACACTAAAATGTTCTGTACAAAGGAGAAAAAGGCTTTTTAAAAGTGTAGTGTGGTTTATATTTTTGTTGTTTTAAATAAAAAAAGAAAATTACTTCTATTGGCCTAAAATCTTTTAATATTTTTTATTTATAACAAGTATTTATTTGTTAATTACTACATATGGACATTTTGGGTTTTGTATTATGCCTCATATTAAACATTTTGCAGAAGGACCAATACAAAAACAGCTTTAAATATTGACATGAAATCCAGAAAGAAAAAAGTTCCAACAATGTGGAAAAAAATAAGACCTTGAACCTTAATATTTATTGATTATCTGCTTGTGCATAGAGATGTTCATACTAATACTGACCGATCTGTAGTTTTTGAATTAATTATAGGATTTCAAATAATTTAATTGTGAAGTCAATGTTTCACACTGAAGATTGTTCCCTAAACATATTCTCGTTCTTCCTTCCAATTAAATTTTTCATCATATATATACACAATTAACATATTTCTAATGTTAAGACATTGTTTATTAAAGTACAAAATGTTATTGCTCAGCACGGTAGTAAAAGATCAATCAATCAATCAAATACTTTATTTATCTCTCACGGTGCAATTCATGGAAAGTGAGAACAACTACAGCACTCAATACAACACGCAATACATCAATTAATAAATACTAGAAAGAGGTCAGGGCATTTCCTCTTCCTCCTCCTCCTACTTGGACGTTATTTAATCATTTGAGTTTTGACATTTTTACAAGCTTGTATTTTTAGTGATGTTACACCCACATTTTTCCATGGTCTTCTATAGTCAGTCAATTTTTGACAAAAAAAAAAAAAAAGATATTTTAAAAAAAATGTTTGAATACGTTTCAATATAATTTGTTTTTCTGAATCAAATGATTCTGTCTTTATACACATTTGGAACACGTTATCGGTGGTAATAGATGCTGATAATTCTTCAGAGTGCCAGTATTTCAATTGATCAATCTCTAGACGAGTATACGTGTTGGTAAGTATATCATGAAGAAATACTGTTTTAGGGGAAGACTTCGGAATCATCCACAAAAGCAACTTGGTTTTAGAGTCAGTGAAAGCAGTTCACCCTCCGGTCACTGGGGGGGGCGCTAATGAAACGTTTGACGAGTAGTACGAGGAGTGCAAAGAAGAATGGTGTCAAATCATGGCTGCTTATCTCTGGTACGTCCTGAGTTTTGCTATAAATAAGATATGCGGAGAACGAACACATTAGTGCATGTCGCTGTAATATCTACGGTTCAAATGCAGTCCTTTGTACCTCGAAATGTTCACACTACCAAACCCCTAAAAGTTCGTTTTATAAACATTTGTACGTTTGTGGTTTTAACTAATTTGGTACACGAATACTGCAATTCCCTGTTTCACCATATAAACATGTAGTCAAGTGTTTTAAGTACAGTACACGTTTATTCCTTAATACCTGCGTTTTTACATTACTTTAAGTTACTTCTCCTTTCAGACTAAGAGGCAAACGCTGTGGGGATTTTCACTCTACTTTTTTTGATTTTGCAAACAAAAAGTATGACAAGTTTTTGATGCTTTGCTCTAGATTAAACTAACAATGTAAGAGTTCAAAAAGCAGTAAATGAGCTCCACCTAAACTACCCACAACATCAAAATACTGCTTTCTTGTCCATTCATCAATAATAATGATCCAATACAGTTCTAATTCTGCCTCTTGTATACTTATCATTTTAATAACTTATCAACATTTGACCTATAATAGCCTACGTGTTCTTTTACTTAATTCAAAGTTATAATGCTAGACTTTTACTTGTAATTGAGTATTTCTATAGCGTAGTATTGCTACTTTTACTTAAATGAGTGATCTGCAGGGGATTCAGTAGCCTTTTTTTTTAAGTCGCGTCATAAAGTTTTAAATGGATTGATTCCTCATGTTTGGGGTAAATGTACAGTTAGGAAATACATATTTTTTCCAGATAGCTGATTTACAAATTTAGCAGGTCCGCCAGATATGTATATACATATGCATCATATGAAAATACTCAAGTCAAGTATAAGTACCTCAGAATTCTACTTGCTGTACATACAGTAGTCAAGTTAATTTTATTTATGTGGTGCATTTAAAAACAACAAGAGTTGCCAAAAGGGCTTCACATCAAACAAAGACCTGAAACATTTAAGCCATTAATGACAAAATAATTAATAAAATCAAAGGAAATTCTTACATCTTTTCAGATGTAAGAAATTGCTGCTTGTCTTTGTCATATATGATACTGAAACCTGTCTTATGCAGTGTGAATTTATCACGAGATTCTGTTTTAAAATGTTCGAGTTTTTGATAGACGAGGCAATTAATAGAGAAAATAATCAGCAGATTAATCTATAATCAAAATAATGATCAGTTACAGCACCATTAAAATCATTCCTGCTGTCCATACTGGCCTTGAAGAGATCCTCTCCTACTGTGAAAAAAAAACTTGCACCCACCTTCAGTATGCTGTCTCCCACCCACACTACACACAATCACGAGGTTTTGGATTACCAATGCTTTCAAGCACAACAAAGAAATATCTTTTATGTTTTTTTTGTTTTTTTTTTTAAATGAAAATCCAAGAACGCTGCACTGGCTTTCTTCCCACTTATCCTGATTTTCCTTCGTGTCTTCTAGGACCCATTACCCACCCAGCAGCACCGAGCTCCTACTGCTTTGCCCCATCACTGCTCCCTGGCTGCAAAATTCTCTCATCAGTGTGACTCTGCAAATACGAGCCAAAGACTTTCCTCAACATTTGTCTGCAACAAACACACGACCACGATGTATCATATGATAATATTTACAAAGACACAAAATCTGCACTTTTAACACAAAGCAGGAGTGGATGAAAACAGTCCAATTTTGTTGATCACATATATGATATTTTGTTATCCATAATATAAACATATTGTGTTATTATACTATGTATAGAGTTATATATAAACTCTCAGATGTTATTAAATTTAGCGACTGCCATTAGACAGCCTATAAACAATTGTTAATATTTTCTGTTGATTCATCTAAACGAAAGATAAAATGTGTTTGACATATTTGTTACGCAGTGGATGTTTATTTTATTTTTTACACTGAACAAGGAGTAATATTTGATTTCAACTACCTACATATAAACTACTATGAGGAAGAGGCCCTGTTGGCAGTAGTTGCAGGCTTTTGTGCATATGAATGGATTTGTGGATTTCCCACGCACTTTTGTATAACTTCTCTCCAAAGGCATTATGTTTGGAGTTTCTGTCACGTTAGACATTAAATATTTTCCCCCAAATTGCTAATTAGCTGCATTTATTTGACCCCTCTCTCTTTATAAACCCACATCGTCTGCTGCAGAGAAGCATTCCCTCGGCTACCACCAGGGCATGTTGTGCTGTAGTTTACTTGCATCAGATATTGCATTTAGCATAAGCTTTTATCCCATATAAGGCTGCAGTGGATCTTAGGGGAACGAGCTGCACTTTTGCCCTTCTCCTACAGACTCAAAGTGCTTTGAGGGTGACTGTGCAGCCTTTGCTTTTTGATATTCCTATGCCAAGGAATATTTCATGGCACTGGGAAATGTATTATATCATGCACCCCACTTTTCAGTAGCCTTGTCGTGTAGTGGTTTATAATATTCCTTTGACTTCAAGATGTAACTTTTACCATGGTTACCACACAGCAGAGTAAAACTATTAAATGACTCATTGTAATGTTGTGACTCTGGCAACACTAATGATGGTTTAGGTGTGTAAAAAAAAGAGTAGACACCTGTAAATTTAGTTTGTTTATATTTAATAGCTGTATTTAGATAATAAATGTGTGCTCATCTGTTTGGGGAAAATATATATATATATAAAAACGTATTCAAATGATTATAAATAGTCTTGATTAATGATCATTTCTCATAATATTACAATATTACAGTTTGACAGTCAGCGTGGACCGTAAAGTTGCTGTATTTATCTCATCGATCAAATATATATCATCACCACACTTTTATTTGATTTTTTTTTTTTTTCTTCAGTCGATTAACACGCCCGAACCTGTTTTCCATCAGCAGCACCAGCTTCACGGCAGCTTAGCAACGCGGTTGCCGCGCAACACAGAAGTTTCTGGTCGGAGCGTTGCTTTTCAGCTGACGCTTCATATTTTAATCAGCAAACAGCACACAGGTGTGTGCTCAGGTAACACGTTTTTTTCACACGGCTCCGAACCGCGAACTAAAACCAACTCCGAACCGACAACCGAGACTTCCCCCCACCCCCTGTAGCTGCTCCGAAACGGCTTGTTGAGTTCGGGATGTTTGTCTGGTTTTGTTTGTTTGTTTGCGCTTCGGCCACCGGTCGTTTCTCATCAGCCACCAGACAGGTCATACTCGGCCGGCCACACAGCGTCTCGGTGGACAGCACCGAGGTTTTGACGGCAGCACGGTTTATTGCGGGCGAACAAAGCCGATGCAGAAGAGCGGTCCGTCTACAAAATTGTGGGCATATCATCGGCCAAAATGCAGGTAAAACTCAACCCGGGAGGTACCAATCGTATATAGATATACATATATATTTTTTTTTTATAATGAACACGTGCCGAAGAAGTGTCTGCTGTCTCTCTGTAGATAGTCGCGGGAATAAACTGCATCCTGGAGGTGCAGCTGGGACGCACCGAGGCTGACGGTGAGCCATGTGCTCTCCACTCTGAACCCACGGCAAGTTCAAGATTGCAGGTGGTGCGTAACACACCCCGAAGGAAAAAGAGGCATCCAAGAGCCGCATACAACAAGTACAGCTGTGCATTTGTGTCAGTATGGAAATGTTTAAAAGGGATGTGCTAATTTGCCTTTTTTTTTTTTTTTTTTTTTTTTTCTTTCTTTTTTCTTCAGGAGTGCCAGTGCCACTTCATCCCCATGGGAAAGTTCACGTAAACGTACTCAAAATAAATGTCAACACTAATTTTCTGATGTTGTTGCCAAGTAAACCGTTATCAATGGACGGTGTGTTCATCTCAAACTCCAGAAAGAGTGCTTATTAGCATACTGTGCACACCCTGAATTTATAATAGCATGATCATAAACCAGTGATTTCATTGGCTCCCTCCTCTGCCACTTGTTCCAACACTGAGCTGAATAAGTTCATTGACCTGCACTCACTCTGCATTGTGTAGGGCAAAAAAAAAAAAAATGGCATAATTATTCCAGTGAGTGACCTGGGCAGCTTTACTGTGCCTCATCTCTCAGTGTGTGTCCTGGCAGCTGTAGGGCTCTGGTTGCGTGTCAAGCCTGGTCAGACACATGGCCGCTAAACTGAGACGAGGCTACACCTCTCAACACTACAACCACGGTCTCCAGAAGGGCTCTGCATGGAGGATTACAGGCATTTTCAGATTACTGCGCAGCAAGACTGAACTGTCTGCTGCTCTGACCCCCTTTTTTTTTTTTTTTTTTTTTTTTTACCAAGGGGAAATAAACAGCTCGATGATATGAGTGTGTAAATAAAGGCAAACAGCACAGGGGAGGGGGGGATATTGTCGAATGTGGAAGTGGGTATAGTTAGTTTGGGGCAGCAGTGATATATGTGTGTATATATATATATATATATATATATATATATATATATGATACCGTCACAGGGGTTTCTCCCATCTGTATTTTCAGCTATATTTTGATGTCATTCACAAGAGGAAAAAATGAACAAACTGATAAAAAAATGTGCCTTCAGTGTTTAGGATATGAGAAACTGCTAAGTGGCGTGTGCGTGTGTAGGGGGGGGGGGGGGGGCATCGGTGGCTGCGTCTGTTTTGGCTTTGATTACAGTAAACAGCCGCATGTGGATAAGCCGTTCACACACCCTCTCACCCAGCCCGTAATGTCTCTAATTGTGGATGTCTTAATCAAACTGAGCAAAACATAAAGAATTGGCTGACACTGTGTATTAGGTAGCAGGGGTTAGGAATGTGGGGGAAGGGGGATACTCCTTAATGTGGGATGACTAACATCGAAGCTCCGGTGCCAGGAGTATGCCCTGTCCATCTGCCATTCCACCCACCCACCCACTGACACACTAACAGGTGCGTGCGCGCAGATACACGTGTGTTTTCTGTGCACGCGCTCGCATACTCCACCCCGCACTCCGGCCCTACCCCTGTCCTCACTTAGCCTGGGCAGCAGATGGTGAGGGGTAAAGGCTTGTAGCTCCCCTCCCCTCCCCCCCTCCCTTCCCCACTCCAAGCCACCAGCCCATCACCCCCCTATCTCCCCCCCCCCCCCCCCCCCCCCACGAGCACCACCCCACCCCTCTTTGTGTTGTTGAAGAGCCCGAGTGCTGAAAGGCGAGCCCCAGCTTGTCCCCCCCCCCCCCCCTTCTCTCCCTCCCTCCCTCCCTCCACCCCCCCCACAAATCCTTGGCTGGCTGCCATTGGCGGGACTCAGTCAGGTGTCCTAATGCTTCAGTTAGGGGAGGAAACGCTGGTTAATCTGCCCATCGCGTGCCACCGGCCATGGCCTGGCCTCTTTGTGTCTGGCACCCCTCTGATCAGTCCCTCCACCCCTTCATCTGTCTTTCCCCCCCTTCTCTTCCAACCCAGTTTCTCTACCCCAAGACGGTGTCATCCCTTCTTAAAGATCAACCCCTCTGTCTCTTAAGATGTGCTCTTAACTACATTCTGTACGGACAAGCCCAGTAGTTTTGGAACTTGTTCTGCGTCACTTTTGATGGATGGGACGATTTTATTATTGTGATCAGTCATTAAGCCATTCTTTATTTTGTGCTGACTCATCACCAGCATCCAGCATCCACCTGCAAAAGCACCATTCAGGAAAAATGTTGCAAGTGAATATTATACTGTGCTTCTTGCTTACCGTACATATTCCGGGCTATTCGTTGCATACTGTAAGTCAAGATGTATAACTCCAGCCGTTATTAGGTTTCACTGCTCTTATTCCTCTTGAAAACACAAGAGTCATGCTCACTGACCTCTTTTTCAATCCCAAGTTGTAGTGCATCAGTGTGTATTAATATAGGTCTATTATATCAAAGTTATTTCTAAAGAAATACCTGTAGTCATTAATCATACAAAAGTGCTACGTTTTAAATATATATTTGAAATCCACATATTACAAGCTCTGTTGTAGCTTTATAATCTTTTCTTAGTTCTTTTTTTTTATATATATATATATATTTTGGTCTCTTATCTTCCATCATCACATGGACTTTCACCTATCTCGTGGTGCAGCATCAGCCTGTACTCCTGGAAGGTGCATTGCTCCGATTAGGATGAATAATGCTCAGATGCTATTTGAAGGAGGCTGATACGGTGCGGTTGTGTAACCAGAGAGGAGTCATTACCATTTAACCCCAGCTGACCTTATTTTTGATTGACCCTTGGTTTGGTCATCGCTTCAGAGCACAGGCAGGAGTATAAGGTCAGAGTTCAAAGTATCCTCAGCTGTGCTGTCATGGAAACGGCAGCGTTTGCTCTTCTAATGGTCAATTTTAATCTAAGGACAGTGGTTTATTTAAAACAAAGAGTTTCTTTTGTTGTTATTTTGTCTCACTTTTATAAGTTGGTGTTTACCCCTTTGAAGCCCTTAAATTAAATGGTTTTATGCAGATACAGGTAAACTGAAGATATTCATTTTATGGAGTGATATCAGATTTGGAAATATTGAAACCACAGATGTTCATAATAATGCTTCTTCAGTTGTTTTGTGTCTGCAAATCATTTTGAACTGCTAGTTGCATTGTACTGAATAGCTCTTTGCATTTGACCAGCTTTTTTGGGGGGGTATTTTCCATGGTATGTTTGTATTTCCCATGTTGTGTTCATGCTTCCACTCCGTGTGCTTTGTGTAGAAACCACAGATCTCCTCTCTTCAGTGTTATTACCAAAGCTCGGAGTCCGCCATTGTGGTCAATCGAAACACACCCGCGGTTTGTTTTTCCACTTCCTGTTTGTGACCAGTGTGCAGGGTTTCCTTGCAATCAGTGCTGCGGCAGGAGAGGTGGGGGGGCGCGGGGAGGGAGGGGGGGGGGGGGGGGGGAATCAATACTTTCAATGTAATGTGTGGCCAATGGAATAAGGGAATGATTCATGTAGAGATGGCTACTCCCTGAATCAGATGGGATTTGTGTTTGGTGGCCGGATGAATGAAAGGGAAGGAGGTGTGGCGGCACAGCGACCCAGAGCAGTAAGAACTATAAAAGGTTAAAAAAGTGTGCTTTGCTGCTGTTGAGCGTGGCACCAGTTCTCTCCTCTTCCCGCTGTCCCTCTTCTCTCTTTTCATCTCTCCAACACACCATGCTCTCTGACTGTCCCGCTTAATCTTAGCGCTGTAGTATTATGAGACTAAAGACCGACCGGACAGACACACACACACACACACACACACGCACACACACACACACACACACACACACACACACTAGGAGTTTAGCAGGTTGTGGACCACCAGCCAGAAACAGCATATGTCTCTTTCCCCTCCAGATTAGTGAGAGCATGTTAATATTACGATACAGTGATAGAGGAGGGGATGGGAGCAAGGAGTACAGAGGGGTGGGAGATGAAAGGTAGAGGGAGAGTGTAAGAGCCTGGCAGACAGATTCAGAGGGAAGCACGAGGCAAGAGGAACGAGAGCAAGTCGGCGAGGGAAGGAGGGAGAGAGCAAGTCTTGGAAAGGGACAGAAAGATGGAAGTGTGGAGGCGGGAAAGAGCGAGAGAAGCGAGGACATAACAACCATAGAAAAATGTGTGTGTGTGTGTGTGTGTGTGTGTGTTTGCTTTATTGCAGTGGCCCCACCTACCCCTCCATCCTGTTAAGGAGGCACAGTCCTAAGGAGGAGGGGTAGGATGGTAGGATCCCCTCCCTCAGCCACCGACACACACACACACTCTCTCTGTGGCTCATACACACACTCTGCTCTGTGAGGGAGCAGTCGCTGAAGAGCTCTGGATAGACCATGCAAGGTTCTGCAGGTGTCCCACCCTTCTCTCATGACATGGATGCTTTAGGAGGTACAATATGATTTGGTTTCTTTCTCCTTTCTGCCTCTTTTAGGCAATTCTTATTCAGTTTTCTTTGGTTTTCTTTTTGCTCTTCTTCGGTTGCACATTTCCTCTCCATGTTTCAGAGTAATCCGCGAGCCTCTGCTGCTAATGTGTGTCTGTGTGTGTGTGTGTGTGTGTGTTTGTGTAAGATTGCATGTGCGTTTGTGTGAGACTGAATGTGTGCTTGTAGGGTTGTTTACAAGCTCTACTGTAGCCGCAGGTCGGACAACTTTAGCAGAGTGGATCCTGTTAGCAAAATGTGTTTCATCTTGATTTGATTTTATTATCCTGTAATGCATTTTTCAAAAAAAAAAAAAAAAAAAAAAAATGTATAAGGGTCATGGCTTTGGCTGCTTGTTGCATTATTTAGGCTTGGGTTTTATTATTTTTACTGGCACTCAACTCTTCTGGGTGGAGGGAGACAAAGCGCATTATGTATGCCCTGTGTACACCCTGTATATGCGTATTCATGATGTTTGGGTTGAGGCTTTGAGTCAAATCAAGTCTAGGAGAAATAAATGGCAGCGAGAATTGTGTCTTGGTTGCTATAAGGATGATGGAGACTGAAGGAGTTGGACATGAGTAGAGTGAATTTTGGGAGTTGCTTTAGTTGAATAGTGGATTTCACATTAAACTGTATTCTTTGCACTGTAATATAATAATAATAATTGAAAAAAACTAAGTTAAGTTGTGCAGTGCTGCACATGTTTTGTAGTTTCATCAAAAAGTAGATTTGAGTTTCATATCAAGACTTAATTGGTCAAAGGCCAAACCCAATTATATGCCTTGTTGGAGAGAAATAAGTGTGATTGCAGTAAAACTGGCTAATAATCCGACAACGTTCAGTGTGTGTGTGTGTGTGTGTGTGTGTGTGTGTGTGTGTGTGTGTGTGTGTGTGTGTGTGACAGAGCGAGGGAAGGAGCACATGTCTTGCATGTAGCGTGGTGAACTGGCAGACACCCATTACACCCCTCTTCTGTTCATGCAAGACATGGAGGTACAGTCAGATTTCACTCTCATCTCTTATATACTTTAATAAATAAGGATTATCACTGCACATTTTATTTCTACATTTAGCGGAATATTGGATTCATATTTGTTCTAATTCTATTAATTTTAACATCTTCCATGCCATTTGAAATATTGAGTTTTAGCAAGATTTTAATAGGATGACTAAGATAAAAATGCTCGTAATACTTTGCTGAGGTTTTGTCCAACCAGTAGTTTGAGAATTTGAATGAATAACACATTCGTCTCACTTTTTTAGGTCGTGTTTGTTTGTTTTGGACGCAATGATGATCGTACACTCTGTAAATGAGCATTTTTAACAATATTGCAGGACAGCCCGACTCGTATAGTCAGTGCTTTTCAAAATTGATCCAGGTGAGGTCATTTCATCGCTGTTTGCATATCAAATTGGGGGCCATTTGTTCAAACAGACTTGACAAATAACCTCCAAATCCGTCCTGCAAATCTGTCGTTTCCATATCTCCCCCTCATCCCTTTCTCTTGCTCATCCTTTAGGTTAAGGATGCGCTCTCCCCCCTTTTTTTAGGGCTCGTATTGACCTGTTAATAGTATTATCCACAGAGCGTGTGGCAGGGCCAGGGTCACATCCCTCTAGGGTTTGGATGGTCAGCCCTCTGGCCACTGTTTGGTCAGAGAATGGCCAATAGGACCAAAGCTGTGGTCATCCTTCAATCTAGCTCCTTTCAAGGCAGAGGTCACACGAGTCAAAGGGTAATAAGTTTAACCCCTCGGGGGTGAAGAGTCAGAGGTCACAAACAAGGCTATAGGGAGAAGGTTTGTATCATCAATCAGTGGCACTCCTGGTTATATCTGTGCATATTGATGACATGCTCGTTGCTGCCAATCTCATTTGCATGGCTTGCTGAGCACAAAGAGCCACCATTATAATCATATAAACGTGAACAAAAACTAAATTTGGATGGTGAATAGGTCATGTAGTGTAGTGATGTTTTTATTACGGCTTTAGCTTACAAAATAATGCTTTCAAAGTTTTGTGTAATTTTTTTATCTTCATGGAAATCTCAACGATACAATAGATTGTTTTCTCAATATTCAATATTTTCAACCACGAATGTACCAAGTTATCCAAAATGTTGATTATCTTATGTGTTCGTAGTTGTTCTGTGTTACACCTTTAATACTGAGCTACACTGACCGCTGAAAGAAAGGCCTATTTCAATATTTTGTTGCGTTTTTCCTGTTGGAACGATCTTGAATGATCATCGGTTTATTTGAAGGGGTGTGGTCTTTTAGTGCACATCCCCATTTCCCCCTCCCAGTGTGCATTGTCACAGCCTCACATGTAAGTGCTCAGCGATGACTGGGGATGCTGTTGAAATAATGTCCCTCAATGGTAGGGTGACAATTTTGTAAATTCTCTCTGCGGCAGATGAGCAAGTGTATCCCTCCATGTATATGTGAAATGGTGCTGTGCTGATGTTTCAGCATCTCTCAGAGGTCTCCTCTCCCTGGCTGATGTTAGCGATGTGTCAGCATTGAGCTAGGCCTGCCTCCTAGGCTGCTGGGGCCGTGGTGGCGACCAGCCCAGCCTGGCCAAAAGCCAGACCAGACATGCCTTGGCACCCGACAACAGAGACGTGACAGGATCAAGAATTGGTGGAAATTACGCTCGTACAGTAATGCAGTACCGTTGATCCGTAGACGAACAAAGTATAGAATAATTTGAAGATTAAAGATATTTTTCCATGTGTTTTTTTTTTTTTTCCTTTTCTTTCAACAGTGTGTCTCGATGTGAGAAAAAAAAAAAAGATGGGTGAGAAGGCTGGGGATGAAAGAGGACACGCAACACAGATCCCAGGTCAGACTCCGAACCAAGACGTCGTGGTCACACGGTACGTCCCTTTGCAATATGAGCCACTAGAGCTGGCCCGATGTATTGCTCTACCCCACATGCACATCACATATATGGGTTGTGTGAGCACACTATAGGATGTGTGCATGCCATTAAGTGTGTGAATAAGAGAGATGTACATGTTGCTCAGTCAGCTTTTGCACAGACAGAGGCCATCAATCACAAATGCACGGTGAGCTGCATTGCTCTTTTGCTGGTCCCTCAAGTCCTCTCTCTGGGCTGGAATTACACAGCACTTTACCTGCAACACTGCATTTTTCTGGACTTTGTCTTAACCCTGCATCATAACTCCTGCAACACATTTGTGCGGTGCCACGTCTTTTTAAACTACGGCAAGGGGTGCAAATGTATGGCATAATTTGTTACGTTTTATGCAGCTCTTACAGTCGCATACACTGTTTCTAACGGGTTATGATTTAGTACACGCCGTACTCCGTGCACAAAGTGAAGTCTGTCATGTTCGCGGTTTCCATATTGCCTTAAAATAACTATATTAAATGCAAATACAAAATAAAAGAACGAGGAGGCCGCTTCATGTGTTTGCACTGTAACGTCACTCTTTTGCAGATACTGTAAGCCGTCTGAATTACAGCGCATGTTACTGAGGTCTTACCATCGCTGTAACTACTGCAGGCCTTTATTAGCCTCATAACAATACTCCTGCTTGACATCTTGTTTCCCTGCATGAACCCGCTGGCAGTTGCTAAAGAGCTCTATAGGCGCCTGACTCCCATAACAACGACTCGTTATTTTTGTTCTTATCTTTGAACAATATTATCGATATGCACATTCTTCTTTGCCCTTTATCACAGGTATACGTTTTTCAAGACCTTTCAAGATTCTTTCGTAAGTTACATACTTTAACAATACATTTTATTTAACTAAGCAAATATGCCATTCAATTATTTATCGCTCTGTGGTATGGGCAAGAGGCAGCTGTCTTTAACAGATGAGCCTAAAGACCTTGGGTTTTGGATAAGAGAGGGGATACCGTTGGCTGTGGGCTCTTTGAACTTTGCAATATGGGTGCAGGTTTTGGAGAGTGCGTGTGATAAGCAGCAGGTGGACTGGTTATTGTTGTGATAAGAGCAAGTGATCGATCATGTGGTCAAGGTCTTGTCTTTGAGACATAGTTTGACCAGCTGAAAGGTTCACGTCACATTTATCCGTTGAACTTCAAAAGTAGCTGATTTACTCATGTGGAAAAAAGCATACCGTAAACAAGTATTTCTTAAATACGATTAAAAAAAAAGACTTCTCCACCTTCAGAAAACTATTCAGACAGGTTCAATATATTCTTTCTCTTTTCATTGTGAAAACAATCTTTTGATTTTATTTCAGCCACTTAAGATGTATAGAGTCAAGAGAAGCTGCAGTTAAATGTTTAACTGTATTATGCACAGGGAGAAGTGTCCGTTCAGACACCCAGTTTTTGTGTGTTTTCTCCAGATGGATGTAGAAAGAACCCTGCCGTCTGATGGGGTTTTCCTGAAATAATGCTGTGCCCCTGTTGTCAAGAAATGCTCTTTATAAAGGTCACATATAACTGCCTGCTTGTGATGTGGCCAATAAAACAGCCAATAACTGACTGTGAAACATTAACTTAATTAGAATGTTTTGTCAGGGGTTTTATTCTCAGGCTTGAAAAAAGGCATTTAAAGAAATACAACATAATCCTTCAGCTTCATTCATGAAACCCTGGAACTAAAAACTTAAGTAGCGACTTAACCAAAAAACCATAACTGAGTAGTTAAATTAAATTTAAAAAAAATACTTTGATAAGCACATGATTGAATGATGTTCTTTCTGTTTGTATTGCGGTCTGCAGGTTGTAAAGAATACATCCCCACAGTCTGAGGGCGTATTTCCAACTTCAGCTCATACAGAAGCAGAAGGTTTTCATTAGAGAAATCTCTCCTTTATGATCCAATCTGAAACATGACTCAACATTTTAATTGACATACACAGTGAGTAAGGTGGTGCAGTTTACAAGGAAGTCGATCATAAACATAGCTCAGATTTAACATCACATAATCACTGTACTTTATGAGTGGAGAATAATCATACAACAGGAATTGATTGTATTTAATTCATAGAAAGCTCACTGGGACCAGTCAGAACCGAGGGGTGATACTTTTTTTTTTTTTTTGGGGGGGGGGGGGGGGGGGTTAACTAAACATTCGATGGTCCCGGCTTAATGTTTTTTGACACGTTATTTGGGTGAGGAGACAAGTTGGTGAGATGGTAAGGTGTCATTTAGTGCCGCTACCTTCTGTTAAATCAAGGTTATGAACGGAGACCTTAAAATGACCAGAGGTCTATAACCGAATGCTCCCTGTGAAAAGGTTAGTCCTCCACTGGGCCTAAATCGACTCCGCGCTCATTTACATGAGACATAAATTCACATTTAAATGGCAGAAAATTGCTCGGGTGGCTGATACACTGGGGCATATGAAATCATAATTGTAGTCAGCCATGTGTGTGTGTGTGTGTGTGTGTGTGTGTGCGCGCGCGCATGTGTTTGTGTGCGTAGGGCGGGGGCTGATATGAGATTGAAGAGATGTGTGGAGGAATTATGCATCCAATAACTGAGATGGGATGTAAATATGGTCAGGACAGTCAGTAGTGTGATGTGCCACCGGTCCATTTCATGAGACTGCAGAGCAGAGGCTAAATGGCAGCCAGTCTCATCCCGAACGACTGGCAAATTAAAACATGCCTCCACTGTACTATGCAGAAGTGTTTTATCTGAAATTAAGTCACTCGTCGAAATGTGTTTGCCTACCAGCAGACTGTCGAGTGTATGTAAAATTAGAAGCGCTGCAGCTAACTATTTTAATAATTGATTAATGTGCTGATCATTCTCTCAATTAATCTTGTGGTTTATTAAAAGTGGTGATGCCTTCAAATATCTTGTTTTCATAGTACAACGGTCCAAAACCCAAAGATATTTATTTTAAAGTGATAAAACGGAGAAAAGCTGCAAATCCTCCCATTGGAATAGCTGGAACCTGAGAGCCTAAAAATGGCAAGAAAAAAAATATTAGTACAGTTGCCAAATTTTCTGTTGATGGACAAATCGATCGACCAATTTTTACTACTTTGAAATGGGTAAAAATGGATATAATTATTTGACAGCAACCACTGAGGGAAATTTATCCTGAGACTGATCAATGAAACAATGATAAATTATATATTTTTGTTTAATGAGACGCACATTCGACCTCTTTTATGTTCAGAGTATTGTCATGGCTTAAATGGCTGCGCACTAGATGAAACCACCCTCCGATTCTGTGAAGCTGTTGCAGTATGATGCCTTTTATTCTGCCAGACCTTGTTGTGCCCCCCTCCTCGTCCCACGATGTCCCTCTTTCCCTCCATTTCTTGGTGCAGTTTTTTTGTTCTTTCACCTCTCCAGAAGGGTTCCTAACGGAACGGCTGGGGCAAATACACATGTCACATCAGTTCATGGAGATCCCAATTGTTTTTAGGCAATGTGCAACTCTAAGAGGTCTATGGGATGCCTGTGTCACTCAGCATGGCTTCGTATACGCAAGTGCAATCCCACATCATGTCACACAGCTCTTGCACACCATGCTGCATATGCACTCACATTTAGTGACTCATATTGAACATGTATGGCAGCATTTCGCTGTCACTTGCTATCCGAATGTCCCCACATTCAGCCCAAACTAGACCATCAACAAACAGTACAATATAGCTCACCAGGAGGCCCCTTACAGACCTGTTTCATAATTTGAGCTGCTCTGTCTATTGTATCGGGCCCCTTTGATAAATTTACCTCCAACTGATACAATGCGTCAGTCTTTTTGTTAGAGGAGGACAATTGCTTGTACGGTGAAGGTCCAGGACATTAATGAAGTGATAATGCAAACACATTGGCTGCAGGGCACAGAGGTTGTTTTTTGTTCTTAACATTAGATGACAGCTAACGGAGCAGACAACACTGTGAAAGGCTGGAGAATAACGTTCATATGGTGATATCAGTATTTTATTGTTCGGTGCTGTATTTGAAAGTCAGTAAAGCAGAAAATGAATCTGTTGAAAACGGAATTTGAATTAGTATTGATGAGTCATAGTCAAACAATGACTTGTGGTTTGAGCAGTTGTCAGTGTAAGACCAGTAATGGGCGGCAGGATCTTGACCCAACAAAAGGCTAATCTGCATTGTATCTCCTCACCTAAAAATGGCCATAAATGTAAAAAGAAAAGAAAAAAGGAGACAAATTGAAACTTTGAAAGTTTTAAAAGACTTTTAAAATAATTACTTATTTTGTGAGGACTTGTTTCCTTGTAGTCATAGTAGCTCAGTGACACTATTCAGGGGTCACCAGTATCAGTTTAGATTTAGCATTTCTTTAGTTTTTTTCTCACTCCCCTCTCAGTGCTTTGCCCCTTCTGCTCTTTATTTTCAAGTTTAACCACCCATCAGAGCTCCGAGACGCCCTTGATCCAGTCCTCAGGTGCAGGCAAAGAGGGAAATACAACATAGGATAAATTATCTTGAGTCAGTAAACTTAAAAAAAAAAAAAAAAAAAAAAAAAAAAATATATATATATATATATATATATATATATATATCCATAGCAACTTTTATTGAAACCTTCGAATACAGGTGTTTTGCTGTTAACCGATAGTATATGTTTTCTTCTGAAAATGAATTTAAGTGGATTACAAGCACTATTGTTTGTTAACCTGGACAGCCTGAAAATATTTGAATGAAAAGGCAGTGCTTACTGGTAATGAGATCTTTTTTTTAAATTTAGGAACTTGATGTCAGATGATAAGAATTATCTTATATTCTTTGTTAATAGCAGTATTGCATGATTTTATGCTAAACTGTTGGGGGACAGGTTGGGGGGCCTCATGATGTTGGGACAGATGGCATTTAGCTCTAGCTGTGCCGAGCTCAGTGGGACCCGAAGCTTAAGAGGTTAGGCCTGTCAAAACCACTCTGTTCATTCACTGCCTAACAAAGTGTGGACTGTCAGCCTGTTCCGTTTAATAAACTTAAGATTTTTCTTTTGTCAACGCCTGAGCAACACTTTGCAACTCGGTGACCTGAATATCCCAACATACATTCAAACGCTCAAAGGAAAAGATAGCACCTCTGGTAAAAGACTGACCAAAAGGTGTGGATATAGGCCTGGTTTGCTCAGTTAAACTGCAGGAGCTGATAGGGTATTGTTACTTAAACATAATAAGGTTGGGCCAAAAGGCTTTTCTGCATCATGTATGCATAAGCATGACAAATATTTGGACATACTATATGTAAAATGATGTGTTTCATTTTGATCCAGCATTAAGTGAGTGTCAAAAACACCTTAACAGTGAAAAAGTATTACGCGTATCTCATATTTTCATACAACATAGGCGTCAAATCTTTGCATAAATCTTTTTTTCTTGCGTTCTGTCTGTTATAAGATATTATACAGTATGTACAGTGTTAATGTAGGCAGGAATCATTGGAAAAGAAAAGCAGATTAGCATTGAACTGGGGTTGTTGCAGTTACATGGTCTTAACCTCTCAGCCACCAGAAATCTCCATATTCTGTACTTTTGCTCCACACTTTGAACCAAGTCACTCTAAAATGTAACATTTTCAAAGCGTCACACTTCACCACAAGAGGGAGACATACTGTAATATGCAGAGTAATTCTCCACCGCACTGTACATCTGCCCCACTGAACTACACTGCTAATCTGCACTCAGTGCCCTGAAGCACAACAAATGCTTGAATTTATCAGAATACCCTGAACCCATGTGATCATGGAGAATTTTTTTGGAGTAAATATGTTTAATGTTGTCATCTCGTTCTCCCCTCTCCCCCATCTCTCAATTTGTTTCAGTGTTTGTTGGGGTTAGAGGATGAGGGCTGGTGAGTGGTGACCTGAGTGAGAGGCCTGGCTGACATCTGACCTCTAACTGGGTGTACGGCTGACCCTGGAGGATACGGCTCAACAATGGGAGGCACGTGCCTTGGCCTAGTCTCCATGGTAACACAAGGCCTTTTAGGAAATGGTGGGGAGGGGGTCAAAGCTCGGGCTTTATTCTGATCGGTGTTAGCCATCTGCTGCCAATTGACTCTTATAGATACAACACATACCCACCACAGAACAGCCAGAGAGGCAGGGCACGAGTGAGCAATCTAAGGGTTGACTGGGTAATCTCTGCAGGCAACTGTGATGGTGCTTTATATTCTCACAATCACCTGGAGAGATTCTGCAGTTTGCCTAACATGCTGTAAAAAACTTGATAAATCAAACTCTTAAACTGTGTCATCTTTTCATCTTTATTGCTCATATCGCTGCTGTTAGACACGGTGAAGAATTCTTTGCCGTTGTTTGAGCAACACATTTTACTGTTCATGTTTTCTGCAGTGTGTTAGGAGGAGACATCATTGTTTACCAAAGGTTGACTCAGAAACTGTCTGTCTACCTGAACCTGTGATCAAAGTGGGTTTCACACTCTAACTTACGGTAATGATCATTGCACAATAGAAGAGATGTTGTCACGTGTCAGCTTTTCTTAACCTTTTTTTTTTCCTAACTGTTACAAGTCAAAACAGTTAGCGATTGGTGAAAAGAAGAAGAAGGGGGCGATCATTGACTGACAGTCCTGAATGAGGGCCAACAGGTGCAGTCCACCTGGATGAAAACATATTTCACACTTTTAGGCCTCTTTGATCCAGCGAGAGCTGCACACTCAGCACAGATAACCACAACCACCCCGATCCTACAACCACCACACACAGAGTAGTGCTCTTTAGATTGTGTGTAACGTAATATTTGGCACGTATGCATTTTTTTCCTCAGTACTTCTACCAATCCTCTAGTCTCTCACCAGAGTCCTTTCCCCTCTCTTGCCCCTCCTCCACCTCTGATTTTCCTGTCTCATCCCCTTCTCCTTATGTTCTGCTGTGTTTTGGTGAAATCTCAGCTGGCAACTGTGAGTCGTTCACTAGCTGCTCTCACAATGGCCTCTGGGATTATGCTAAACACAGCGCCTCGGCTGCTCTCCACATCGACCGGCGTCAACGACGCCCTTTGGAGCACACAGGAAAGAGATGGAGGACTCTCAATGAAGATGTCACTGCAATTACACAAGCACATTTCACAGACACCCTCTCTGTCTGCTCTTCCTTCTCTCACATCCCCCTTCCCTACTTTTTTTTTTTAAATTTCTTTTCGACAGTCTTTTGAAGTGCAGCCTCATCTCTTGCAGCTCTTTCATAATGCATGCCCATTTTGAATTTGCATGAATTCACTTTCCAGATGCTTCTGCTGCCATCTTGACTTACGATGATGTGTACTGTACAGTATTGGCTATTGTATTATCATAGGATGAAAAGAATAGTAATGTTAGGGTTATTTTTGAATCATCACTCGGGACGTATTGCAGAAACCCCAAACTGTTTTGAAAATGACTCGGCTTCGATTGTCCCTGCACTGATGTGGGAGCGAAGGAAGAACTTTCTGATGTGGATGATACTGCATCAGGAACTGATTGGCTGATGCTCAATTGTCAACAGTACCTGATGCATTACCTTCAGCATTGAAAGAAGCGTCACAAAGGGCCGGCTCCTTTTTATCCCCAGAAAAATGTGATTCAGTGGTGCGTTAGACCAAAGTGTAGTTTTGTGTTTTTTTGTTAGGGCTGTTAAATGGGGTTGATAAACTGATTCTTAGTAACTTGCTGTACACACTAGCCACATGTTTACTCCAGAATGTGTGTGTGTGTGTGTGTGTGTGTGTGTGCGTGTGTGCGTGCGCGTGCGCGTGTGCGTGTGTGCATGCACATGTATATTAGTCACCATTGTATGCTGGGGGATTAGGTAATAATGTTCCCTGAGATGTTGTGAAACTCAGAGCAGTACTTATGTTAAACTGAGGTCCGCTCTATCACTCTGACACTTAAATGTATGTTTGTACTATCTGGTGTGTCATGTTCCCCTCTCGTTCAGTGAAGTCCAAATGGGACACCTGGGTCATTTGAGGTTGTACATTCGCTCATTTTTCTCACAGGGTACCTTTTTGTTTTTTTCACCAATACTGTTTCAGTGCATGTGTGCTTGACATCAGTTAGACCAATGCTTTTGTAACATCAGTGTGAGGAGGATCGTCTGCTTTGAATTGAGTAACATACGTGTGGAGACTTTCTCACACCTAGAAATGCAGCGACAGGGACACACCCACCTCAGCCTCGCTTCTGCGATTTGCAAGAGCAACTGTATAATTTGGTTCCAGTGAGGAATAGGACCAAAGGGAACGTTCTTTCATGCACTCTTTCATCTCTTAGATAAACTTTTCTATTTATGTCTTTGATTAGTCAAGTGCTTTATCTCATTATCTCTGCCTTTTTGTGCACGTGTGGAATAGCTTGCCAAGAAAAATAAACTTTTAGCAAAGAGTAAACCCTATTGCAGTTTTTATTTTTCATTTGTTTGTAAAGTTATGTTCTTGCACATTTTATAGTGTGTAGATTAATTCAGTGATCTCATGCGCAAAGACATGAATATCACTACAGTTAAGAACTTGGTTCTCATATTTACCGTTTTATTCCACTTAACCCGATGAAGTGAAATACTGACATTAAAGATGAAACACTGGATTGTCATCTTAAAGGAGAAGACAATGAAAAATAATTTGCAGATATTGCACCATGCAGAATCTGCTGTTCTCTTGTCCACGCCCTCTGAGGAGAGGTCAGAAGGTCAGCATTAAAGCAGGTGGTGTCAAGTCCATTTCAATCCACTCATATCAGCAAGCTGCTGGCACACACACATGCATACACACACAAACACACAATCACTCGCTGTCTCTTCACCCCTGGGAAATCCAGCAAACCATGCCAATTCCAGCAGATGTTCCTGAAGCGCAGGCATCTTGTAAACACTATGACATGTATTAGAGGCTAATGTAGTGGTTGCTGACAGAGGTCTTCAACACAAGATTTGATTTTACCACCTGCTGCTCACACATACTGTACACAACATAGGCACTGAGGTCTCACAGGACGACAGGGTCTGCACGTGACAATCCCAAAACTTACCGAGGTTTGTTCCTTAAATAAAACACAGAAAGGGTGCAGGACCATACAAATACGAAAAGAGGGCAATACTGCTCCAAACTCCCACTGAGAGTGTTACAAAACAGTGTGATCCAATAACAAGATTTTATTAAACTTTGACTGAATCATCTATTTGTGCTTGAAGTGTAAAACAAAATAAGTGCCAGAACTCCCTTTATTCCCAGGTTGTTGTATCAGCAAATCTTTAAGTATTACCTTCTGAATTTTGACAGTAAATAAAAGTGATGAGGAGATGCTGCTGATGTTCACAGCGGACAGTAATTTAATCGAGGGTACAAACTATTGATTTTACTTAAAACCTAATAGTATAGTATATGGCTGAACTGTGTATGAAAAAAATGTTTTAATTTGAAATGCATACAGGAAGTCGCGCATCCGGCCTCAGCCAACCATAAGGGGAAACAATTAGGCTGTATCTGTATATTTGTTTTGTAGTATTAATTCAGGAATTAGTAGACAGGAAAAATGACACTGTTGTTCATGATGAATAGGATGTTCACATACTTACAGAAAGTTTCGAGGTTAAACTGGATTGTTTTTATTGATGCTAACATTACATCAACAGGCTTTTAGCTGCTAACGTTGGTGTGTTGCTCCCGGCCAGCATTTACTGCTGTTTTGGTAGGATTTGACTTTTGCAGCTGTCCATCTGACTCTGTGTATGTTGTTTTTATGCCCTTTTAGAGCCAGGCCAACATTTTTGTAAGGATAAAGTAACTTTACTTTGACAAGCCGGTGACGGAGAAAAACTAAAAACAGACAGCGACAACCGGAAGAGGTCAGCTGCAAGTAATGTCCTCTGTGCAATGTAGTTTATTTAGGGCCATGATGAATCAAACCAGATAACCTAATATGAAAAGGGCAGAAAAGAGTCGCTGCAGCTTCTCAGAAGTGCTGGTACGCAAGAAAAAAGTCATGGCACACAAAAGAGTAAAATGTACAAGTGCTGGCACTGCTTACTGGTGAATACTGACTCACGTCGAGCACTTTTATCACGTGAATAAATTATACGTTCAGGATCTACTGCTTGTGACCCCAAAAGCAGAAATACACCGATAACCTTACTGTGATTAGTTTTTTTTCCCATACTAATTACACTACTTTGCCTGTGAATGTGCAGTAAAAGTATTAGTTTTATGTTAATTATAAAACATTTTTAATGACTTATATTCACATTTTTCTGATATGACCATTTCCCCTCACTATTTGTCAGTCTATAGAGGGAGCCACTGTAACCTGCTGATCTACTGCAGCCGGTGAGAGAAAACCCCGGAGCTCAACCTGCCCGGTACACCCCCCCTCTCCTCCCCCCCCAGTATGTCATACAGTACGAACCGCATGGTCATCACAAGTGCTGCCTGCACTCCTCCAAACATCTGACATCCACGGCACCATTTGCACGATAACAAGCCAGCCTGCTTCGTGCAGAGTCGGATCTGCAACCAACTCAGAAACCGGAGACGTTTTCTTCAGCACGAGCAGGAGAGTTTGGGTATCCGCAGGTAATTGCAGGTATGTCGCCACGGGATGACAAAGCAAATGCATTCAAGCGTTTTATATGGCAATGAAAAGAAAAGCTGTGAGTGTTAAAAACAAGTGGGGATAAATCTGCAGTGTCACTTCTTTCTGTTGTCGTTCGCTTGTCAGTAACAAGTGTCTGTGTCTTAAAGCGAGGCTGTGATGAACAAAGCAGTATCAAGGAAAAGCACATATCGTTAACATGTGATTAGGCAGCTTGTTAAGTTGGACGTGTGTTGTGCAGACACATAATTTTAATCAACATGAGCTGTGCATGGCTGATTAACGCGTTCATTTTCCTGGCACTGACTGGCACACGAGGACATGTTTACGCACGATCTTTACGCGTATTACGCACTAATCCTTTTGGAGAAAAACAGCAGAAAAACACTTCACTTGGTTGAAGTCGCAGATTTACCTGGAGCGGTGCCAACATAAACATCACGCCAGCAGCGGGAGATGTTGGGACTCGTTAAGCAATGCCATCAATGATGTAATAACTGGTATTAAAACTTGTAGGCTTGTCAAGCAAAAATGATCTTGCACGCTCTATTCACTTGGTCCCACTGCATCTCGTTACAGTGCTTCTCCGACGCTTGGTCGACATGCTGGGGATCTGCGTGTGTCTTTGTGCGGTTTTCACACATGTTCTCTCTCAGGAGGCTGAAGAGCCCATCTCCTACACAGTGAGTGAGCCATTCCTTACCAGTTTGTGTGTAACACAAACCAGCATGTTCTTGATGATATGTACTTGTATTTACTGACGCGCATTCATTTTATATTTACTACGTGCTACATTAAATAGAGTAAAATGTGTATGATCATTTGTCCTTCACAGTGCACTGAAGGGTATGAGTATGACAGAGTCAGGGAGCAGTGCAGAGGTGAGAAATGTCAAACTGCTCTGATCATTTTTGTAGCTTTCCATGCTTAACGAGTTTATTTTCCATTTATTTCCATGTAAGTAATTAGTACTATAAGTTGAGTTGTCCTTTTACCCAAATAAAATATTTCCTGTACAGGTAATGCCTTATCTAATGTCTTTCTTTTTCTTATCACTTTCTCTCTTCTCATACTGTTTTTCCTCTGTGTCAGATATTGATGAATGTGCCTTATTAAATGATGCCTGCAAAGGAGGAATGCAGTGTATCAACCACTTTGGTGGTTACCTCTGCCTTCCCAAAAGCGCCGTCATCTATATTAGTAAGGAGGGCGAGCAGGTGCCGCTGCCGGACCCTGTCCCTCCTGTCGCTACTGACGTCCTACCAAACCAGCCTCAGCCCCCGCGGGTGTTTTCAGGCGGGCAGAGGCTCGCTCAGGGCAGCCGGCCCATCCGCTGTACACCCGGCTTCACTGCAGATGAGCAGAACCTCTGCAGAGGTAAGATCAGCAGACCAGAAACTTTTCCCTCTCCTCTATGTTGAAATGCAAGATTCATTTTTTTTGTACTGCTTTACACCAACACATGGTGTAAACACATGGTTATCTCAGGAATGGTGTTGACAAGCTCCTCAAGAGAGAAATTGGCCTCTGTCAGCAGGGTGAGAGGTGTGACCATGAAATAAGGAATGACTGCCACATTCCCTTCATGATACTTTTTTTTTTTTTTTTTTTTAAATCTTCCAGATTGAAGGTCTTTTTGAGGCAGATTACACCCTAAAAATGTGTTTGCAATTTGTCTCCCACTCTATTGACTGCTGTGTACTGCAGTATACTGACAGAGCTGTTGGTAGAGGTGTTTTTTTATGTCCTTGATATCAGTAGCATGCTTTTGTTGCACTTGGCCAGAAGCAGTGCTGCTGCCTAGAAGAATGTGTCTCTTGCAGAGCTATGTAGGTATTTGATAATTACTTGCTAACGACTTTAGAGGCTCAATAAGCAGAGCCCCAAAGGTGAACTGTTCATCCATCTGTCTGACAGTCATCAACAGCTAAACTATGCGTAGCTGCCAGATGTGTTGCAAGCTTCTCAGTTTTTCTCACTGTGATGTCATGTTTTCTAAACTCTTTGGTTGCTCGCAGCGTGATGTTTTTGGCCAGAGTTCAGCTTCTTTCTGAAATTCTTCTTGTTTTGGGTGGTAAAGTTCTCTGCTTCAGGGGAAAAAAAAAATCAAGCAGATCCTGTGATATTGTGGCAAGCTCTGTGCTCGCATACAGCCTTTACACCTACAGTAGATATTCCCTGGGCCTTGACGAAGTTGTGATTTTTGTAGCTGTGCAAGACTGTGTGGGTGTGATCTTGTGTTTGAGCGAGGCTCTTTGATCCCCTCAAATGGGGAGTGGATTAAAGTTTCATTCTTTGTCTCACTAACGCACAAACACACGATAATTGGTGCCCTTCATCACTGCTTCGTGCCACATGTCCATAGCCGTATCTGAGAGAAAGAATGTCTGATATCACCTGTAACCTCATACCTTCATGCATGTGTGGCTCTATAAATGAAATGTAAGGCAAAGTGCATCACTGTACAGTACAGAACATGTGCTCAGTGGTTGGGAACTCCTCTTGCCAGTAGGCAGAGGCATGTGGTGAGTGGCTGTGCGGTGAGGTTTGCGGTCACAGAGCTCCGGTGAAAGTAACAAATTTGATTTTACACCTGGGGCAAAGATATGTGTGCGGTGCTTTATGTGTTTCTCTGAATTGGAACCCAATTAGGTTTTATTGGAGTGTAAAACATGGCAGCATATCAGTTAAAGTAACCACATAAGCGAGCTGGCATGGGTATAATACTTATTCACTGGTGTGCTGTTTGAGTGCATGGGCTAAACAAAGATAGGCTGTTGCTGTCAGTGTTATTGCTTTGAAATGACTGCAGTTTTAACAGCGAGGCGTCTCGTGCTGTTAGGTGGGCGTATATATTTCTGCTGGTAGTGATATAATCTTTGTTTACATCAGTCTCTGGTTTCTCTGTCATTACCTTCAACTCGCTACAATGAGCCAATTGTTCTTGGACACAGAATTGTCTTCTTTTTTTTTTTTTTGCACCACAGTGGCTGTTCTGCACAGCTACGTATCTTGCTAGCAAAGGAATTCCCATTAACTTTCAATGGGGGAAACCTCAATGTATCAAATAGCGCTTACATCAAGCTCCTTCCCTGCTAACTCACCACTCTGTGGAGGAAACCTCGAGTGCAGAGTCAGGTAGGGCAAAGGGGAAGATGAAAGGCTGACACTGACTAAGTAACCGCAGAAGTGCCGGAGCACTGACCAAGCCAGGCAGCACCAACGTCATGGATTGTGCAGCTGCTGAGCTGTTTTGGTGTCTTATTGCTGAGTGTGTGGCGAATAGTAGAGAGATCAGCAACATGCGCTGCAAAAAAAAAAGCAGCCAAATTTCCACAGAACAATTTAAATTGTAAAAAAAAAAAATAGCTTCCTATGCAAAATCTCTTAAATGCACCCTTTTATGCTGATTAAAAGCAAAACAAACCACAAAATATATAATACACCTGATATTTTTCTTTTAATTGGAGCTTTAATATTCTTTCCACTGTGGATAACTATTTGCAAAGGAGCAATAAAGCCCTTTGGCCCTGAGTGGGAACGGGAGCCTAAGTGTGTGTGTGTTGTTGTAGTGACACACACTGCAGGGGAAGTTGGCGCCCTCTCTGCAACCACACAGAGAAACTATGAACCTTTACTGTATGTGTGACAGCTTAATGATGCCTCACATTTCCATGACCTCCACCCACCCTCCAAACACACACATACTCACTGTGTTTAGCGCCGCACGATGCTGACAAGTGGTTTGTTGTAGTCTTGTGTTTGCATATCAACTCTTCTTTTCAGCGGAGGTGAGATCACCTCCTGCAAGAAATGAAGGTTGTCCATCAGAAATCGTCCAATCAGTCAACAGATCTTGAGTAAAAGCGGAAAGCGCATTATTTTGTGATTCACAATTGCAGTTTAACAGAATTCGAGTGTACTTCCTCACATCTCGGACATACTAACTGCATGTTCAGTGACTTTAGGCATGTAGTGTTTGCCACAGATAATTACACTTTGTGGCTTCTGTTTTTCTTGAGTCTTGAGTTTACATACTTTAGCTGCAGCCTATTTATTTTTCATCTCTAAATTAGATACTCGTGCGCTGCAGTGTGGGACGTGACGGGACATGCCCCTCCTATTTACCTGTCTGGTTTCTTGAGGTCATGTAGGCCGTATTACCACCTACATGCCTGACTAATTTCTGCTCCGTCTGGACGCTCCTCACCTGCAGTGGCTGGAAATCTTTCTTAAAAATGTTCTGTTAAGGCCCTTAAGCCCTGTGTGACAGAGAACTTGTGTACTTTTCCAAACATAGCCGAGCACATGCAATAACATTTTTCCACACAGATGCAATGCACTTGGGAGGAATATCTCTGGAATGTCAGCGGTGGTTGTTTTTTCCGTGTGCTCCTATCTTTTGTGATGGTAGGAATTACTCACCACCTTGACAGATAAGCATCGGATCGATCCGCGAGGAGCAGGAATGCGGAGAGTGGAACAAGCGGGGAAAGCCCGGTTGCAAAGTACAACATGACACTGCCAGCAGGCTTCATGGTTTGACCTTTACAGTTAATTCTTTACAGTTCCACTTGTTGCTGTCTCATCCTGACATTTGCATCTGAGGAAACAAGCCCCAGTCTTCGTCGGTTTAAAAAGATGTGAGCGTGCGCTGCAAGTCATTTCAGCTTTTCGGGAAATTCCTTTAGATCTTATCCTGTTAGTGTTTGTTTTCCCCCAAACTCCCATCAAAGATAAGCAACACAGATTCGGAAATTGTTGTTGCTCAGAGGAGGAAGTCTTCAACACTGAGGTGAATATGATACAGGATACACCGGATGTGAAATTAAAACATTACACAGCAATTTTGTTGCTGGGTAGGAGGAAGCAGGATCAAACACAAAGCATTTGTTTGATGAAAACTGACCCATTTTGTTTAGGCTTCCTCAAACAAAAAGACACCTGAGGTCCCGGTTGAACCCTCGTATTACCAGCTAAGCTCCAGTCTTCCACCTGTTCTCACACTGATGATTTGCACTGCCCTTCACCGGTACGTGTTCACATGCAGTCGCCTCAGCGCCCTGTGATTTTACTGCCCAGCTCACTACACCTGTTACACTGCAGCTTCCGCTGGAATGACTAATGCTGCATTTTTGAGCCTTTGAATTGAAAATGCTTTCTAGGGTTGGTGCAGTTGGTCTGTGGGTTTTTGATATCAGAAACAGTTTGTTGTTGAGATAGAACAGTTGGGTGGATTGAAACGAAGAGCTGCCCTCAGACATCGTAACGATTGTAAGCTGTTAGCAGGCTGACGTTAGCATTTAGCTCAAAGCGTCACCGTGCATGGCTGTAGACTCTAAATGACCTGATTTTGTGTTGATCTATTTAATAATTTTCTCAATTCATACTAAAATAAGGATTACTTGCACGTTATGATGTATTTTCACAATTCAAAGTTCTTTAATGTAACATGTTCATAGTTCTGTCTGACATCTTACTCTATAAAGCGGGGGACAACGCTGATGTCAATTAGTTCTTGACAGATCAGTCAACTAGCTGATATTATCTAATCCCAGATATTAGTTTATCCAGATACTGATATATATATCTGTAAATATCTTGATCCAATACTAACAAGAAATGTCAGTGCAAAAATGACATTACATACGTTGTCCACCAGAGAGCACTGACAAATCAAACATTGTGTTTTCGCGTTGTCCGTCGATCCATCTGTCTGTATGTCGCATTCTCAGAAATGCCATGAGGAACATTATTCAAATTTGGCACAAACATTCACTTGGATTGAAGGATGAATTAATAAAATGTTGGAGGTCAAAGGTCACTCTAACCTCGCAAAACGCATTTGTGACCGTAGCTCAAGAATTCATATTCTAATTAAGAAAAAAATTATTCTGTGTCTGATAGGATAAAATGAAGAAACCAAAAGGTCAATGGTCAACCTCAATGTGACATCATAATGTTCTGTAAAAACCCTTCCGACCATTATTGAATGCCATAACTCGGGAACAGAAGAGGAGGTTGTGACCATATTTTCACAATTGATTTGACACTAAGTTGGTGACATTAATCTTCTCTGTACACCATGAAACTGTGGTGACTGTATAAATCTTCTATCTTGTCAGGTTGAAGATGTGTCTGAAGCATCCACGTTTGAGAACTACAGCAATATTTTCCTTAATAGAAAATCAACGCATTACATGGAGAACCAAAAATACATTTTACAGAATGCATTCCAGCGATCCTGTGTTTTAATGGGTATACCTGGTGACAGTATTTCATCAGCTTCCTCACCCCGCCAGCGAGGACTTGAGTGTCTTTCAGTCTCTGTGAATATAATCAAACCATCATGCCGGCAGGCCTCCTTTTGGCCCATGCAGTGTTGCTGTACAGCACGCTGTTATTGCTTGTGGTTTGCTACTGGCTCCTTGCTGCCATCACATCAACAATGGCAGAGGGGGAAGCAGCTTTGCCGTGCCTCCTCGGGGTAAGTGCTTAATGTTGTTGTTATTATTCTCCCCGAGGTCGGTGCCTGTCCAACAGCCAGCTGCTTCCTCCTCTGATGTGCTTACATGTGTTGATCTTTCCGTTTACCTCATGATGGAAAAGGACACAGGGCTGCTATAAATCACTATTTTGCACTCAGCTGGGTGACAGTCACATGTGATCGCAGAATCCGTCTCTGTCGCTTTTTCTCCTTTTGTCGATTCGTAGTGCCGTGCTGTTGTTTTCAACATGTTTTCGGTGTCAAAGAGTTGTTTTAAAAGCTGTAAATGCCTGGCTACGAGCATGTCAGGTGGGCAGAGTTGACTACCCAGAGAGTTTGCTCAGCACTCCTATTTTTTTTAGCCATTTTCAGAGTAACAGGAAGGATTATTATCAGTCGGGAATGTGGCTGGCACACTGGACGGATTTTCAAGAACGTCAAGACTCTGCCCGACCTTTAGAAGAGTGTGGAACAAACTCACAAATCAGTTAGTAAATGTCAGCATGACTACAACTCCTGTTCCTCCTGAACAATGAGAGCGATGAGAGAAAGGGGAATCTTGGGAGGGGTGTGAACAACCAGAGCATGGAAATATTTAATGCCCCAATACGGATGGAAATACAGGGAATATAAGATTGGTGTATCTTGAATTCTTTGATTCCTTATCTGCTTTGTGTTTGGACTTGCTTTGAAAGGGAAACACTACCACTCCCATTTGTCCTGAGGTTGTGTTCGAGCCAGCTAGCTGCATCTCACACTGCATTGCAGAGAGAATTTTACACAAATGAAACGACGTGCAGTGCAGCGAGGGGTGATATTAAGGTATATGAGGTTAAGTAAAAGCAAGCGCTCAGGGGACGGTGCATGACATGCTGATAAATTTGACATTGTGAAATTTTATGGGCTATTAACCTCGCACGTCTTGCCCCCTGCTTTCCCAAAGATTGAATTATCCAATAATCAGAGGGAAACAGAAATGCTGTCCAACAGCAGGATGACTCCAACTGTTCTTTGGAACAGCTCCTGCTTTCCATTGCAGTGGTTCAGTGAAAACAAGACAAAATGCTCTCAAGTGATAATTACAACAAGCCCTGTCATGTCAGTATAAATCTGTAGCAAATAACACATTTTTCTGAATTCAGGCCAAACGGTTTTTAAGTCCCTGTTTCGGACACAAATTTTTTTTCTTCCCCCTAACACCCACCACACACACACACACACACACACACACACACACACACACACACACCAAACATATACCTCGTCATAGTGTATCAGTCCATGCTGTAAAACATTAGCAGCTCTGTAAAAAGGCCATTTAATGAGCACCTCAAACAGGACACACTCCTCCGTACACACACACTCACATTCTTTGAGCTGCCGCCACTCCCGTTACTCCCCCAGCTCCCACAAGGCATTTAGAATTAATCTCCCCGAAAAGCAAGGAGTTTTCAACTCTGACATCACACATGCACACACGGTCGTAAATCTAACTTCAAATCTTAAAAAAGCCCTTTTTTGTTTAAAAAAAAAGAAGAAAAAAAAAAGGCCTCCACCCTTTCTCTTCATTCTTCCACATCTTCCACTGCTGGATAACCTTATCTCTCCCTGTGATGTTACAGCAGGCTCACTCTCTTGGAAGAAACTTGTAAGCAATGTTAAATAAATTCTGTTTAAAAAAAGAAAAAAAAAAAGAAAATCGGCCCTCTGAGAACAGAGTCACTTCTCAACACACGCAACACATCATCACTTTTGATGGCTTGTTGCAGTAAAATCAGTTTTCCTGTGTAAACTATATGGACTGTACAGCATGTGGCAAACTGTGCAGACTTTATGGGACCTAAGAGCCATCCAGTGTGGGATACTCTCCCACCCCACCCACCAACACACACAAACACAAACGCTCACACACATGCAAGCACACACATGCACACAGAAACTTTTGTGGAACTTTGTATTGGCAGCTGCTTAAAGGTTTAGTGACAAAGTAGCAGTTACCACAAGATGTTCCTGTGAATGACCCTTTGGATTGCGTTCAGCACATGTGCTTTTATTTAGAGCTCTCCAAGCTTTCCTTTATGGAGAGGGAAGATGACTCTGATTTCTCCGCACACAGAATATCATAGAAACTGCACATTTAAACAATTTACAGTTAGCCATGTGCCGTCCCTTCTTTCTTCACGCTCTCTACACCTTTCTCCGGAGAGTGTTGGAACCTGATCCAAACACAGCTCGATTATGTTCCCCGCGGTAGCGACACCTTGTTCAATGATTTGCAGAGTCTTTCAGGTAGCCAGCACCACTCTAGTCAAACAACATTCATGCCACTGTTGGGCAAACAAATCACAGTAAAATCATTCCAAATGTGCTGGTGTAACTCTGGTTGGCAACAGTGACCAAAAACACGAGCAAATGCTGCTATCAGGAGGAGCCATCAAGTCTTGGGGCTGATATGTGACTCAGCGCTGGCTCAGGTTTTGTCCTGGATTCAATCTGAACAAAGTCATCTGCAAGTTCGGTCAAACTCGGCTGCCTGTATGAGCTGCTACTAAACCGGTCCAATAACATAACTGCTTACATCAATTGTCCACTGTTAAATCCGTCAATCCTTCTTACTATGAATCCTTTTTCGACAGACTAATTTCTGCTTAGCTACACCGGCAGCGTGGCTCCGGGAATGGCCACATTGGCCATTTTCATGATCGATTTACGTCGGATGTCTTCAATTAGGATGTTAACGGATGGATTGCGAGCCCCACACTTTGCATTTAACATTGAATATTAAATGATTTATTTGGGTTTATTACCAAAAACCTACAAAAAAAATAATGGCACTGCCATTAGTTATTGTTTCGTGCTCATTTGCAAATGTTAGCACATTAATATATTAAAGTATGGTGGTAAATGTTGTAAACCTACACTTGCTAAACATTAGCGTTGTCACTGTTAACAAAGCGTTAACCTGCAGGGCTGGAAAATAAAGCTGACACCGAAGTGACAAAACTGCAGTTTCTCAAATGGCCCCTTGACGCTGGCTCCAGAAGCGAGTCAGTCCCCCAAAGACCTCCATGTTTACAGCCTGCTGCAAAAAAAAAGCTAATTTCACTGAACCACTGTACAGGAGGTGTATTTTTTTTTTTTTTTTTTTTTTTTTTAATAACTCACCTATTTAAATTGTGTTAAAGCTTAAAGTTATGCATAATTAAGGGAGTAGCTGCTTGAAGTGACAGGCGGGTGCCGTCACAGTTGCCGAGCTGCCTGCAGTTTTTCAGCAACCAGGCTTTGTTCGCCCGCCTCACCTTCATCCATGCAGCCGCCCGTTTTAAGATCAGCCAAGTAAAGCTGAGTGAGGCTTTGATAGCGACGGCCAGAGGTTCCAAGAACTGAGCTTCAGAACTGCTTTTCAAGAAACCTATGGGGGGGGGATGTCACGGAGGGTCCGCCCATTATTTAGTTACGGTCTGCACCGTTAACTTGTGAGCATGCTACCACTGGGCCTCACTACAGCGTCACAGCCAGTGCGACCGTCAAGCTCTTGTGTTTATTTAATTAATCTCTGCGATGACAAAATGTGGGTTTTTATAACCAAAACCGGGGTATTGCGTAACACAGCTTTACAGTCATGTTGTTGCTGTTGTTGGGGGTTCTGACGACATCAACAGACAGGGCCTTATTTCATCAGGAATCGGGAGTCTCACACTTGAATCTACTACACTGCCAGAGGGCAGGGCATTTCCAGTCTAAATGAATCACCACATACCTCCAGGAAGTAGGCGTGGCTATGACTCATGGACTCAGTCCTGACTGTTGTCTCCTGTCTAAGTAATTGTTGACATTTATTCAAGCATTTTGCCGGTACTGTATCTATACAGGATTTCCTTTCTAGTATTTCAGCCTGTTATCAGCAAATCACCCTGTTCTTCCTTCACACAGCTAGCTAACACAATATTTGTGTAGTGCTGTCAACCTGTAACTTTCTACACGTGCAAACATGCAGCAGAAAGAGGAGATTTATTTCACAAAGTTAGATGCCAGTGGCCTGCTGGGTAACAGCAACCTAGATATACTGTATTACTGACAGAGCAGTGGCGTTTTACAGTATTAGCGTTGTGACCAAGTCAGATCTTGAATCTCTGTGGATACAGTGGATGTTACGTGCCACCCCATCTGGGAAATTTAAAGTCCACATCAAGACCTGGGTTAAAAATTAAGCTAGATTTCTGCACCTCAGGTTAAATCTGGATGCTGCGTCAACACTGACAGACACCTTGTGATGCACCAAGTTTTTTTTTTTTTTTTTTTTTTTTAATGGAGTCTTTGAGCTGTTGCAAATGGGGCAAAGTGGGATACTGCTGGAATCCGAGCCCTCGGTTTCTCTCTGGCACTTGGTGCACTTGATGCACTTTCCCAGATGCCTTTCAAGCCACATCAGAACACAGATTTTCCAGAACAACACTGCTTTTATCTTTGTCCTTTAGTAAGCGGGTCAGTGAGCCTTGTGTATGCATTCCTCCCTTTATGCAATTTGCACCTGTTGTCTCTGAGGTGCACCTTCAGATAAGCCCTGCCTTTGTCCCTAATGTACTGAGTTCATCCTATCACTGTGCCCCCATAGAGCTGAGCACATTTCAGCCCTCTTCTCTTTCCTTCCTTTAAAGAGTGAAGACACTTAGCTTCTGTCTGCCGGTTTGTTTCATGGGCCTTTGCGCAGCGGATCAAGCCAGCTTCTCACCGCACCAGTCCCACTCGACGGTGGAGCCTGTGGGACTGGAACAGAGCACTGGAGGCACTCAGGGAAGGGTACGATCCTTTCCAGCTGAGACCACATCACGTTTAACATTTCCAGGCAAATATCAGTTCAAGATACCCGCGCAGCAGCCAGTTGGACTCACTTTGATTGACCATTGTGCGTTCTCTGTGAACAGTCTTCGTCTTAGGTGTATTGATTGCATTTAAACTCCGCAGGAGGAATAATGCAATCATGTCATCAGGAGGACAGAGTGCAACTACAGTATAAGTTTTCCATGACTATTGTTAAGCTGCGCACGTGCCAAACAATAATGCAGTAATAGCACCCTCTCTTTCCCTGTGTGTGTGGTATTGAGGATAACTGTCTGTCATGCTGTTAAACTGATGCCCAGTGGCTGTCTGCATATGATGGGTTGTGTCAGACCACCCAAGAGAACTGCTGGTGGGCCTCAGGGATGAGAGTATACACTATTGGCATATTTGTAGAGAGTGTGTGTGTGTGTGTGTGTGTGTGTGTGTGTGTGTGTGTGTGTGTGTGTGTGTGTGGAGGGGGGTTATAGCGAGAAAAGCCTTTTTTTAAGAAGTTCTGGCAGAAAGTGTCTGTAGGATCAACATTAAACATGGAATCTTTTCACTAATGTGTCGTGTTGGACCAAGTCATCACCTCTTCATCTCAACACTGCTGATTGTATGTAGAGTGCCATTTGTGTGAGGCACTATGGATGTAAATTTGCAGGTTGAGGTTTGGGGTTTTCAAGTCTAAAAACATGTTATCATGTTGTATAACATGATAAGCAGTAGTTTTCTCACCTCGTATTAATTATGAGGTGAGAGAAAGAGAGAGAGAGAAAGTGAATGTGTTTGGATCTGTTTGCTTTCAGGTTGATGGATGTCTGTTGAGAGAGCGAGGTGTTATGGTAGAGAGCACATGACTTATCAGTTGAGCCGTTTCTCCCTCTCTTTCATACACAGACACACACAGACACACACACGCACGCGCACGCACACGCACGCGCACGCACACGCAAACTTCCTCCTTCAAAAAGCTGTCCTGTTAGTTGAAGATATGATCTGTGTTTTTCCCTTCACCCAGAGCTGCTGAATAAAAGCCCTCTTTATTTAATCGCCTGCTCTCTGTGTGAACATGTGTGTTTATGCCTGTGTGTGTGATGTGACGGTGTCAACGATCACAGACTTTATTGTCTGTGGACAACAGTTCACACATCACAGAGAACGTATAGTTCAGGCACGTTGCTTTGCTTTGTCTGCCGTATGTTCTCGCATACAGCAGGGCATTAACTCGGCAGAGATTCCTCTCAGCGTCTGCGTGTGTTTCTTGCAGACATAGATGAATGTGCGACAGGCCGGCACACTTGTGGGGCTGAGCAGACCTGCTACAACACCAGAGGCTCCTTCACGTGCCAGTGTCCTCCAGGCTACCAGAAGAACGGAGAGCACTGTGTGGGTGAGTCACTGACCCAGAACACACTCTGCTCTCACTTGATCACCAGATTAAAACGCAGGTCAAGCCTTTAAAAAAAATGTGCTGCATCTTCCTCATGACTTTCTTGTACCTGCAGACAGAGACGAGTGCGCCCTCACCCACTACTGCATGCACAGATGTGTGAACACCCAGGGATCGTACTATTGTGAGTGCAACGCAGGTCACAAGCTGGCCAGCAACAACCACAGCTGTGTTGGTAAGTCACTGAAAATCCGTGTGTACGCGTGTGAGTGGGTGAATTATCAAAACCTTGTGCTTCAGTGCTTTGTTACTCAGAGACAGCCTATCAGAACTTTTGTTTTGGGATGTGTATCCACCTAATCTGCTCAGTTTAGGCACCTGTTGTTACTTGAATGCCTCATACAACATAAAAACATAATGAAAACTAGAATTACAGCCTGGCAGTTGTACACCTCCACCAACCAGTCAAATTGCAGTTTATATCAATGTCTGTCCAGACTCAAATAATATATGTGGTGAAGACTTTGAGCAAAGATAGCATAGATAGCTGTATATGAAAGTGGACGTAACTTCCAAGTCTGAAAAATGAAGCCGATAGAGATGTGCCTTAAG
The DNA here is from genome assembly GCF_022577435.1 of Embiotoca jacksoni. Lineage (NCBI taxonomy): Eukaryota > Metazoa > Chordata > Actinopteri > Embiotocidae > Embiotoca > Embiotoca jacksoni. The sequence goes on along the minus strand of NW_027185252.1, from coordinate 9,382,122 downwards.
CTGCAATACCGCCGAATGCTGCGAGAGGTTGGTTCCAAAAAGCTTTCAGCTCCATTCAACTTCTTTAAAAAAGAAAAAAAATTCAGTCAATACATTTTTTTGAGTGTAGCTAAAGTCCCCCTTTTCTTATTCGTTTTCTGGTGGTCCATCTCAAAATAATGCCTTCATTGATTTAAAAAATTTGCTGTGTTTTTGGGGGCGGCTGTTTGATTGACAGGCCTGTGGTGCAGTCAGGTTATGGCTATTTGTGGGCTGGTCGTAGTATTGCCGGGTTTCCAATCAGATCGAGTCAGATCCACCACTGGCTCTTCCCCTGCTCGTCCACTTCCTGCTCCAAACTGCTCTGAACTAGCAAGATGGCGACGGCCAAAATCCAAACTCAAGGCTTCATAACACTTCATTACAAACCAATGAGTGACGTCACTGTTGGTTGCCGCTTGACTCCGAGGAAATTCCTGTATGTGTTCACATCTTGGCCAATAAAACAAAACAACAAAAGTTGTTGCCTTGACAGTAAACAAAGCTTGAAATATGGATGTTGCTGCAAAACCGACTTAAATACAGTTATAATCACATTGATATAAACAGCTGCGGTTTAATACACAGCAGTTGATGTTAGCTCAGGTGTAGTGTACCAAAGTCTAGTGTTCACACTCACTGTGTTTCTCTGATTCCTCAGTTTTCTCAAGATGAAGATATTTTAAGGCATCGTTTTAGCTAAACAAATGGTGCACAAGCTGTTGCTTTAAATGCCCAGAAGCTCAGAACTATCATGAGATTGACCCATACAAGCTGAACCCACACAGCAAATCTCCTTCTTAAGTCAAAAGAAGTTATTGAGGGTGTGATAGAGAGATGTTTTTATTTCTGAAGCACATTTAGAAATCTATCAAAACCCATGACTGGCTCCCAGCTATGCTGAAACATGTGTATGAGTGGTTTTACTGAACTGTTTTAGTCTCTCTGCCTCCTTCCAACCTCTATTTTGGAAGCCAAAACACAACTTCCCTCTGGGAAACAGATGAGCCAATCAAAGTATTTGTAGCCGCTGTTCTTTCTCAAGGCAGGTTTATATCTTACCTGGCCATCATTCTTATCCGTTATGATAACAATGTACTTTCCATGCAGTGTGCAGCGCTGTTACAATGAAGAAACAAGCCGTCAATGATCAAAGGTTGTAAACAAACCGACAGTTTAGCCCAATTATCTAAACCACTTTATTTGGAGGTAAAACCGAACAAGCACGAGAAGTTGGAAAAAAAAAATGTATAGAAAAATATGATTTATGAAACAAAATAAAAAGGTTTAACAGACTTGGACTGTTGTGGTTTTGGAGCAACTGAGCCACATTGGAGAGAGCAAGGATTCCTCTCATGGCTTTAATATCCTGTTCAAGAAGGGACCAATTGTTCTCATGCCTCCATATACAGTTTTGCTTTATAATCTGTATAATCATCTGACTGCTTGTGTTTTTGTTTTTTTTTCTTACCCCTGCTGACTTCTTTCAAGCAATGTTGCCGTGTCTTAAAAAGATGTGTCACTACTGACAACAAAACTACAAAATGAAGTCCAGTGTAGAAATAGTAGTGAATCATCTTTATCGTGTCCATGTAAGTAAAACACCTGCTTTCGTTCCAGATGTGAATGAATGCGACGTGCAGAGCCCCTGTCAGCATCACTGCTACAACCTGATAGGCTCCTTCCTCTGCCAGTGTGACCACGGCTATGAGCTGGCACAGGACATGGTTTCCTGCCAAGGTGGACACACACACACACACACGCATGCAGGAACACACACATACTTACGATGCATGGACTGATGTATTCATTAACTGTGTTTGTGTGTATTTCTTCTGCACAGACATCGATGAATGCAGCCTGTCCAGCTACATGTGTCAGTACCAGTGTGTTAACAGCCCAGGAAGTTATTCCTGTGAGTGTCCACAGGACTATCAGCTCCAGGGAAACAGATTGTGTCAAGGTACTGCAGTCCTCCCCTTTCCTTCTCGTGAACCTTTTCTTACTTCCTTCTTTCGTGTATTTATTTATCTATCTCTGACTCTCCTCTCTGTTTTCACACACAACACTATTCCCGAGCAAGTCCTGTCCTCTTCCCCTCTTCCTCCTCCTCCTAAACTGTTTGGAGATAACTGTTGAAGGAGAACTTGGTTGTTCCTTCTATCATCCACTCTCCTACCTCTGGAGCAGGACTGAAGGCCACTCTGAAACCAGTACTGTCATGGAAAGAATGCAGAGGTTAGGCAATGCAAACATAGCAACTTTGTGTTGCCCCGCTAAGCCACCTCTGTGAATTTATATGCATGATGTTGGTTTCTTGAAGTGGATTTATTTGAAGCTTCGGCACTCTCTCAAAGGGAGAGTTGTTATTTTTTCCTTTCCCCCCTCGGTCAGGTGCAGGCTTTATAGGGGGAGCCATGAATCCAGCCTGTTGTGTCAAAGGGACATTTTGGTGATGAATCCAGGTTGCTGTGCCAGAAATAGCCCTGTGGTTTGGGGCACATTTGATGGGTCTATTTTCATGGTCTTCCAGGGAAAGAGCTGGAGTCAGGCCTATGCGGGGTTGCATGAGGGGCTTCCCTTCGACGAGAGATCTGTAGGCTTCCCTCTCGTGTTTCCTTGCATCTCCACAGCTGCTTGAAATGCAGCTACAAGCATGAAACACCATTCCTAACTTTTGCACATCCTGAATTTTGACTGTACTGTCACAGCTCTGTTTCATGAAGCCTGTGGAGTTGTACGTTATATATGTTGTGTGTGCTTTGGAAGAACACTACCATTGTCATCCAGCTATTTTTGACTATTCAGTACTTTTTAATCCTTCCTGTCAATGTGCCTCAGACATCAATGAGTGCGAGACGGGGACCCACGAATGCCAAGATGATGAAATGTGCTGGAACTATTACGGAGGCTTCCGCTGCTATCCCAGAAACCCCTGCGAGGCGCCTTACGCCCAAACCTCTGAAAAGTCAGTAAACATTGTCAGCTCTTTTGTTTTGCTCTCATCTGCACGATCAGTTGTAATCGTTGTGTGTTTGCAGTCGCTGTATCTGCCGGTCTCAGGCTGAGTGCCAGAATCTCCCACCGTCAATCGTCTACAAGTACATGAGCATCCAGGCGGAGCGGACCGTGCCAGCTGACATCTTCCAGATTCAGGCCACCAACATGTACTCCAACACACACAACACCTTCAGGATTAAAGCTGGGAATGATGCAGGCGAATTTTTCCTTCGGGTAAGTTGATGTTGTGTTGCATTAAAACATGGGCGAGGGTGTAACCGGTCCTCAGGGGCGAAGATTAAAAGTGATGCTCCTAAAAATCTGCCAACATATTAATTGCCAAACAAGACTGCTCGATAGCGTGTGAATTAGCAGTAAATACAAAGTAGCTGACGCTGAAATTTTTTTGTCCTGATGACGACGCGAGATAAAAAGCCAGAATAGTTGTTACAGTTCATTGAGGGGAAAATTAATGTTTGTACCAATTTTAATCGCAACCAGCCTGTTTCCTTGAAATCTATCCGATAGTTGCAGAGATATTTTAGTGACAGTACCGACCGTTCTCGACAACATGATTTGAAACTTTCAACTTCTCACAATTTGTTTGCAATGTTGTGAAAGCTGCCAGTTTACACCAGGGCAACCAGAAGAGACGGCGTAACATCATCCTAGCAACGACTCTCTGTATGTCGATTTTAACTGCTATTTCTTGTGGTTGTTTTGTTGCTGGATATAATTCGTAGGGGCCTGAAACATGAATGAGGATCGTGTCCGTGAGTTACTTGCAACGGTTGCATTTTTAGTCGCGACGAAACTGTAAAAACAAGAGGATCGAGAATTTGGTGCCCCCTACTGGTGCCTCAACAGAACACGCAGGAGGCTCATGCAAGCTCCCACTGTTAACTTGGGAGAGGAGATCTTCTTTTTCCAGTGCAGTCGCAGCATTCAGAGCAGTTGGTGTCCTCTCCAGTAATCACAAAAAACAAGGATTATTGTGCCTTACATTCTAAAACTGCCCAATTGCAATTTGACAAACTGGGTCACAACAACACCACCAGCTGGCTCAAGTTGATCTTCAGACAGTCCAGTTCACACTGCAGCAAATTTTCCCTGCAACGTTCAAAAACAATTTCATCTCGTTGCGAATCCTTCATCTATACTAAACTTTAGTCTGGACTAAAGTGAACAACATACTGACGTTGCCATCCCTCGAGCTGTGCCAGTTGAAAACATGGCTATAAACAACATAAATAAACCTACTCCAATGTACTATATCCTACTAATGTTAAACTGTATCATAAATATATACAGATTAATCACATGCTTGCACCTTGGCTGATCATATTTTTTTTTTTTGCAGCGTTCCAGCAACGTGAGTGCCATGCTGGTGCTCACCAAGCCTCTGTCAGGCCCCAGGGAGTACGTGGTGGACCTGGAGATGATCACCCACCATCTGACCATGCACTACCGCTCCACCTCGCTGCTGCGGCTCACCATCATCGTGGGGCCTTACGCCTTCTGAGCAGCCCGCATACGTCTGGTTCAGCAAACATAGCAGTGTAACACAGCAGATGCCTATATCAGCATAACATTTTCAATACAATACATGCATACAACATTTAATGGACTCAAACAGCAGCTCCAATACGCTCGCTCAAGTCAGACCACGTCTTGATCTAATGTGACCACTGGGCATCTTTTTCTATCAAGGTGCTTATTAATGGTTTCAGTGTCTCCTGGAAGCTCTGAGCATCAAACACAGGGCTGAATAAAACCTTTTTTTTTTTTTCTTTTTTTTTTTTATCTTTAAAGTTGAATCATGTTTGACAGATTTTTGAAGTGCCTGAAGAAGAAAGATGCTGAATGCAGCGTTTTCACTTGTAGTGGTTGTTTGCAATTTCCCCAACAATTGGGAACCGAGAGGTAGCACTCAGGAAAAGAGGCCTAGTGGACACACATCCTAACTGTGATGAATTATTGATGCAGTTGTACCTACATTTTCCACTTTGTTCAGACCAGAAGTGCTTACAATATTCTGTGTGTGCATCGGCTGTAAGAAAGACAGAAAAATCTATATAAATGTACATGACAAATACCCAGTATGAGCAGCTTTTGATACCAACATAATTTACAGACTTTGTAAATCACAGCTTCTATTGATAAATGTTAGGGGTTAGTACTGCTGCGCCGCGCTCTTTGTGCAAGTTTCTGTATAGTTTGCCTCATGAGTAATAATTTCCAGAGAGGTCCAGGAACAGTTCAAAAGTGTAAAGGGAGGGAATTAGCCTGTGAGTTGAGAGAGTGCTAAACTTTGTATTAGAACAGGCTTAATGTTCGCAGGCTTTACTCACAGGAGTTAAGTCATGTACATACCTAGGTAACAAATCTGCGTGTGGATGTTTGTGTGTGTGTGCGTGTGTGCGTGTGACTGGCTTTGTTTGTGCATGCAAGCAAATGTAAGTGTGAAACTCAGAGGGAGAGAAAGGGAAAGAGTGAGAAAGAGCTCGTTCTCTGCCTCGGCTCTGGTGGATGTGGTTGAGCTGTTTATGCGTTTCTGTGATGCCATCCCAACAACTTTCGGTCACACAGGCAATAACAGAGATTTTTGAACACGACCAGGAAATGACGGCTTTCATAACACACCTTGGCGAATTGACCGCTCGTTGGTGCCACAGTGATCCTCCGGAGGAACAGCTGGACTTTTCTAATGTGGGTCCCAGTCAAGAAGTCACCCTGGCACCAGGCTGGCTTACGTGATAAAGATAATTACAGCGTTTTGCCTTGTAGCTGGTTCATGTGCGACACAGGGGATTATTAAAGTGTTAATACAATGCCACCAGACTTTTTTTGGCAGAATGAAAAAATCTTTCACTACCTGCTTTGCCTTTCATGACTCCACGTGTCTGCTCTGGCTCACTGCTGAAACACTGTAAACTGTTGACCCACAGCACTGGAAACCACATAGAAAACTAACATGTTGTCACCACTCCGCAAGTGTCGAAAGTTATCCAACTTTTATGTGGTTTCAGCAGTGATTGTGCCATAGTGCCTTAGAGGTATAAACACAAAAAATAACACTAAAGTAATCACTCATGCTGTCAAGACTGTTAACTTTCTTCAGTGAGATGCCTTAATGTTTTTTCTCTTCTATTTAAAATATATTTTGTCATTTGTATCCTGTATTGATCGTACTCTGAGAAGCAAAAGTTATATTGTTGAATAAAATATGATGTATAAATGGGGGTAGGTTTATTCAGGGTTTTTTTTTTTTATAACTGAAGAGATGAACAGCTTTAAAATGTGTGAAAGTTGATCATCAGAATAGCTGCGCACCAAAGTAAACAAGTTCTGACGTCACGTACGTTATAATGGAAAAAGCAGCAGTTGGATGAAAAGCTCTGCTGCTTTTTCCGTGCTGTAGCGAAAACGTAAGGATGATTTCATCTGAATTTAACAATGATAAATGCAGTGAACCTGATGCCACAGCCATCATATCTATCTTATTTAAAGAGATCCAGAGGGGATACAGTAATATAGTGTATTGAGTCAACGTGTGCTGAGGGACAAATGTGAAGCCTGCACACGCACACGCATCATATTTAGATGTGAAATTGGTTGGGAGTGGTTTTATGGTAAGTTGTTACTCAATCATGCTGCTGTCTTGGGCTTTAGTCGGAGCAGCGTGGGGATGTGTAAGATGATACATGATGTGTCATTGTTCCCCGAACCCCATCTCAAGCTCGCCGCTCATTGAAGCTGTGTTTCTGCTGTCCGTGCATGATTCAACCCCCGGGAGAGAAAACACTACTCACCCACTTTTTCTGTGACTCAACCATGTGCTGGACCTCTGCAGAGGAGCAACATTTTCAAGTTTTTGTTCTTGATTAATATTCCACTCAGGGTAACAGTGAGGATAATTAACTTAATCTCCTTGCATATAGCTAGACATTTCATTAATCACAGTTAGATTTATTGAATAGATCAAAGTCCCAAGTCTTTGGCTGAAGATCACAGAAAAGGGAAAAAGTTGCAAAAGTTCAGAAAGTTGAATGTTTGTTATTCTCTGTCATCTCCTCCCTACAATATTCCAATGATGCAATAACTGCCCTCCATTTCTTACTCTTTTTTTTTTTTTTTTTTAAACTTTCTTACTTGTTTGAGAACTTTTAACATTAAACAGTGATGTACCTCAGTTTCTGCTGAGGCTGCAGATGGTGGGATCTGAACTTGGCATCAACAGCATCAATCCATGGACCCAAGCTGCCTCGTGCCAGCAGTCCACTCTGGTTGTGGCTGTGTAAGAGTGTGGGGAATGTTTCCTTGCCAGGCTTTGGGCCCCTTAATACCAATCAGTCATGATTTAAATGCTACAACCTGTCTGAGCACACTGATCATGTGTATCCCTTATTACCACAGGTTACCACCTTCAAATGGATACCTCCAAGCAGGATAATGCACCGTATCCCTAAGCCAAAAGTCATCTCAAACTGCTTTTAATGTGTATGATAATGAGCTCGGTGGACTTTGTGGTCTCCCCATGCAGTCACCAGATCTGAATCCAGTGAAGCAGCTTTGGGATATGGTAGACCAGGAGATTCGCATCATGAATGTGCAGCTGACAAATCTGCAAACATTATTGTGATGCTACCACGTCAACACGGAGCAGAATCACAAAGGAATGTTTCCAACATCTTGTGAAATCAATGCCATGAAGAACTGAGGCTGCTTTGAGAGTGAAGGGAGGCCCACCCCAGCATTACTGTGGTGTTCCTAATAAAGTGCTTGGTAAATCATCAGCTTGCTAACATGCAGTGTTAAAATGTTGGCAGTTATAGGCTTATAGTTACCATGTTCACCACGTTAAGTTTTATGGTAGCAAACATGCTAACATTTGATAACTAGCACTAAACACAAAGTACAGCTGAGGCTGGTAGCAACGTGATTTGTTTTGTGGGTATTTGGTTATAAACCAAAATATTGGACAAATTAAAAAAAAACTTGACCAAACTCTGACACCAGTTGAACATTCAATAACAATATGGATCACAGATGTCTGCACCACATTTCATGACAATTCGTCCAATCGGAGACATTTCACTCAAAGATACAGATTTCCACCTCATGGTGACGCTAGAGGAAGAAGTCACACGATGACTAAACTCCATAAAATATATTGTCTTGAAACACTGTGTAAAATTTTTACAGCAATAGATGTATATGTCCCCAGCCACATCCCATATGACCCCAGTCATTCAGTAGGATTTATCTTCTGGGGACCGTTAACAATATCGGTACAAGAGATGTAGCTAATGGTTCTTTGCACCAAAATGGGATACTATACACTCCCGCAATTAAGTGACAGAAAGATAATAGGTTATAATCTAAATATTGCAAAAATACTAACACAGTTAAGAAAACTACTAATATTCTGCATTATACAACTGTAGCCATACAGAAGAAATGGTAGGCTACATGGTCCGTGCCTTTATGGCACTTTTTTAGGCCTACCTTCGCGGCCTCCAAAGACCTTTACAATTTTTGCCTCCCATTCACCCATTCACACACCAATGGTGACAGAGCTGCCGTGCAAGGTGCTCGCCTTCCATCGAGAGCAACTTTGGGTTCAGTGTCTTTTCCAAGAACACTTCTTAATGAGGAGAGGACGAACCGGGGACTGATGTAGCGAGCGACAAAGGACAGACTAAAGGTACGCATGTCTATAAACATATAGCATTTCATTTTTGTTGTTTTTGGTATTTTGCCATTTGGACATAAAAATATAGAAACAAATAAAAAACTAAAACCCTTAACTGCTACCATTCAGCTGTTTTTACTGTGGAGCACAAGTACATGCATTTTAACATTCACAAGCTTCACACTCATCTTGGTTTAAACCTTTGGCCCACATCACAAAAATGTTGCTGAAACTAAAAAATTAATCACTTCTCACCGGGAAATCTCACTTCATACTGTACAGTTACTTTATGTTCTCTCCGGCCTGACTTGAGCCCTTTCAGAGTGAGTGTCGGGGAGAAAGGTAAGAGGTGTTTTAATGGTGAGAGGGGGTGCATGAAGAGGTGAGAAATGAGTAGTTTATTGGATGGCATTTGAGATCGGAAAGGCATAATGGGATGAGGTCACTTGTTAAGGCTGGCAGAAAGTGCCACACGAGGGTGGCATAACCACACGAGGGCATTCACAGGGAGACGCATAATGTGCATGCATGCCACTCAAGAAATCACTAAGCTGACAAGAATGTACACACGTCAAACAAATTAGCAGAGCCGCCCATCCATGTGTGTCTGTTTGTGTATGTAAATCTGTGTATGAACTCTGCTGGTATGGTATGCTGCCTGGTGCCACTGCATGTGGCTTTTGAACACGTGCCAGGTCGTAAACACTCCCTGCCTGGTACCCAACCACAGATGTCGTTTCAATCAGCCTTCAGTCAGTCTGAAAAATAAATCCTGGAGGTCCATACCTGTGTGATTACATTCTCTAATTATAGTTTGGAGCAGTCACTTCTGAGATGACTGAACGAGACGGGCCCTGTGGGTGTTGTGAATGTAATTATATCCTGACAATTAATAGGCCCAGTCCTCAGAGAAGAGTTTGTTATAATGATGACGTACCTGACCGTTTTTAGCTTGCCAGGGAAGCCTTTGAATTATGACATAATTACAAGGGAAAACGTGATATACAAGGATGATAATTATCCCCAAGTACAGCAACAGTAAATGGCATTGCCTTTTATGATGCTGGTTCATATCAGGGAAAAGGTTTATATTTCTCCTCAGCACAGTGTAGTGTTTATCATTAACTGCTTGGTCAAAAGAGGAAATATCTTGGACAGGGAATGAATCATATTAGACCACCGCTAATTCTGTGGAAGTGTTTTGTCATTTAGGCGTGTCTTGATGGTTCGCTGAAGCATTGAGTACACACACACACACACACACACACACACACACACACACACACACACACACTGATTGCTGAAAAAAAAGAAGAAAGTAAAATGATCAATTCAATTTCTTATTGTCCACCCACACAGGGGTTTTACGTTGCATACATTTGGTAAGACCCGTGCTGTTCTTTCTGACTACTATTGGACTCTTGGCGTGATCATTGAGATGAACTAAGGAGACAGCCAAAAAAGAAAGCAAGTGTCATGCTACAAAGGACGATGAACACCAGTCAAAACTCTTCTATACAATCTGGTTGCCCAAATGTTCTTCTTGATAATGATCAAGTAAGTATCAACGTAATTTAAGTTGTGACTCGTAAACAGTTCATAAAGTAGGACTGTAAAGTGTTATTGACTGATTCTGGAGTGATGGAGAACAAGTCTGCCTTAGAGTCCTAAGAGATCCCATCCTAATGTGCTTGAAATGCGTACAGTAAGGACAGTTTAGTCAAATAAAGAAGATATATACCTAAATTTAAAAAGTCTTCTCAACAGAAAACACAGTTTTGCAGCTGTGTCTTGAGATTCTCACTTGCACCCACATCTATCTCTCCTGCGCTGTCGTTTGACATCTGTCCTGCATTTTCAAGCCTTTTCATATTTTCCACTTCCCTGCCATTCCTTCCTATGCAAAACGCAAAAAAAAAAAATCAAGAGAGCATGATCGCCAGTTGTGTGTGTGGGTGTGATAGCGATGAAGACGGGGGCAGGTGAGGGGAGGCCGAGGGTGGGCACGGGCTCCAGAAATGCCAGTCAGTAATACTTTCCCTCAGGTTGACGTGTGCTCACCGGGAGAGTGCGTTACTGCTGGAACGCTCTGCAAGGAACAGGAGGCTGGCGCTTTGCCTGATCAAATTCCACCGCAGCCTCATATCTATCTTGCCTTCCAAAAATGTTCAGCATACCAGTGGGTTTTATTGACTTGTCAGAGCAGACAGCAGAGTGCAAGCTCTGCCTTGTAAGGTGTGCAGCTAACAGGTTTCTAACGCAGGAATGTCTGCTGATGACTTCTCTCATTTGTAATAGGTTTGTGGGTTTTAGTGAAGATTAATGAGTGGTAATTAGAACTATAACACGAGTGATTTACAGACCTCAGACTTTGACTATCTTTATCCAAACTGGACTTAATCATGTATCTTCAAGATGACTTATTAGAGTCTAATTTGAGGTAGCCACAGTTTGTGTCTGTCTTGTAATAACATTACATCTGTCGCAGAGCACAAGAAGCTGTTATTCCAAAAATATAATTGCTCTGCAATGTTTGAAAAACCCACAATTTTGTTTAACACCTCTTACTGAGGCTCAACCACAAAGACTCCTCAAACCACCTGGATGAAAAATGTTCCGTCTGCAGCACAACAAAACCATTTTTAACTTGTTTCTCAAGCTGCAACTCTGCTTCCTTATCCAAACAAAGATAGCTGAAAATGGCACCTGTCTGTATTTAAAGGGGAACTCCGCAGGTTTTTCACATCAAAGTCTGTTTACAGGTCTTGGGGAGTACTGCTGCATATGTGAAAATAGTTCCACAAGGCCTTTTGTGGCTTCAGAGGGAGCCGTGTGAAGTCTGATAAATTTAGGACTGACGACTGTTGAGTTCTTTGTAGCCTGCTCCTCATCTCTGCTTAACATCAGTGGCAGAAGGAGATATTAAACACTGCCGTAACATTACACCCAAATCTCCCATGAAACTGTCAGCGATCAATTTACATTGTTTTGACAAAAGAGAGTATGTAATAAAAAAGATATTTTGAGTTCTGCTGCAAAGATTTGGATACTTATTTTGGCTGCCAATTTAGACACCAACAATGTCACAGAACGTGAATGCTAAATAACAGCACTCTTTTCATTAAACATAAACTAAAGTGAAAAACCTGATAATGAGGTATATATATCTATGCTGATACTATTTTATGTTTTCACATTAAAAGAACGTCTTCATATTTTTCTTGTGTTGCAAAAACAGAGCAAGAACATACATGTCATTTGTACTTCCTGGATTTGATTTAAAGAGTAAGGGTGTTTGTTTTTGAGAGAAACGTACGTTTTGATCCGTGACTCGAATGCAATACATGAGAAGCACAAGCTGGGGTTAAATGTAATGACGCAAAACTCTACAAAACATCTTCCTTTCCTGGAGAGGCTGTTCCTGTCATTTCCCACACTTCTGCAGGATGTGTGCAAACATTTTTACTGACTGGTTTGACTCTCACTGGTGAAACTGAGTCAGGCAAAAGGAGATATGGTAAACTGCCAGTGCTGACAGATGCTACTCCGCTATCTCTCTCATAATGAGTTTAGCCTCTCCCCCTTCTTTCTCTGTCTCTCTGCTCTTTCCTCTCACCCCCTGTCCTGCAAATACAGTTAACTGCATGACCATCCGCGATGAATGGCTGTTAACAGCTGCCTCTTTTTTGATGGTTGCCTGTGAGAGCATGTAATTGCATTTGGCCCTGGGTGTACATGCACTCATTAAACCAGTGTCAGTGCCCATTACATTCCCCAGCAGTGCAACTCAGGTGGAGAATGCAAATCCCAGGCACGAACGAAGCGTGCTCTGAGGATGTTTCAGCGTCTGAGAACATAAACACCGAAGACCTTGGCTCAATACAACACCCCAAGAAACACCTGTGTTACATTAATTGTTTTCAGGGTAAATTTACCTTTGAGAGTAAACCTGTCAGTCATTCTGATGAACAACAACAACAAAAAAACTCTTTCATTTTGTTGTGTGGATGCATGAAAACACACACACATGCACATAAAACCAGATAAATGTTATCAAGTCTAAAATAGATACTAGCACGACACAGCCAAATATCCCACTATTAGTAATAAGAGGATGTGTTTTGCTGGAATAATTTAGCTGGTCCCAGTTGTTCGGGCTCAGAGGGGATAAGATCTGCTATGTTGGGATCCGATCCACTCTGGGATCAGATGCAGAATTCCAAAAATGTCCATCTACATGCCAAGATTCAGCATCGGACCCTTTCGGTTTTACTGAACCATCTTATCTCTCTGCATATTGTTCCTGTATCTCAAACAAAAATTATTATTAAGACAAAATATTTTCCAATGAAATGTATCTGCTCACCCTCTGCTGATGGGAAGACGGGAGGGTGTTTTTTTTGAACTGGTGAGTTTGTTGTTGGTGGAAAATAAACTACAGATTCCTCAAAACCACAAAAACAGCCCTAATGTTCTCAGTGGCTTTCAGGTCTCATATCCATCATTAATTGTGACACGTTATGTCATGCTGTGTCCATTGTTATGGCTGAGGCCTCTCTGCTGCGTGAGACAAACCATCAGTCACGTAACACCCAGTAAGGTGCACTTGTCTGCCTGAATACCACAATAACACTGCAGAGACAAAGAAGATGTGACATCTCATACAAGAGACTCAGTAACGGACATTAACGCTTGTTGCACAGCTCGTTCCTCGTCACAACACGACATGTCAATGTGTACATGACTTATGGGCCAGAGGATGAAAGCTGAGCACGTGAAATGAGCAACAGACTGTCATTTAGTTTGGCCTCCACATGTCAAACACTGCAAACGTTTGCAGCATAGTGCAGGAACAGCCTGACACCTAGTGGACAGGCCGCGCGTGCACACATGACGTTATCACCACCACACCCAAGAAAGGAAAAAAAAAAAAAAAAAAAAGTGTTAATGATTTCATGGATTAAAAACACTAACTTTGTCTCCAAGAAGCAGACCGTTGTTCTTTTTTTTGTGTTTTTTTTGTGCTTCTTGCTCACTCAGGGGAAAATAACTACATCATGAATGAGACCTGGAGTAACAGTGAGAGGTGTAATGCTGCGATGGGCCAACAGATGGCAAAGTCTGTCTAGTTTACAGTTGTGACATGCAGGCTTTATCCCCCGAACTAGGCCGCTCTGGACAGTGTTCACCACATTGTCATATTCAAACACCACACGAGGCAGTAAATCCCTGAATTATAAGACCGCAAGGCGACTCGTGAGGTTTAACCGAGGAGCCGACGCATCCAGCAAAATCACAGCCTATGAATGAAATCAATTCTCATTTGTGTTTCTCCGGTCACACAACAACAACAACAACAACAACAACAACTAAACAAACACCTTAAACGTGTCCTTGTTGGGAGGATTACACGTTTCTTATATAGTCACTTGCCAGGCGGTGAAATGAACCGGTTTAGCAGGCTGCACACTCTCTTTGCAGTCGGATCTGGTCTAAATCTGACGACACTGCTCCAACTGTGAGCTTAACTGTTTTCTGGTGACTTGAATGATGAGCCATGAAGAGGAGACAAAGAGGGTGTGTGTGTGTGTGCATGAGAGAGAGAGAGAGAGAGAGAGAAAGAGAGACATCCCTCCATCCTTCCTGGTGGGAGGTTTGAGATGAGCTGCGCAGACCCGTCCGCCACTGACGCATCTTTCTGGCCTGCCCCCTCCCCTCCTCTCTCTCTCTCTCTCTCTCTCTCTCTCTCCCTCTCTCTCTCTTCCTCTCTCTCCCTTTCTCGCGGTCTCTCTCGCGGTCTCTCTCTTTCCTCCCTTTCTGTCTGACACTAGCCTACCTGGGAGGAAGTGCACAAAAGCCAATAAGAAAATCTGGCGTGTCGGCTGGGCCCTGTGCGCGCTATGCTGCGATAAAAAAAAAAAAAAAAAAAAAAAAAAAGCAAAGAAAAGAAAGGCCGCGGTGTTTGCGGTGTTTCCAGGGGATGTAGAGAGGGACAGAGGCACCCGCTCTCCCCCGACGGACCTCGCCGTGTGTCTGCTCTGCTCCGCCCGGCCCCGCTGCACCGCCGAGCGGCCTGCGAAGCACACAAGATGTCGACCAGAACGCCATTGCCCACCGTGAACGAGCGGGACACCGAGAACGTGAGTGTTTCGCCGGTCCGGGAGACGCCGGTGTTGATTACCGGAACGTGGGAACGGAGAGATAAATGACCGAGGGGGGGGGGGATGTGGTTATTTTTGCGCACTGGTTCGGTGCAGGTTAATGGCAGCGCTTCTTTCGGGGCTTCAACAGTGTTGCAGAGCGACTCGGCCAATGAGCACTCCGGCTATTTCTCTTCGTCTTCCTCCCTGGCGGGGGATAATAAAAATAAAATAAAAAAAATAATAAAAAAATATATATATATATATATATAAAAAAAAAAAGCACGGAATAACCTAAATTAAAAGTGCAGCTTGGTTATGTCTGTCCCGGTTTTCGAGCACAATAAGGCTAGCCCAGACAACGCACTGCGTCAGTAGTAGTGAGCTGCCTTTTAATGGCTCAGGCGAAAGCTTGAATGGTAAGATTGAGAATCCAAACGCTGTCTCTGTGGCCTGTGAGAAAATGGTGTTGCTCCACTCGTGCAGCTGGGAAGGGTGGAGGGTGGAGGGGGGGGGGGGGGGGGGGGGCATTTTCTCGTCCACAACGTCAATATTTAGGGAGGGTGGGGGAGGATGTTGCCCTACTTTTCGATTGCAACGCTTGGTAGCATCGCAATGTGACATCCATCACCTATTGGGCCCTGTTGTAACTGCACGCTCAGAGCTGAGGAGGAGGAAGAGGAGGAAGAGGAGGAGGAGGGAGCGTGCGTGTTGTTATTCACCATTCTGCCGATGAGCTGGAGCAGCACACAGACACGCACTTATTGAGGCTAAAAAAAAAAAAAAAATCACTGGAGATTTCTCATTCACTGCGAAGTTTATGAACGACCACCCACTTCCCGCATGCTCACGCACACACACCGAGCACAAGCGTCACGATCCAACACCTCTTTCGAGATCAGTTCAAATGAGGACTGCTGTATGTGTGCTGCTGACCGGCTGTGACATACCTGGGTTCGCCTCTGTTTTTTGGGGTTTTTTTTTTTTACAGCCAATAGAAGCCTTCTTATATTATGTTGTGTTACAAGTACATGCAGTGGGAATGACCGGAACCATCCTTTTAAAGGTTAGTCCCACATTTAAAAAAAAACAAACCAAAAAAAACCCAGGGCTTTTATTAGGACTCCACATTTCACACCACATAAATCTGGATTCTCATCTTCAGGTGATACAATTTAAATAAGAAGATGCATCTCCTTTTTAAGTGACGTTGTATAACTTAACAAACCCTAATGTTGACATTGCATGATGATATCGGCTCTCTGGCCGTTCTGCGATGCATTACTGTACACTGATCTGGCAGTAATGCATCAGTTTAGACGAGTGCTAATGTTACTGTCTGTCTAATGCTGCTCTCACGGATGTAGATGTAGACTCCTAGGTGGCTATTAAAGCCCTGCCTCAGCATCATTGGCAGTAGCCAGCCAGCCTAGCCTGCCTCTGTTCGACTCCAGCACACAGCCCCAGGGCCCACTAGCAGCTGAACTGCATTGCATAACAGCTTATTACTCAGAAAGATGAGTGGCTTTTAGTGCAGCAAAATAGAAGCCGCTCTCTCGGCTTTCTTATTTTTATGCGTGTGCGTGTCTGCACAGGTGTGTGTTAAGTTTTATGTCTGGCCTCCCTGAAGACATAACGTCAGTGGTTGGGGTTAATGGATGGACAAGTGAAACCAACTTTGTGCATTAATCAAGCACCAGAGCTCCAACTCACTTCCCTGTCTTCATATTCCTCAGTTCATTTAGAGGTCTTGGAGCCAGGCCAAGTGTGTGTTTGTGTGTACATGTGTGTGGTCAGTTATATAGCGGATATGATCTGAAGTTGATGGGCAGACCCGAAGTCACTTTAGTGTGTCACTTTCAAGCTTTATAATGCTCATCTAAAAAGGGTTTTTAGTGCATTAGAACAGGAGTGCTGTGATTGGCTGGCATCTGATCTATATTTCTCCTGTGTCTGTCACACCATGCAAACACGACGTCAGTAGGGAATGTTTGAGTCTTTCATCGTAGTTCTCCCTCTGTCAGGATGTAGTCTAGCTGATGTGATGCGCACCCTGCAAGGTGTAGCGTTTCCCCAGTGAAACGGGAGCAGGGGTGCCTGGGTAACCAGACCAAGGCTTTATTCTCTGGCTGGGTGTGGCGCTCAGAAGCAGAGGATCATGGGATCTCTGACCTGGACTGACATCAGCAGCTGTTGTAGAGGAGACGAAGCAGGCCGGAGGATACTGCGCATAGCCTGTGCCAACATTGTACTTACAGCAAGCCGCTCCTAATTCACCTTCACATGCCGTAACGGGAGGGACACTTGCTGTCGGTCTGGCTGTGGAGCCTGTGACTTTGCTGTAGCAAGATGCGCTGGTTTTCTCAAAGGCACACAATCAAAGGAGTTCATTATCTTCTGTTATTGAATCTTGTTTTGAGGACGATAGGTTAGGAGGTTAAGGTGTCACAGAGGGAGAGGAGGGAACCCGATTCTGTCTCGGATAGATCCTCAGAGTACGTCTGCGTGTGTCTCTGAAAATGTAGTAATATATGCTCAGACACATACGGCGTTCATCGGTGTGTTTACACATTGAATATTCCAGCATTTGGCACTCAAAAACTTCCACTGCAACACTCTGCTGCATTGTTGAACACTTCCTCCAGTGTAGAAAGAGGATGGGTCAGTTTGGAAGTACCGAGTTTGCCAAAAAAAAAAAAAAAAAGCTGGAGCAGTTCAGGGACTTGTATTTTTGGTGTCTCTGTACTGTAAATGTTGCTGATCTCCACTTGTGTGGCTCTCCTGCAGCACTCCTCGGTGGACGCCTTTGTTGAACCCCCGGTGCCGCCGACAAAGTCTGCGAGTCGTCACAGCCTGCCGCGATGTCGCAACTCTTTCACCTCCACAGATGAGCACCCTCATATTGGCAATTACCGCCTCCTCAAGACCATTGGGAAGGGGAATTTTGCCAAAGTGAAGCTGGCACGACACGTCCTGACTGGACGGGAGGTGAGACGAGTTTTTAATCTATACTTCATAAATCATATGCTGCTATGTAAGCCCGACTCTTTTACTGCTGCTTGGTAACAATTAAGGCTGCAGGCCGCAGCCCAAGTTGACATATTTACTAAAAACCCAAATATGTTGAACTTACCATCATGGAAAACTAAGAAAACCAACTTGTACTTAAAATAATTTTGTTACGAAATTATTTCAGTTCTGGTAACATTGCAGAAGCCTCACTTCAAAGAAAAATCTTTTTTGTTTCAAGTTGACCAAGTTGCAATTTTATGCATCCACCAGAGAAACCAGACTGTGACCAAACAATGGTACTGCTATGTGCCTTATCAACTCTTGCATAAAAAGACTACGCATGAACAGGCCTTCTGTACATGAGACATCAATTTGCTCCAAGTTAAACTTTGTTTCCCGGCATGTTCTGACTGTGAGGAGAATGAATGACCTCCTGTCATGATGATGTTGTACTTCAACATGTTAGTTTACTCAGTCAGGTCAGGTCAAGGTATTTTGCTTTCTCTCTCACACACACACACACACACACACACACACACACACACTGCTGACCTGTCAGAGTGATAGACGCCCTGCTTTGCTGTGTTGGTAATTAAAGCTCCTGCTTCCCAAAGGAGAAAACGATGACCTGCGATCTGTTCGCTGTCTTTCACTCAACAGAATCTAGATCGCTCACTGACAGCCCTGATCCACCTCAGAGGTCCTCTCATGCACCTCAGAGGTCCTCTCATGTCTCTGTCTTTGTCGCTTACGTCTTTTAATCCTCAGAGTTTGATAAAGTACTGGGTCGTATCGGAGCATTGAGGACATAAATACTCTGTAAAGTCTAACCGGTAACAATTTGTCCATTCTGCGTCCTTTAAGGCTAATGTTAAACAGGCGGATTGAGTATGCTGCCCACAGTTTGCCGAGAAGGTCAGGCACCGCTTTATGTGCCCGAGAGCCTTTGCTGGCTCATCAGAATGCAAAGACATGGATCAGAGAGAGACGGAAAACAGGTGGAAAGAACATAACCCACTAAAACTGATGCTATCTGAGCTGGAGTCTAGCAAGTCTCATACTAGCATACTGCTGGGTTTTCAGGGAGGGGGGGGGGGCTTAAAGTCAAAATGACTGGAATACACTGAAGGGCTGCATAAAGAGCCACTATAAGATCAATATATCCGCTGTCACAAGGACCGATAGAGGAGATCATTCCTGCCCGCTGCAATAAGACTATATAATAAATCACCTGTGGCTAAATCAATCTCACAACAATAACACCGTTGCACTGTTGTTTGTTTGTTTAAATCTTTGCACTATTGTTTAGTTAGTTTAATTGAATATTATTCAATTTTTATTGTATATATTGTGTATTTTTATATTTAATATTTTTTGCTATGTTCTTT
Source organism: Embiotoca jacksoni (assembly GCF_022577435.1). Classification (NCBI taxonomy): domain Eukaryota; kingdom Metazoa; phylum Chordata; class Actinopteri; family Embiotocidae; genus Embiotoca; species Embiotoca jacksoni. Next base: position 9,362,869 of record NW_027185252.1, on the reverse strand, counting down.
TTATTGCTTTACCCTGTATCTATAAATGCTGCTGTAGGGCAAAAAAATGTCCCCTCGCGGGATTAATGATAAAGTATCTATCTATCTATTTGTGCCTGTGCACCAGAAATAGCCTTGGGTGGATGCATTTTGTTCACGTGCTGTCCTTCCGTCTCTTCGTACACACATATGTTGGTACGTCCCACTTTCGTGAACCCGATATCAGATGAACACCTTCAGATTTGGCACAGAGGTTCACTTGGACTCGGGAATTCATTCTCTATTTATGACAAAATTTCACACAAAATAGAAGGTCCAACTTCAAATTCACTTTGACATCATACTGTTTGGCAAGAATGATATTTATAGCCTTTTGGCAGTACTATCTATATTTGAAACTTCGTCCACTCTTAAGGCTACAACTTTGTCTCCTATCAGAATCGGCAAAACTGTAACTTGACTGGTTGAGTCCAACAACTGCGAGACGGTAATTGTAGTCTGAACTATGACTCATGGAAAGCTACATTTATTGTAGTCCGAGAATATTACAAAAATAAAATTGACCATAACAGGTCCCCTTTAACGGATTGTTTTCTCACTTGACCAATTAATCATTTGGTCGGTAGAAGGTCAGAAAATAGTCGGCAATGCCTGTCAGTTTCTTTAAATTCAAAGTAATTGCTTGATTGCTTCAAACGTAATCATTTACATTTTACTATCGCAAGCAACATGAAAAAACGGCAAAACTGCTTAAAATTTTATTAACAAATCACTGCAGCTCTTTTGTTGAGCTCTCAGTATACTCATACAGTACAGAGAAAAAAAAAATTGCTGAGCGAGCTAAATATAGACATAAAAACAGGGACAACAAAGCTCTGCAGACACAATCATACAGCTGTGATGTGACAAGCACGATACGAACTAAGAAGTGCAAGAGCGCATGGCGACGTAAAGAAGCTGGAATCAATATTTTACCGGCAGAAGTCACATTTAGAGTCTGCTGTGACAATAAAAGCACATTATGATATTTTAATGGTGATCTCGAGCACATCACCCAGTCCTCCTCCCTGCTATCCTTTGTACGAGTACGACCTCACACTCTGCACTGTGCTACAATAGCTCCCTTTTACACATTGCCATCATGCATGCCCCTGTGGTTGTTTAAAAAAAAAAGAAAGAAAAAAAGAGCTTTGAGCGAAATCCAAAGTAGAGGAACATGTAAAGCACTTCAAACACACAAGTGATGCTCTGACTAAGTTTCCCCTCCACGTCCTCCGTCTGAATGTTCACGCGTGCGCGTTTGATATGCGCGCACGATAGCCAGACCTGCATGCGGTGGGGAGCATATGGCCGCCGTGTTACGACTGCGCTGAATAATTAACAGTGATGCACGTTGCCCTTCTGTCACCGGGGAACTGAATTATTCACCCTTAAATCCATTAGAGTGGGCACGCGCACAGCACACCAAACCCTCGTGCATGATGCTCATCAATCCCGGGGATCGAAAGGAAAACTATTTGCGCGTCGCAGAGTCGAGGAAATGAAATGAATATCTGTGAGTCATAGCTCGGGGACCAGGGGAAGGTGGAGCAATAGTGGCAGAAGAGGACAGCTCCAACACCTGTAGGCATACATTTATCCATGACAGGAGGAAGCAGAGGGGGAGGGAGCGAGTCTTGTCTGTGCACCTGCCCACCTATGACAGTTGCTGCAAATAGACACCACCTGCGTATTTACGTGTTTCTACACACAGCGAGGCTTTCTGCAGTCTTTCACTCTGCCCTCTCACTCCCTCTCTCCACCCCGCCAGACTGTGCTCCTTTCACCGCCTCGACATTGGCGTCATTATGGAGTTCAGCTCTTGGGTTCGGATGAAATGTAACGTCCCCGGCAACTTGTACTGCAGGTCTCAGGGAAACCCTGTTTGGGATGAATAACGTGCATTCTCTCCTCCATGACTCAGCATTTGCTTCCTGGTTTTCCCTTTTAGCAGGCTGCTTGGGATTAGAGCCAGAGTCTGCATCCTCTGAAGCATGCTTATTAAGCTCTCATAAAGCGGGAGTCACTGTAAGGCTGTTGTGATAAATTGTAATTAATGCTTTTGTGGTATCATAAAATCTCCACAGGCAGTTTCTCTCCTTCCGCCCTTCTAGAAAAAGACAAGTATTCAGGTTTGCAGTCTTTGTAGCCTAATCTTACGAAACAGATGAACAAATGGCAAAAGACAAAATGTCCCGAAGGTTGTCCGACAATACAGCACATGCTGCAGATGGAGGACATGCTTATGATTGGAAAAGAGAAGGGGGGAAAAAAAGTCCCTTGATACAGCTCTGAAAACAAAAACTAGTTCATACTTGAAAAGAGATTTTTCTAGCTATATGTTGTTTACAGTTTTGAAGCTAACGTGAACCTGATTTTCAACTTTGTGTCGGTATTAAACTGTAAAGAGACTCCTCTCTCGTCCTGTATTTTAGTCGATGCTGTGGACCAAGGTTAAACTTTACTGTGTTTTTACATCGTGCAGAATGTATAACACTCAGTTCTTTGCTCAAGAACGAGTCTTCAGAGCTCTCTCTTTTGTCAAGAGGTCTGTAGAAAATGTGGGAAGAGAGATGGGAGATGACGTGCGACACGAGTCCCTGACAGGATTTGAACGAGGGACATTGTGATTATGTGGTGGCCGTCTGTGACCAGTAGGTCACGATTCTTCATACTTAAACTGCTATAATGTCCACAGCTGCCACAGCCTGCCATTCATAACTGTCGCTGGGTCCTAATTCATATGACATACTGATACTATAATAAATATACTTTGTACTAACTGAGTAAAGACTTCTGTAAACATGCAATATTAGGGTAGTTTCTTTACAAGAAATTGAACTATCTACACTGGTTTGTGCATCTTTTAGACATTACTAACACTTTGAAATTTTAAAAACAGCACAAATGGTTGCAAAAATGTTTTCCATTGATTTTTTTAAATTTTTTTTTTATGACCAAGAGTAGCTCCTCATTTTCAGTTTTCAATTCTTTTATGTGATAATGGCATGGAAGAGAGAGAAAACATAAACACATTTAATACGTTTAAACATACAGTGCTGAACTTTTGTCTCCCCCTTCTGCCAGTGACATAATTATAAAAACACTTGTTTTATTTAACATTTCAGTGTAATTGCATGACATTGAGAAACTGCTCTGTCAATCGCTTATCAGCAGAATGGTACGGGCTTACTGGTGAGGCTGCAGTACGGCTCAGCTGGTGGTTTCGTAAAAGCTGCTGAGCTCTCAGAAAGTGAGGAGAGCAGGTTTGTTTCCGTGTGCACTTTGAGGTGATTATTGAGATGGATGGATCAGACAGCTACCCAGCAAGAGCTGCCGAGCCAACCGTAGATCACCGGCCTGCAGAGTAACGCATACCGGCAATGACCAGGCTGCCACGCGGAGCCGGTTTACCTGAACCACTCTGTCTGTCTGCTTTGTGTACGACTCTTTCTCTGTGTGTAATGACTCTTATTTTGCAGTATAGTCATCATCAAGAACAAACAAACATTGCTGCTTTTTTTTTTTAATCTCTCCCAATCAAAGCTGCATCTCCTCACAAACGCCTGAATAGAGGAGCTTCAAGGTGTGCTCAGACTGAATGCACCGATTAAGCTGCGACACGATTTGACAAAGCCACCTCACCGGCAGAACAGTGAAATAATGAGAGTCGTTGATTCCAACGCAGGCTTTCACTCCTCAGCCCAAACACAAATCCAAAACTAGAATTAGCTATGACACCTTTGATATCTTTTATCTCTTCATGTCTTCATCCCACTCTCCCCCTTCCTCCTCCTCCTCTTCCCTTTCTTACACTGTCTTTGTCTTCCTGTCGTCTCTCTCTCTAGGTGGCGGTGAAGATTATAGACAAAACCCAGCTGAATCCGACCAGTCTACAGAAGGTGAGTTGGTGTTTTATGACCACATGGTACCATTCATGTCTTGGTTGCGGTGGTCATGGCTTTGCCATTAGTCATTCCTGAGTTCTTGCAGCTGTGTATCTTTGCTCTTTGAACTCAGGATGTGCTATTTTACATAAAGTAATCAGATGTAGTCAGGAGAGACCACAAGGCTTGTTTCATCTCCAAGCACCCTCCCCTTGGTCCTTGACTCGTTTGGTTTGTGGTCAGGAGCAGCTAAATATACCCTCGCCGGCCTGTTTGTCACTTACCCTTTTCTAGCAGTCTTAACCAATTAAAACAAAGGGTTTGGGGCCGTTTCCTGATTATTATTCAATCCAGCTCTTTCTGCTGATTAAAAGCATACACACGCACATTCCTACACATACAATCCTCATTTTAGATTAGACCATGTAGAAAGGAAGCACTACAGTACGAACCAGCATCACCTACTGCGAGTCTAAAAATAAATCAGATGTGCAGCTGACTGACAGGAATTCTTCTCATGGTCACGACATTATCGTAGCACGGCGCTCACCACTAATGCTCTTCTCCTTCTTAGTGTTTTGTTAAGGATGAACAAATTGCTAAGTAGCTGATGAGTCATTTTAATCATAGACCATTGTAACCGCCACACCTACATAAAAGGCCGTTGGTGGCCTGATGGTGTCTGTCTCTCTGGAAGCCAGCAGGGTGAGAAAATATTGCTCCTGCAAGAGACAAAATAATAACAACAATTAGCTTTCCAGAATGTCTGTCATCCTGCATAGGTCTCAATGGAGATGAGACGAGTGAAATCAGTGACAGAATGAAGGCTGAGCTCATTAATCAGAGTATAATTGTAAAGGGTTAACGTGAGGCCTGATTTGGTTCTTACTTGTAGATCTGTAAAACAAGACAGTTTGTAGCCTATCGGAGGCATTTCGAGCACGATTATGTCCCTGGTATTGTTCTGCACAAGCAAAACACATTTGTAATTGTTTTGGATCTTAATGGGATCTGACTGCAGTTCTTGAGCCAATCAGTGCGAAGACGCTCGAGTTCCACACTCGTCTAATCTGACCGAGATAAATTTCATTGTGCGTGCTCTTTTGTTTAACTGCCTATTTTGTTATTTTATAATCTGTGCACAAAGTGGGGGGGAATGAACATTCAGAGGCTGTGTGTGAGCGTGTGTGTGTGTGTGTTTGAGATTCTGCTGATAAACTGGCTGTGACTTCACCAGTTTGGGTCTTGTCGAGGTCACGACTTCACGTTTCGTACCCGATGGGTTGGGTTGTCCGCTGTCTGGTGATGAACGTAGCAGGGCAGATGTATCATGTGAGCCTGCAGACCAATCAGGATCTCTGTGATCAATTATTCAGTGGGCCTTTCATGTGTCAGCTGCAGTAGACCTGAGAGGGTCAATAGGGAGGATTCTTACCGCTTTTTACAGGAGATGAGCTGGGATTGTTATTATAGCACATCAGGCAGATGTTGACATTTGTTGTGTGTTTGTAACAAGTGTATAGACTCTTTCTTATGTCTGTATGGAGCAAACATGTTGTTTCATATTTTAATGTCCTCTGCTTCTGCGCTACAGATCCCTGTAATGGTATACAGATGTGCCATCTGCAATGCAGGAGCCTGTCTTATAATGCAGCAGTCGAGTCCTGGATTGAATCGATTGTCTCATTGACTCAGAGTGTCCTATGCTATCCTTGTGAAAGCTCCACCATGGATCCATTAAAGGGAACATCCGCCTTGATACGGTTTTTACTCGATTACTTGTATGACCTTGGACTGGCCAAATAATATCTGGAAAAAAGAACAAAGAGTAACACTGTCCATCACTGGCTCCCTTTCCTGGTGTTGGAGGTTTGTAGTGCTGCTGGTTATCCAGTCAAGGTTGGCCTTGATTTTCAGATTGAATGGTAAGAATTAAACAATACAAGCATGGGTCCAGAGGACGAGAATTACAGTCTACACTCAAATATGAATTTGGTGATCTATAAGTATTGTGGATCATCTTATGCTCTCCAAAAATCTTCTTTTGCAAGTATAAACATTTTAAATGTAATCGTAAAAAAAACAACCTCTGGTCTTCAGCATTTCTTCGTGTCAACAGTTATTTCAGTATTTTTACTCCAGCTCTTTTTTTTGAAGGCATTCTTCACATTTAGAAGTCGAGACATCTCACTTCGTCCCCTGAGGCTGTTTGGACTGCTCTGCTCCCCCCGTTCCCACTGTGACCCTTACCCTGGGAGAGCACCAATGAATGGATGTAATATTCAAGAAGCCATACACCAATGTCCCCTCCTGACACCAATGACATAGTGGTCATTGTAGCTCTGTAACGCAGCATCTTGGATGATAAATTGATCATATGACACTAACACCAGTTCGATATAGCTGAGCAAGCTATTTCTCGAGGCAGCTATAAACAACAAGCATAATTATTGAATAAATGACGCAGGTGATCTACATACATGAGGAGCAGTTTAAAGGATCGTGTGGTGCGTCTAGAAATCTGCTGTCTAAACTAATCTTGTCTTCTTAATCTGCTCTGGAGTTATTCAGACATTTTGTACTCGGGGCAAACCTCGAGAGGAATTGCACCATGCGCGCAGTTTACTGTGGAACGTTAGAGTTATATTACCGCTTTTTATTTGTGATTCTGTTTGTCAGAGTGGGTGAGCGAGGTTTTAGATGTCTGATTTGGCCGCATCACTCCTCCACTCACTGTTAACGGCGACTGTTTCATGTTAGCCCGTCAAAATGCCACTGATCTCTCTTTTCGCGGCCTCAGAGGAGCCAGGCTGTGGGCACACCATCTGGCACTGTAGGCATCGCCAGCGCTCTGGCAGATCCTATACACAGCCACATGCATGCACACACACACGCACACACACGCGCGCACGCACACACACACACACACACACACACACACACACACACACACACACACACACACAGACAGAAACCTGCTTGTAACAAACAGACATACCCAGGAGATACTTTGGTTTATGCAAAAGGTCAAGCTGGCAAAACTTCAGATTTTTTTTGTTTTAGTTTTGGCAACACTTCACTCACATGCTTACATTCCTGTACCTGTGTGCAGCCATTAATTCACACAGACAAACACAGGCGTCCTCTCCATCCTCTCTCACAGCAGGATTTACCTTATTTCATATCAAAATAGAAGACGAATTCACGATTTTATCACCTTTTTTTTTTTTTTTTTTTTTTTTTAAGTCAATCTCTGTCAGTCCGGTGTTTCCTTCCAATTATTTGATTTTAAAGAGAGGTTTGCAGAGGCCAGAATGAGTAATGAGGTTAGAATGAACCTCTGGTCTGTTCCTTTATGGCCATTGGCCCTGGTGTGACTTTACGGTGGTTTTAGTATAACAGGAAATGAGGTCAGCTGAGCTTCCACAGCACCTCCTTAGATCCACCACAGGAAATGCATCACATGTCATCTGTGGTCGAGGATGTTGACGTTGTCATGGTTTTTAGGCATTTTAGTCCTAAAATAGGCCTCTCTGTTAATCCCCTCTTTCAGAGAGCAAACGCTACACTCATCCCACCATCCCACTGCACTCTATTCCTAATCTGTAAATAAGAGTTGTTTCTTTTCATTGCTTTCGACAACATCAACCAAACATGAAAGCTTATTTGATTGACGGTCGACAGACATGCTCGTAGGGTTGTTTCAGACCAAAGTAAAGCTTGTGCTGCTAAAAGGCAGGACACATTTGAAAAAAATGGACCCTTTTAGTTTGTGACGCAAAAAGAAACGGGCTGCAGAGAGTGAAGAGAGTAAATGAAGCGACAGAAACACGGGTAGCGTCTCCAAAAATGATTTCTCTTTTCTCGTGATGGCTTGGAGCCACAGTGCTAACCTTCAGTCTCACAGTCTTGTACGTCTGAGTAGGATTGTGTGATATTTTCTGGTTTTTATTGCAGTCAGAACAACGTACCACGACTCTGTGTATTTTCTGCCAGTTGCAAAAAGCCCACCAAGGGGGTCATGCTCTCTTAATGACTGTTGTTTACGTCTGTGTTGCGCCTGCCACTCTGCATTAGCCAATGAAATGCTGTCGAGCCTATGGGCGAGAGGAGCTTTGGTCTTGTTCATATGAGTGGAATGGGATTGGACAGACGTGAATGGAAGTAGGTGAATCATAATGCAAATAAAATGTTGAGGCTGCTAAGCTATGCATGGGTTTACATGTTCATGGATATCTTTCAGTGCTGCCAGGCTTTGATTTAGAGTTAAAATGAGTTTCTGGGTGAGAGTGTGCTGAGAAGTTGTGTATAATGAATAGCAAGTGGCACGTCTTTGCAGAAGCACAGAGATTGGGACAAAGAGGTTATTTTGAGCGCCTCAGGAGTCGAGGACGGGACAGGACAATTTGTCTGAATGTCAGCGACGCTTTCGATCCCCTTGTCTGACCGTACGTTTGTCTCTGTCTTTCACCGTCTTTCTTTGACAAACAGCAAGCAGTGGTTATTTACTGATATGTGGTTTTGAAGTACTATTTGTGCACACGTTAACATGCACGCAAACACCCATTATGGGGATGAGGGCTTGCAGTCTTCCAGGCTACTCGTCCTATCTATCAATAATCTCCATGTTGAATGAGCAGCTGTGCTGCTGTGACTGAAATAGTCCAGCCAGTTCCTGTAAGTGCTCCCAGTCTGATATCTGCTGTTCAGCTCCTTCTACATGGGGACTGTGCTGTAATTAAGGCTAGTTTGGGAGTCTGGGTGCCCCTGGGTGGCTGGAAGTAGGTCACTGGCACAGACTACTGAGATTCAGGCGCATTGGAAACGGTGTGTGTTTTCATGTGTGTGATGCACATTTTGTTTTTGCAGCTCTCCTCGTAATCATTTTATTCAATCACTGTCTCAACTCATTGCCCGAAATGACCATTTTGATTGATTTTAGTTTGAACGAAGGTTATCCTGCTTTAAAGGAAGTCGGCCACAAATATTCACAACTGACTGTCCACAGCCACCTTAAAAAAATATTTATGCCGTGCTGTGACTTCCTTTTGTGCCTGCAGATATTATTGATATCAATAGCAGACTGGATCAAAGATCTCAAACTCATTATCTCCTGTCAGCCTCCATGGTGGCTACATCCCTATCGAGCTTTTATTGACAGGCTCTGTTTGTTGTTGTAGTTTTCTAACGCCCTTCTCAGATTTGTTCTAATTTTTATTTCCAAGTGGGTGCACGCGTGCTTCCCATGTGAGGGGCTTTAGGGCAATGACGCAAACGAGGGAGAGAGGGAAAGAGGGAGGGAGGGAAAGAGGGAGAGAGGGACGGAGAGAGAGAGGGAGGGAGGGAGGGGGAGAGAGAGAGGGAGAACAAGGCTGAGATGAGAGATTGAGATAAAACAGTCCTTAGTCCATCACTCATCCAGAATAATGAGAACAAATTTCTGTCATGACTGATGCATCACGTATGGGGATGGATGCATATGCTGTGACTTATGCGTTTATTCTTGTGTACCGCAGGATATCGTCTGGTTATTGTGTCAGTATGTTTCCACTCTAATTGACTTTGTTACCATGGGGGAACCTCTCAGGCCAACACAGCAGCTGATGGATATGGAGCAGGGTTTGCCACACAGGAGACGCTTGCTGTTCTGAGCCACTCCGGAAGATTTTTGTGGACAAGAAACATGGTCGTATAACAAATTCTGACGATAAAAATCTGCTTCCACACATTCCTTTTAAAATAGACAGATTAGTAAGCCAAGGAGGAACCTTTAAATTTATAGACCCTGCATCTAGATCTAGAATACTCATGCCTGGTAATATGCTGGATGTTGTTGGTGCATGTTCAGCATATTACAAATGCAGTTACAGTTAAACTACTAAGATTATTAGCTGCAAAGTCTTATTGAGAGGAATCAGATGATCTCCGTTTCTTCAAACTGTGACATATTATTTGACATATAGGCCTATTTTAACAATTACATTATTGTTTAAACATAAAGCCTAAAACAGCAGTAGATTTTATCAAAGGTTTTTCAAAATGGAGTAAATATAACTGCATTTGTCTTTGACTAATTCCAGCTGTGGATTAATTAATTGCTCGAGTGGTTATTCACAGCAATGGGAGCCGAGTGTGTGGGATTGATTTAAACTAAATACTACAGTTCCCATATTTGTTGTAATGAAGCAACATGTTTCAATAGTGTTTTTAAGCTCTGAGAAATAATCCATTCCAGGATTTGGCCACACAGATAACACTTATTAGTCGGGGGGGAAAAAAGTTGTTTTTTGTTCTTTTTGAATTTTCTGACACTACGAATATAAAAGTCGTCTTCTTTAAGCCCTCTGCAGCAGCTTCTTGAGTCTAATGAGACGAGAGGTGTCGGAGAGACTGAGAAAAAAGAGAGGCAGGCGAGCAAGTAGAGACAGAGAACAGAAGAAAGAATTAGAGTCAGGCAGAGTACCTGCGTGTTGTTGAGCCAGACTGTAGCTGAGAGGTCCCACAGAGTCGGGCCTGCTCACACTGGTATAATAGCCGTGTTTGATTACCTAGAAACGTAGACTATCCCAGCACTTACGTAAGACCTGAAAGGCCAGTAGAAAAGTTGCACGGACACCCTGGTACACGCGCACCCATGCACACCACAGCAGTATCATTCTCCTTTTTTCATTTGACATGTTCGATAGTGACGTGTGGAGCGGTTGCTATTTTCGACTGGGGGGGTCGAAGCATCACTCTGAACCTTTCTGCTCAATCAAAGTCACCAAATGGTAAAATCTGTGTCCTGTCTCGGGTAACGGCAGGCGCGAAATCCCAGTCAAGTCGGTGTTGAAATCTAACACTCGAACAGAGGCTGAGCACGGCTCGACTGGGAATCGGCAGAATGTAAATGATTGAACAGCACCTCTAAGTGGCTGCGGGAGCTCGTCTGACGTACACAGTCATGCCAAGACTGAGGAGACACGGGTTTTAAATGATTATAACTCCGAACGCTCTCCTTTCTGACGCTGCGCACTGCTGTTGCACATGAGATTGTCTGTTGAGGGTTTTCTCCCGAGAGTGGATTGAAAGTTTTTTCCCATCTGCAGTAGAGCGACTTCGACCAAACAAAACCTCGTAAAGGAGCGCGAATTCTGATGCATTTAGTTTTTCTGGAGCTGCAGGATGAAGGCAACAATATGACTTTGCCGTTGTGTTTTTTTTTTGCACATCCATGTTACGATGATTACATTAGGTGGCAGATGCCTAACTGGCAGTAAGCCCGCGTGCTGCTGCTCTGCAGTGGTCGGCCGTGTGTGATGCTGCTGACTGGCTGTTTGGATGGCCGATTGACCAGCTTGCTGTACTGCAACGTGTCAGTGCGAGTTGTAGTTCTGCTCCTTTTTCTGTGTAGGGCAAGGTTTAGTGCAACGCTGCCACTGCGCCAGTCATATTGCTTTACACGCTACAGTAGTCCCATGATCCTCCGGCCCTCTCGTGTTGCTGCGGGGGTGTAATCCAGTTTCAGCTGTATACACACTTTGTAGTTTGTTGTGGCTCTCGTCGCTCCGTCGTCCGTGCTCGATAACGTTCTCTAGAGTCGACGCTCGGGGTCGTTGCTGGTGATGTCATTCGATGTGTTATTGGGTGTATTGAACGTTCCTCTCTGTCTTCACAGCTCTTCAGGGAAGTCAGAATAATGAAGATACTGAATCATCCAAATATAGGTAAGTTTAAACAGGAACCTGCAGCAGCTTTCTCAATCAGGATTTGTATTACCAATTAAACCAACTCCCTGCAACGAGCTAAACCAGAATCATGAGTCAGACTTAGTTAATCCAGTTTGTGCAATTTGTTTCAATGCTGCTGTTTTTTTTTTAATGCAGAAAATGAATAGATTTATTCATGATATTTTTAATGAGATTTTCTGTTCTCTGATTATTTTCAAAAAATAAGAGTATTGTAGAAATCTTAACAGTAGAATTAGTTGCATGTAAATGCTTGACATTACTCTGAAACATGTTGGCCTCCTAAATGGCTCATTCCGAGTTTTAATGCTACGGGGTAGTTTAACCAGACCAGTAAACCCAAGTAACACCAATTCAGAAGCTCATTTGGTTTCTAAATAGTCAATTTGTTGTATACCTGACTACTTTTTCTTTCCTTTTCTCCATCATCTCCTGCAGTGAAATTGTTTGAGGTGATTGAAACGGAGAAGACACTTTATTTGGTGATGGAGTATGCTAGTGGTGGTAAGTAAAGCACTGATTTATGCCTACTAAACATATGACATTTCCTTGGTTTAAAGAGTGTAATCCTGCTTTAGAGCAATGAAATAAGTATCCACACAGACAAAAACATAGTTAGTATGGCATACCATGATGTCATGTAAGTTTAAAGTTGCCTCTGATGTAATATTTATCACAGAAAAGCATTCGTCTTTACAAACCTATAACTTTCATCATTTTAAATACTTCAACGTAAAACATCACATTTGGTGAAGCCTAAATATATGATTATGGTGTCCCCAGTTGTTCTATGGTAAAATTATGAGAATACACTTACTGATTATGATACATGTCTTCTTTCTACAGGAGAGGTATTTGACTATCTAGTGGCTCATGGCAGAATGAAGGAGAAGGAGGCCAGGGCCAAGTTCAGACAGGTGAGTCATCAGTATCACTCGTTCCTGTGTCGTCACTTCCATTACTGGTTTCAGAGGGAAGACTGCATGCACCAAGATCAAGCTTCGTCACCGACTGCAGAGGAAAGATGGAGCGCAGATAGCTTGGTCTGAGAGTGCTGGTTGGGGGACTCAGAGCAACTTCCTTATCGATGCTGCTCTGACACCTAGTGGTGCTACGAGGGCAACAAAGCATCCACAGCAGTTAGTGGGTCCAGTGGGTCTTTAATGCCCCTGAAAATGAGCAGATGTTTTCATTCTTTCTTTTTTTAATTAAATTTTTTATTAGAGTAACATAAGCGAGATTTCCTTGATAAACCTGGTTTAAAGTCTCTCATGGATGGTTTTAGATGACTCGGAGGAACTGTGTGTGACACAGTGTCGGCAGTTTGTCTATCTGTTCGTGTCATAGTACGGCTCAAAGTCCGGGAAGGTTAACGTGTGCGTCTGTGCGTGTTGCAGGTGGATGGTTTCTGTCAAAGAACAGCGTGTTTTCTGTTTGATGTATGTTGTTGCTATTGTGGCATATGTTAGTGGGATATCCCTGTCAACTGTCAGAGCAACCCCTCCCTGTGTGTCACAGGATTACTGTGATTTCGGCATGAGAGACGGTTGGTCTTGAAATATGCCCGAATTCACTTGCAGTAGGAATACAGTTCATAAAGCTCATGAAGACACTAGCAGTCTCTGCCCCTTTGTGAAAGCAGCAAATAATATCATGCCCTTTTTCCCTACTGTGGACTCAATAAAGTTTTCTCAGCCATTACCAATATTGGAGAAGTTAGCAAAAACTTGATCATCGTGTCCTAAAGATAACTACGAGCACTCTTGTTTGTTTATTGCCCCAAAGTTTGAGGTAAACCGTCCTGGGGCTAAAACCTTACAAAACAATTAACACTCAGTTTCAATATGTTGTGCTGTGGAGCATCAGTAATTAGCTGATCAATCAGTTCGTCTCTTAACAGGTTTTGTTGCTTTTTCACATATGAATGATTGAATGAATTGAATATCTTTAGGTTTGGGACTGCTGGTTGGACAAAACATTTCACTTTTTTTGCTGTTCATAGACTAAGCAATTAATCGAGAAAATAATTGACAGATCATAATGGAAAGAATCGTGTGTTGCAGCCCTGGTGTGCTCTTTGTGTCCATGTGACTTTACAATTTTTTTTATTTTTTTTTTTAGATCTATGCATCTTACAGCAGAGAACTATGTAACTACAGTAGTGACAAGCACAACGTAAATGACTTCCTTTCTTAATATTTGATGTGCCTGAAGTGTCCTATGATGCATGTTTGTATTTCAGATTGTGTCTGCAGTGCAGTATTGTCACCAGAGGAGGATAGTACACAGAGATTTAAAGGTGAGGATCTGGACTCTGACCCTTTCTGATCTGATTTCTCCTTACTAGTATCCCTATTCAGGTGGACTACCTTTTAGAAAACCTTCTGTAATCAGTCATGTTCTGTCAGCGTTGATGATTTGACAATCCACATGGTGTTTCGCCCTCTTCTTCCCACCGCAGGCAGAGAACCTTTTGTTAGACGCAGATATGAACATTAAGATCGCTGACTTTGGCTTCAGCAACGAGTTCACCGTGGGCAGTAAGCTGGACACGTTCTGCGGCTCCCCGCCGTACGCTGCTCCTGAGCTCTTCCAAGGAAAGAAGTACGATGGTCCAGAGGTGGATGTCTGGAGCCTCGGGGTTATCCTCTACACGCTGGTCAGCGGATCGCTGCCCTTTGACGGACAGAACCTAAAGGTGGGCACTCGTCCTGAGAAATATCACCGTTTCTGTGTTTACATTGACCGTACAATGGGGCAATTACCTGAAACAAGTTGTTTCAAATTCTGATTCTGTAACCACAAAGTCATGACTAAAGCACTTTTCACACGTTATTAAAGGGCTCAGTATGTTTTATGTAAAGTAAAATACACATCATTTAAAGTTATGGTCAGATTTCACTTCTGTCTTTTAAATATTCCCCTTTGTGCAGTCAGATAACGGAAAACACCCATACGCTGTGTTTGCAAAGGGAGAAGTACATTTTTCTGCCATGTTTCACCAACAGGTTTAGTTCCATATTTCAAATTGATTGTGCTGAAGCATACAGGCTGCCAAAAAAAACTACAGTCCGGACTTACGACCATTAATTTTCCCTAACTCAAAGGTGTCGGTGTGTTCCAAATGAGCATGGTTGTTTGATGCGTCATTCGAATAGGTCAAAGGTGTTTTTATACCTTTTCTGAACAACCACCAGTGATAAACCCCCTAAGAAGGACATAATGTCACGACTACAGTGTCGGTAGTAAATAAACATGTCGCAAAGGGTTTATAAAGGAAGGAAATGTGATAAATGCTACAGTTTCTTGTCTCATAATGTAACGTGTTGCAGTATCTAAATGCTTACAGGCTGGACTGTGCTCGTCTGCAACATTTTTATTATTCAAAACATATGAATAATATGTTTCAGTCTGAATTTACACAGACAGCAAAGTCCAAAGTGAATATAATGTGAACTCAGGCCATTTTAACCAAGTTGGGGTGTTTATATGCAAAACTCCCAAACTAGGTCACTTTAATGTGATTTAATGTCAAAGTAAGAGTGGAATTTCCTGTGTCAGTTGTTTGGAATGAGATATTGGAGATATTAATCAAACCTGCTTTAATAATGCAGCAGTCTGGAATATTTAGCAAGATTAAGTGAACGTAGCAGGTACATTTTTAATTCATGTTCATAGCTGAGCTGATTGATCTGTAGTCATTTTTAGGTGCTTAATCAGTATTTGTGTATCAACAACTGATAATTTGATCATATGTAATATGGAAGGTTAATGTGCCGGTGAACCCTCGCAAAACAAGCTGAAGGAGAACAAATACTTCATACCAAATCTACCAGTTGGCCGGAAACCCGACTCCAAATGAATCCTAATTTTGCTCCATATGTGCTGACTGAGTAATTAATAATAAAGCTGCTCCTTTGTCGCTGACTTCGGATTTGGCTTTCTCTTTCTGTGTGCAGGAGCTGAGAGAGAGGGTGCTGCGGGGAAAGTACCGTATTCCTTTCTACATGTCCACAGACTGTGAAAACCTGCTGAAGAAACTGCTCGTGCTCAACCCCGTCAAACGAGGCAGTTTGGAGGTATTACCGCTGTTTGTATTGGTGCATCTCGCACAGTTATTTGCTCTCCGCTCAGAAAGCAGCCGGCTCGCGGTTGCACCGATGTTCGTAATGGGTTTGCATCGAGATTGTTGCGCGTCATCTGGAAGCACATAATTGATGCTGTTATTAATTATGAACCAACAGAACACGTCAATTTATAGCCTGTCAGATGGAGATTGGGACGTATTATTCATCCGAGATCAGAGAATGTTCTTGCATAATTCTCTGGTAAAATCATTTACAGATAACAAATGGAATTTGTTGAAGCACTGTAAGAAATACAACTTTATTAATTCAACAAAGTGCTCCTCTGCTGTACATTCTCTGCATCCTTTGTTTGGGGCTAAAGTTGGTTTCTCCTTTGTTATCATACATATTGTCAGTTCAGTTCATGTCCATTGTGTCCGGAGTTGACACCGCCTCTGCACTGACAAACAGACTGAAGTTCAATAGTAAAGATTTCTCCAGCAATAATAATTGATTCCCACTGTAGTCACACATTTCTCATTTTTCTGGTGTGACGGTGGCCTCGCCCCAAACTGTCATACTGTCTAATTAGCAGACATGAGTCACGATTAATTATCTGCTTTTAAAAGATTAGCAATTGAAATTGCAGTTGGAACTAATTGTACTGGACACACATGAAGTGTAATTGTCACGTTTCTTTGTCAGCAAATCATGAAAGACCACTGGATGAATGTGGGTCACGAGGAGGAGGAGCTAAAACCTTACATCGAGCCAGAGGCGGACTTCAGTGATTCATCCAGAATAGGTGTGTGTGCGTGTGTGCGTGTGTGCGTGTGTGCGTGTGTGTGTGTTGGACTCTAATGCTAACTTCCTGTACTCCATCAGAGCTCATGGTGACGATGGGTTTCCCTAACGATGAGATCACAGAGTCCCTACAAGGCCAGAAGTACGATGATGTCATGGCCACCTACCTGCTGCTAGGCAGAAAAGCTCCGGATGTGAGTTTGTGTATCATCGTGACATCATCACCACCACTTAATGCATTATGTCATGTGACCACAACCCTCATCGTGTGTCTTTATGTCGCAGTTTGAGGGGAGCGAGCCTGTGACTAACAGCATCCTGGGTCAGCGACAGCGACCGACGAGTGACATCAACAACAGCTCCAGCATTTCGCCCGCCCATCCCAAGGTCACACGCAGCATCTCGGCCAATCAGAAGCAACGCCGCTACAGTGATCATGGTGGGGATGATGATGGTGGTGGTGGTGTCGTAGAGAAGCCAAGTAAAGTAACCTCGTCCTTCCCAGCTCTGAGAGTGCTGATGGCTGCGTGTTGTGTAGGGGGAAGTTACTCTCAGTCACTGATGATTGATCGAATGATCAGATTCCAGTATCTGATGTCAGCTAATGTGCTTCTGAGCAAGACATCAGAGCACTGCCAGCTCCACCGGTTTACCTTAAAAGCTGAGTAAAACTGATTAAGCTTTACAAAAGTAAAGTTTTCTTATAGCATTAACTGTTTTGGTGGAGAAGAGGCAAACATCAAACCTAAACTGACTAGTGTGTTCGGTTAATGTGGCCTAATGTTCATAAACAGTCTACTAAAATGCCCAAATCAGTGACTCAGCCTGAACACTGCACTTTGGTTGTGTAGCAGCTTCCTCCTATGTCATGTGGGACCATTGTATCTGGCGCCATCTTCTGGCTGGCTGCTGTCCTGCAGCTCCCTCAGGAACAGCATCTCAAAGCATGAGGAGGGAAAAGCTTTGCTTCGTACGTGCTCACCATGGCTTCTTTAGCTGTACAACTTCTGAAACAAAGTGTTGTTGTTGTTGTTGTTGTTGTGTATGACGTCTGACAGGTTGACGATGTGTAAAATCTGGGCTTTGAGTGGCTTTGCTTGATGCTGCTGTAACAAAGACTGTCTGTTCCTTTACTTCTAAAGCCTCCGATATAGTAGCCGCATAAGTGAGGACTTGTTCTGCGAACAGTTTGTAAATCTGGTCCCGTACACGTGTCCCTCCTAGTGGGCCCATCTGTGCCGCCGGCAGTGCCGTACACGAAGCGCGGCCAGGCCCTGAGTGTGGAAAGCGACCACAGGGAGGAGTGGGACGGAGCGCGTCGGCTAGAGCTCAGCACCTCGAAAGGAGACGTTCCCGCCTCACCACTGGGAGTGCAGGAGAGGAAGAAAACTACAAGTGCTGTGGGGGTGAGAACGCTCACACATGCACCACACACACGTCAATAAATACGTGCCGTCAGATCCGTGTTTAAAGGAGGGATGGATATCGAAGTAAACGGCTTTACATTTTTGCACCACATCAACTGCCTTTTTTTTTTTTTTCTCTCCACAAGCAGACAAATGGTTCCATGACTCGGAGGAACACGTATGTGTGTGAACGATCCTCCACTGACCGCTATACAGCTATTCCCAATGGCAAAGATAGCAGGTAAATAGAAACTTTCTTTTGTACGTAAAGGATGACATTTTGCTTGCCGTGTTCTCGGGGTTTATAAGATTATCTTTGCCATTTAAAAAAAAAAAATATATATATTTATTTATTTTTTATTGAAAGTTGCACAAAATTACACAAATTTACAATTCAGGAAGTTTTTGTGTAACATCTCATCCCAATCCTTGCGTGGTAATCGTCTCTACCCCTCGACCCCAGTCTAACCGAGGTGTCAGGGAGCACGCCATCGACTGCGATCAGCTCTACACGACCTCGTCACACCAAGTCCATGTCATCATCAGGTCATCCTTCGAAGAGCACACTGCCCCCCATTGATGACAACACGGAGCTTAAAGCCAGGTGAGCAGCCGGTCCCGACACCATCGCCCGCAATAACAGCCGCTACTGGCAGATCACAAGGGTGACATTTGCTTCATGGAGCACGCTGATATGCTGAATCTTTCGACACTCCTACTGTTTGCAGCTCCTCTCCGCGTGGTCCCTCCACCTCTCCGTCTGCACACAGTATTAGCACCCCAGAGAAGAACCGTTTCCCCCGTGGTACCACCAGTCGCAGCACCTTTCACGGAGCCCAGCTTAGAGACCGGCGCAGCGCCACCTACAACGGCCCGCCGGCTTCACCCACATTGTCCCATGACACGGGGGCTCTGGCACAGCAGCGCCGGGGCACCTCCACGGGAATCATCAGCAAGATCACCTCCAAGTTTGTCCGTAGGTCAGTGAAGGCAAAACGGCCACAGAAATGATATTTTGGTTTGTTCTTCAAAGTTACAGTACTTGCGTTCTCTCAGATTTTTGACAAACACATTGAAGGGGTCGGGGCAAATTTCATAACTCCCATTTTTTTTTTTGAAGCCATTTGGTTGAGAGTGTTTTTGTATTAATGCCTGTAAAACCCACAGGAATGAAATGCCATACTTTCCTACTTTATACTGCCGTATTGACTAATGTGCTGGTATTTATTAGACCGTTAAAGGGAAGGTTTACTCTTGAAGTAATCTTTTTCTCTTTATTAAATCACTTGTAAATTTAAGACAGCAGAGCGCAAGATCTGTTCCAAATGGTGCACTTGCACTCACTATTCAGAGTGCGTAAGTGTGTTGACACCGTCAAGTGTACAAACATGCAGTGTACTACAGGTACCTCAGCGGTGCAATCGTAACCGGTCCACAAATTAAGTGCGAAACGATGGACACTTCACACTCGGTGGTCGCCGTCACGGCTACGTAGCAGAAAGGGAGGTACCACTAACGTAAAGTACTTTCCAATGAGAGCGTGCCACCGTGCGGCTGTTGGAACGGAGCCATCGGCGTGCTTGTTGTGCGAGTTAAACGGAGAGCACAAAAACACGTGCATTTACGGGTAAAATAATTCAAGCCGGCAGATGTGTCGGCAGGTGAGGCATTCAAACGCTTACGGTTATTTCCAGTAAGCGCAGAACGTCAGTGTGCGATTTTTAGAAAACACTACGGTGTCGAAATTCAAGTGCTACACGGTGCACCAACATGTCAGAGTACCGTACGCGGATGTACGATGGGAGAGTACGTCGTTTGGAACACGGTCCGAGAGCCTCCAGCTGTGCCAGCAGCTCTGTGAGGCGGCACTTTCGCACTCGGTGCTAATATCAGCATGCCGGCGTGCTCGTAATGGCAACGCCGGCTGTTACGTTCACCCTGTCACCGTCTTAGTTTAGCGCGACGACGTGTCGACATGGCACAAAACGCAAAGTACGGCCGAGGCGGACGTGAATAATTTGGTATGCGGCAGTAAACGGAGATTCTCTGCTTACCTTCATGCAGCGATACGAGGGAACAAAACTATCCGAGTGTTTGAGTTTGTTAAACAGATAAATTAAGGAGTAACAAAATTTATTCTGATTTCTTTCTGTAAACTTTTCATCTCACACACTCTCTACCTCTTTAGCACGCGCGCGCGTGCACACACACACACACACACACACACACACTTTTCCCAATCCTTGCTGCCTATTGTACAGCCACCTTTGCTGTCGACATGACAAGCAAAGGACTGACCCCTCCTCATCCATACAGCAGTTAGCTCCTTGTGTCACCTTCACGCTGGCCCGTCTGGTAGAGGCTCACAGCTTTCTCTCCTTCTCTTCCCGCCTAGAGCTCTGTCTTTCAGGTCAACCCGGAGGTAGGAGAACATAACACTTGCTGCAACCTGTTCCCCCCCCCCCCCCACCTCCCCTCCGTCCATTTATAAAATAAAAAAATAAAAAAGAACAAACCTCTCTGTGCCCACTATAACCTCGGCCCGTGTTTCCTTAACCCCTTCCGTACTTGCCCCACTACACCACATCCTTGCCTACTGACACCCTTTGCCATGCCGTGTATCTCCTTCCCTTGTGTCCACCGCCTCGCAAACAAACCTCATGGCTCACCAGCTTTTTCTGTACTAAGCCACCAGATATCTGCTTCTCAAGGCGCTGGCTTTCCTCTCCTTACTGTCCCCCCCCGTCCTCACGCTGAGATTAAGGGAAAAGACCAGGCAATTTACAGGGGCCGAACCAACGATTTAGAGCCACTTCTCCGTTCTTTACAGATCCGCGGGGATTAAGGAAAAGTAGCGTAGATGGGATGATGCCTTTGGTTTAAATGTGAGCTATAATAGATTGTACCAGCAAAAGGTCACATCACCTCATAGTGTGCTGAACCCTGATACCCAGGAGTGTGGAATCTTTCCTGGCATGATGCCTGACACCCCCCTCTGTGTCCAGGGATGATGCGGGTGGTGCTGGTAGTGGGTGGGAGGAGGGGGGGGGGGACCCATGTTGACGTCAGCTCATGGGAATAACAAGTCTGTTCCTTGTTTATTTCAGGGTGCCTAGCGAGGGAGAGGCCAGTGCCAGGACAGAAACACCAAGGTGAGAATTTGATTATGTTGATTTCACAGAGAACCCGTAAAGCGATCTCCGCCCCCTTCAACGTCTCTCTGTCTTTCTCCGTCTCTGCTCTTTCTCTCTCTCTCTCTCTCTCTCTCTCTCTCTCTCTCTCTCTCTCTCTCTCTGTCTGTCTGTCTTTGTCTTCTGCTGCAGGAGCGTGTCCGGTGATACTAAGGAGGACGGCAGCCGGGACTCCAAGCCACGCTCCCTGCGCTTCACCTGGAGCATGAAGACCACCTCCTCCATGGAGCCCGCCGAGATGATGAGGGAGATCAGAAAGGTTCTGGACGCCAACAGCTGTGACTACGAGCAGCGCGAACGCTTCCTGCTTTTCTGCGTCCACGGCGATGCTCGCCAGGACAATCTGGTCCAGTGGGAGATGGAGGTGTGCAAGCTGCCCCGCCTTTCGCTCAATGGCGTGCGCTTCAAGAGGATATCGGGCACGTCCATCGCCTTTAAGAATATCGCCTGCAAAATTGCCAACGAGCTCAAACTGTGACGGCAGATGGAGTCCCAGTCAGTCTTTGGTGAGCTCTGGTCACAGTCTCATCTCATCACTGGATTAGTGTTGACTTGCAGGACAAAATTCAGCACTGAAGGTCCTCACCGCGCAGAATCAGGGCGGACTCGGCTGGTAACGTGCAATACTGGCCACGAATGTACTGTACAGGGTAGTGGATCGGAGAGATAACGCAAAGGTTTAACCTCTGTGACGGAGAGATCGCAAAAACAGCTAACCCTCACCCCCTTTTTTTTTTGTTTTTCTTTTCTTTTTTTCCGTCCGGCCCTCTGTCTCTCTCATCAGCCCGCTGCTCCACGTCAGAGGACACATTCATGTAACACATGCAGTATGCAAGCGAAGATAACCATCCTGCAATAATGTTTTCAGTCTCTTTTTCTAAACGCCTACTACAAGATCTACTCTCCTCGCTGAATAACCATTAAAATTACTGTAAGCTAAAAAAATAGCCGCTTTTCCACCCGTGTGAAGTCAGTATATAGATCAGACTGGAGCCCATACTAAAACTATGTAAAAAGAGAATTGTACTGTATGCATAACATCTGCAGGTACTGTATTGTATATTGATTTTGCGTTCTGTACAGAATTTTATTGTCAGTGTCTTTTTTCATGGGATTTGATTTCTTTCCTAATATAATTGATGTCTCTTAGAGCATTATTCTTTCAGTCTGAGGGTTTTTTTTTTTAAGAGCCACCGTATGAAAATAGTGTTTTTAATTTTATTTAAAGAGCACTAAATTATTTTGTGGAATATTAAGGGATGTGTTCCCTTGCCTTTTATGTTATATTTTTTTGCCTACGGAAAAAAAAACACTAAGTTGCACCACATAGACTTGAGTAGTAACTTCAGTTATAACTGAAAATGTGTTCACTTTATTTTCTCTCAGCAGTAGGTAGGTGATTTGGAGATCCTGCTGCAATTGCACAAGTTTTCCAGGGTGATGTGTGTGAACATGAGAGTATGCACCTGTATTTCTTTCATGTTAGTTTGGTAGTCCTCAATTACAAAAACAAAAGCAGGGTTTAAATTGGTTTACTTTAGAAAGCAACGGACAGGATGTCTTTATCCAAAGGACTGAAGATGCATGAAAAGTCAAACGGTCACCTCGAAAAGAGCAGTTTTTATCGCGGAGCCTTTCTAAAGAGTCTGGTTTAGTCCTGCCACCAGTGTGATTGTGCAGGTACTTGTGTATCTCCTTGCTTGTTTTTTTTTTTTTTTTTTAATTAATTTTTTTTTTTTTTTTTTATTCAGCGAATTTTATTGTATTTATTCCATTACATTGTAATGTGCTGCTTTGTAGATTTGAGGCGTGCACTTTGTTGGAGAAAATAAAAAGGATTTTATTTGTTTGTATTTATTTGATTTGATTTCTCAAATCTTTCATAATTACACAACGAACGTAAAGATAACGTTACCTCAAGTAAGGAATCAGATTGGTGTGTGTTGTTTCTGTTTTGTGGACCGAGTGTCAGCATGCCCCACTGAATCCATGTTATGCTACACAGCTCAGATGAAATGTTCGCCTTTATTGACTCTTAAATAGCATGATATTAGTCCTAATCATGAAACAGTTGATGGATTTTTGCACACGTTAGCCAAAGGTAAAGCATTATGAACAATATCTTCAGTTTGTCTTTTCAGCGCTCGTCAGTGTTTGGAAAATAGCTCCGATAGTTCCCAGTTATGACAAACTATTTTCAAGACTTTAAACATCATACAAACCATTAACGATAAAAATGTGAGCTAAACAGGTAGACTCTCATACATTTCTGTTGATATTTTTCAAACTATTAAGCTTAATTTTAAATCATTCTCTGTAACAAATGTATCCTACTGCCATGGTCCCTCTTAAACTTACAAAAGCTTCATTTACAAATCTTTTAGCATACAAATGGAAAGACAGGAAAGTGTAAACATTTCATTTTGGCAGATTTGTTCAGTTAAACATGTTAATAGGTTAAAAAGTTCAGTTTTATCATTACTTTCTGTAGATAAATATATGAGATTACAAATGTAGAAACATTGTTGAGTGACATGGAAGGCTGAACACACAAAAAAAAACATACAGGCCAATGTTGGAATTTATGGATTAACGAACATGGATGTCACGTTAATCTGGATGGGACGGCCTGGTCATGCATTAATGATTTGGCGACATATTGGGTCTAATCCTAACTTGAGATACATGCATTGAACTCAACATGCATCTCAGACAAATATATTTGGTCGAGATACATGCATTTATCTTTAAAATTCATCGTGCGCTGATTTCAATCGAAGGTTTTAAAAGTGAGTAGGAGTAATGCCCGTCTTTCTCAAGTTAGGATCAACACATTCAATGTGTCTGCTGCAACCGCCTTCTTTAGACACAAAAATCACTAAAATAACCAAACAACCAATCAGACAAAAAAAAAGAAAGAAATGATCTCTCAGTCGCTCAGATCAATGACCAGGTGCTCATAGATCTGAGTTTTGCCTTTGAAACTGGAAGCCAGCAGGAACTGACGGTTGTCTATGGAAACTGGAGAGAAGGCCCGCGGCGCCTGGATGTTCAGCTCCTGGAAACGCACAAACTCGCCCTTCTTGGCATCCCAGCGGTAGACTTGGGTGAAAGAGTAATCGCTGCCCAGAATGGCGTACTGCCAGCTGCCCACAGTGAAGGGCTGGAACACCATGGAGCCACGAGAGGGCATGGTCTGCAATTCTCTGAAGAGGGCCCCGTCCCAGCGCATCACTTTGGAGTCCCCAATAAAGCGCGTCAGGCAGATGAAAAGGTCGGATTTGACCTGGAAATGCTTGACGGCGTAAACATCCTCCATCTCTGGGATGTCGGTGCGTCTGTCGAACAGCTTGGTGCTTTTGTTCCACTGGTAGATGACGGGCCTCTGGGAGCTGCTGGACAGGATCAGATGAGGTTTGGAGGAGATCTCCATGTACTCCACATCAGTGTCGCGGTACCACGGGTGGAGGGACTGATGAGAGTAGAAGCCGTTACCGTTCCACTTGTAGATGGTGGTGGACCCGGCCTTGGAGCTGTCCGCTATGATGAAGAAGGATTCTCCATCGATGCGGAAAGTCTCAACATCGTTTGGTTTGCGGATTCTCAGGATGTCAATGCCTTGGAGCTTGATGAATTTGTTAGCAGAGGTGTCTCGCTTGTAGATGTGTGAGCCACCAAACAGCTGAGCCACGATGACAAAGAGCTGGTTGTCAATGACCAGAGGTTTGCAGATCACTGTGGATGTGCCTTGTGGAGAAAAAGAAAGTATAAAAAAAAAAAAAATACAGCTTCACTTTGTCTTGTCTCCATCTAGTGGTTCTTCTTCCAATCCCACAGTTCCCACCCCTCGTCTCAAACTCATACAGCTCAATCACAACTACATCGCAGGATATTTGAAATGGCTTTTACTCACTGTCGATGTCGTCGAAGTTTCTGAAGACCATCTCCACGTGATCCCACTCTAGAAAGCTGCACTTCCCAATGAAGGGCTGGGCGAACACCACATACTGGTCATTTCCGAAAGAAAATGCTTCCACCGATATGGATTCAAATTTCAGAGACTGGTAGGAAGCAAACTCTGAGAGAAACAAAACAACAAAAACAAAAACAACACTTATATTAACTGAATGTCCCGAGAAGCTTTAAAAGTTGGAAAATGTAGCTTTGGTCTGTACTCCACCTGTGGTGATGCAGTCGAAGGACTGCGACACCAGGTCGTTGATCTTCTTGTCCAGCTGTGAGGCCGGGCCTTTACAGTAAATCTGATCCACGGTGGCGTTGGTGCTGTATATCCACTCCACCAACCACTTCAGCTTACAGTCACAGGTGAACTGGTTCCCCCGCAAGTCTCTGAAGGGACAAAACCACCAAACTAACCTCCAAACCCTCAAAAAGCCAAGAGGAATGTGCTCCTCTTTCTGAATGGATTTAATTCTCAAAAGCAGCAGTCACTGAAGTGTGACTGCGAGCTTTGCTCTCTGGGCCCCA
Source organism: Embiotoca jacksoni (assembly GCF_022577435.1). Taxonomy (NCBI): domain Eukaryota; kingdom Metazoa; phylum Chordata; class Actinopteri; family Embiotocidae; genus Embiotoca; species Embiotoca jacksoni. Next base: position 9,337,281 of record NW_027185252.1, on the reverse strand, counting down.
CGGCTTCACTCTGTGCTCTCATTAACATCAAGACAGACTATGAAAGAGAACTGAATATCTTCAGTGGGTGATAGATTGCAAACTATCTCTCTTCCTCACTGCCGCATGTAATTTTAATGGCGTTAAAAGCACGAGCTGCCCACACATTTTTCATCCTCTTGCTGAAGTGGACTTATGATACAGTGCTCTAGAAATAGAAGACAGTGCAGAAAACTCATTGTTCAAAACAGAATACATTATAGGTTACGTAAATTAATGAAATTCATGTCTGTAGGCAAGAAAAAAAATTCATACTTACACTTTTGTCAAAGCCTCAAGACCGTTGAACAAGTCTTTGGGTATAGTCTCCAGATTATTGTAGGCCAGACTCCTGATATAGAAGAAAAAAAACACACCGCTTATTGTTCTGATTTCATGATTTATTCAAAGTAAACTTCCCCCTGTCCTTCCCTCCTCATACTTTTAAACTCATACACATACCCCCCCTTGTTATATGTTGTAAGCGAAACTTTCAGTTCTTTAAGAAATGTGGATGTGTTAGTGCAGTATTTCATCACAGAGGAGTTTATTGGTTAAAGAGCTTGGGCACATACTGCCACCCTGCAGAGTGAAAGCAGGAACATAGCTTATTGTGAGTTTGAAGAAACATTAAGCTATTTTTAGCTCTGCCTACTCAGCCATTTTATTTTATGGCTTTTCTCTGCTACAAAAAAGGGCGAAAAAGTAAACCTCTCTGTTGAGAAGGTCGATGTAGTTTTATTTCATTTGTTTTCTCAGAACCTTATCTTAAATATCTTGTTGATGTCCAAAAAAAAAATATTTTGTGGCTGGCTAATTTATTTTCTCTCGCTTTGTCTCAAATAAATGAGCTTCACTGTTGTTTTGTCAAAATCACTGAAGAATTGTCCAAATCCAGACAGGCTTCATTTGGCACTTTGTGTTTAAATGTTGTGTTGTTTTTGATTGGTTTTCTCGTTTGAATTTGCACCACCTCGTGTCCGACAATCAAATCAATGTGCATTCCTCTGAGCAACAACATAGACAAAGAGATAAGCTATTTAAAAAGAGTTATTCAGGAACCAGTGTTAAAAAAAAAAAACTGAACACTTAGCCCTGTTGTTAGTTTTATCATCACTCAGCATGGAGTCAACCAGAACGTAGACTTGGTTTAAAGTTACGGGAAAATCTTTTTACTGCAGTCAGCAGTGATCTGCATATTAAATCAATTTATTTGGTGTTTGTGCTTTAAAATCAAAACATTGAAATCTTAATTCAAGTTATATTGAAGATCTTTGATTCAACTTTGACAGTAACCAATGTTCAGTCTAGTGGGAGGTTTACACGGCCCAATTTACATTCATTTCAATTGTCCTTTTCAGCTTTGTTGCCCAGTTTAAATTCAATCAAAAACAAATCGAACGTAATAATTCACATTACATGAATGAAGTTAGCCTACATTACTTACTATATCAACACGGTAACTCGTAATTTGTACCCAATTACGTTTCCAAAGTAACACAAACACTGGACATTAATAGGCCGGTGTTGGTGGTGCACGGGGAGACCGCACCGGGCAGTTCCCGCTCATTTGAACTCCTCGGCTGCTGAGGCTCTGACGGTGAGCCCGACCTCACGTATGTAACTCTGTGATTCACGCCAGCTGCGTTGGTTTGACAATCTGAACCAAACACGGACGTCATTGTTCACCTGATGGTGGTTGTGATGCTCAAGTGGTACGGTGTTGTAAGTCACGTGGAGCTTGACTTTAGTTAACATTTGGTGCCTCAACTGCCGCCTGTGGGAATCTTTTCAGCTTTGAAAAAAAAAAACGTCTTCAGAGAGCACAAAAAGTAGAAGACGAGGCTCACCTATTTCAATAAAGTTTGGAAACTTATCTGACCCGGAAATGAAATGGGGATTGGAAGCACCCTTTGCTGAGAAAATTCCCTTCTGCAGGGGAACCTGTGTTGAACCTTTATCAGGCTACAAGGCCAACGTGGACGGCGAGTGGACTGTTTGGTAGCCTATATCTTGTGCACTGCAGGTTGCTGTTTTGGTGACGTTTTAGGTGTGTATTTATTCATTCACTCATTTTTCGACCCCCTTTTGTCCTGTTCAGTGTGGCGGGGGTTGCTGTAGCCTATTAGCTATCATTATTTGGTCTATTATTATTATTATTATTATTATTATTATTACACAAACAGTACGCTAATGAGGCCCAACTTAGGTCAAGACTGCAAATAAAACACCAGAAATGTACACAATATGGGGCTTAATTAGCCGATAAAACGCGCTGTGCAGTGCGGTGGCGGGCATGCGTGGTGCTGCCGTTGCTATTTTGCGGTTACAGTGATTTTCTATGCCTCCTTACAAAAACCAAAGGCCCGTTCATTGTAAACATATTAACAGCTGCACAGTGTTGGGAGAAATGTCTTCGTGGCGTTTGTCAGAGTTTTATTGGAACGGTGATTACCTGCACACAGTCTACTCATACAAACAAAGCTTCAGATTAAAACTGGCAACCAGTGTTTGTTAGATTTTAAATCAAAACCAACCACAAAATTACACCCACATCTGAATGTTAGTACTATATATATATATCAAGAAGGATTTTTTTTTTTTTTTTTTTTTTTTTTTTTGAAGTACTCACAGGTGCACTAAGGTTTTCAGTCCACGGAAAGCATGTGGTGATATCGACTTGATTTGGTTGTTTTCAATGAATCTGAAAAAGATATTGAGAAAATGCATATATGAAAGGAGACAATCTTCTCTTTAAAAAAAAAAAGAAGAAGCTTCCAGCATCAAATTTGTATCATCTACTCACAGATACTCTAGATGAGGAAGGCCGAGGAAAGCATCCTCGTTTATAGATTCCAGGTTGTTGGCTGTGAAGAGGCTGTGCACAGGGACCTCAAGTTAATATTATCCAGGAAAACAACAAACTGCCTTCCCACAAATAGACCCATCTGTTTTAACCCAGGTGCTCCGAAGACAAGGATCAATGCTCTGTGAGGAGTCCCACGGTGTTTGTGTTGAAGGACAATGTGCGTCGGGTCAATACTCCACCCCATGAGACAGGATAATGGGGGGGAGTCCCTCTTCAAGAGGAGGAATTCCCCGTAAATAAATCTCGCTTGTTAATCCAGACGTGATTACCAAAACGCAGATACGTTTTTACTTGGATGAATTCCCATGACATGAAAAGGCTTGTCCAGAGGGAAGACATTTAGAGAAGTAATTCTATAAAATGCTTCTTTTTTTGTTGTTGTGTGTGTGTGTGTGTGTGTTTGAACTCCTAAATCCAATCAGTAGCTGCGTGAACACTCGTTCGTGTGTAGCATCAGTGGAGAGGAAAATATCTTGAACGTTAAACATGGCGTTGATCAACTCACTGGGAACTGACAGCATGCAACAAAGACTGACGAACAAAAAAAAAAAAGCTCCAAAAGAGACATTTCTCACAGGAGGTGCAGGGCAGGCGTGTGGATGAAGCTCTCCTTCGGGATTTCAGTGAATTCAGACTTGACGAATGATCTGCGGGAGGAAGAAAAAAAAAAAAAAACAAGGAACAGACGCACACGCACTGTTAAGACTTCATGCGAACAGTTATTGCAGCCTGTTCCTTGGATATGCATTACTATGCAGCAGCAGCAGCAGCAGCAGCAGCAGGCAAATCTACCAACAGATAGAACCGAGTCTGCTCTGTAAATCATCGTAATGGAAAACACTGGTCTGGATTTTTGTTGTTGTTGTTGTTGTTATGAAACGGTAATAAATATGACTTACAGTGATATGACATCGGCGGGAAAGCTGCGAGGGATCAGTACTGCGCTCTCGCACAAGGCGTTATCTTTGGTACACGTACATAATGAGGGACAGCGAGGCTGCCTGGGTCTCTTGCTGTCCACTAAAAGTAAAACAGACGCCGCCACAAGTAAGCCAAGCCAGGGCGATCTTCTGGGTGCGTTTTCCATCCTTGCGAACCGCTTCGGGCACGACTTGCGCGTCGAGCAGCCCTACACATGAACCAGGGTCTCCGCTGTGGTTCCTCTCCCACTGCTGCTGAACTGGAGGCCAAGCGACGCGCTCTCCGCTCTTGTTTATCTCCGCCAAGTGCCGTGCGCCACCGCCGCCGCCGCCGCCGCCGCTCTGGAGGTGATTCAGCCGGGCGTCCGCAGCGTTGTAATTACACCTCACCCCAGGCGGGGGGAAAAAAAAAAAATAAAAAAAAAAAATCTATATCCTCCGTGACAAAAACAAAAAAACCTAATCAAACGCCTGGCTGTATTATTGGGGCTCAGGAAAATACCAGCTGGCGCGGTGACAAACGCGGTGTGAGGGCAGGTGGGGATCCCAGCGGGAGCAGACGGCGCATCTCCATCCAAAAACCACGCCTATGATTTCAGCAAACGCCACTCTCTCTCTCCGTGTCCAGATCCGCCCAACAGGCAACGGAATTGTGTAATTTTTCGTGAATCAGCTGGAGAAAATGAAGCCCTGAAATGAGCCAGCGGATTGCTGCCTGCGGCGCAGACGCACACGAGCTTTCTATGCGGGGGAGCGGGTGGGAAACCCGCCGAAAATTAATTATTGCCTAATCATGGCAATATAGTCGGGCTATTGGCTCCTCGGCTTTCACCGACTACATCTTTCCATGACAGAGCCTGCATGCGGCATGATCACGAATGTCACAGCTATCTGCACATTTTGGGTGCATTTCCTGGTTTGCACCCGGTTTCCATGACAACTGCAGGATGCTAAATGTTTCAGACCCAGTGATGGAGGGGTGCGGGGAAGCCCTCCTGTCACCCTGACATCTGCTCTGCTTCAGTCAAACGACCCCCCCCCATCCCCCCTCAGACTCCTCTCACACAAAGGACAGGTTAACACCGTGTCTTCTCTAGGCTTTTCTGCAGGACACCATGTTTATTTCAGAACCACGTCCCCAAAAAAAAAAAAAAAAAAAAAAAAAAAAAAAGGCCCCCCTCCATATTTTGTATGCTTCTCGACTGTAAAACATTATCTTCAGTTTTTATGACCGTGTTCTCTACTTCTTGTGCCAGATGTGACTTAGTAGCTGGCTCCTCCGGGAGCACTGTAACGCCGTCTACTTCTTCTTCACCATCTAATATCTCGGATCCCTCCGGGGTTGTAAGATTAATATGTTTACCCACTGTGGCTGGCAGGCCAGCGTGCGTCAGACCCTTCTGGGAAGAGACATGTGCAGGGCTTTTTAAAAGGTCTCTGAATAAATACATACTGTTCTGTACCTCTGTCCCTGATGTGATTGCGCCATTTGATATCCAGCGCCTGTTTACCATGATAATACAATTTTGCCCGTAAAAGTGAAAGCATGGCATTTAGAGGAGCTCTGAAAGGTGTTTCACGGTGTCGTGATGTACTGTTTTACAGGGACGGCCGAAAGACTGAAGCTATTAGACTGCTTCTTCTTCTAAGAGGAAAGACGGAGGGAGAATCTGGACATGGGACAAGGTAACAGGGAGGGACATAAAGTAATAAATGTGTTTTCTCATACGCAGCTATTGGACCAAACCGGGGAACACTGGATATTATTGTTGTGCTGCAAAATGATGGGACGTGTCTGTGCTTCATAAATGTCACCATTCATCAGGAGAATAGAACAAAGACTGTCCACCAATGTTTGACCGCAGTGAGTCCAGAGAGTTTAGTGTTTCTCGCTTTTAGTGGAATTCTCGGACGACATTCCTGGAAAACACGTGGCTTCACGAACATGCATCTTCAGCTCAAAAATATTCACATGAAAAATAAATGTATTTCATGTGCATAGCATTCAGCAGGCAGGTTGAAGGTGCAAAGCCAGGCAGGCTGAGGCAGTTTTCGCTGATGAGCCGACCTCTCCACTAGAGGGAAATATAGAGCAGAGGTAGAGAGCTGTCAGAGGTGGATTGATTAATGACCTCTCGGCTCTTTAAAACTCTTTCCCTTGGATTTCCAGCTGAATAGGAAGAGCTTTACTTAGAGCGTCGTGAATTCCTTTATCTCTGCTGTCTTATCGCAAGTTATTGTCATCATGATTATTAATACAATTTAAAATCACTGTTAATTTGAATTTAAATTCATACATACACAACAACTGTCCTTATCTCTTGATAAAATCCAGATTTATGTTACAGACTAGAGTCGGCGGCTGTCCTGCACCAGCAAACTGGGTAAAAACACCTGTTTTGCAGGTTGACCTGGGGACCTGACTGCTGTCTTAAGGTGTATCGTCAGTCCACAAAGCAGCCTTACCTCCTATGACGTGACCGCCGGCCATTTGTAAGTGAGATATTCTCTGCTTCTTACATGATCTATGAAGTTTGCCCGCCACCTGTCAGTCACCTGCCTGAGCCAATCATCTGACCAGGATGATCATTTATGGCAGAGACACATGAGCGCAATATATCTTCTTAAATATATGTAATATATTGCAAAAGCCTCCTGACACATAGCGGTTTATAGTTAGTGCAGAGAAATAGAACATTTTGTTTTGTTGTTAGAAAAAAAGTGAGACTGATATTTGAATCTCCATTTAAATACTTTGAATCCAACAATTTAAGAAGTGTGGGTTGGGTTAGTGTGGAGGGACTGAAACTGCTCTTTTGCTCTATACCTTCCCAACTGAGGCCAAACAACAAGCCAAAGGTCAAAGGTCAAAGAGCATGATAGGTGTGTATACTTTTAAAAGAAAAGTGAGGCAGAAAGATGCAAAAAATGCGTCCTGCAAAGGGGGGAAGAGATTGATACATTTCTTGCTGTAATCTGGGATTTTAAAGTCACTGCATGGGATTCATGTTTTCCCCTTGTTCATAAATATACGAGGATGCAAACATTTGATGAATTTTTTTTTTGCAACGGTTGCAGTCGCTGAAATTCTCATGCTGCTTAAAGCCACGTCTCTCTGTCTGTAAATGACGACCCCCGTGTGCTCCACAGTGTTTTCACATGACACCTTCCTGATCTGTAAATGCCATATGTGCTCTGGTCACGCTGACTTATGAGCAGGGTGGCAGTATCTTTACTTTATGTAAGCAGGGGACTTAAAACGGAAAGCCCAGGGGCTTTGAGTGGGCTTATAACCAAATCCAATTCAGTCAAATCTTCTTACATCTCTCGCCCATTTGCCAAGAACATATGCTCATAGCACTGCTTACAATAAAAAATTTTTTTTAAAAAAGCCTAATATTTCTATTCACATCAATGCAAAGCGTGTAGCTACACGTATGTACTCTTCATAACGTTTCAGTTCAGTAGTGCTTTTGGCATGTACAAGATTAATGTAAAATGGCTGCTTACAGAGAATCATGTACAGACTGTATGCACTTAAACAAATAGCTTTTTGTATCAGAGGGGAGAGGACCTAAATATTACAGTATATACAAATAATAATTAAGGGATTTTGTGCGCGCACACACACACACACACACACACACACACACACACACACACACACACACACACACACACACACACACTGACATACTGACACACTGACACACTGAGGCTAAGCTGGTAGAGCGGGTTGCCCACCAATCGGAAGGTTGTCGGTTCTATCCCCAGTTCCTCCAGTGCACATGCCTAAGCGTTCTTGGGCAAGACACTGAAGCCCGAGTTGCTCCCGATGGTGTACCATTGGTGTGTGAATGTGTGAATGTATTCCTGATGGCGAGCACCTTGCATGGCAGCTCAGCCTCATTTAATGTTAACGTGTGTGTGAACGGGTGAACAGAAAACAGTGTAAAAGCGCTTTGAGACCGCTAAGGTGATAAAGCGCTATACAAGTGCAGACCATTTACCATTTACACTGTACAAACACACATCCAGACGTCCAGAAATGCTTCAGCGGTCCTGCCGTCCTCGCAGATAACACGCGTCTTTGACTTCCCGCCCTCTTGAGCTGTGAAGGAAACAAAAGAGACTGACAGTGAGACACAGGTGACGGTGCACACGCAGAACAAGCGGAAGGTGCGCGAACTCCAACATCGGCGCTCACTTTGATCGCCTCCCTCCAGCTTTTTCTTCTCGTCTTCGATAGCCTTCACCTCGGCCTCGTGGACATCTGCGAGAGCTCTCCACCTGCCCCCTGTTGATAGTCAAGCCCTCGGACACGGGGGTGATCTCTATGTGGAAGCGAGAAAACTCCTGCAAAAGCACAACAGAAAAACATTTTCAGAGAATAAAGAAAAGAAGGAGAGACTAAGATGGAATTAGACATTTCATTGGAAAGAAAGCAACATAAGCATTTATGAACAATAACAGATGTTTTTAGTTCTTGGCACCTTGTACACAAAGGAGCAGACAAAGTCGATGAAATCACACTGCATCGTGGGAAGCTCAGCTGCATAATTTCTGTCCATCATTGGCTGAAAGAGGAAGAAGCAGGAGATGGTGAATATTGTTATGACCTCATGACAGAATATGCAATGTCAAATACCCAAAAATGAAGCACTTACAATTGGCTGCTGATCAAGGAATATCCTTTTGAGGTCTCCCTGCTCCCAAAATTCAGCTGCCACCATCAGAGCAACCTAAAACCAGCAGAATAATGAAAACCAACGTGCGGAGGAGGATTTAAATTTGTGATCAAGTGTGAAGAAGGAAACACACCTTGCTCTGAACCTCCCATGGCTTCGTAATAGCTGACAGGTCACAAGCTGTCATCATCATCGCCGTGCAGAAAACAGACCATTGAAGGAGATTTTGAATGAAGGCTGAAGCACCAAGATGGATTCAAAACAATGAAGAGAAATGGTCACACGACAAAAGTAGAGAAGCATTTTAGTTTACATGATGATTTCCAGGGCTTACCAGAAGTTTGTACATCTCCTTCTGGTCACAGTCCTCTGGCTCAGAACCAAACTTCTCTTGAGTGCACTGTGGGGGGGGGGGGATGACAGTTTAAATGAAGCTCGTGTGTTTTCAGTCTGGCTGGAATAATATGAGTCAAATAAGGGCAGCAGTTTACCAGAATAGTCTGCACATCATTTAGTGTGGCTTTTGTCTGGTACATGAGTACTTCCTGAGAAATCTCTTTACTCCACTCTGTCCTGTTCAGTTTGTCGTAGGTGTCGCTGTTTGGAGTGGACCAGCCGAGGAACTGTGTCAGAGCCTGGTGACGCTGAGGAACACAAAACAATGCATTTCATTCAGGTAATTTCAATCCTTATGAAGCTCTTCCACAAGTTATCTCGTATAGTTACATTTCAAATGCCAAATGAGAATATATACATGTAAATTCTAAGTTGTTGATGCATGTAAATTCACGTTATTTGCATTAACAGTATTATAAATGTAATGTGAGGCTTGAAAAGTAAGAAAGATAGAAATGGTTCGGCTCACTTCTGTAATTTCTTCATCGTTCTCGTCAAATGGTTTGCCATCTTTTCTGTTATTAAAAGTGGCAACACCAACAATTTCTTCCTTTTTGTTGACAATAGGGAGGGAGAGGACGTTCTTAATCATCCATCCGGTCTCATCCACCGCTTCTTTCTGAAAAAGAATCAAATCCCATCCAGATTATTTTAGTTAATTATGATGACTAAAACAGTGAATTTAATTCGACATCATTTATCAGCGAAGAACGTCTCACGTGGAATGCAAAGTATTCGTCTCCTGCAACGTTCATCATGTTGCAGATCTGAGAAATGTAAAAGTGTTATTACATTTGGAGATGAGCAGATCAGCCTCAATAATCATTCTACAGGAGGTATTTTACATCGATGTTTATACAAAATAAATAAACAGAAGGGGAACTTACAAATCCATTCTCAGCCACATATGCTGGGACTCCGCTGACCAGAGCCCAGCGGTCGGCAGGAGGGCCGCTGTGAGTTTAGAGAAGGGAGATGAGAATATAATTTAACATCTAAACCTAAATCTGTATAATCACGACAGACACAAATGCTGCAGCGCATCATGAAACTTAAGGGATAACTTTAATCTCCTCTTTGTCTTCCAGCAGGTAGTCAATAATCTTGTAGAAGTTGATTTCCTGAATGTTAATAAGAGTGTTTCTTAAATTATTATTATTATTTTTTTAAGTTTCACAAATTGTTGTAAAAGAATAATAATACAACAACAAATCTAGCGCTGGACTTACTCTACCATCGGGGGTCTTGGGCCCCTTGTATGGCTCTTGTTCTCCTAGTTTGATAGGCCACTCATCAAAGAATTCCTGGTGAAGACAAAAAAATTATGTTGGTATTAATAATGAATATAAACGCACAGAAGCTGCAGGATATGCCGCTGCGGGTTGTAATTTATGTCACATTAAATTGTAGATGAGACCTAAAGTTAAAGGCTTTCTCCTACGCACCTTCTCTTTGGTCATGTCCAGGAGTCCGACAGAGTACCTGTCACACTTGATAAAAGTCCTCACTGTGTTCAGGGCTTTGTGAAACTGCCTCTCAATGTCCGTCAACTCTTCAAAAACTTTGCCGGCCTACCACAACAATACCTATGGCAAGGAAAGGATCACTGATTATGAATTTCCTAGGAACTTTCTACCTATTTATTGTTTTCAGCGCAGCTAGAAATAAATATCTACATAATTAAAGAAAGCAGTCAAATATCTATTTCCTGGCTTCTCCTTGACTCTGCAAGCCGTGTGCGCTTGGAGAGCAACCGCAGTTGCAAAGTTCACATACTCGTTGAAGAGCTGTAATGGAAGAGTAAAGAGTCATATTGCTTTTTGAATCACATTCACATGCTGTCTTTCAATGTTCTCGAATGAAAACGGATTACAGTCACTTTCTCTGACAGGTCTTCACAGCTGATTAACCTCCAGAGTCAGTGTCACAGAGGCCATGAAAAAAAACCAACATCTGAGCGTCTCGCCGAACTGGATTATTGTCAGGAGTCCGGTTTTTTCCTCTGTTTTGCCCCTGATCACCTCTCCTCCTGTGTCCCCTCAGTCCCCTGTCTGCTTGTCTGTGGCCACGCCCCTCACCTCCCGTGGCCACGCCCCTCACCAGTCCCAGCAGATGCAGCCACTCACCCCTGATCACCACCTGCAGGTGTGCTGCATCTCCCTAATCACCTCCCCAGACTATATGTACCCAGCCCCTGCACTCCTCTGGTTGTTGGTTCATTTTTGTTAGTCAGCCGTCAGCTCTCCGTCAGTCCTGTTCCCGTTCCTCCGGCCTCTGTGCCCCCTGCGGATCTCCCTGTCAAAGTCACCAGTCGGTGGAGTTGCCCTCCCGACTCGGAGGATTGTTGACGCCGTCCCTTCCGCTGGTCTGCCGGCTGCCCTGCCAGCCGTGTCCCCCTGGATCTGTCGATCGAGTTGCCCTCCCGACTGGAAGCAAGTGGACGTGATAGGTGCCACCTTTTTGGTTTGTTTGTTTTTTTATTGCAATAAAGACTGTACTTTGGAACTTATTTCTAAGTCTGTGAGCTTGCATTTGGGTCCTTGTAAACACCACCACATGACAGATTATAAGATAAATTGTCATAACGGTGACCTAAAATAACGACCGAAGACTTTAGATGTACAGGTCAGAGACGGGAAACCGGTCGGCTAAAATTGGCCTTTTTCCAAGCAAGTCTAGAGAAGGGTGTTACCCTCACAGTGGATTTGTTTTTCAGCCTCAGTGGCACATTTTCAGTTCGTCAGCCAATCCGAAAGCGGGCTGTATTTGATATTTTTTGCGCGAGTCATTCCAGCAAACACGTACACCGTCCCCTCACCTCCCGATCGCTCTTGGGAGAACTCGTCAGCGCCTTGTTTGTTGAGATGACGCCGATGGGCTCCTTTCCGCTCGTAACAGGGAGCAGTGATCATAGACTTGGTCGTATATTTGGTCTGCTTACCCGCAAAGTCGCTGAAATGAGAATTCTGAAAACGAAAACACAGGAGAGTTGTTTGAGGCTAGGCACAAACTATGTGATCAAGTCACAACACGAACAGTACAGATGAAAAATGAAGGCACGCATGCTGCACAGGAGAAAGGATTAGCAGCATTATCACGATACTTTTTAAGACGCAAATCGGCATAAGAGATTTGAGACACTAAAGCAGAGATCAACTTTTAAGGTAATAGAAATTAATCATAGGCTGTACTGTTCAGACAAAAGTTTACAGTTCTTCAGACAAAAGTACGTAGGAGCTATGAAGTCACAATACTGTTGAAAGCCTCAAGATAATGGGATAAAAAAAAAAAAAAGTCAGAAATGTACATTTCTTTATCGGTGGGCACACTTTGGGCTCAAGAGCACCATATTTCTACAGAGATGTCAGACAGTGCAGTACAGGGTCACTGGGGTGAAACTAGACATCTGTACCACAGCCTCGTTTTTACACGCTTTTTGTTGTAGCATGTATTTTTCTTCTACATTTCTTAAATCGAGATCCTGCTAATCCTCTATGCGCTCACCTTCTTCACATCAGGAACATTCGGAGCTTTCTTGGGAGTGCGCCGTAAATCCGACAATTCCCATGTCGGTGGGGAAAACGGTCTCCGAGTTGGCGTTCACGACGTTCTTGTCAAAGTGAGAATTGTGCGTTACATCGAACAGGATTGTGGACAGCTCAGGTGTTCCATTTCGAGCCCTGCAGCCGAAGTAGCTGCACTAGGTCAGCCTGGAGCGGCAGAGCGATCCTCTGGAGAATTTTATGCGTGGCTTTCTCCATCGGGTTGCTGTCCTGCATCTCCTTAAATAAGCTCGAACATTAACTCGGCCTCCTGGATGGTGGTGACATCTTTTGTAAGGGGTCCTCACTGTGATCATAGTCTGGAAACCGTGTTCACTTTAATGTTTGCTCAGCAACTCCGAAGGGCGGACCAGTCAGCAGCCAGTGGCGATGGGTAATTGCGATGACTCTGAAATAGTTCCAACAATGGCGGCAGTGGAGTTTCCACTCAACATAAGGTATATGGTGGTCGGTGCTGATTGGTTTAAAGGCTGCGAGATAGAGGAGATGTATATGTGAACCAAGAAGTTCCTGGCCAGCATGAGGAAGGTGATGATGAAAATGGCGCTGCACATGATTAAGAAAGAAAATACCAGGACGAACATGGTACAGAAGAGCCTTATATCGTAGCGGCCGACTGGTGGTAGTCCGGTGAACCGTAGTGCTGGCACTTGGTGACATATAATGTGGACGATGTAACCTGATTGACCTGCATATCGATTTCCACATTGGGCACAGTATGCTTTATTATTGTCTTCAACATCCATGAAGTCTTCTCGGAGCTAAAATTGATTTGTGGCCTCTCAGAACCATTAATCACATTTATGTTTACGCTGGTAGAACTGGTTGCCCAACTGGTTGCCCAACTGGTTGCTCACCGCAGCCCCCCTGCACACACTACACGCACACGAAGTTGAGGATGACGGTCACCGCGTTGCTGTTTTGATTGGGCACGGCCATAGAATAGCCCGGACCGTCTCCACACTGACGGAGGCCAGGGTAGTGATGCTGCCACGGCCACACATTCGGATGACACAAAGCTCTGTGTGTCCGGGACACGGTCCAGCACTGCCACGATCACTGGGACCATGCTGACAAACAAAAGATCGGCCACAAACAAGTTGAAGGTCAGGATGGTCTTGTTGGCCGGCAGTCTGCGTTCGCAGGTTACCAGGGCTGCGGCTTCTGCATTTAGCCACAGAGACCAGGAGGACAGTCTGGACAATAGTAGTGGCAACGTGATCAGAGCGGTGCAGCTCAAGTTTTTGAAGTGGAGAGAGTTAGCGTGGTATTTGAGAAGCAAACTCTATCCACTCCTGTAGACTGCCAGAAAAGTGAACGTGGCGACAGATGACTGATGAGGCTTAAAGCGAGGAGGAGGGATGGAGGGGGGGGGGGGGCACCGAGCCTTTTTGATGCCTTGGGATACACCTGAATGGAAGCCAAACATTACAGGATGCTCTTAATGGTGCTAGAAATATTTATTTGACAAATTCCTAACACAGCTCTTCCTTTCTCTGACAGTATTTGTGCCCTGTCTGGTGTTGATGATCAACAAGGCCACAGGGAAACCCCCCCCCCCCCCCCCCCCTTGGTGCCAAATTTGCGTCTCAGACAGGCTAAGCTCATATTCTAACTTTCCATGAAAACATTTCTGTGACAGGTCCCTGAAAGGTACAGCGAGTTAAGCTCTGTCTAAACCATATTAGGATCTTTTTATAAAGCGGTTTGCCGAGGTTACCCCTCGGTGTCACGTTTCCTTTCAAAGCCCACATCCACTGCACACACCTCCGACTGCTCATATTGTCAGCTAGCAATACCTAATCCATGTCCTTATATAAAACAGGAAAGGGATTAATTTACACAAGCACTTTTGAGCTATTCATCTGGTTTGAACAATGTGAGAGCTGGGAGAAGGACCCGCTGCAGTATGATTTGAGTTTCACGTAAATTGTAAAATGTATTATTTACGAACTAAGGGTCAAAAGCAATAACATTTAGAAACAGCAGTGCTTTGACCCAATGCTAACGTGCTAGTGTTTAACAGGTCACCTTTAGCAGGCTAAAAGTTACAAAAGTAGTGGGAAAATTTGAACTGGCGATAGCGCTTGATTTAAAAAGTCCGGGAACCACCAAAATCGCAAGGCTTTAGCTTTTCACAAGAGATCTTGAATATCTGTAAAGCCATTAAGAAAAATCCATCCAATTGTTGTTCATTTATTTCAGTTAAAAACCAAAATTATTAATCATTTTTAGTTTTAACCGAGGAGGCTTGAGAAAAAGTCAGGACATCATATACATTGTTACAGCTGTAATTTGTATAAAATCAGTTTTATCCTCATCTAGAAACATGAAAAGCTGACTCAACAAGTTCTGACTCTGAACACAGGGTGGCGCACAACAGTGCAGCTAAGCTCTGTGATGGGATACGAGTGTGGAGAAGGATGCCGAACGGTTCAGGTGAGCATGAATAAAGTGTTTAATTCAAGGTTATACAGCACACTGGACATTGGCTTATTTGTAGCTGAGAACATGCGTCTCGAACAAGTTCACTTCTTTCACCCCTCAGTGACTTCACGCTTCTGTTGAAAGTCACCTTTAAAATATCAAAGAAATCCATCCAGTTGCTCTTGAGGCATTTCGCTCTGCACTATAATTTTATACACGGTTGCATATGTTTCGCATTCCTGCTCACTCGTAACAGCCGGTGTGCTCGACCAGTCCAGATATAACACACTGCCGGTTCAGGGGAAATCGCCGCGCACAGAACAGAACGGAGAGGCGATGTGACCCTTTGCACGGTGCATTTATTGCTCGTTACTCCTTTCAAAAAGGGTGAGCAGCAACAGTATATATATATATATCACCAGCTGTGAGCACAGCTGCAGCTGCCCTCTCTCACCGCGCTAGATGAAGCTGCGGATTATTGCATTTGTGGCTGAATCTTTGGTGTGTGGATACGTGGTTTGCGGGTTCACTTGAGATACTCGAAAAAGCACAACCTCGGAAACTCAACACTGTCGTTTATTTAGAAAACTTGCACCTGTCGTTTCACAGCGTGGGTAGAAACTACTCCGTATCACAGAAAGTACAGAACAGAAGAGGTTCTCGGCTCGGCTCAGTCTAGACAGATTTCTAGGTGGCTCATCAGCTCTCTGTAGTGACTGGCTGGATACTCGGCTTGGCAGCTTGGACACTCCAGGAAGCTTTCATCCATCAAGTTGCCGTGAGTCATAGATGCCCAGCCGTCGCTGGAGAGCTGGGAGGGGCCGGGCATCACTTCACATGCGCTCTCATCCTGCTGGTCTCTCTGACATAAACAGTGTTATCCATCAGTTACGGTTACTAAGTCGGTTTATTAAGTTTTGAAATAAATATGTCATCTTAACTAACACAACTTAAAGCTGCATAAATATATATATTTTTTTTTTATAGTAAAAGTGCAGGTGATAGCTGAAAGGGGGTCAATACAAAAAAAATATCACCCTTAAATGATCACTTCACTCTGCAGTGTTCCTCTTGAATACAAGAAGCCTTTTAGTCTGTTTTGGATCGTTGTTTTGGTTTTCCAGCACAACAGCAGACAGCAAACGAAGTTAGAACGACAATAAATGAATGATAATGTTGTTCAATATGTGCTGGATGTGTAAACAAAAACAAAAATCTATTAATGCAGCTTTGAGTTTCATCACAGATACTCATTATTAATCTTGTCCTTTGCTCTGTTCATGCCAACCTTTGACCTTTGTTTTGTCACAGGATCTTTTTTTTTTTGCAGCGTCTTCAGAACTCTGACCATTTGCTTCTTTAAATATGAACAATTCTGCTTCTCATCCTCAAGGTCTTGTGAAGAAATCTTTATCTAAAATTCAAAAAGTTACCATTAATGAAACCTGTAACACTGTGTACTCTAGGTATGGGTGGTATAGTTTTCAAACAGAAAGAATATCTCCTTTGCTCATGTGAGGACTGGCTTTAGAAGGAAGGCAACGAGGTAAACGGCAGAATATGCCGGCTGCAATGGACGATTCAGGTTTGTAATCTCACAGAAGGACTTACTAAGGGTGCATTCACACTTGGTCATCTGTACTGCAGTGGAGAATACGTTTCAGCCCCAAGTCCTTTATTTTTGAATGTGTGAACATTGCGTGGCATAACGCAGCCGCCGTACCGAGATTCATGCCCGGGTCTGTTTGAAAGGGTTGAACTCGGCTCTACGCCAGGTGTGCTCGAGTGTGGCACACATCAGATGTAAAACCAGCTGTACCAACTTGTACTGCTGTTGACAATATCACATCGACATTTCTCAACAGTCTGTCGCATTTGCGAACGTGAATACGCTTCTCCGCACCTCCTGTCTCCTCTGAAATGAGGTTTGACGATCGGTGAGTTTGCTCGAGTGTCCTCCGTGTCTGCGCACTCGGAACAAAAACAACGCGAAGTAGTGCGCCGTCGTAAAATTACCTGTAGGAGCTGTATCGGTCGGATTTGGGGAACATTTTTACTGCGTGTACAGTACAAGTGTTTTGTGGGTGATGACATAAGTGTACTCGGAAACTGAACATTCACGTGATGTGAACGCGGGCCCGCATGGGGGAGTTAGCGGAAGGAGCGATCGTGCTTGGGCACGGCACAGATTTATCGTACTTAATGTGGAAGCCCCCCCCCCCCCCACCCTCCCCCGTAGAAGACAAGAGTTGTCGATCCCCTATACAGTGTAATAAATCTGTGCCAACATTAAGAGTGGATTGGAAAAGAGACGATCCCTAAATCTATCTGATACTAAGGTTTTCTTCAAGTATTTGGGGGAAGGAACTGAAAGTGAGAAAACCGGATGCAAAGTGAGTTTGCCCGTCATACCTGTCGCTTTAGGTCTGCAATCTCTTCCTGGCCTGCATGGTGATGATTTAACATAAACCTCTGATAGAGATTCGCCTGAGAAGAGAGCAGTTTTTTGTCTTTTTTGAGGGATGTTTCTTTCCTCGTGAGATGATGCGAAGATTCATGTGACTTGCTCACTGAGTCGTTTTGAGACCAATGAAGATGTACCTGCAGCTCGGAGTTCGCCGACCTGCGCCTCTCCTCCTTCAGCCTTTCCTGGAGGTCGTTGGTCTCGTCCCTCAGATGTTGCTCTTCAACCACAGTGTAATAGTGATCTTCCTGTGAGCTTTCCAGTCTTTCAGTCTGCAGCTGCTGCTTCAGCTCCTCCACCTCCTTCTCCCTTTCCTTGCACCTACACATCAACTTGTCATGTAGCTGACCACCACGTATCCCTTTCCAACTTCGACTAGGACCATATTATCTTTTTTTTATTTTTTTTTTTTTATCAGCAGCAGACATACCAGTTTTGGGTGTCTACCAGGTTCTGGTGGATCTTATCAACCTCTTCTCTGAGCACGTCCAGTTCATCTTTGGCTTTTTGCAAGAGTCCTTCGTAGTGCTCCTTCATCTGTCTTATTTTCTCCTCTGTGATGAGCGAAGATTTAACAGAAGAAATTGGAAAGATTTAGATACACAATCAAAGATGTGAAATACAGCATTGATTCTGAGAATGCAGTGCCAGGCCGCATACTCTGTGGTAGTGGGCCACTAGGGGACAATCTTGATGTCTTAAAAAGCTTGTTGCGACAGTCTGTTGTGTGTCCGCTGCCCACTGTCCCTTTTACTCACCGACTGAATGGTCCTCATTGTGCTGCTGCTGCTGTGAGCGGGGCCGACTGGCTTCGTTCAGCTGCTTCTCCAGCCACAACATTCTGGCCAGAATCGCCTTCACATAGGCCTCTCTCTGCTGGTCATATTCCAGCCACTGCTTGTTCTTTTCCAAGGCCTCGGGGGAATTGAATCAAAGAATGAGAAGCACATAACCGAGACGGACAGAAGGAGAGTTATGCCAAGGAGATGGCACAAATACTCAGCGAGACGTGTGTGCTGTGCACAGACACGTCTCGTCACGGAGAAATAAATGCACACACACGGAATAAAACTGACTCAAATTAGAGAGACATGGGTTCGACCTTTTCTAGCTATGGTAACAACTAAACACTTACATCTCTGAGGTAGTTTTGGTGCTCTGTCGTAGTTCTAGTGGTGGCGGAAGCCTTTTCATCTGGTGCAGAGTCCTATCAGACAAGAGACAAACAAAGTGCAGCATTACGCATTTTAAAACAAACAACCCCTATTAACACTCCCTCTACAGCTTTAATGAAAGAGACAGCTGGGTGGCAGCTATAAAAGATCCATAACATCACTGTAATGAGTTTGAGATGCTCTTCACCAGGAAGTGTTTTAAAGAGAAACAACTCTTGTAGGTTCATGTGGCTGTTAAGAGAAAACTGTGACTCGAAAACAACTGCTGCCATCTCGTGGTCTAAAATGGTTCGCAGGCAAGAAGGAGGCTCATTAAATCAAACTCCCTGAGCAGCAACTCAACAAACCCTTTTTTCACAGAGGACATTTTACACTAGTAAAAGCATGAGTGTTATAAAATAATAATAATAATAATAATAATAATAATAATAATAATGGCTTATTGCATTAGTTTCTTGGTCCTGGCATTGTGCATGCTGGCTCACTGTCATACTGTCAAGACACTTCCTACTATGTCAAGTCAAAATGTCTGTTGCGAAAATGGCTTATTATGTGCTGTCATTCTGGGCAAAACACTGATATTTATTGTTTTGACTGTGATGGCTGTCACTGTGATATTATTATTGACAACATCAGGACATTTAAACGAGAATTCTAGCAGAAAAAGTACCATTTGTTGCGACTTCTATAACTACACATTACCGTGTTATGCGTTACCAGAAGGAGTGAGGTCTACTGCTTATACATATTTCAAATCGAGTCGTATCTACATTTCTCCCATGATAAGAGTCATTTATATCAAAATCGAGCCTTGCTATACCTGCTTCCCCGTAACTTTGTTCTCGAGATAGTGACACCGAGCTGAGACGCTCACAATCTTGTTCTTGATTTCTTCGATCTCTTGGCAGTAACTGGATATGCTTCTGTCTCTCCTCATACTCACTACCTCCATCGACTTCCCTTCTTTTTTACACAGCTGCTCTGATGCACTTTTCTCCCGTTTAGCCGTCAGCTGCTGACCACCCTCGAGCCTTCTGGTTTCAAGACAGAGGAATCTCTGCAAGGAGACAAACGGCAATAAGGTGAGGCAGTTACTTTATTAATCCCAGACTACAGCAGCATAAACAACATAAATAAGCGGTTTCAATAACATCCAGCTATTGTAATACCAAAAAAAACCAAAAAAAACACAGACTAAATCAGGTGAACTGAGTAAACAAGGGTTTTTACCTCCATGAGCTTAATGTACTGTGCGTGTTGATGAGCCAGCTCGGTCAGACTCTTCTTCAGATACACGTTTTCCTCTTTCAGGCTTCTGACCTGCACGTCCAGCTCGGAGTTCAGCTTTTTCTTGAGGGTGCCCTTCAATTTAGAGGCTGCCATCATCTCTCTTTGTCACCTGTTCACACACATCACAGGACACTTGTCAAAAAAAACAAAACAAAAACAAAACAACACCTTCAGGACACTGAAGGTCAAATGTAAACATTCTGAATGGGTCTTTTGTTTCGGTTCAGTTGATGACATTTAGACCGGCTTACTATACAAACCTAAAGGTCATATTGGTTTTGGCGGCAGCAGCAAATTATTAGTATTTTTTTTTTAAATTTTTTACCTTTTTTTTAAATTACTTAGTTGAACACGTTTCTTCATCTGTCAGCAAACGAGCTAATTTCGCATCGTTGGCGTCATTATAAACTCACGTTGTACAACAAGGGTTCAAACTGGACATTGAAAGCTGAGTTTTCTTTTACTTGACTTATTTTAAGTAAATCTTATCTTGCTCAAAAACTGCTTCTACTTTGTCAAACTCTGGGACGGTTTTTGAAGGTCAACATCAAGTTGCACAGGCTAAAACGCAGCTAATGTTAGCTGCCACCAAGCTACAGCTAACTACGACCTTTCACCTCAGGATATATATATATTATTATTCTTAACTTCTCTAAAGATATCGTTTTTTAGCAGCTAATTCATTGTTTGTTACCTCGGGAGGGCGGAGGTGGTCATATGGTGAATTACGTTACTTTAAATGATCAATTTGCCGCTGAGGGAGGAGCTCCGTTTGAAAATGATGTCAATACATCTGTTGAACAACGTAATCAATTTAAGTTATTTAATATCTTATTAATGCACGCGGCGCTAAAAAATAAATAAAATAAAATCGGAAAAGTTACACAAGGAAAAAAAAAAATATCTTGATGAATATAATTTGTTTTGGATAACGAGTAGTGCAGAAAGGGGCCATTATTGAAAGCACCACTGGGGGGCGCTGCAGCACAGCAGAAGAAGAGCGGAGTTGCTCTTCCCTGTATGGTAAATTAATCAGCCTTAAAGCATAGTGATGTCAAGCAAAATTGAGTCATACGTATGAAGTAGCCTATTTCATAATGTAACGAGCTCGGGAGGTTTTCCTTTGTCCCTTTAATCCGTTTCTTGCCTCATATCATCTCAGGCTGGTGCGGCTCATGTGTCTGTCCTCCGGTATCCCCTCCTCTCTTTCTCACACATCTGTGCGTTTCAGTTCCCTTTGTGAGTGCGTCTCTCCACGGAACATGAACCGATTCTCTCAATAAATTTGGACTTTACTAACATGCTGCGGGTCATTGTTGAGTCCGCTGGGGGGATCCCCAAAAAGAAACTTGGAAACCCAGATCCAATTGCTGCGGTTATCTTCAGAGGTGAGAAATCTTTTTAAGATTTGACTTTTTTTTTTTCACTCAGGAAAACTGCGGCCATACTCTGTTAAAGCTTTTCTCCATTTGATTGATCATGCACAACGTGTTTCACTTTCTATTAAATTGTCATCTTTGGCCATTCTTTGGTTTTGGTAATCATTTTGCAGTTTATCGAACCCCCTCACTAGCAGTTAGGTTGAATATTTTGGCAGTGGTTCATATGCCAAACAAAGATTTACTTCCTTATAAGGTCAGAATAACCCACTATCCCTACAGACCAGCAATTTTTGGCCACAGGGCTTGTTCTTTATATATTTATTATAATAAAAACCTCATAATGCATCATTCTTTGAAGAAGTTTGCACAATTATTGATGTAGTAGTTTATTTTTGGTTTGGAGAAGCTTGTTTTTGCAATTGTAATTTTCCTTTATTTTACTTACAGGTGAAAAGAAGAAAACCAAAGCAGTTGACAATGACTTGAATCCGGTCTGGAACCAAGTAAGTGGGGAATTAAAGTTAACTGTAATATGTGGTTTCTACAGTATGTTGACTTGTTTATTGTGAAATAATTACCCACTTAAGAGTTAAATTACTTTGCTGGTGATAGATGGTCCTTCTTTGTAATTACAGGTGCTTGAATTTGATTTGAAAGGCTCTTCTTTAGATGCATCTTCATTCATCGATGTGGTTGTAAAAGACTATGAAACAATCGGGAAAGACAAGTAAGTGTGTCGAGAGCATTAGGCTGAAAACGGTCACATTTGCATGTGTCATATTGTAATTTTGTTACTTAGCAACAAAAGTGTCCTTTTACATAAACCATGCTGTCCTAAGTTGTCATGACCCCTGAGCCTGTCCCAGTATGCCAAATTAATGGTCACTTAAACATCGTTCTGCTTTTGTGGAGAGAAACCTCTGAGTCAACAACTTCCCTGTGACTGTGGGTGGTCATTACAGAAACCTCTCCTCATGCCAGGGAGTGCAGGCAATGACTGAAAGGGAAAACCTCATCTTTCCTTAAAGCTCTAACGTTTGAGAAGGTAGACGTGTGATTATATTTTGTGACGGTGCTGGTTTCATAGCAGTTTTTTGACCAGTATTATAACAGTCACCAGGGTAGTTGAAAACAATGATTACAATATTTTCCTAAGGAGCAGAGTAGCATGTTGTAACGTTTCTGAGGTGTGTAACTGCTGTACTCGCAGCCATCGTGTTAAAGCTTGCTGTGCAAGTAAAGAAGGTGCTTGGTCTTCCTCACAACAGCCCCCCAACTCCTACGAGGAATGTTTCCTTAAAAGGAAAAACTAACTTCGGTATCACCTTCTTTACCTCAGACTCAGACCATCATATATGTTACGTATTACTCTGCTTAATGGTGTCGTTTTTTTTTTTGTTTTTTTTTAGCTGTTTGTTAGGGCACCAACATGCATAACATTGTGAGTTCTTATGTCTTTCTAAAGTGCAGGCAAGAATGCAGACCAAGGAATAACATTTCCACTGAGTCACTCCAGTGACTGATTGTGTACAATATAAATTATTCAGGGGCAGGCACAAGGGGTGGGGGTGAGGGTGTCTGCCTATTTTTCCATGATCACAGCCTGCAGAGGGGTGAATAAGAGAGAACCTGCACTGGCTTGTCATTGGTGTAGCTGTGATGACTCTGGACATGTTTTTAGAAATACAGGCAGATTTACAATCCAGGAAAATCAAGAAAGAGGAATGTGTCTCGGAGAGCTCTTCCATTAACCTTCTTTTAAAAGTTATACATTAGAAGTAGAAAATATATCTTTCGGCTCCGAAAGACGTCATGTGTTTCTTTCACTGTGCTCTGAAAGTGAAATAAATATTCTTCAATGGAACAGCTACAAACACTCGAGCCAGGAGTTAAAAGCATCCAGTTACGCAATTGACATTATCGGTATGAACCATTCTTTATTGCTGCCTCTGCGATGACAAGAACTGTAAATTACCATACTGTATTTCCTCCATTAGATGACACTGTTTTTCAACAGTTTTTGTGGAATCCAAAGTAATCGTGCATTTGTTGAGAGCAAGAGAGAAGAAAAAGAGAGTCTGAGCGTAACCATGAATTGTGCCTGCCGTTATGTTGCTTACTTAAGACGGCCTATTCTTCCACCTCTCTAGCTCTATATTTGTCCACCCTTAAACTGGCCACAAAACAGGCAGCTCATGCCTGTGGTTAATTGTTTCAATCTTTCCAGTGTTTCCTCAACTACTTTTTCTTCCTCATATAACCAGCCAGTCATTGTCATGGAGAAAAGTATATTGTTTATGATCACAAAGGAAAGCATACCATTTATTGTCTTGGAAAATGCTGCTGCTGTTCTTTTGCCATAGTTATTCATGCAAAGTGGATTTTTTTTCATGAGAGGGTATTTGACCTTCCATCATCCACTTGTGAATAATCATTGCGTTCTATTTGTGACGGAGTTATTTGAGGTGATATGATTTAGGAAATTGCCCAATGTGTTGCAATTGGTTGTGATTATTAATCATTGTTCCATGACTTCTGTTTATTATAAATGAAGTAACAATGTAGGCGTTGCTGCTTGGCTTTTCATAATATGTGAAGAAGTAAAATGGGAAGTGTAAACTGTCAACTATCCAAAGCTACAAGCAACTACAGTCTTGTGGAACCAAAGCATTCTCTCTTTTGTTTCCTTGATCTATTTTATCCAAGCTGCCTCTCTAATAAAAAGGTGATTGTTTTGTCTTTACCTGCAAAGACCCCACAGTGATTTTTGACTCATGAGTTTGACCAAACAGACATTTATGTGATTGCTTTTCAGGTTTATTGGCTCTGCAAAAATCTCACTGAGAGACTTGGCCAGTGGTCATGTGAAGTCCATCCCATCCAAGAATGTGCCGCTGATCAATGAGAAACAACAGTCTATTGGGGTGAATACATTTAGTTAATAACAGGATCCTAAATAGATTCAATGCACTTCCATGATACTTTTGACATTGTTTTTTTTTTTTTTTTTTATGAAATTGAATATCAACTAAGGCAGATGCTTGTCAAAACAATTGAAATATATAGTGTAATATTTGGTATTAGACATATACAGTAGATCTGGTGATGCAAGCTAATTGAGAACGTATTCTTTTTCAGGCAACAATAAATTTGCTCATTGGGTATGAGCCACCTCCCAACACTGCTCCAAACCAAAATGATCAGCCTGATGAAGACATGTCCCATGTAGACGCTGGTAAGAAGACGACCAGATAACAAGAAATTTGACGATGAAATGCCCTTTACCTTATAATGTCTGAAATTTCTTAATCCTCTGATCCAAAAATGATTTTTGCTTCTTTAATCTATATGAATTATTTTTCACAGGGAATCTCACATTAATAAGCAAAGGAACACACAAGTAGGAATTTCAAATCAAAAAGGAATAAAAGATAATATAATTTTTTTTTTTAAAAACCCACAAAAATAGTCCTTTAATATAATTTTTACAACACACTATTTTAATATACTATTTTTTATAAACTTTTTAAAACTTAAATCATACATAACTTTTTCATATGGAACACTTGATGGCAACTTAATGACACACTTTGATAGAAGGGGATTACTGCTAATACTGTAAATGCAATACATTTACTGTTTGTTGTTGTTGCTATTCATAAAGCAGTATTTTAATATTACTGATATTGCCTTTAGGTTTGGAATTATTATCCAATGAAAACAAACAATCAAAGTTATGTATATTCTCTTATCTCTCTTAAAAGTTTCTGCCATTATGTTAGGAGGTTAGCACAGTGTAGGTATAAGTTCAGTGAGAAGATGTTTTCTTTCTGTTCACAAATATACAAAAACACATGCATGTTTTGAATATAGATTTCAAGTATCTATGTGATTTTTGTGGGGTTGCACCACAGGAGGCAGTGAGGAGGGAGATGAGGGAGACACCGACATGGAGGGAGGAGGTCAGGATGGAAGTCCAGGAGGTCCCACTTCACCAAACCAGCCTTTGAAACCGAGCCACAAGCCAATCCGACTCAGCCGTAAGCGGCACAGAGCCCTGGCCAACAAGCATCAAGACTTCCAGGTATTGTCTTACTCTTTTTCTGGATGATCACAATAGATAATCATACCATTAATCACTAATGTTACACAACTGCAAACATGTGAATGTCCCTTTAGTCTTGTATCAGGGCAAACAATTTCACACACTTGATTATCTTTGTTATTGTCCCCAGTTTCAATATTATCAGGGTTTTGTGATCATTGCATAAGTTTGTATTTGTCAACCCAAATGCACCAATGGCACCTTTAAAAAAAAAAAAAAAAAAAAAAAAAAAAATCCAGATGAATTGTGCCACTGTTGGTTCAGCTGCCTCGTTGTTGCTTGCAATGTCCAGATTCGTGTTCGGGTTATCGAGGGTCGACAGCTGCCAGGCAACAACATCAAACCCGTGGTTAAAGTGAACGTATGTGGACATACGCACAGGACCAGAATTAGAAGAGGAAACAATCCGTTCTTTGATGAGGTAATGAGTCCATCACCACACAAAAATATTCCACTTTGTTGACTTTTATTAATGATCTCTTACTTTTGCCTTTTTGCTTGCTTGTCTTTTTTCCTTATTAACACCGCCTTGTCTTCTTTCTTTGCCAAATGATCCCCACAAGCTTCGCCCTGAGGTATTTCTCTCTGTATTAACAGCGGTGATAAGGCAACTTGAGTGTTTTTCTCTTTGGAGATTGAAGACAGTGCTTTCAGCTGTCTCTTGTGCCTAACTCCTCTCAAATGCATTTTCCCTCGTCTCAGCTTTTGGCAAAGCTTACAGAAAAAATCAAATTGTGAGTTCTGTAATTTTCCACGTTCAGATTTATCAAAGTGCGTCTGACATCTAATATATTGTGCATACAGTGATCACAGAAATGGAAATTTATTCAAGGAGTTTCTTTTCTGTCCCTCAGATATTTTTCTACAATGTTAGCATGCTCCCCTCAGAGCTGTTTGATGAGAGCATCAATCTTCGGGTGTGTATTTTATTCATTTGCATAATAAAAACATGTTTTTTACTTTTTCTAGACAAAAATAAAAGGACTGTCCATTGTATGCTTTTAAAATCCAGTAATTTTTTGCATCTCCGGTTTTGTTCTCACAGGTTTATGACTCCTTCTCCCTCAGAGCTGACAGTCTAATGGGAGAGTTCAAGGTATGTCCATTTAAGTGCTGTTCAATTCTTAACGTTGCTCTATTTATTGCTCAGTAGTTTGACATATTTCAACTTTTTTTCCATCATATCTAGCTGGATGTTGGCTACATCTATGATGAACCTGGTCAGTGTTTCCCTTTATATTGCAGTTTTTGGAAAATTCAAGTTCTCTTTGTATGGAGATGTTTGTACATGTTAAATATTATACCATGTCCAGGTCATGCCATGTTGAGGAAATGGCTTCTCCTGAGTGAACCTGACGACTCCAGCTCAGGGGCCAGAGGTTACCTGAAAGTCAGCATAATTATTGTGGGCGCTGGAGATGAGCAACCGGTACGAGTAACTTCTTACCGTTAAATTCCTTTATCTTTATCTTGTCAAAGAATAGTGATAAAAAGATCCTCTCCTCTCCTCTCCTCTCCTCTCCTCTCCTCTCCTCTCCTCTCCTCTCCTCTCCTCTCCTCTCCTCTCCAGACTGAGAGGAGAAAGTTAAATGAGGACCAGGACGACATAGAGAGTAATCTATTGGTGCCAGCTGGAATCACAATGCGATGGGCCACCTTGAACCTTAAAGTCTATCGTGCCGAGGACATGCCACAAAGTAAGTGATGCGTAAGTAAATAAATTACTGCAGTCAAATCCTTTCTTGAAACTTGTATTTAGAAATGACTTTGTGTTGCAGTGGATGATGCCTTTCTTCAGACAGTCAAGCAAGTCTTTGGAGGGGAAGGAGACCGGAAAAACTTGGTGGATCCATATTTGGAAATCAGCTTTGCTGGGAAGAAGGTACAAATATGTTATATTGTATGAAAAACCGTTTTAAATGTCATTACTGAGTAAAATTAATTTGCAATCCTACCTTTATCTTTTTAGCTATGTACCAAAATAATCGAGAAAAATGCTAACCCAGAGTGGAATCAACTCCTCAATCTCCAAGTCAAAGTAAGAAAGATGCATATTAACATGTTACATATTTTATGAACTTGATTCATATTTCAGAAACACTTTAACCTTCAGCACAAATTATCTCTGCCTCTGTAGTTCCCATCCATGTGTGAACGCATCAAGCTGACTATGTATGACTGGTAAGGGCTGATTCATTCACACACAGATGCACAGGTGACAATATTACTACCAGTATTTGAAATTGCAGTTTACTTTCGGCAGGGATCGTCTAACCAAGAACGACGCCATCGGAACAACGTTTCTGAATCTGAGCAAAATGTCTTCCTCTGGTGGAGAGGTTGAAGGTAATCGTGTAATATGTATGTTTTTATGATTCATGTCACTTAATGGTTTTATTTCTTTACATTGCAATGTGACATGTAATGTATGTTTTGTTTTTTTGTTTTTTTAAACAGACACACGGGCTGAAAATTGCAACGCCGTCTCTGAATGTATGTACAAAATAGTCATCTGCTTATTTTTCATTCGTGTTTTCCATTAAAAACGATAACTGTTGCTTTGTAGCTTAAAAACTGGACCATAAAACTCAGGAAACAGTAAAGTTCACCTCATTACCAGCTACATTAAAGATTTTTGAATTCATTACCCGATTACTGTGGTTGTATTGAGTGTTAAACCATCTGCTTCTGTTTATGTATCTCTCCTCCCCCTATTGTTTTATAAGACTTGTCCAGGTGGGTTTTTAAATTGTGTGTGTGTGTGTCACAGTGAGCACTGCAGCATCAGAGGTTGGTTTCCTCCCAGCTTTTGGACCCTGCTATGTCAACCTGTACGGCAGCCCAAGAGAATTCACCGGCCTGCCAGACCCATATGATGAACTCAACTTAGGAAAGGTAAGACTACCCATCAGTACAGTACAGTAGTACAGAGTTTTTGATGACACATGATATTTCCCCTTTATCAGTATGTGTACATGAGGTTTTTGCATTTGGATCTGTTCCAGGGTGAAGGAGTCGCATACAGGGGCAGAGTCCTTGTTGAACTGTCCACTCAGTTGGATGGAAAGGTTGATAAGAATGTGGATGACATCTCCAGTGATGACATCCTGGTGGCACAGGTACACACTACGTAAAGAGCAAAAAGTTAAACAACAATAATCCTGCCTCAACTTCTAACACTGCCACATTCTTTTTGATTGCGTGCAGAAATACCAGCGGAGGAGGAAGTTCTCTCTGTGCGCTGTTTTCCACAGTGCCTGCATGCTTCAAGAGCCGGGTGAGCCCATCCAGTTTGAGGTCAGCATTGGTAACTATGGCAACAAGCTGGACTCCACCTGCAAGCCCCTGTCATCCACTACCCAGT
The DNA here is from genome assembly GCF_022577435.1 of Embiotoca jacksoni. Taxonomy (NCBI): domain Eukaryota; kingdom Metazoa; phylum Chordata; class Actinopteri; family Embiotocidae; genus Embiotoca; species Embiotoca jacksoni. The sequence goes on along the minus strand of NW_027185252.1, from coordinate 9,308,620 downwards.
ACAGCTTTGCTGTGTTTGATGGTACGAAACCAACGAAGAAACAAACAAAGTCAAAGCTTCATTCCAAGTTCGAATTTAGGGTATTTTTAAATGTGTTTCAGGACCATTACTTTCGAGTTGTTTTTGAGTTTTAATGTTTTCATGACACAATACTTTTGACTAATTGCTGTGTAAGTGAAATTAAGTAATATGGCATGTTTTGTGAGAGGTATGAAGGAATTTCAATTGCATTATATACTTTTCCAACTGTATAAAATGTGTTTTAAATTTCTTTAGAAAACCAATGACAAAACATTAGTATACTCAGTAGTAAACTGTAATGTATCAGGTGACATTCCCTTGCTTAAGCAATTACCTGTGCTGTAAGTCTTTTTTAAAAGTAAGGGGTCATGAAGCCAAAGAAATTAAGTAGAGCCAAAACATGTGTTTAAAATAATTAGATATATTTCTTGTGTATTCAACAGGTAATCACTACTATTACCTTCCCTGGGCTGACACTAAGCCTGTCGTGATTCTCACTTCATACTGGGAAGAAATCAGCCACCGCCTGGACTCTGTCAATGTTCTCCTCTTCTTTGCTGAGAGACTGGTGAGAACAGGTCATGGTGACAGATTAGCACAGTGTGTTCCTCCGCCTTTCAGAGGCAAAGAGTACATGGGGGAGGGGATGGAGCAATCGGAGGAGGCCTTCAACCACTCGCGCTACCCTCCGCGGGACTACAGCGGCCCCGGGGACAAATATTGTGCTTAAATATTGTACATGTCTACACCTGTCCTTCTGTTTATCTTATCTTACCTGACATTGTAATTTATTTTAGGAGTCCCACCTGACTTCTTTAAAAACAGCCATGTTAGCCAAGGTGTCTGAGACACATCTGGCAGAGATTTGGCTCAAACTCATCAATCACTTGATCGAGGATCTTAACAGGTAAGACAGGACCAGACAGATCCTACACTAGACTTGTGAGCTACATGAAGTAATGTGAGAGTTTATCTTTCGGTAACGAATTCTTTTTGCCACAGTTGGCTTTTTAGGTTGAATTTGGTTGTTTCATGCTGGTCTCTGTTTTGACAGTCTCCAGCTTCCTGTACTGGAGGGTCAGCCCAACATTACAGTGCTGGATCTCCAAATAAAAAATCTACGTGACGCTGCTGTGGACAGTATCACACAGATGGCCAGTCGCATGAAAGAAGAGGATGCAGATGTCAAGGCCACTGTTGGTGACATTGAAGACTGGTTGGAACGAATCAAGCAGCTGGCAGAGGAGGTCAGGGAAAAAAACGTTTTACATCCTTGAATGCCTCGGGTTCTATCAATATTATGTAGCTGAAAGAGATATGGTTGAAAGTTTATTATGTAACTGAAATGTCTCCATCAGCCTCAGAACAGCATGCCAGATGTCATCATATGGATGCTGAGAGGAGAGAAGCGTGTGGCTTATGCCCGAGTTCCAGCCAACCAGATCCTGTACTCTAACTTCAGCGAACAAGCCCACGGCAAACACTGCGGAAAGACCCAGACCATTTTCATGCAGGTAAAAACCAGTCAACATACAAAAACACATTCACTCTAATGTAAGAGATGCTTCTTTAGAAGTTTGCAATCAGTCTGCAGGTCGTACGAATTAATGTTAGTCATTTATTTTGTTGTTAAATTTTGCAAGGAGTTCTCACGGCCATAATTTGTGCTTCATCAGTACCCCATGGACAGAGACAAAGGTGTGAAGCTCCCCGTGCAGCTGCGGGCCAACATGTGGCTTGGCCTCTCTGCCCATGAGAAGAAGTTCAACAGCTTCGCAGAGGGGAACTTCAGTGTGTATGCTGAAATGGTACAGTACCTACACTACACATTAGATATTATAAATATATGCATGCACATTTCTAATCACTGACTTTACATTTGTTTTGTATAAAATATTGCTCCTAAACACACCTGCTCTCTCTGCAGTATGAGAACCAGGCTCAGGTGTTTGGGAAGTGGGGAACCACCGGCCTGGTTGGCCGCTATAAGTTCTCAGATGTGACTGGAAAGGTGAAACTCAAACAAGAGCGCTTTCTGCCACCACGAGGATGGGAGTGGGAGGGAGACTGGTTTGTTGACCCTGAGCGATGGTAAGTTGAAGAAACTCCCTTTTATCACTCTTTGTGATTCTTGGCTTGGAGTTTCAAGTCCAACCTTCCTGTAAGCACATTCTTCAGAATCCTGCTTATATGTCAGCTTCTTTTTTTTAAGTGAGGGATAACACTGTTCAAGCGGTATGCTCGATTAATGCAATGAGTGACAAGGAGGATAAAACACCAAGGGCCTGATTTACTAAGATCTCAAATAAAGGGTACTAAATTGCGTGTTCCTTCCAAAAAGTTAGCAAATTTCTTTGCACCCTTTTGCAGGTGATTTACTAAGAGTAATTGCATCATTGAAATCGGGTGCAAATTGCCGTATTTAAATGAGGGTCGCGGGTACTAAACATGTTCCCTCCCAGTATTTTGCACCTTCAAGCCGAAACGCCCAATATTACATATGGCAAACACGCAAAATGGACGTGTGTTAAATTGCACATTTGAAAGACGCAATCCTCACTGCACGTTGTTCGTAAATCTGCTTTGATATTTTTTTGCAGATGGTGTGGAGTTTGCACCTGATTTTACACATTTACATGGTTCTCTGTACCCTGCTTTTGTTGTTGTTGTTGGTACAACTTGTCAGGTATTATCCCTTATGCAATTGGAATTGACTGATGGTACCAGCCACAGCACAGAACCCTATCATGAACACAATCAGAGGAAATGAAAAGGAATTTAGGCATCAGCCAGTGTTTTGGTTTAAGGAGGTCTCCCTCTCTGTGCGCCTCCTAATTCTGAAGAGCTTCCATTCTCCCACGAAGGTTCATGTAAATAATCTGAGGTTTTTCAAGCCTGTCTTCCTGAACTGTTTATTGTGGTCCTACATAGCTTTTGTCTGAGTCACAAAGCCACTCATCGTGTGCTTTGGTGGTGTTTTCTACAGTTTGTTGACAGAGGCAGATGCCGGCCACACAGAGTTCACAGAGGAAGTTTTTCAGAATGAAACACGTTTTCCAGGTGGGGAGTGGAAGCCCGCTGCAGAGCCCTACACAGACGTGGTACGATATACTGCTGTGACACACACACACACACACACACATTCAACCTTTAGGCCACAAGGTGAAGATAACATGAAAAAGCTTGTTTATTCATACTTTAGTTCCAATGTTATCAGTTTCTTTTGGGCTGTTATCCACCGTAGATTGGTGGGTTTGTGATGGCAATGAGCACATGGCCTTTTAAAGATGTGACCAACTGTCTTTCTGGTTTAATGGGAAGTTTTTATTAGAACTGCTACTAATGGTTAAGACATTATGATTGGTACTCGGCCTGAACAAAAGCCTTAAACAGTTATATTTATGTATGATGTAATCAATGTTAAAATCCAATCATTTTGTGTTGCATTTTGGAACCACTTAATGCTACAAATATGACATGAATGACACACAAAGTGTGTGTTTTATCTAGAATGGAGAAAAGGCTCAAAGCCCAGGAGAGTTGGACTGTCCACCTGGATGGACCTGGGAGGACAACTGGAGCTTTGACAGCAATAGAGCTGTTGATGAGAGCGGTAACATGAATATTACAACTGAAATATGTAATCAAAGTCTTCATTCTTGTATGTAATACTGTGAGACACAATTATGTCGGTGTGTGTTTTGACATTAGGTTGGGAATATGGAGTCACCATCCCCCCTGCCAATAAACCCAAGTCCTGGGTTGCAGCAGAGAAGATGTACCACGTCCACCGCAGGAAGAGACTCATCAGACCAAGAAGGAAGATATCGGATAAAATGGCTGTTGCCGAGGTGAGGAAGAGGTCGAGGAGAAAAAAAGAGTAGATTTGACACATGTTATGCGTACAGTCTGTCATTTGTTTCTTGTCCTCGTCTCGTCTCGTCTACAGAGACGAGAACCAGGGGAAGGTTGGGAATACTCCTCCCTGATTGGCTGGAAGTTCCACAGGAAGGAGCGCTCCGCCGACACGTTCCGCCGCCGCCGCTGGAGGAGAAAGATGGTCCCATCAGACTGCATCGGGGCCTCCGCCATCTTCAGACTGGAAGGGGCATTCGTGAGTGTTGCTTAACAACTCTACGTAATGTTGCTAAATATGTTTCTTATTCTTTAATGTTCCCAAGCTAGGCAGTTGTCATAGCAACAGGTGTTACTTTATGCCATCTGAGTCATATTCTATTATTATTCTCATGCATGTGCCTGTTCCTGTAATTTGTTGGCAAATGACTCAGGAAGTTTATTCTAGTTCCACATTCTTTGCCTCAAATTTTCTCCAATTTGGCTCAAATGTTTGATGTTTATTTTTTTTTTTTAAGCACCTCAGCCTGTGTTTTGTTAACAGGGGGTTGATGTTGATGAGAAGGCCAGCAAAACGGATGCAGCCAAACTATTTGGTGCCAACACACCCACTGTTTCCTGCCACTTTAGCCGTAAGTAGTTGGATCAGACAAATATTGATGCTGATTGAAGGCTCATTTGTTCTTGAAACACTGCTTCCTGACTGTTTCTAAATGCGAGATAACATTGTCATCATGGAGTTTGTAATATGTGACTACTAAGTTAGTGCACATGCCTTATCAGGTGTCATGTTTTAGCAGTGATCAAGTTTGGCATGTAGATAAAAATTATCTCCCTCTAGGGTCTTACATTTACCATCTGAGAGTGTACGTTTATCAGGCGAGAAACCTCTGTGCCATGGACAAAGACAGCTTCTCAGGTAAAAACAAAGCCTCATTATAAGCAGACAAAATACAAGCTTGATCAGGGGAAATTAATGACATCCAATCCTGATGTACAATTTTGACAACGTAGATAATATTAATGCCCTGCTCCTCTCCAGATCCCTACGCCCATGTGTCATTTCTCCATGTGAGTAAGACCACAGAGGTCATCAGGACCACTCTTAACCCCACATGGGATCAGACTCTCATCTTTGAGGACGTTGAAATCTACGGAGACCCTCAGACAATCGCCCGCAACCCTCCGGATGTGGTCTTGGAGCTGTACGATCGTGATCAAGTGGTGTGTTTTATGTGTTTATTCTGACAAACTTCTAATCATATCACATAATCACATAGTTGTATGAAAGCAGCTCGGGGTCTATATCTACAGTAAGGCTTTGCTAAATCTTTGTGTGCTGCTGTACCTTATTCACCAGGGTAAAGATGAGCCCATGGGTCGCTGCACGTGCCCCCCCGTGGTGAAGCTGAGGCCTGCCGTGGCTGTCAGTCCTAAGCTGCTATGGTACCCAGTCACCAAGAAGGGTCGCAGTGCTGGAGAGATACTGCTAGCTGCTGAGCTCCTGCTGAAGGACAAGGTAAAGATTACACTTAAATGGAGTAAATATACTTTAATTTAACTTTATAAGCTTTATAGAGGATCTTGTGCTTGACCTCCAGGCGAATGACGATCTGCCTCTGGTGCCTCCTCGGCGGGGGGAGAAACTCTACATGGTTCCTCAGGGAATCAGGCCAGTAGTGCAGCTCACTGCGATTGAGGTACACCATCAAGCCTCTGCCGGTGTCTATTAATTCCCTCCACACATATTACATGACCAGACATGACCAGCCCAGCCCAGGATTTCTGTTCTGGTTGCATTTCTCATCCATAACGACCTTCCTTCCTTTCCGTTATCCCCCACAACCATGCTAGTCTTTTTATCTGCTTATACCAGTGTTTTCAAAGTGTATTCATGTTTTGATTTGATGCCAGGTCTTGACTTGGGGCTTGAGGAACATGAAGACCTACCAGTTGGCCACAGTGTCCTCCCCCAGTTTGATAGTGGAATGTGGTGGTGAGATTGTTCAAACCGCTGTGATCAAAAACTACAAAAAGAATCCCAACTTCCCCGGATCTGTGCTGCTCCTCAAAGTGGTACTAACCCTCAAACTGTCCAGAGAAAATATTCAGACAGCTGTAAATGTATGTTGTTTTGAAGTATTTCCTTACATGGTCTGTTCTCTGGCTGCTCACCTAGCTTCTCCCAAAAGAGGAGATGTACACCCCTCCCATTGTGCTGAAGGTAGTCGACCACAGACCCTTTGGGCGGAAACCTGTAGTGGGACAGTGCACCATTGACTGTCTGGAGGAGTTCCGCTGTGACCCGTATCGTCTTAACAGTGAAGTCTGCATGTCTGCCAGAGGTATCCTCCCACATGCATGAACTCTCACACATTTATACACACTCACCTACAGCTTCGTTATACTTTTCACCATTAACTTTGCAGTGGCAATGATAACTGCTGCCCAAGGAGATGTTGTCATAGAGATTGAGGAACGGCCCATTGTGAAAACTGAGGTAAATAAAAAGTAGTCGCATAAGTATTGTGGCAGGATTTCTGCATCTACTACTAATAAGCATTCTTTGTCTGTTTCCCACTTTGCAGCTTCAAACAGAGATGGTGAGACTTTTTCTTTTCACAGATGGTCTACTGATGAATACTGTTTCTACATTTTTTCAAAGTTTTTCATAATCTTCCATTGTGTAGGAACAGGAGACAGTAGACTGGTGGAGTAAGTTCTTTGCCTCTGTTGGAGAGCAGGACAAGTGTGGGCCTTACCTAAAAAAGGGATACGACACATTACAGGTGAAAACACGTTTTGCCCACTGAAAGAAAAACAAGAACTGGTTTAATTTGTGTCTATGAGCAGTCAAACATGTTTAGGAAAATTCAGGAGTTAGTTCTGTCTGGGAAGTGTTATAGCTAGGTGGTAAACATGATCAAATGTGCATTCTATTTTTGTTATTGCCTTACTGTCTACTGTGTACAGAGGACCGAGCCTTTCATGTGTTTTATGGTTTTTAGGTGTATACATCCGAGTTAGAAGAGGTTGAGCAGTTCCAGGGAATGACCGACTTCTGCAGCACCTTCAAACTTCAGCGAGGAAAGACTGAAGACGAGGAAGACGACCCCTCAGTGGTGGGAGAGTTCAAGGTAAAGCAGGGTGCATATCAGTCATGCAGCATCCCAATTAACCCTGAACTGTTGTAAAAGCAACAGTTGATTTTGGAGTTTTACAGCTTTTGTCTGCCCTCTGGTGGATAATTTAACAACTTCCGTTACATTTCATGAACTAATTAGGCAGCTTTACTTGGATAATGAAGTTGTACTTGTAAATGGATATTTATTAGGTTCTGTAGTGGAAAAAAATCAGCGTATTGAAATCTTTATTTTGAATGAAATGGTGTAGTGCTTTTTCATTTGTTGGACAGTTGGATTGTGGTATTTTTTTCTTCAAACAAAATGAAAACTGAAGAGATTTAATTTGATCATTTTCCGCTTCCATAATTTACTTTTATCATGGTGTGTGAATGAAGATGCATTATATAATACTAATAACTATTGGCTATCCTGTCTTTGGTGGTGTACAGGGCTCATTCAAGATTTACCCACTTCCCGATGACCCCGGGGTGCCAACTCCACCTCGGCAATTCAGAGAACTTCCTGAGAGTGGACCACAGGAGTGCCTGATCAGAATATATGTGGTGCGCTGTATTGACTTGCAGCCGAAGGATACAAATGGCATGGTGAGTTTTATATGACCCAATGAACTAAGCAGTCACACTGGTTTGGTGATAACAACAAACTTTTATCCCGATTTCACCTCCGAACTTGTCATTATACCAAGTGAAGAAGATGCTGAGTTCCTTTCAACATATTTTTTTCTGCGTTGTCATTTCAGTGTGACCCATACATAAAAATTACAGTGGGGAGAAAAATACTGGATGACCGAGATAACTACAAACCAAACACCCTCAATCCAGAGTTTGGAAGGTGAGATGGTGATTTTTCATTTATCCAAAACATTTAGATCTCCAGAAACATAAAGCAGCAACAAATACTGTATATGCTCGCCTCCATTCATGTCCAGGATGTTTGAGATGTCCTGCTTCCTGCCTCAAGACAAAGATCTGAAGATTGCTGTATATGACTATGACTTACTGAGCAGTGATGAAAAAGTGGGTGAGACAGTCATTGATTTGGAGAACAGACTACTGTCCCGCTTCAGGTCCTGTTGTGGCCTGCCACAGACATATTGTGTGTAAGTATGTGCTTTTTGTGTAATTATGTGCTCTTGCATGTGAAGTAAGACCAGAAAAACCCCCACATACTGTGCTAACACATATTTAAAAAAAGTTAACTGACTTCTATTTTGATGCTTTTTAGTTTCTTAAAGCCGAAACCTGTGGGGCTCTTACTTTCTTGTATGCTGTGATTATGGTCAGATGAGATGTACAAGGCTCCAGTGGTTGCATTTTTCTTGCAGGTCAGGGATCAATCAGTGGAGAGACCAGCTGAAGCCTTCTCAGATCCTCCAGAATGTGGCCAAAGTGAGGGGCGTCCCTCCTCCACGCATAGAGGGAGATGGGAGCTCACTGTGTTTCTTAGGAAAACAATACAACCTGCAAGATTTTGGTACAGCTGTTCTCTAATGCCCTATTATCTTATTATTTTATTATTACTTGTGTTTACTTTCTCACTTACTGTTTAATGATTACATGTCTGCCTTGCTGCTCTTGGATTTGTTTTCAGTTTGGCGATTTGGTTGTCTATGATATTAACATCTGTAGCATAATATCCTTTCACCACTGATGTTTGTAATCTGCTACGTCCTTTGCAGAAGCAAACACTGTGATCCACCCGCACTTGGGCCCAACCAGAGAGAGGCTGGCCCTGCATGTTCTTAGAAACCAGGGCTTGGTACCAGAGCATGTGGAGTCCAGAATCCTGTGCAGCTCCCACCAACCAAATCTGTCTCAGGTTAAAACAGCAGCAATAACACAATTTTTTTTTTTTAGCACATTTACATGAAGATAATGCTCTTTGAAATTCATATTTTAATATTGCTGTGTCATAGTTTTGTTTAAAAGAATCATCCTTTTCCCCAAATGCAGGGACGAATTCAAATGTGGGTCGACATTTTCCCCAAGAGCCTTGGTTTGCTGGGGCCTCCGTGTGATATCACTCCACGCAAAGCCAAGAAGTAAGAAACTCTTTCAAAAAATAATTATATTTCAACAGAAGGCACTGAAGGATGAAATATAATGGCAAATTTGAAACAGGTACTTCTTGCGAGCCATCATCTGGAACACAACTGATGTCACTTTGGACGAAACAAGCGTCACTGGAGAAAACATGAGTGACATCTATGTTAAAGGGTAACTTACTTATCCTGTCTTTTAATTTAACCCTTCAATTAATTTAATATTCATGTTTGCAAATATCTAATATGAATAAAATGTGATCATGTTTTTAGATGGATGCCAGGAATGGAGCAGGATAAGCAGAAGACTGACGTCCACTACAGATCCCTGGATGGAGATGGAAACTTCAACTGGAGGTTCATCTTCGGGTTTGAATACCTGCCTGCAGAACAGCTGTGTGTTGTCTCGAGGAAAGTGAGTGTAATCAAGGATCAGGAACAAAGCATAGACTGATTGCTGTTCATAACCTAACTTGTTTTGTTATGAAGATATGACAGCAGGTAATGATCTAAATATAATTTCTCTCTTTTTACAGGAGCACTTTTGGAATCTGGACAAAACAGAATTTAGGATTCCTCCTAAATTGATCATCCAGATTTGGGACAACGACAAATTCTCTCTGGATGACTACTTAGGTGAAGCAGTATTGTCATTTACCCCAATTTTTGCCACAACTACACAAAGGAAAATCCTTGAAAGACAGAACTACCATAATGTATGTACTGTAACTATGCAGCATAAAGACACAATTATTTTTTATCCATTTTTCTGTCACAGGTTCAGTTGAGCTGGACTTCCTCAACCTGGTCCCCCCTGCGAAGACCCCAGAAAAGTGCAGCCTGAAGATGCTGCCTGGGATGGCGGGATCAATCTTCTCCAAAAAAACGCAGCCCAACTCCCTCTTCTCCCAGAAATCTGTGCGAGGCTGGTGGCCATGTGCAATTGAGCAGGATGGGAAACATGTGCTTGGTGTATGTTCATTTCCTGTGCACAGTCCTTAGTCAATGGTCTTTTTTTCCTTAACACTGTTTAAACCTGTGTTTCAAAATGTCACAGGGAAAAGTAGAGATGACCCTGGAAATAATGGAGGAGAAGGAGATGGATGAGAGGCCGGCTGGGAAAGGCCGGGATGAGCCGAACATGAATCCAAAACTGAACCCACCCAAGTAATAATACAGCTCTCTAAAATAAAACTATGAATTGTTTTACATAAATTTACATAATGTAAAGATTGTTTTGTCTTCATTCAACAGCCGCCCTGACACATCATTCTTCTGGTTTACGAACCCTTGCAAGACCATGAAGTTCATAGTGTGGCGCAGATTCAAGTGGATTTTCATTGGAGGGGTTCTTCTTCTGCTGGTTCTCTTGTTCCTTGGGATCCTGTTCTACTCCCTACCTGTAAGATCACTCAGTTTGCTAATAATTTCTTTATTTGATTATATATGAATCTCTCGTTATTTTGTTTTAATCCATCAAAACCTTGATGGTATTTTGTTTAAAACAGCTTGAATATTCATTCACTGACTTTCTGTAAGTGATTTGTTATTATAACAGGTATAATTTCACAACTCATAAGTCTATGCTTCCACCACAGAATTACATCTCAATGAAGATTGTGAAGCCTTTCTCCTGAGAGCCATTATGAAGATGCTGCCCAGCTTCCTGCAGCACAATCTACAGTCCTGCTCACTGTTGACATTCCTCAGAAATATGCAACGCTTTTCTCTGCTGATGAAATAGCAGACTGATACTCGGCTGTCTATTTTTTTTTATTTTTGCACTCACAGTATTACTTGTATCTCTTGTAAACCAAATCCAAATAATCTTTCTTATGATCATGTTTTTACAAATAAAGGATATCATGATTTTCATAAATGTTAATATGTACAAATTGTTCATATTTTGTTTGAATTACTTGATAATGTGTGGTATGCAATCTAAAAACGAATGAACTTAAAACAATCTTCAGTCCACCTACATTACATTGAATTAGCAATATTATCTCTAATAAGTACATTTTATTGTCCATTTTAGTCGGATGAACATTTTAAGTGCCTCGCTAAAATTTGGATTAACTAAAATAGTTTTAAATTTTTAATAAAACATTTTAAATGCATAATACACTTTATACAAAAATCCCTTGCATCACTTCACTTGTAAATTGATTATAAAAATAAAACTGATTGACAGGCCAGAAAAAAAAAAGATGCACTCACAGGACATAAAATAAACTTCTAAGGATTACATTTTCCTCCTGATCATTTACATTTAGTTTAGCCAATTGAGTTTTTTTTTTTTTTTTTCTGCTATTCCAAACCAGTTTAAGGATTGTACGACAGTAAACTGCTTTTTGATCCAGTTGCCTGGATACCAATTCCCGATCCCGCCTACTTTCCCAAGAAAGATGTTTTGATTGGTCCCGACTTCCCTGCCGTCAGTCAAAGTGTAGCAGTTAGCAACAACGAAGACAACATTTATAGTGACATGTAGTCCGGAGAGAAATAGTTCATATATATATATATATTACTGGATTTGTTCACCACAAGGTAGGAAGCTAAATCCCTCAAAACATTTATTGTACCACCCGTAACTAACTATTCTTTTTGTATTTATTCTTTTTAAGCCGTGAAGGTGATATCAAACGTTGTTGTGGTTAGTTAGCTAGCTTCTCGCATCCTGTCGAGGGTGTTGTTGGTTTTTATTTTTGTCAAAATGAGAGTGATACCGGAAATGAAAGTGAAAGCTGTTCTTTACCGCCTTGTCTTACAGCGACTTTATCCCCGGCGACTTGTCCAGCTTCATATCGGGGACAAGTAAACCGAAGTCCCCTGTTTAAAGTCGTCCTGTCTGTCGTTCACAAAGGTAAGACAGGTTCTTCCGTCCAAGACGAGACAATAACAAAGCGTCGTATTTTGTAGGTGAAGTTCAGTGACACCGTAAAAGGCACCATGTAGCTATTGTATGCAATAACTTACTGGGTTTGTTTTAAAGCTGGAAATGTTTGGCTTTTTTCAGTGTCGATATTTTTCTTTCTCCAGCAGTTTTTTTTTTTAAATTTTTTTTTTACATTGGAGTCGCCTTGTTTGTCCTGTGAAAGATGGATGAAGTGATGGATTCTCAAAAAAGGTAATGCTTTTTGTGGAGAAATGTTTGTGCCTTGCTCATATTGTTCTTAGTGTTTCTAATGAAGGAATATGCTCATGTAATAAGCCAGGCTGTCTGGAAAAAGCAAAGATGCAGGATTTTCAATTTGAACTCAAAAGAAGGTCCATAGGCATCCAAGATGAAACCAGTACAATTCATGTAATTTAAGTTTTTAAAAACAGTTCATATGGCCAGTGTTTTCTAAACCTTGATGAGTACCGAGTGCAGCTCTTCCTCAGGCTGGTTAAAGCCTTTATGATGCTGTTCTTAGGCTCATCCGATCGACACATGAAACTGTGCATCGGATGTCGTAGAAGTGCCTCACATGTGAGAACAGTTGGCTGGCATATGCCATTGGAAACCTAAAGCAACAACCTCATTGCATCACTGTAAGCCACAAAGAGCATTTGCATACTACTTTTCATGTAGCTACACCACAAATAAGATTTGCATTAAAAAAAAAAAAAAAAACTGGATTGAAAACATCCTAAATTTAGGAAGCAACATATTGGCCTGAGCTTAGAGTTTACAAAGCTGTTGATTTTGATCATAAGAGTACATTTTATGAAATGACCATGCTAACTTGTCACCTTGTTTTTCTGTTGCAGTTTGACTGCTGAAGACAAACCAGAAGATCTAAAGACTGATGTGCCACAAACAAACCAAACGGATGGAAAAGATGAACTCCTTTGTGAAGCACAAATTTCTGACACTGCAAAAGACTGTGTACTAACAGAGAACACACACGATGACATTGCTTCTCAGAATTCAATTGACTGTGGGTCTGCAGGTGAGCTGGATGAATCTGATCTTGCCGGCAGTAAAAGTAACACAGCTCAAACACACTGTACTAATGGGCAGAAATCTAAGAGGCCCAGTTCACCTGGTCCCCACCCCGTCAAAACAACCTGTGTTGCTGCACACTCTGCAAATCCAAAACTCACCCTCTGTCCTAGTATTAGTCCCAGTAAGGTTGTAAGTGTGCCCAGCGATGTGGAGATGCTTAGCCCTGACAGTCCAGTCTGTAAAACCATGACCATCAACAACTGTGCAGACAAGGAGTATGATGGCAGTGCTAGTGCAGAGGACTCGGCCTGTGCCAAGGCTCAGGTAGTAGAACATCAGCAGACTGTCAAAGACTCTGAATCAGGAAGTTCAACCAAAGAAAGAGTCCAGCTTGTTGCCATGGGAACAGAAGATGCTGAGACAGCAGAGTGCAGTCGCTCATCAAATGAAAGCCAGTCAGGTGCAATTTTGAAAAGGTACTTGTGAACATTTTTAATTCTGTCTTCCTCTTTTTATCTTTTGTAATCTGTGAATCCTCTTTCCTTTTGTGCCCTTGTTCCATTATACTCACGTTGCTCTCTGGTTGTACTGTAATTAACTGATCTGTTTCGCTTTGATTCTGTACAGTGTTTCAGTCGCTTTGCATAACGTGGACAAAGAATGGCTTGGGACAGCCATAGATGAGCTAAACAGAATACCCCAGTGTGCCCCACCTCTGTCTCACCTGAAAGTAGTGCCTAATCACACTGTCACAATCCGGGTGAGTCAACAGCCACTTGTTCATTTTTGGATCTTTGTATGTGGTGAAGAATACTGCAGTCATAGCAAGAGCGTGCCTGCAGATGTGACTAGGGAGTGGGAGAACACTTGGTGTTTTAAGAGAAAATAAAAAGGGGGGAAGTAGGAGAGAGGATGTAAAATAGACTCTTTAGATACAGACAGCGTGAAAGAGGGAAAGGGGAGACAGTGCTGGGCCGAGCCAAGCCATCCTCCACGATCCCCTCAGGGGCTCTTGTCAGTAAAGGTCCCATCAGACTGTCTCCCACCGCTAGTCCCAAAGGAACTCTGTCAGTGCTGCTGTGTAGCTACAACGTGCTCTTACCATCAACAAGCACCAAACTAGACTCTACCCATCATTAAATCGCAACAATGAATTTGGATTTACTGTAAAGAAAGACAGGAGGGATTTCATTTGTTTAGTCAGCCAACAAAGGAATGTATGGCATATGAATATGAAGTGTCAAGCTTGAACGCTCATTTTCTTTGCATTGAGCTTAAACATCAGGCCTATTGAACAATCTACTGCACATAGTGACCCTTTTTTCTTTAACATCCTCCCAGACATCTATTAAAACATAAAAATACTCTGCGTGGAAAGCTGATATGTGTTTGATATATCACAAAAAGTTCAATTATCAGTTCAAAATGAATCTATGAAAATGCAAATATTTAAATCCCAATATATTTAATTTAACATAATTTACAGCTGGACGCAAGATGTCTAATACTTCACCGTAAAGTCAATTCTCAGTTTATAGCACGTGACCTGGAGGCTTCAAGTGTCTACATCATATATGCAGAAGTTGAATATTGAACCATGATTAGCTTCCAAACTATTTGTGATGTCAGAAATCACGAGTGTAGGCTCAACACTTAAAATCACATTTTCAGCAAGCACAGAGAAACTTTTCCGTCCCAGCAAATGATTGTGAAAACAGCCTTCTAATGTCAAACTCTGCACATACATCGTTCTGCACAGTGAAGCTCAAACATAGGAACAAGAAGTAAAAACATATTTTTGAGCAGAGTGAGACTTTAATTTTATAATATCTACCATACTGTCCTAAAGTTCAGATGTTTTTTTTGTTTTTTTTTATAATGTAATTCAGATTATTTTAATAAGCAAATAGATATCAGTTATTTTAATCTTCACCACTTTAAAAACAACAATACAACAATACAACAAACAACAATCTTGTTTCCGTTGGCTTTTTATTTCCCTTTTACAGACAGATCTCCTCAGAGAGGGAGTGCTCCCTGTCCCATACCCCAACAAGTTCAAAGATGCGTGGGATGATGTGTCAGTGAAGATGCCCTGCTCGGATAAGAATCTCTTTCCTATGGAGGTATATTACTTGTAGTCTTCCTCTTTAGATGCATCATTTTAATCATGCTGTTTTACTTCAACAAGGTTTGTCAGGGTAATAGCATTGAAATGGTAAAAGTATGTTTGTTTTTTGATGACATGTAGGATGGAAGTGGTTTCCAAAGTCGGTGGGATCTGATCCAGACTGCCTTGCGGGCAGGCTTTAAAAGTTCACTGGATGTGAGGGTAAGACAACCGTGATCTGCTGGACTGGGCTGATTCCAAACCAAAGAAAGCAGCTTATTGTCTTCTTTTCTCTCCTCTTCATGTTGGCAAACAACATAAACCACATATTTTTCTCTCCTCCTCTCCATTATTACATGCTGTGTTTTAGTAAAGCTGAATACACAATTCATTTAGAAAATGAGTGACATAAAGAAGGCTTTTAAACATTACTGCACTGATATCCTGATCCTACATTGTTACACTCAAACTGTCACAGCAGTTTCAAATGTACCGAACTAATTCCATAAGCAACCACATGGTGGCAGAGTTTGCAACAATTATGCAGTATTTTACTGTGTGAAAGAAGATGTGCAACCTCTGGTCCCGAATATTTTTGTGCATTAATGTTTTGTTATTCTGCTGCCATAGAGTGTCATATATTTAAAGTTTGTCTTCTATGAATATATAACTCGTCATGTCCTCGACAGGATGCAATTTTGAGGTATAATACAGCCCATGCAAAGAAATGGGACTTCACTGCCTTGAACCTTTTCTGCACAGAGGTAAGCTCACGTCACTGTAACCTGATTTTTATTGGGTTGTCTTGTACAAAAGTTTTGTTTAAAAGACTACTGGCATTACTTCATTTCAAAAACATGTCTTACACAGGTTTCTTTCCTGAACATGTGGCATTTGAAAGCCAAATCAAATTCTTTTAAGTGGTAAACCTAATTTAAAACCCTGTTCTTTTGTAATAGGCTTTCCTTTTTCTATTTGTACAATTACTTCCTCACACTTCATCAGTGAAAAGCAGCGAGTTTGTGTGAATCACAGTTCTGACAGGTGGCTCTGTGCGCTTCCGGTGTTTGTTTAAATCAACATGATTGTGTTTTTAGATTTATCGTAATGAAAAATGAAGCTAAAGCTGGGAGTAAACTAGAGCTGTTATCGCGATGGGAATCTGCTTCCCTTTGTTTTGGCTGCAAGCCCATCAGTGTGAGTCGTCCCCTCGTGGTACCTGGGAGTCTCATGGGAGCAGCATACAGTTAGGACAGATGAGCACAGCATAGCGGCAGCAGCTGTTGCAGGTGAACCAAGGGAACAACGTCTTCCTTTCTTTCCGTCTCCCTCCTTCTTTCTTTTAACACTCATCCTCTGTTCAGACAGTGGGGGACTGTAATTACATACCTGTTGTTAGAGAAACTTTGTCCCATGTGGGATCAACATTACCTGTCTTTAAAACTGTTTGAGGAGTTTACGGATTTCCAACTAACGATTCAGTCCTTTTACATAAATTGCCTCCGAAAAGGTTGTCTATTGCCAGCCTCATTTGAAAAGTGAGTCTACTTATACAATATATTACCACCCAAAGTGACCATAAAAAGAAGACTGTCTTTGGATAGATAGCAAATCAAATTCAGCTTCAAGACTAATTTGGTTACCTTCATTTGGTAAATTATGGAGTATAGCTTTTGGCTAAAATGAATGTTCTGGTTAGAGCCATTAAGAATGAGATCATTATTCAAATGTGGCTTTCACAATTAAGTGGGAGCTTGTGATTCCTGTTAGAGTCCCGTTAGATTGGTATTTGAACCTGATGTCCGTCCTTTCACATCATGTATGACTCAGCTAAATTCAGATGATTCTGAAATGGTATTTTTTTTTCCCTCTTCTCTGAAATCATTTCTCCGAGTAAGGCAGAGAGCTCAGTAGATCAATAGCTGCCTAAGCCTTTTTATAGCTTAAACCAATTTAATTAAAAGGCCCAATAAATGTGGAAGGATGCTAAGTAAGGCCGTCAAAGTACGTGACTCTTCCAGAAACCTACTGCATCAGCGACTCCCAACTGTCCACTCACTGCCCTAAGCACGGTGTCTCCCTCCCCACTTTTTTCATTTCTTTGCTGCCGAGGCATTTTACAAAGGAGAGTGGTGCTCACAGGAGGACAAGTCAAGGTTTGAATGTCACAAGTTTATTTTTTTTATAAAATGTGCTTTAATTGGCAGAAGTGATGCACCTATGTGATTAGCTACATGTGCACAGGCACAGATCACCCACTGGCTGAGGCTCTTTTCTGTCCCCATCAGCTGGTGGATGCAGGAAGAATGAGCATCACGACAACACTTGAGCAGAAATGATTAACAGTTACCATTGTACAGCAGACATGCACCATCCAAAGCGATTTATCTTTAATGCGTAGTCTAATGAAGAGTGAAAAGTCACATGGCCTGCGTTTTCAACCATTCTGTGACGGTGAGCAGTTTAGTTTATTAATGGTACATTGTGGACAGTACTGCAGGGTCTCTTGCCTGTTTCCTAAAAGAAATACTCCACCTTTGCTGTGGTTTGTGCCGAGTTTGAGTGTTGTACTCCTTTGCTAAAACCACCTAATTAAATCTGCAGCGACATTTTTCTAGCGCCGGGGTAATTGTCAAGAGGTACATTGCTCCTGAGCCAGTGACTGACACTCTGCTCAACGTGTAATAGCCACGCGGGGGGGGGGGGGTTATCCAAATTAGGGCTTGTCTGTAAATCGTCTTGGTGTTTCTCCTCTGCCAAATGAAACTGTCACTGTGTCACTTTCTGATGAATGTCTGAGGGCTGAGCCGGTAAGCAGCCCAGGAAAAGTACAGCTGATGTTCCAGGTGTGCATAAACATTCAACAGTCAGACAACAACACCATCCTCTCACTTTTGTGCTTTGTCACTTTTTTTTGTTTCACTCGCTCTCATACAGGTATTTAAAACAAGTAATTATGTCAGCTTTTCACACTAAATGTACTGGAAAAAACATTGTTGGGTTGAGCTGCCAAGAAATTAAAATAACTTGTAAAGACCAGAATGGGTTGACAATGTGTAATCCATCATTAGACCATGCGGCACTACATTTTCTCTTTTCTGACGGACCTCAGTCTATCATTTTTATTGGTGTGCAGAGCATAGTTTGTGTGTGTAGCCTAATCGTGTGGCCAGCTGCTGTAGCTGGGGAAAGGCTGAGGGATCATCTTTCTGCCCTCATCCTGCCGCATCACCAACTACCATCTATTAGTCCCCCAGGAGCGCTTTATGATGTCTGCCAGCTCATTACTTCTGACAGCATTTAGTCAGACCTGCTCTGCAGCCATATAAATGCTCCTGACCAAATCAACCGCCGAAGACTTCCTGTTGAAAATCAAGCCACCCTGCCACTCTCTCTACAATTGGTCATTTGCATTTGCTTCCACAAGGTCCATTTAATCAGCACAAGCTCCACTGCTTACCTTGATAGAATAAGGCAAGTGATTGATGACAGTGACATGCGAAGCCAATACGCTCATAAATGATTGCGTTGTAAATCTGGGTGTATGATGGAATAACTGTGTGTTTATTTTAGAGGGAATTGCAGATGGATGCTGAGGTAAGCTACAGGCTGAAGTATGGATGGCTCGGCCGTGGCGGGCTCGGTCTCAGATTGATGGCACTTTCTTCTGAAACGGGTTCAGTGTAGTGAGCAGCTCTGTAGCATTTCTGTTTCTTTTTTCACCACTGAAGTGTTGGGATTATTGATATCTGAGGAGTACGAGTTCACCCAATAACAACAATAAACCTCTGCTGCCTTCAGTGAAAATTGGGATTGTTGTATATGAGAGAGCATTCCTTGGATATTGGTATTGGGTCATGACCTCAGAATCACTGTTATCAGACCATTTCAACTTTTCATCGAGTAGTTGGTGCCTCATATTTTTCATCGCCATCCTTTCTCTTTGTCTTAATAAGACAATAATAAACCTTAGAGAAAATATTGTACAGTTGAAAATCAATTGTCATGCTTTGCTTTCATATTATTAAAAGGTAATATAATTGGGAATTGGGATTTTAGTGTACAAACAAACATAAAGGAGATATTTTTGGAATAGATTTGGTTTTGTGATTAAACTAATTAATTACAAGACACCATTGATGGGGTGGCTGTCGCTCAGATGGCAGAGTGGGTTTCCCACTAATCAGAAGGTTGGTGGTTCAAACCCCAGCTCCTCCTCATCCTCCTGCTGTCCACATGCCTGAGTGTCCTTGGGCAAGACACTGAACCCCAAGTTGCCTCCGATGGTGTACCATCGGTGTGTGAATGTACTCGTGATGGCGGGCACCTTACATGGCAGCTCAGTCTCAGTAATGGGTGAATGGAAAAAAAAACCACGCTTTGAGAACGTAAAGGTGATTAAGTGCTATACAAGTGCAGACCATTTACCATTGATGAAATAATTTTCTTGTGTATGTGATTTGTAAAATATTTTTGTTAGATTTACTTTTTGTTGAACATTTTGGTTGGAAAATCCAGTGGTGTTACAAACCGATTTGTCACGTCAGATATAATCGGTCACTCTGACTGCCGGCTCCGAGTAACTGCCTGCCTAAGTAGGCAGTGAGCTCCACAGAGTTATCCCATTAAACAATACTTCAGCTTGTATGTTTGTTTGTTTTCTTTGCTCTCCAGTATCTTGACCCTTCTGAAGTACAACAACTGTTTGATACCATACTACCTGCGATGGTCAACCTGGCACTCAAAGCTCATCACCTCTGCACATTGGTAAGTGTCAAGCTATTTTTGAATATGTGCGATACACAGTCTATGTTTAGAGGGTGCTTGAGTTGTGTGGGAGAATAATAGGTACAAAAAAATTGGGAGTTTTTAAGCCATATAAGAATGTAAAAATGTGCTGCTGGCAGGGATGAGAGGCAAAGTGGTGGATGTTGTACAGGATCAACTCATGAGTTACAACTGGCAGATAATGAATGCCCCTTTTTGGTCCATATCAAGAACTGCTTCATTAGTAAAGAGAAGGGAGAGAAGAGAGTTCCATGTCATGTCCTGTCATCCATTTCATGTCTAATGCTTGTGAACTTGAG
Source organism: Embiotoca jacksoni (assembly GCF_022577435.1). Lineage (NCBI taxonomy): Eukaryota > Metazoa > Chordata > Actinopteri > Embiotocidae > Embiotoca > Embiotoca jacksoni. Next base: position 9,288,426 of record NW_027185252.1, on the reverse strand, counting down.
GAAACTCCACTTACTTTTTGCATTCAATGCTGTGAATTTTAACATTCAGTCTATTTCTTTGGCCTGGCACTGTAGACATTCCTCCTTTTGAGCAGTTACATTTTGGTAAAACCGGACCCCTCTCTTTCATTCACATTAAATGGAGCTGATCCATGTCACAGATCTTTGAAATGTCATCTTCATTTGTCTTCATTTTCATTCTCTGTCATAAAGTATAGCAATTGAAAAATTACAAGATTGATATTTTGTTAATCACATTATCTATTTCAGAGTCTTCAGTTGAATTATATTAAGTGAATTCAGCTCCCACTCTGGGCAGAATAGGAAAATCCCTCTAGTTGCTACTGGAGACAGATACCAGGGGCGGAACATCAAAGATCCTCTGGTTTAACTGAAGGAGGAAATTTGTAGCATTATTTGTAGCAGAAAGATAATGAAGCTTTCTGAGTCTCTCCTCTTTGTTTTGCAGTATTAAACGTCGAGGCTTATGTTTATTTGCGCATTATTAGAGCTGGTATTGATCTGCTAACTGGGCAGCCTTGAGAGGCTCTTTAGCTCTAATCAGTGAAGATAGATGGGTCCCGTGTGTCTGACTGAGTAACCTGGGGGACAGCAAGAAAAACAGGACCTTAATTACTACCACCCATTTACCTAATGGAACTCGTCTTGTCTCCTCTGCTTGCTGGATTGCTAAACTAATTATCTGCCCTCATTAGCCATCCAAACCTACACTGCTACACCCACATAACCTTGTATGTTTTTTTTTTTTCCCCCTGCATCTGTCCTTGTTTTTCTAATCCCCTGTCTCCCGGCTTTTGTCTCTTTGCTTTTTATTTTCTCTTTCTAGCCAATTCCTCTACTGAAGTCAGGGATGAACCATTCCCTGACTCTGTCTCAGGAGCAAATATCCTGTCTGTTGGCCAACTCCTTCTTCTGCACATTCCCCCGACGCAACTCCCGCAAGTCGGAGTACTGCAATTATCCCGAGATCAACTTCTACAGGTAAAGGCACACTACCCCTGCGAAAAATCCAAAAAGGCCAAGAATAGTAATCATTAGCTCACTATGGTAATGGGGCCGGCTGCCGTCATTAGTATTTTATTCATAAAATGAGATTTGCCCCTTCAGTCCCATGCTGAGTCCCTGAGCCATTATTTAAAGCCGGGGACCGAGGAGATCTTAGCAGACTGTGCTGAGATCGTTGCCCAGGTTTTGTTGACATAATAATTGCTTTTAGGTTATCTTTGATTGTTTTTAGTAAGTGTTTTTTTCTAGTAATTGGGCATCAAATACATTTAGATATAAGTATAATTTTCCCTATTAATTACAAATATCTACTGCAATTAGTGCTTGCGGATATGGACAAATCCAATATCACAATATTTTTTGGCAAAATACCTAATATATGTAAATAAACTGACTAAATGCCGAACGGAAAATAACAGCGCAGCTAGAACAGTCTGGTAAGTTTAGAAAATTGAATCACTTTACTGTGATGCTGCCTTTAAAACAAGTAAAAATACACCACTTTTACCATATCCAAAATCTGAGATGTTATCTAGGCTTATATCATGATATCAATATAATATCGATATATGGCCCAGCTCTAATTACAGTGTAGTAGAATTTTGATTGAGTTGTTTTTGATCCTGTCAAAGTCAAATAAACTGATTTCCATCAGGGGGCACTACTGCCTTGAAAACCTTTGACAGATGAGTTCCTTTTCTTTTTCTTTTTTTTTACTCAGCCTCTACTGATATTTCAAGTGTCCAGTTAGTTCATTGTACAATTAAAGTTTTATTTTTAGCATACGTGCACGGGGTTATAACATGTTGAATTGATTGGATCTGGTCGTTAAGCAAAGTCATAGCTTGTTGTCTCATTTATTTTTGTCAGGTAGTTCAAAGTGTTTGCTGTGCTGCAAATATCACTTTATAGACTTGAGGATGGGTCTGTGGGCTGAGAATGTTTCTCCATGTTTCTGTTGTGTCCTTTGTGTCAGAGTAGGAGTGTTAAATTGGGGTTCTCTGTTTCTACCTACTCAGAACCAGTGGTCTGTTAAGAAAGCCTGGGATGGCTAATTAAAACAAATTGTTTTGATAGACTGTTTTCACAGCGCACACTTGTCTGTCGGTCTCTGGCTTTTCATAATCTTAAGGTGCAACTTTATTTGGAAGAAAGGGCAGTGTTGCATGTGTACAGTCTGAGCTAAACTTAGAAGAGTGATGGCTGCTGCTGGCCGTCTGTCACCAGTTTTCTGGGAAATATCTTTGTCAATGTTGTCCGGCATACTTCCTGTTGAAAACTAACTCAAAGGATAAATTCTTAATTTTTAAGTCCACCCTAAAACGATATGAACTAGTATCTAAATCGTCCCTCCTGTTTATGCTGGCCATTAAGTTTCAATGTCAATGAATTTAGAAATGTATCTGGAGTTAATGAGAGCCAAGTGGATATCTTCCATAGTCACAATGAATTCAGTATAATATTTCCTCTTTATATTTAGATTAGATTTAGACTTTATTAAACCCACAGTGGGGAAATGTAGTCGTCACCGCAGCATAGAAACACAAAAAAGGTGCACGCAATATGAAAGAATTTACAAATACGTATTCATAAAATAAGATAGATCAAAATAATTATTTTAGAAAAATGAGAAATTATTAAATACACACTCACACAGACTGTATACATGAAAATAAATAAAATAAATATATACAGTTTAGGATGAATGGAAAAAGTGTCAGGTGCTATGAAATGAAATGAACAGTGCAACGTTATTTTATGGTGGTGTTGAAGAGTCTGACAGCCGTCGGAACAAACGACCTGCGGTAGCGCTCTTTCCTGCACTGAGGCACTTATATTTGTGTTTCCCTGTTGAAATTTGGTTCGAACAAGACTAATAATCCTGGAAGAAGTACTTCGTTAATGGTCAGTATAAACGGATAAATACAGCAAGCAAAACTGATCTTAGTGTTAATATGAGCACCTGACCCCTTTTTTTTTTTTTTAATTTATTTATTTTATTTTTTTTAAAGACTGACTTGAAATATTGCCGAAGGACTTTGAGCAGACGGCTAACTGAATTTGGTGGGACGTATTGTTTTCCCCTGGCTGATAATGTCAAGAAAGTCGAGGTGTTGTTGGTAACAAGAGTTGTAATGAGACTTTGTTACCAGCTTTATTACTGTATTTTTGGACTTCAAGTGCCTCAATAAAGCCATGACATTGTCCAGATATCACCTCAACTTAATTTTCCCCGTTGTCCTTAGGGCACCTTCTCCTCATTAGTGACATTCGCAATAACTTCCGGTTGTTGCCTAACATGGTGGAGATGCTCTTGCAGTAATACTCCCTCAGCCGCCACCCCACCTCTTCAGCTCCCTTATTTTTTTTTTATCTAAACCTTAATCATGCTTTCCCTATCATCTGTGTCTCATCTGTATGGGTGCCGTAATAAAGTAAGCATTGATTCAGTTACAAAGTTGTCCGTCTCTGAACCACTTGGGCCTGCCTTCACTATCAGCATTTCTGCCTGCAGCGAAATACAGGAAAGAGCAAGAGGGGGGGGGGCATCTTGGTGTTTCTGAGAAGATGAGACAAGACAAGACAACCACTGCAGTCTAAAATGGGCCCCGGATCGTTACTGACCCTCCCTTCCTCTGGTAATTGAGGGAGTGTCCGTCACTTTGCTTATCGGCTACAGTAGCGCTCTGTCTTGGGCAAGCAGAGCAGCAAGCAATCTGCTGATTGCTGTTTTGGCAGAACTGTCAAGGTTTGTCCTCTGTTAAGTGATGAATAGATTCAACGGGGAGAATAGAAAGCAGGAGACTTCATCTCTTTAGATTGTGTTTTCCTCCTTTTGAGAAGGAAACGATATAGGGAACTTGGTTTAACAGTTTGGTCAACAATGAAAGCTCATTACTGAGGAATAAATCCTAGTTTTCTTGTTTGTGAGTCACTATGAGGTGGCCCTGCCTCATTTGGAAGAAAACTCCTCAACCGCTACTGGTAAAACTGTCAGAAACAGCGTCTCCATGTTCACTTAATATTAGATAAGTTGCTGGATAAGAACTAACTAATTATTGTGGCTGTCCTTAAATGCACATTTTTGCAAGATATCTTGTGACTAAATCCTTCATAATGAGTTTTCCTTTTTTCTCCAGCAAAACATTATTTGCGGCTATACTGGACATCCCTGATGTTTCACTTACACTGTCTCACAGGCATAGTGTCCTCCAGGATGCTTTCTGCCAAATTGACACTGACTAATGGAATAGGTGGGATGGGGAGGTTCACAGAGAGTGTGTAAAACTCTGTGTAAGGAATTTAAACAGTGGAGAAAAACACACTTGATACGCAGGTATTATCTTGAATGAATTTGCCTTTTTTTTTTTTTTTTTTTTTGGCTTTTAGTGCATTACATTTTTCATTTCATTTGTTCCTTCTGTTTTTATTTCTCTACTGGTCCTGAGCAGAAAGCAGTGGGAAGGAGCGCTGAATTGTGATTAGTCATCAGCTTAGGTCACGTTTAATGGAGCGAGGGTACCAGTATGGGTTGATTTAAGTTGCCCGTCCAGTGGTCTCTCCCTACATCCTTCCAGCCTAGTTTTAATAGTAACTCTGAAGAACTGAGACATGGCCTCAGGCAGTGCCATTGTATGAAGGATGTAGGTAGATGGAAGAGACACCATGCCAGTTTGAAAGCCTGACCTCACTCATGTTGCTGTTGCATGGTTATGCAGTGAGCTGTAGATAATGACTGGGGGAAACATGCATGTCTTTCATCTGTTGAAATGTAACACATCATTTTATTTAATGCCAAAAATATATTTTCAGTAAAATGTTTTTTTTCTTTTTGTTGTTGTTGTTGTTAGAAGGTTTAAAAACTTTAACATGGACAATTTAAAAATAGAAAAACCTCTGCAAACTATAATTTCGGTTTGCTTTCCGTTTCAGGTTGTTTGACGGTTCTTCGCCAAAAAAAATTGAAAAATTGAAAACTCTGCTGTGTTACTTCAGGAGAGTTACAGAGAAGAGTAAGCACGGGAAATATCCCACATGATGTTGTTTCTCTTTGATGCTTTTTGTGTTTTTCAGTTTACAAACTTAATTTCTTTATGTGTTCTTTCTGTTTTTCAAGCGCCCAAGGGTCTTGTTACATTCACAAGACAAACCCTGAACAATCCTCCAAACTGGGAAAGGTAATACTCACTACATGCCTAGATTTAATGAATTTTATGATTTCATGACCTGAATTAAAATAAATTAAATTAGGACTTTTGTCATAATCAACCCACAACAATGTATATAAAGGAGCATTAGTTTTTTTCTACATTAGACAAATATGGATGTATGCTGTGTTTTGGGTCAGAAAATGTTTTTTTCCGCATGAAGCGATATCAGATTGTTAAAATTTGACTGAAGTGTAGAGAAAATCTGAAGGAACAAATCTGAAAAATGTTGATGTTGTCTGCGTAGTCTTTACCTCACCCAAACAAAATTAACACCTCAAGGTCTTTTTTTTTTGTACAAAGCTCATCATCATCACCACCACCATTAACTCGTTGACACCATTCCTACTAGGAAATATGATAGTGAAACAGCTTTGTAGAAAGTGGGATTGTAAAACTAAATGGTTCCAAATGTAGATAAACTCTTGTGGAAAGGGTTGTGGTGGAGATGATAGATTATATACTCTTAAAGGACCGTAAAAAACCTTTGTGTTTACCACCAAGTCAACATGAAGGTGCCTTCACAGCAGGGACTGGAAGTCCCTTAGAGGCCCAGATAAACTCTTTGGAATGATTATTCACAAACACGTCAGCATTACTTTATATCCACCTACATAAAACCTCAACAAACCCACCAGATGGACTATGGGGTCATCCCAGAATGGTCCTTTTGTTTTGGGTGATAATTACAGGTTTTATTCAAATAATCTTTGGGAATGGGATCAGGTTTGTGACTTTTCTGTTCATGTTCCTTAATGGCTACTAGTTCAAAGACAATGAATTCATTTAGAAAATGTAGTAAATGGACATCAGAAGTAGAACTACACAGTACACATTTGGCTGGAGGCTATGTTTCAGGAACTGTGTCAATGTGATGTGGATTGTTAGTCTTTGTGTTCTATTATTGCTCAAATTCTTGCAATCATTTTTTTTTTTGTCAAGCTCCCAGACTAGGCTAACGCGCCTACATATCACGTGTAAAGGAACGATTGAGGACAATGGATACGGGATGCTGCAGGTAAGGAGAATTCTTTTACAGTTGTGCATCTGATGTGAAGTAGAACTAGTTATTCAGCGAGGCCTATTAAAAGACAGTACACATGTCGGTGTCCCTCAGTCACTGAAAAGCACTTCCCGTGTCAGATTTCAAAACGCTGTGCCTGCAGCTGAAAATCAGTTGTATAATTCTTGGTCATATCTGCGTATGTTATGCAGACAGGAAGACACCCTGTCTGCATAGATTCACCCCGTCTCCTCACCCCCCTCTTTGTTCCTGTGTGGCTGTTTTATTTTTCTTCCTCCAGTTGACAACTGATGTATACACATGAGTAGCTCAGAGTGGCAAGGGTGGAGGAGAGGACCCTGGGGTGGGGGGATGAGGGAGACGGAGGCATGTGGAGAAAAAGATGACGAGGGTGAGCCATCTCACTGGGTTGACCCAGAGGGCCAGGAGGGAGTTTTTCAGGCGGATTGATGGCTACCTCAGCAGGCTGGCCACTATCCTGTGTGTTGGGCTCCGATAGGGCAGAGTGGGCTGTCATCCTGTCAGGGGGTGAGATTGGGGGGGGGGGGGGGGGGGGGTGTTCGGGCCGAACCAGTGAAGAAGGTGAGGAGTTGAGCGACTGGTTAGAAAAAACACACACACACACACACACACTGTCACACACATTGACATAGCTGTGGGCCACTGAGCAGAACCTCCACCCCTGACAGGCTGTTTAAATATCAGCATTGTGATTGAATGTGTTGTTCTCTTATCCGTGCCGCAAAAACAAGGAGTGGGCTCACGTGGCATGAAGCTCCAGTATCACACCAAAATATTTCCTACACAGAAACAGGACACCAGGAAAATAAGCGCAAAGCTGTAATTCTTTAGTACTTTTGGGTTTGTCTCAGTTATTTGTTAATGTTACAGTAATACGCTGAATTTAAGGGCAGTGATTAACGAGTCTGTAGCCATGCTCGCTTAGGCTGCAGTGATGCACAGCAGTGCTTTGATTAAAAATTCATACAATACATCAGCATGCCAATAATGTCTTAATGTTAACATGCAACAGATATTAAGCATCTTTGTTAAGCATAAAAGCTGAATTTGGTTGATGGGCTGATGCTGATGAAAAGTCATTTTGGTGATAGACCAAAGAACTGGACAAGTTGTTGCCAGATGAAGAGTCAGGGGACCATGAAAGGGATCTCAGTTCATCCTGTTCAAAGCATGAATCTGTTTACAAGCTTTAATTTCAGTCCGTCCAATTATTGAGGCATTTCGTGTAAAACCACTCGATTTGAAATGACAACCATGTGGCATACCTGCCGCTAGTAGAAAAATCACAGGATCGTCAAAGTTTATTTGTGTTAATTGTCTGGAGCCACAAATGTCTGTATACAATTTTGTGTCATCCATCCAAGTAATGAAGAGAGATTTCATTTGACGGGTGAAAACTTTGGCCTGCTGGTGGCACCAGAGGAAGAGTTAAAACTTCACCAAAGTCAGTAGGATTTAGCCTCTGTGGACCATGAATAATCCCATGTGATGGCAAGCAATCTAAAAGTTCAGATATTTTAGTCGGGACCAAATTAATAGGCCTGCTGTTAGATTGAAGTTGCCACTTGTAAAGCTCTGCCAAATGCTGAAATGACTGAAGTTTCATTTAGAAGAACGTTGTTAACTTTCATTTTTGTAACACTTGATATTACAGTCAATACTGTTTAGCGCTGGCTGTCAATTCTAACTGCAATATTGTTTTTTCACTGAAAATATAGGCTGTTGCATAACATTTGTTTCTATGCTGTAGCAGTGCATGGATTTGATTTGGGTTGAGATATTCAGTAACTATTTTTTGCCTTGACAACCACAATTAGGACGCTGATAAATTTTGGGATCAAATCCCAAAATTCAAGGTCTTTAAGTCCCTCTTCTGACATTGATTAAACTCCTAAAAACTCATCTCTGTTCATAAAAATGACACATTTAGAAGTTTTTCCCAAGAAGAAAATCCCTGTACGGCTTAGATGTAATTACACCTTTGCCTTCCTTTATTCAGTAAAAACAGATCTATGAATATGCGAATAGTCCTCACCTCTGTCTCCACCAACCCCGCCACCGCTCGTTTGCAGCTCAATGATATGGAAACCCTCAACTTGCAAACAGAGATGCTCAGTCATGGCATCGACGTATATAAAAACCGACACATAAATACAGATTTTTACTGATGGGTGTCTTTGACAAAACTTGTAGGATTGCTGAAAAATGTTTTGCAAAACCAAAAAATTTCAGTGGGGATCAATTTCCTTCTGCAGGTTTGTTATTTTATTGTGCTACCTTTCCTCTGTCAGACTAAAACATGATAAATGCTGAAGATTAATTAAGTACCCACTCCTGGTTTAAAACAAGAGTTTCTTCACTCGCTGTGGATTAAACACTAAATTGTGGGTCCTCACAGGGAATGCCCGGCGACTTGTTACTCTCCTATATATGTATACAAAATAGAGGAGGTCTGCACACATTCATGAGTTACTGTTCTGCTCCCCATTAATAGTGGATTTTATTGGTATCTGAAGTATGTCTTTAGATGCCATGTTTGTTGTTTTTGATGTGATTTCCTGATTGAATTATTTCCTAGCAGGAAGCAATGCTATGATCCCTGGACATTCATCTGTATTAAATGACCACAGTGGGTGACACTTATAGAGACACTAAAAGAGCCGTTTGTTCAAGTAATGGCAGTAACATTCGCAAAACCTCACAGTTCTTTTCGTCTGCATTGCATGGCCAGGTCAAAGGGCAATTTTAGAATTCTGTTGTGCCATAAATATATCGCCTATTCCAATTTTAACTCGAACATGACGTGGACATTGCTTTCAACAAATATTAATAGAATATAAATTCTATTAAACCACCCAAGAACGCTCAAGAGTGATGACGAAAGCTGTGAAGAGGAGAACGTAAAGTATCTTCTGAGGACTGAGGGGTTGAGACTTTTCGGTCACCTCTTTTATTTCTTTTTCTTTATTTCACTATAGGTGGACTTTGCAAACAGGCTTGTAGGTGGTGGGGTCACTGGACATGGACTGGTCCAGGAAGAAATCAGGTTCGTCATCAACCCGGAACTCATTGTCTCTCGCCTCTTTACTGAAGCTCTGGAATCCAACGAATGCCTCATCATCACAGGTGTGTTTTCTCTCTCTATTCAAGTGCGTCGCTTTCATGTGACTCAGTCTGCTCCTTCCTCTGCTCCTCTTTGTTTCAACTGTTGATTGAAAGTGAGATAAAAGAGACAGCTATGAAACTGTTGCTCCAGATTCACAGTAGTCAAAAGCTGACAGAAGAATTCTCAGTAATGTCCCGATACAGAAATGGGATAGTAGGGTGGGTTATTTATAGGTTTCCACCCAGTTAAGACTGTTTGTGACATGGTGCCTCTTTTCCCACAAGGTGCAGAGGACAGAGTTATTACAGGGCAGACATTCAGTGAGCAGCTGTTGCCTTGCTATATGTCTTTGCTGCTGTTTTCACCAATCAGCATTTTGACTTGAGAGAGAGTATCTTGCTCAAGTCAAGCCGTTCCCTTCACACAGTGAATATACTGTAAAATTACAAGCATGAAGTTAGTCTGACTGCGACTGGCTGACTATTTCACTCACCGCCCAAGATTGTGATTGTGTGTGGTGGGTTTGAAGAACCAGCCAGTGTTTGGTTTGTACCTTCTAGGTTACCGTAGAAACACGTCAGTACATGGAAGAGGTTCTGCTCCCTGTGTACACGTTAAGGGCTCATTCTAAGGTAACGAAAACGCAACGATTCTTAGATGATCACACGTTAGTGAACACGATTATCAATAACATATTCTAGTTCTGCTAATCAATCCCCCAAAATCCCACACGCTGAACCTTTAGTGTTTGTTTGGTGTTTTGTTGCCTTTCCTCGTCGTCCAATTTACTATACACATCTACTTTATGTATCTCATACCTTTCTAATATTACACTTAAGGCTAAACTAGTGGTTTTTTTTTTTTTTTTTTTTTCCTTCATGTTCATTGAGCGCTTCGTGTTTATTGGGCTCCATTCACACCCCCGCCCACTCCCCACCTACGCCCCATACATTCTTATAGTCTGAAGGTAAATCCATTGCATTGATTCAGTTGAGACTGCCCAGTTATCCTTCATTTCTCCGAAGCAGAATTGCTCTATTTTTCAACCAACTCACCGTTTGGTCGGCCTAAGTGTTCTGCCGTCCCACTTCCCTCCCTCGTGCTATTCTGCACATCCTACCTTTTTCTCTGCCTCACAGCTCACTCCCCTCTTTTTACAGTGAGAGACAAATGGGCATGTGCTTATTTCTGTTAGCCTGTGTGGACTTGCTGCTAAAAAAAAAAAAATGAAGTAAGATAAACATAGGGGTGTACACAGTATGAACGCCTGCATAATGTAATTCGATCAAGTATGTACATCCAAGTTTACCGTCATTATTTTTGTTTTGTTGTCTCATCGTGTAGCGAGACGTTTTTTGCTCATTGCTCCCTCGCAACCTTAATTAATGACAATTAATGTCACGTCGTATTCATTTTTATATACTTAGCACGGCATAACAAATATTTAACAACCGCTTGTTCTGTTTTGCTGCTTGTATTTCACCGAGACCTTAAATGATCCTTTGCACACAAGAGCGTAATTATCCTGTTTGATAATGATGCCTCTTCAGGACATGAAATATGACTTAAAAAAAAAAAAAAAAAAAAAAAAAAAAATGCCTGCACTTGATTGCTTCTTTTGGTGGAGTCTTCTCTGAACCGAAGGGACGAGTTATATGTAGACGTACAAAACGTGAAGAGACTAAAAGTTGGCATCGTCTGATGTGCTCTCTGTCACTGTACTTTGAGTGCTCCTTACATGCTGGATGTGAACAGCAGAGCAGGGAACAGTTAGTGCGAGAGCCCCGGACCCACACCACGCACGCCACCAAATAGACACACGCAATGTAAAAATCGACCCTCTGTCTCTTCAAGCCAAGCGTGGTCTGTTCTGTGTGGCGCCGTGTTGTCTTCTGTGAAACTCCCATTTCTCTCAAATGACCTTCAGTGGTTCGTCACCGTCCTCCTCCCCGCCACCCATCATTCTGCCTCCCTCCCTCTTCCCTCTTCCTCCTCCTCCTCCTCTCCACTTAACTTTATTACATTTGGACAGAAAGGAATTTATAGCCCAACTAAGGTCATTGCTCCACTAATGGAATGGGCCAGTTACGCCATAGATTCATTAAAACCCTCAGAATATTCTTCACACGCATGCAGTGTTTCATCTTAAAGTCTAGTCTCTGTTTCTAAACTCTCTGTATCTCTCCGTTTTCCTTTTCGGTCAAGTTAATCACATTTCTTCACCTTCAAAGGTGTCCTAACGTCAGTTTTCAAGTGCATTTAGAAGTCAATTGTTACAATACTTAAACAAACTAAACTAAAAACAAACATAAAAGTGTGAATGTCCATAGGTTCTCTGATAGGTAGGTAGAGATCCATGATGTAATCTCATGATGGAAGCCTGTTTGGGAGGACGCCAAACTAAATAGGTTGAAGGTGAGGGAGGAGGAGTACAGCTCCTGATGATGGACCAAATGATATGAATAATCTATTCTTCCACGTTAGGAGTCGCTAGTGTTGTAGCTTTACGTGACTTGCTTGACTACGAGTGGCACAGTATGGCTGAAATAAAGTACGTGTTCCTTTTGTTCGTTCAGCCAAAGCTTTCCTGTGATTCGGTTAAAAGCCACGTCTGAAGGATGCTTCTGAATTCTTTCTCTTATTTGCATTTAATTAACTTGCATGGCTCGGCACAGAGACAGACGTAAATGCCTTCTTGAGTGTAAACAAACTTTACTTAAATGTTGTTGTTGTTTTTTTTTTATTTGACCCGTCGTACACCATTGCTGGTCTTTGCCATAGACTGGATGTAAAAGTGGACACAGCTTCGAGGTCTGAAAAATCAACTTAACTGAAAATCTCCCCTATTCTGTTCGTAGCACACTTTACTCTGGCAGCACATACAGTAGACCCTGAAGCCTTTATGTTAATCACATACTTAACTCCTGCTGTCCTGTGACGTGCTGTGTAACCACCTTATACCTAATACCTAATGCATAATGTATTGTATTGTATCATGTATTTAATTAGCATCATTTTCCCAAATAGAGCAGAGCCGTGTTGTTAATGATGAAATCTCTTGAGCACTACCACACTGCACATACCAGCAGAGGTTATATTTATAAAAATAAAAAAATATATATCAGTTGATGAATAACACACTAAGGTGTAATGTAAGTATTTTGCACATGCAACCAATGTCAGCTTCTTCTGTTCCATCTATTTATGCCAATTGTGGCTGAAAGCTTTTAATTTAAAACCCCAAAGCAGATTACTTATTAAATCAATGGGCTTTATTCATGACAATCCAATACAGGCTGATACCGTGTACTCACATGGGGAGCATAGAAAGCACTAAATTTGATTTAAGAAATAAGGTACTGAAACTTGATTTTGACCCACTGTGTGCTCTGACTACAGAGCCCAGAATAATGCCAGTTTTTCCTCGGCTTTGTCTTTCTCATTCTGCAGGAACCGAGCAGTACAGTCAATATTCTGGCTATGCTGAGAGTTACGAATGGAAGAACAGCTGCAAAGATGAGACGCCCAGGTATTCTTGCTCTGATAATTTAAACCCAATATCTTACATTCAGTAAGGCGAAAATGGAGGAAAGATGGGCGAATGCAAATCACATCCCTGTCATAGCTTCTCTTTTATTTCCAGGGATGACTGGCAGAGAAGATGCACAGAGATTGTGGCCATCGATGCTCTGAAATACAGGCAATTCCTTGATCAGTTTCTCCCTGACAAGATGACAAGAGAACTCAACAAGGTGAGGAAAAAATGTAGTTGTCTTTCACACTCAGCAGAGCGATTCTCCAAACAGTCCGTGTGAAAGGGGGCAAGAAGCCTATTCATCTTTCAGAAGCTGTTATTGTCAGGAGTTGATAAGATAGGATCACGTTGTACGTGACAGTCTTTTCAGTGTTTTGATAAAAAGCTTGGTGAACGTTGACATACTGTCAGGTACCACTTGCAGAGATGTTAATTAAAGGCTCTGTGATCTGTAACACCACTGAATTTAGCTGAAGGCTACCAACACCTTATCTGGCCACACTACACAACATCTATATATATTAGTACTTTCAATTGTCCCATTTGCTTATGACTCTTCTGTCTTTTTCTTCCCACCTTTGCTTCGTCTTACTCCCTGTGCGTTCCTGCCAGGCGTACTGTGGATTCTATCGAAATATCGCCAACACCAAGCACCTCTCTGCGGTAGCCACGGGCAACTGGGGCTGTGGAGCTTTTGGTGGAGACACACGGCTCAAAGGTATGACCGGCTGAAATACAAGCATATGCCCAAAGAAAGGAAACCGCAAAGACATCACCAGTTTTTCCACACGTGAGACTTGAAATGGTAAAAACTGGGGTGGCAGACGCATCGCACTGCTTGTATAAAAATTGTAACTCTCGACTCTCAAACGGCAAGCAATATATCAGTAGGTCAGACAGGATCAGCCGTTCTTCCGCGCCACTGGTCGTAGCCATCGAAGCCAACGCTGGATGCAGTATGTACTGTCAGTCGCACATGCTGGTCTCTCTTAGACTCCTCTAGTCAATTAGCAGCTCTCCCAGGGTGTCACTCTCCCAATCCTTCCCTTCCTTTATTGATCAGCTGACGCACATTTATGTTTTCCATTAAAAGGGTGATTGATTATCGGGAAGGGACACCGTAAATCCCGGCTGATGCTGGTCTCGGTGGACATGCACAACATCACTCTTTATAAGCACGGGCCCCTTACTGTCCCCTTGAGTGCCACTCACTATATATTTAGAACGGATGTCTTTCTGGTCAGTGTTGGACACATTCTCATTAACTTCACTATTAATGTAAATGTAGTTGTCACACAACAGGCTACTAAAGGAGCATCGGCAGTGCTATTACTGGAGTGATGCAGGCTATGCTGTGCTAAAAAAAACAAAAAAAAAACAACAACACATTTCCACATCAATGTCATATATTTTTCATGCAAATGAATGCATGAACACGGTTTTGTTTGTGTACAGTTAGATTTCAATCTGAAGCTGTTCATTTCCCCTGCAGCACACTATGAATAGATGCACTGGACTTTACTTGCTCCCGAGGATTATATTGGCGTCCGGGGGGCTCCGCCCATCAGCCCTGGAATTAGCATAGTCTGTATTTTTAGAAGGCCATAACAGTATTTTACATTAAAGTACCGGAGCCGACTTGAGATGTGGTAGTTACACAAGACTAAGCTGTTATGCTGTTGTAAAGATTACAGACCTTCTGAAAATGATGGTTTGTTTTGTATGTTCATTAATCTGAACTCTATAACCATTCTGTTAAATATTTAAAAGTCTAAAGACCTCATTTGCAAGGGCTCAAAGATTGAGTGCTGTTGATGAGGCGGTTCTACCAGCAGTGGATTATTTACTCTTCTGATACAAATAGCCGCTGTCACTCATGTTCTTTCCTGCCAGAAGCCATACCTTCTCTGGCTTATTGACCAATTAGTTTCCTGTTGTTTTCAGTGCCTGATTCTCCCTTCAGCATTCCCCTTCTCTTTTGTTTTCAGCGCTGATTCAGTTAATGGCCGCAGCAGAGGCTGGAAGAGACGTGGCGTACTTCACGTTTGGAGACGCTCAGCTGATGAGAGATGTTTATAAAATGCACGCTTTTCTCACCGTGGAAGATGTCACCGTTGGTAAGACTCGCACACAAGCACCAAATGTTTATAGTGTTTTTGTTTGCGGGACTTCTGGCCAAGCTGCATTCACACAGTTGTTACAGTTTTTATCTTGACAGCCCTGCGTCTGTTCGGCTCTTACGGTAGATAACATAATGAACAGGAAGGGTGATGATATCAGCCACTGAGCTCCTGAGGCTTTTACACCACGCAGAGGTTGTCCTTGTTGGCTTCATTACAGGGACAGTACGCATAAATAACAGGACGCAGTCCATCTGTGTTAAGTTATTCCACTTTATGGGCCATCTCTTGCTCCTGAGCCCATCCATTCAGCCTGAGCCGCAGAGTGGATTACTGCCTGAACTTACCTCAGCCTCTCCCCTCCCCCTCCTTTCATTTTTCTCCTGCTGACATTTATTGAAGCCTTTCAGAGAAATTCCCCTCCAGCCATCCATTTCCTAAAGTGGAGCTACAAAAAAAAAAAAAAAAAAAAAGCTCATGGCATGTGTGTGTGTGTGTATGTGCGTTTGATTTATAAATGAGCCCAAACACACTTTCATTTTTATTTTTTTCTGCTGTAGTTTCGGTCTCTCGCTTGTTCTTTAAATTTTAACCTGTTTGTGCTTTTTGTCCCTCTTTTTTTTTTTTTTCTCACGCCATATTTCTTCATTCTTTTGACCCCGTGCACCACCTCCTCTCCTCCCTCTCCCTCCACCGCCCTCTTTCTCCCTCCCAGGTCAGCTGTACAGCCTTTTGAAAGAGTACTTCAATGTGGTGTGCAACAACTGCCGCACGACTCGACCTGACGTCAGTCTGTACAGTTTCATCGACGAGAAAGTCTCTTCCCTCGCAACCGCCGACAACTCGGACTCGGCAAAGGATCCTGGGATGCCGCTTGTAACACCAGACTCTCAATAACAGGGCGGGAACTGTAATTTAACCCCCTCTTCCCCTGCCTCTCTGTAAAACAGAGTCCAGGTTCAGAAACTTCGGTGTGCTCTGTCTTGTGCTTACAATCACTTTTTCTCTCTCTCTCTCTCTCTCTCTCTCTCTCTGTCTCTCTCTCACACACACACACACACACACACACACACACACACACACACACACACACACACACACACACACACACACACACACTTCCCTTTAAGTTTGTGATCCCAACACACAAACTACCGAAACACAGTTTTGCCTTTCTCGCTGGTGGTGTTAAAGGAGCCTCGTAGTTCGGCACCAAATGTGGTGAAATGTTTCAGAGACTTATAGCAATAGTAAATCCTGGTTGCTGTTAGGCCTTTCTTTAGTCTAAATGTGATGTGGAATTCTTTTTTTTTAACACACTAATTACAAATACGGCCAAATAGTCATCATATGCATGGTTGTGGACACTTTTCACTCTTTGATGATCCGGGACACGATAATCCTCCGCGGTTATCTTGTCTTATATTGTGTTTGCTACTTGTTTTTTTTTTTTTTCTTTGGATGAGTTGTCGTCTCTATCTACCATACCCAGGCTGTGGTGAGGTTCCTGAACGCAGAGAGGTGATGACATGCCATACTGTAGTCTATGCATGGGTAACATTTATTATCAGATATTCTACAAATATATGCTGCTCTTTTATATCCTCTACAAAGTTGAAGCTCAACAAACATTTTGTCCTTAAGGCTTATTTTAATATGAAACGGTCAAAAATAATGGCTGGTGTGAGAATCATGTGAGAAGAAACAGACACAGGAAATTTATGGTCAGACTATTAACTGTCTTCTGTATATATTCATCATTGTCAAATATATTCAGTGTTAGGCACAGTATTGATACTGTATATACAAATAAAGAGGGGAGCAGAGAAAGAAACAATTGCACGAAAAATATTATTTTTGTTAAAGTTTTTATTTGACATTTACTTTGGAGATGTGCTTAAATGTTGTTGTTTTTTTAATAATTTTATTTCTCTTTGTCTGATTGACATTGTGGGTTCTATTTAATGGTGGATTCATGAACATAAAGGCCGTACATGTATTGCATAGAACTGTACTTTAGGGTTTTAGCTTGCACTATTTTTATTATAATTTCTTAATTAAAGTATATCCTGTTAAAATTGTATTCTTTTGCTCAAATCAATATGATGTGCCAACTAAAACCAGAGGGTCAGTATAAAACAAGCTAATTAATTCAGGGAACAACTATTTTTAGGTTGCAGAGCCTCAATTCAGTTGACTGATGCATTTTAACATGAACTCAAAAATTCTGTCAAGAAGCCGTTCCTCTGTATTCTCGGTATGTACTCTACTTACATCATTATTCACAAATCGTCAAGAAAAAAATGAAATATACTACAAACTTTTGCCTTCGTCAGAGAGATTTCATTTCACTTTAATGTATCTGCTTGTACCTCTTGGCACCGCAACTTTGTCACTTAATTTCATGAAATCATACATTATTTAATTATTAGAAATGTGATTGATTTTTGTGATAGCACATGTACCTAGGGCTTTCAGAAAAATTTGATTCTGCCTTCAAACATCCTTTTATTAGATGAATTAGGGTTTCTAAATAACCTCATGACGTGGACTTCCATAAATGGTGTGTAGGCTTGGCTGCGGTAAGTGGATTACACATTATCTGCTCCTCCCGCTCTTTGTACTGAGCCCTGCATTGACCAAAGGAGCTGTGGGCTGGTGTGCAAAGTCAATTTGGTTTGGCAGACCTAACTGCTGATGTCTGCTGTGAGCCTGGGTTACCTGGACCTGAACTTTATTTAGGTTACTGGTGCCTGCTGCATTAAATCAAAGGTTTATTTAGATGCTGAACATTGACTGAATGTGCCAAGCAAATCCTACAAATGAATAACAATAGTCACCCAACACTGACTAACCTGTCTTGAGCTTTTTCATGACTATTTATAACAATTCATGTCGCCAGAAACAGGAGGTTAGAAAATATTCACTTCTATTATTTCCTGATGCACAAGAAATGTTTCAAATACTCGACAGCTGGTTCAGTTTTGTTCCCTTATAGTGATGTAATTATTCTAAACAGGATGTTATTTAACATCAAGCCTGTAATGTTACCCAGCGGCACAAGTCTTTTCACGATTATTAATAAAATGCCAGAAAGCAACTGGTCTTCACTCCATCTTTGTCAGGCGGCAAAGTCACTACAACAAAATGGCATTTCAGTTCATAATTGCCTGACCCTGCATTCTCCGGGTCAGCTGGAGAGCAGCAGCAAACACAAATGCTGTGCAAATGCAAATAATGAAAAAGGAAGCACTCTCTCAGGTAACAGAGCATTACAGAATAATGAATATATTATTAGTGTGGATGAAAACACTTGGTTATGTTAAGTATATATATATATAGACATTTAAATGTGTCGTCAAAAGGAGACACTTCTGTATAGTGCTTTGGTTAAAAAACAAACAACAAAAAAAAAACACATGATGCTGTGATTTGTAATCGTCTCATATTTAGACCCATGCTGCTCTGTCTTGTAGATCTTCTCATGACTTGTGCCCACTCCACCACCCCCACTCCCCACCCCACCCCCACCCTTCAGTGGTGTATTTGTCATGATTGATAATACGTTCCTTCTGTGCCAGCCAAGTATGAATGATGAAAATCTTGATGAGGAGGAGAGCGGGGCTGGAGAGGGGGAAGGAAAGAGCCTGGATACATAGAGAGGGGGTTGGGAGGGAGGGAAAGAGGGAGGGCCAATTATCTTATTGTTTAACCCACTCAAGGTAGAAACTCATCAATCTGAAAACCACTTGTACAAATGACTCATGTTCAGCCTTTATAAAAGTTTAATTGGCTTATATAATTAACGCTGAAAGCAATACTGTATGTGTGATGTATCTCGGAAGGAAAAATGACCTGTCTGGTTGAGGAGTGTGTGCCCGCGCTCACAGAATTGATCCGACGGGATTAAAGTTAGTGTTCTGATTATAAAACTAAGTGCTGGTATAAACAAAACACCACAAACACAATAACTAATCGATTCCTGAGAATGTTATTTGTATATTTTAGGAAGAAAAATGACCCTGAAATTATACTTAAGTGTGATTTTGATTTCTCTTTAGCCTTCTCTCCGTGTCTCGGGTGTGTTACCTTTAGGCACCACCGGCACCTTTGGGTGCAGCTGGCTGAACGCTGTGCAGGATACCGAAGCGCCACATGATACGCGGGGGGCGTGTCGAGCCGTGGCTCCACTCGGATCTGTGTCACCTTCACTGATACCTGTCCTACTTGCACTTCTCGGCGATGACAGTTAAAGCCTGAGAGCGGTGCGGTCTAAGGTAAATGTAGTTTGCGGAAATAAAGCGCAGGGGATATTTAAAACCGTTGCTCTCGTTACGTGATACCGCGTTTTTGCAGTGTCAGAGACGAGGGGAGATTATGAGGATTTGTGTTTGACGTTGAGGGATTAGAGGTTCCAGAGACAGGGAGCAGATGTAGAGGGGAAATAGGCAATGGTTTGGCATTGATGTCGGCGCTGTAGTCTGAAGGAGCCAGTGAAGCATCCTGCAGGAAAAGGTGAGGAAGTTGTAGCAGCTTCAGACACTGCAGTAGTACACCATCACAGTTGAGCCGTTCGCGGTTACACGCTGTTTGCAGCTGCATCGATTTTGCGCAGAAATAGACGCACCGGCCGTTGCGTGGCCGTGTTTGCTGCGGCAGAGCTAACGTTAGATATATGCCGCTGATCGGTGTAGTTCTCCTCGGAAATACACGATTGCAGAGGTCATCCTGAACGTGTGAGCATTTGCAGTCCCATAAAGTGCGCGACGCGCTCTTTCCAAACCCACAGTTAGTTTACGCAGCTGAAATGTGATCCTATTCGACATTCAGAAATGTCTATTCTATTTGTAATAAAAGTGCAACTCAGACCCAACAATGCACACCTTTCTGCATGATGTCTTCTTGGTAACTCCTAATGGCCTCTTTCACTTTGTCTCTCTCCAGCCATGAGTCAGTTTCGGGCGATAGCGGGTGTGCTGAAGGGTGGGTGTGTTGGAGGGAGCCAGTTGCTTCGCGGGTGTGGAGGCGGCCTGCCCCGGCGCTGGGTTGATCCCAAGAGAGGTTGCTCCTCCTCCAGGACTGAGCCCCTTCTCCCAGCTGTGGTCAGTAGCTCCAGTTATGTAGAGGAAATGTACTTCGCCTGGCTGGAGGACCACAAAAACGTCCACGAGGTAACAGCGTGTAATACATGCCATGTTTTCCCACATTAGAGAATAATTCATGTCATAAATTGAAAATGGTTATCGCCAGCATTGGTCTTGAAATTGAATTTAAAATATCTCGGACTAGAGGGAACTTAATACATCAAATATATTATGATTTTCTTTTTATTTGTTTGTTAATAGTATAGTTGTATGGAATATGCTGTAGCTGCAATCTCCTGGATTCCTGTCCAGCCTTTCACTATCTTGTCATCCCCCAAACTGGCAATCAGTAAAAACAACATGTTTGTGATAGACTGCAGATGTGGCACAGCTGGATCTGTCTGTCTCTGTGTTCTAGTCTTGGGACGGATTCTTCCGGAACATCCACGCCTCCGGTCCATCTGGTGAGGCGGGTGCGAGCCGGCCCTCCACTCTGCTCCAGGGCCGGGTACTGTCCCATTCGCAGGACATGGCACAGAAAGTGGTGGAGGACCACCTGGCTGTGCACACTCTCATTAGAGCCTACCAGGTACGCCGGGCTCACCCAGCCCAAGCTGTGAGGAACACACGTACACATACATACAGCTTTTGGTGTAATGTGGATTTATATTTACTAATTAGGATATCTCTCCTGGTCATCTTTTTGAAGCTTAAAGCAGACTCTGTGATCAGCATTAAGATGTCATCTTCCTCGAGCCACAGCTGACTGACTATTTGTATCTTTAAAGCTTGCGGGAAAAATGCATCAAACAAAATCCACTTGGACTTACCAAACCAGATGCAACTGGCAAAGAAAGCTGTTTATCCTGCGTGTCCTTGCATCGAAAGGAATATCAAATTTGTTTGTCACTGCACGAGGTTATGCAAATTGCAAGATGAACTCTAACCTACTTACTCTGGCTGCTTTTTGAAAATAGAAATATCAAAGAGACTACTTAAACAAAACAGGTGGTAACATTTCTCCTCGCCCTCAAATGACGACGAGGAGCTATCCGAGGGATTTATTAAATTCTGTCTTTTGGCATAGGTTTCATTTTTATTCCTAGCTTGTTGCAATCCTGGTGGAAATCTGTGTGTGTGTGTGTGTGTGTGTGTGTTTGTGCATCGACTTGAAAGCACTCCCAAGGGCCTCTTTTATTTCAGAAGGATTGACCTACACCTGAGTGTTAGCTTATTCTCCAGCTGTTCATACTCAGCATCATAATGGAAACACAATTGCTTTTTAATTTCTTCTCCTTGTCACATTTTCTTTTTTTTTCTTACTTGAGTCTCTTTATCTCATCTTTTCTCGCTCTCCTCCACCTTGCTGTCTGTCTCTTTGTGTAGATTCGTGGTCACCATGTTGCCCAGTTAGACCCTCTGGGGATCCTCGAGGCTGACCTGGACTCCTTTGTTCCGTCTGATCTGATCACCACCATTGATAAATTAGGTGAGACTCTTCCTTTCTGTCATCTCAGGTGCACCATACATCATCAACAGATACCAAAAATGTATAATGTGAAAAGAGGACAATTTTTGTCTTATTTTTGAGTCCTGTTTAAGAAAAAAGAAGTATGCACTATTATGTCCTCATTTACACTTTGTACAGAAGAGGTATGAATCTCCTTATTTATACCCATTTTCTACCGAACAGCATATGGAGTTAACCCACAGGCAGGACACTGTACAGTAAATGCTGATGAGAGGAAGTCCTTCCTTCTAATTAAATCTCACTGGCAGGCCGACTTCAAAAGCTTTATCTTACTTATAATGAAAATATCAAATTTATATTTTTCTTGCACGTTATTTCAATAATATTTTTGTACTCCCTTGAGGGTTTTTTTTGTTGTTGTTGCGTGGTCCATGTGCAGCTATGCACGCATTATACACACATCTCAGATCCAGGATTCTATAACCCATCAGACCCAAGAGTGAAAGTGATATTTCAGTATAAAGGGCCCCATCACGTTCTCCACCGAGTGCATATATGGGTTGGTCAGCCTAATGCTGTCATTAATCTCAGGCCAAGCTCTTGTCATTCTCCATT
The DNA here is from genome assembly GCF_022577435.1 of Embiotoca jacksoni. Taxonomy (NCBI): domain Eukaryota; kingdom Metazoa; phylum Chordata; class Actinopteri; family Embiotocidae; genus Embiotoca; species Embiotoca jacksoni. The sequence goes on along the minus strand of NW_027185252.1, from coordinate 9,266,216 downwards.
TCATTTAGCGGACTGAGGGTTGGGGGATGCGGGATGGCCACAGAAAGCGGTCGAAGTCTACAGTAATAGCCAGTAAAGAAGAGAGAGAGAGGGAGAGAGACATTGTTTCTGTAGGCTGCTGTTATCGGTGATCAGTGTGTGTCAGGACATAGCATCGCATTATGAATTGTCACCAGGGCTATAGCTCCCTAATGAAAGCTAATGACAGCCTCCGCTGCCTCTTATTTGGTCAGCTGATAGTACACAAGTCTATTCTTGGCCCCCTTTGTCTTTGCTGTGTTCCTAATATGATTTGCACCTGTCTCCTCTTATGTTGCCTGCTATCTTGAGCTTGACCAGTTCTCTCAGGTGGGCTTTCTCAGCACAGAAACCTACCTGTATGTGCTGTTACTTACTCTGTATCTTCACAGGTCCCGCTGCCAAACTGTCTATATATTTACTCTGGATTATAGTTTTTAATTTCTACCCAAGTTTTATTTTCCCAGTCTTTGCCGTCAGACAAATGAATTCAGATGTAACTTTTGTCAGTTAATTCATTGCAGCCAATGCTCGGAGCACTACAGCCTAATTTAGAGCAACTAATGATTATTTTCACTATCATTTAATCTTTTTGTGATTATATTTTGATAGATCAATTAATCATTTCGTCTATAGACTGTGAAAAATGGCCATTGCAATTCCCCAGCGTCCAACGGGATATCAAATTGCTTGTTTTGCCGGCTCAACAGTCCAAAACCCAAATATATTGTGTGCGCATAAAATGACATAAAAAGATAAGATTTGTAAATATACACTTTTGAAATGCTGTTCACAAACAAATGTATGACATTTATGCTTGATAAATGGCATAAACAATTAATAAATTCTCCAATATTGGAATACTTGACTGGTAAACTAATCAGCACTGCTCTAATTACAGTAACATATTTTGAAATGTATATGATCAAAGAATTTAACATTTTATTAGTCACTCCAAACTATGATTTTTTTTTTCTGCATTTACATGATATCAGAAGTAGGAGAACCTAAAATATTCCAACTGTTAACCTGAAAATGTATTTGTTTTCAGTTTTAAGTTAAATAACTTGGCTGACCTACAGATGTTATTGTGCTGAAAATGATTTTTGTTCTTGGTGTTCTTTGGTTTGAATCTCTTGATTTGCTGAAGCCCTGATGTGCATTAAAACACTGCTTCTTGTAAGGTAATGGATGGACTCTTTCCTCTACAGTCAAGTGCTCCACCAAAAATGGGACTGCAATGGATAAATCTAGATAAATTAAAAATTGATATTATATAATTTTGTTGAGAAATGGAATATTTCTTGTCTTGTTTTTCATGGTGTTTTTGTAGGTTTCTATGGTCTTGATGAGTCAGACTTGGATAGAAGCTTCCAGCTGCCCCCCACCACCTTCATCGGTGGACAAGAGACCACTCTTCCACTCAGAGAAATCATACGCAGACTCGAGGTATTTTCTTTGTATGATTGTCTCCATATATAATAATGGGGGGCATAAATTACGCTGTACCATGTTATTTCTAAAATATTTTTTTAATCTCTTTTGTTTTTCAGACGTCCTACTGTGGTCACATTGGGGTTGAATTCATGTTTATTAACAATGTGGATCAGTGTCAGTGGATTCGTCAGAAGTTTGAGACTCCAGGAATCATGCAGTTCACTAATGCTGAGAAGAGGACTTCGCTTGCCCGCCTGATCAGATCCACACGGTCAGCAATGAATAAACATCCACTCACTTAGAGTTTGGTGACTGCGCAATACCTCACTATTAGTTATAGCTCACGTCAGGGCCTCACATAAGATAAACAAAAGTCTTACTCACATGTATTTGGAAATTAACACACCCTATTCTTCATGCGAGCTTATTTTCATGAATGATCTCAGAAATTACTTGTTGTTAGCGTGCTTATCCTTCTTACTGTATTCTTGCTAGTTCCATGCTCTTATTTCTTTCCTATTAACACACAAATATCTGTAATGACATCAGTTTGCTAGATTCTCAATTACAAGTTCTTTAAAGTATCACAGTTTTGTTCCAAAAATAATCAATTCTCTGTAATGGAGCATTTGTTATCATGGTTAATAGTCAGTAGCACTATATTGTGTATCATCAGCTCTGTAAAGCTACGTGTTGGTGCTAAAAACACTCGTTAATCCTGTATGAATGTATCTGTTATTATGGCTAGGTTTGAGGACTTCCTGGCCAGGAAGTGGTCATCGGAGAAACGTTTTGGTCTGGAAGGCTGTGAAGTTCTCATCCCTGCTCTTAAAACCATCATTGACAAGTCGAGCTCTGCAGGCATCGACAATGTGATCATGGGGATGCCTCATCGGTAATGGGCTTTAACCCTTCTCTCACCTCTCACTTCAGTCTTTTCATACAGCTAATTCCTTCCCTTCCCCATTTGATATAGACGTTGTAAACTCTACTTGCAGGGGCCGACTTAATGTCTTGGCCAACGTGATCCGTAAAGACCTGGACCAGATCTTCTGTCAGTTTGACCCCAAATTAGAGGCTGCTGATGAGGTGAGGGAACTGTTGCTATATCATCATACGGAGTACTAAGAGAAAAGATACACCTGATGCTTAATTTAATCTCATCTTTCATACATGTAGGGTTCAGGTGATGTCAAATACCACCTTGGGATGTACCACGAGAGGATTAACCGTGAGACAGACAAGAACATCACGCTGTCACTCATGGCAAACCCCTCCCACCTGGAGGCGGTGGACCCAGTGGTTCAGGGGAAGGCCAAAGCTGAGCAGTTCTACAGAGGAGACTCTCAGGGAAAGAAGGTAACCCTCAGTGTACCACGTATACGTTTGAAAACAAGATAGCAAGATGTCCTGTTGAGTCTATAAATGTGATTTTCAAGGTGATGTCCATCTTGATACACGGCGATGCTGCTTTTGCTGGACAAGGAGTTGTGTATGAGACCTTCCACCTGAGTGAACTCCCCTCCTATACCACACATGGTACCATCCACGTGGTGGTCAACAACCAGGTATCAGAGAGCTGAGTGAATACTGTCGCCTGTCAGTGGAGTTGTATTAAAGATATGATCCGTTTTACAGAGATTTTCAGGTCTGTTGTTTATACTGCAAAAATAAAGATGGAACATATTTTGTTTTACACATGCCAAAATATTTTCAGATTTTATTCACAACAGTAGAGCACATTTTGTTGTACTGAAAATCATGTCAATAACTTTGCGTCTAATTTGATGCGATTATTGCTCCTCAGATTGGCTTTACCACAGACCCTCGAGTGGCCCGCTCCTCTCCTTACCCCACCGATGTAGCCCGGGTTGTCAACGCACCCATCTTCCATGTGAACGCCGATGATCCCGAGGCCGTTAAGTACGTGTGCCGCGTGGCTGCAGAGTGGAGGAACACTTTCAACAAGGATGTCGTCATTGACCTGGTCAGTCAGGGGCCAAGTCTTAATTGATTAATGAGTGCGTGCTTAAACGTAGTATCTTCTGTTTTTAAGGTGTGTGTTTTTACAGGTTTGTTACAGACGTTTCGGCCACAATGAAATGGATGAGCCCATGTTCACTCAGCCGCTGATGTACAAACAGATCCGTCGGCAGGAGCATGTCCTGAAAAAGTACTCCGACAAGCTCATTGCTGAGGGAGTGGTGACACTGCAGGAATTTGAGGTCTGTGATCTAATACTGTTTTCTTTTGTTGAATGTACTGTAAATTGCTTGCTGTTACTGTATGCTGTTTTGTTTGGTATATCACCATCTGCTGGGCTTTGCGCAATAAATCACATTTAGATATTACCCTAGCCTTCAAGTAAATGTTGCGCCAGCACTGCTGTGTTTGAGTTTCAATTTACTGCCTCACTTCAATCACCTTGCCGCAACAATCTCTCACGTAGAGTATATATTGCTCAATGAAGGTGAAGTATACTCCAGATTCTGGTGCTATTCAGTGGAATTGCTGAGGTCCTTCATCCAAAACAGAAACTTTGACCGTAACATCCATTCTGAACATTTTTTTCATCCCACATGCCAGAGAAATACTGCATTGCCTCTCTGAGTGTACTACTCTCCGGCTTTTGATGGACATTGTTTTCTGTTGTGTGGCCTGCTATTTGGACTCTTGCAAAAGCCTCATTTGTACAGCAAAGGCAGAACCATTAGTGCGAGTGGAAGCGTTCTCCTCCTTTAATGTCTCTCTCTCTCGGTCTGTTTCTCTCTGTCTCACCTACACACAGTTTGGGTTGGTCAGCTGATGTCATTTTAATTAAAGTAAACAAACTACATTTGTTAAAGTGTGACATTTTTCACTGTCTCTATTACAAAATGTGTTTGCAGGAAGAAGTTGCCAAATACGACAAGATATGTGAAGAGGCGTACACCAGGTCCAAGGATGAAAAGATCGTACATATTCGAAACTGGCTCGACTCCCCTTGGCCAGGTAAAATGTCCAGTTCCTTTTAAAAGGTACTTCATTACACCGCGGGTAAATACAGTGACATGATGTAATGGAGTCCAGGCATTTCCGTTCTGTTTTTTTCTCTTCATTGTCTGTTTTATCTGAGTGATTTCTGTTCTCGCTGCAGTGATGCTGTCTCTGTAGATTTCTTCACAGCAGAGGGAGAACCCAGGAGCATGAGCTGCCTCCCTACGGGGCTGGACGAGGAGGTTCTGCAGCACATCGGCCAGACCGCCAGCTCAGTGCCTCTGGAAGATTTTAAGATCCACCCTGGTGAGTCGAGTTGCTCTGTGCCAGAGAACAGAGCAGTGACACAGGCTAACAGTCATCAGTCATGATGATAGTGATGGCAGCAGTAATATTGATATAATGTACTTGGAAATCTACACAGTGACAGAAGAGCACACATTAGTGCATTATGTGATACATGTCCATGAGTTTTATGCTAATGGTTGTAAACGACACAAACCTCGTTTTTTTTTCTACTGGGATGATATAGAGTCAATAAAAATAGTTCACCTGTAAACACATCTTTCCTAAAGCAGATGTTTGGCACGGCTGATTAGGCTCAAAATACAGCAACTAAGACTGCCACAAAGGTTTTTAATGTTATTACGTTTTCTCTTTAAGACTTCACCTGGTTTCATTTTTGTTCCTCTACCCGTGTGTGCTCTCCAGGTGTGTCCCGTATCCTGCGTGGTCGAGCTGACCTGGTAAAGAATCGTCAGATGGACTGGGCTCTGGGAGAGTACATGGCCTTCGGCTCCCTCCTCAAAGACGGCATACATGTGCGACTCAGCGGACAAGACGTTGAGCGCGGAACCTTTAGGTGAGTCTGTGAGAACTCAACGTCGCCTGTTTGTACAAATGCATTAGGAGGGAGGAGCTCACACTGCTACCACTACAGTCTCCTACACAGCTCTGCTTTGCTAAAGAATGATCTATTAAGTGGTTTAAGTTTATTGACTTTTACGAGCGAGACTTTTATAGCTTGGGAGTCCTCAAGAGGGGATCTCTCCTCTCACTGAATTAGCTCACACACTTTATTAAATTATTTTTTATCTTTCTGTACAATGATGCAGTAGGACTTGGCAATTTATCATAGTTTATCAACTTTCAGCTGACTCATAGTGTGATGAAATGACATTCAGATCTATTGCTCAAGTTAATGATGAAAATACGTCAATTAAAATGAACAAAACATTTTCTTTATGCATGTATGCATTTATTTTCTGTGAATGAAAAACACTGTGGAGGACAGTTAATTGTTTAAAAAAAAAAAAATTCCATTCATGTTTAATTTGAGATATATTGATAATGAGAAATAACTTTGCAACTACTACGAAACGATTTCCACCACCCCTAAAATATCCTTAAATTCATATTGGCCCGAATATATATTTTTGAAAACAAATTGTTGACTGTTTCAGTGTCAGCAACTTCGACCAGAGTTAAGAGGTAAAAGGCACCGTCTTAAAGATAGTAAATGAAGTAACCGGGGGTGTGGGAAGAGCAACACATGGAGTCTGACAAACAGAAGACGTCACCACAGTCTCCTGGGATCTGTGAAGCCCACATGGTGTTGTCGTAGTATGGAGGGAACGAGTGACACATGAACAAAACCAGTCCCCATCTCACTGTGCCTGTCTTATCTGTCCCCTATCATTTCTCCACCAGCCCATCTTCTCTGACAACACAGCTTCCCCCTCCAGCTCGCAGCGACATACATCACGCTAACTAACCAGAGGCTACGGGCCTTTTTCTTTTGTCTCGCGTTTACCAATGACATCTACTTTTCCCCTTCCGCTGTCCCCTTCAGCACGGTAATTTGCCTTGCTGACAAAATGACAGCAGTCATACACTGCACCCGCTCTTCGTCTCTGTATCACCTGTTGTATATTTAAATCCCCTTTGGTATCAGTTGAGAGTCCTCAATTCATTCTCTGTGTTTACTTTTTTTTCCACCTTATAGTTCAGCTACAGTGTAGTTTACTCCCCCATTGCTTTTTTTTCTTCCTCCCACCTACACTTTTTTTTTCATCCCCCCACTACTCTGGTTCCCTTCATAGTTCTTAGGAGCTGAGCATATTGGCATGTTACAGTTGAGTGGGTCTGCTTGCGTTTCTGTGATGTACGTAACAGCGTGGAGTAATGCATTCAGTCGTTGTGTTTGGATGGGTTGCATACGCTGCGCCATGCACCCCCTTTCCCTGACTAATGGGGCCCCCGGGCAGGAGAAGTGTGTGTGTGTGTGTGTGTGTGTGTGTGTGTGTGTGTGTGTGTGTGTGCGCGTGCGTGCGCGTGTGTGCGTGCGTGTGTGCGTGCGTGCGTGCGTGTGTGTGTGTGTGTGTATTTTGTATGTGTTTGTGAAAAAAGGTGGGCCTGCAGTTTATGAGGCAACCTGAGAGAAAGACCTCATTGTAGTATTTGGTCATTTTTGGATTGTGTGCACGTAAACTGTGAAAATGATACATGGAATTATGTGTGTTACCTCATTTAATGTTGGATGCTCTCGATTTTGTTTTTTCATGAAAGGATTTTTTTTTGAAGTGTGTATCCTGAAAATGCAGATCAAGGATCCAACAAAACAATTATGCACTACATTGTGTGCCCTCATTAGTCCATAATTATAGATAATACTATTCAAAGAACTTGTATCACAATAATCTAGTCTTTTTGGAGGTATTATGTCACATTCAAGATTATCATTTGGATTATTTTCTGCAGTTCTTTTGCCTTACCGTTACATAACCTCAAGCACTGTGTGTGTGTGTGCGTGTGCGTGTATGTATGTGTTTGAATATATGCATGTGTGTAGATGTCATTGAAGTGATGTTAAAGGGGTTTAAGTGATTGTCTGATCGTCCTGGTTTTGAAGTCTGATGCCTTCCTGGGAGCGAGCGGACTGGCAGAGCTTGTTAACACTTGGCTCTTTGCTCCCATCAACTCTTGTTGAACGTCCCACGAACTGAAGATCACGAGAGAGGAGAGCTCTCCTCATGGGCTGCCTATATGGGGCGGGTACATTGGCTACAGTGTGTGTGTGTGTGTGTGTGTGTGTGTGTGTGTGTGTGTGTGTGTGTGTGTGTGTGTGTGTGTGTGCGCGTGTGCGTGTGCGTGTGTTTGTTTTGACACTGCATCTTTACTTGGTTGACAATCCTTAAAGGCAAGGCAAGTTTATTTGTATATCACATTTCAGCAACAAGGCTACTGAATGTGCTTCACTTAAAACATAAAAGGTGTCAAGACAAATTGTACTTATGTCACTTTGGAGGTACTATTAGCATGCTAAACTAATATAGTGAACATGTTAAACAATATAACTTCTGAGAGCTTGTTAGCAGGCTGATTTTAGCATTTAGCTCAAAGCACAGCTGCATGTATGTACAGCCTCACAGAGCTGGTTGCATGGCTGTAATCGCGTTTCTGTATGCCTGTTTCAGTGAGCGAAAGAACGAGATTGCAGCTACAAGCGGCCTGAACTGAGTTTCCTCCGTAGGGGGGGGGGAAGCTCAGCCTTAGAGATAGGGTAAGGAGCTCGGACATCAGGAGGGACCTCGGAGTAGAGCCGGTACTCCTTTGCGCCAAAAGGAGTAAGCTGAGGTGGTTCGGGCACCTGATCAGGACGCCTCCTGGGCGCCTCCCACTGCAGGTTTTCCGGGCACGCCCAACTGGCAGGAGACCCCGGGGAAGGCCCAGAACACGCTGGAGGGATTATATCTCCCAGCTGGCCTGGGAACGCCTTGGGATACCCCAGGATGAGCTGGAAAATGTTGCAGGGGGAGAGGGGAAGTCTGGGCCAACATGCTTAGCCTGCTGCCACTGCGACCCGATCCCGAATAAGGGGAAAAAAATGGATGGATGGATGTTTCAGTGTCTGTCTCTCTCATGTTTTGCAGTCACCGCCATCATGTTCTGCATGACCAAGAGGTGGACAAACGTATCTGCGTTCCCATGAACTACCTGTGGGTCAACCAGGCTCCTTACACCGTCTGCAACAGCTCATTATCCGAGTACGGAGTTCTCGGTAAGACTGAAGCTTCTCTGGCTGCACCCTGGCTGCGTGTCATAGTAAGTTATTTTGTTCCTCGTTATAATGATGACTGTGACTTCAGGTTTTGAGCTTGGCTTTGCCATGGCCAGTCCAAACGCTCTGATCCTCTGGGAGGCCCAGTTCGGAGACTTTAACAACACAGCCCAGTGTATCATTGACCAGTTCATCAGCCCAGGCCAGGCCAAGTGGGTCCGCAACAACGGCATCGTCCTACTGCTGCCACATGGAATGGAGGGAATGGTGAGAAGTTTAAAACCCACAAGGCCAAGCTACTTCAGAAAATTGGAGTTATTTCCAGATACGTATGTGTTATTGGGCTGCTTCTTCCATTTTGTCATTACGTGTCTTCCTCTGTCCTCAGGGTCCAGAACACTCGTCAGCTCGACCTGAGCGCTTCCTACAAATGAGCAACGATGATCCAGATCAAATCCCTGTATGTACCCATGTACAATTTTAATTACTGCTCAAATGGTTACCAACACTTTCATCTGATGATTTATGTCAAAGAAATCCTGTGCCACACAGCACTCCATAGTGTTCTGCAATTAACATCCAGTAGCTTTCTGTTTTATTGGCCCTGCTGACGTCCTATTTGAGTAGAGCTGAAAAGTTACTTCATTATGACCCTGAAGTGTTGGTATTCAGCAGTAACTCATGTCCCCGACAGTCAGCTGGTATGAGGGAACCAGAGTGGGCTGTATTAGCAGAAGCTTACCAGATTCATCTTCAAATGGGGTATTAATCAAACTATTAGTGGGAGCATACTAAGGGATTAACATTCTCTGTCATGTGTGCGTGCAAGATAAAGATACAGTGCACTGATGCTTTTCTGCTCAATAATGAGAAAAAAAATATTGCTGAGACCAACACAAGGATAACTTAGATTTCTGTTTTCAGAATCATTAACATCTACGTAATTTATATAACTGTGCTTTTTGTGAAGGAGTTCAGTGGAGATTTTGAAGTCCAGCAGCTGTATGACTGTAACTGGATTGTGGTCAACTGCTCCACGCCCGCTAACTACTGTCATGTGATCAGACGACAGATTCTGCTGCCATTCAGAAAGCCGGTAAAGTGTAACATCATCATCATCACTGTGTTTTATCCCTGTCTTGCTCAGCTGGAGTTTGTTCTTGTCATGTAATGGTTGTTTCAAATTTAGAAAAGATTGCCTTTAAATCGTAAATACATCATTAGGCGCTGCTAATACTTACTCATGTTTAGAAGAGACGGTCATTTCTGTTATTTGATTGAAATCAAAGTCCCAAATGTGAAAATGCAAGACGAAAATAAACTGGGGTTATGACTTTATTCGTCATTGCTTCATCCTGTAAATATACTGTTGTAATTATGATACAATACTATGTCATAACCATGATAATCCCAGTTTGCAGACATATGGATAACCTGTCACTGCATTAACTCATTTATGGTACAAATGTGGTCTGTGTTATTAACTTTAACCTTAAACCTCTAAAGTTGAACTTGTTTGGGTATAAAGTTTTGGAGTGTGAAGCATGTTGTTGTTGGTTTTTTTTTGTATATACACAGCTCTTTTTTTTCAGTCGCTCACAGTTTTCAGCCACAGTGAATGTCTTAACTGATCCCCTGTCGCATATAAATGCAATGCTTTGCGAAGCATGAGAAAATAGCTTCCTGAGCAAATTAGTGAGGGGGCCAACTGGGGATATTATTGTTGTTTTTTGTATGAAAAACCCTGAAATCCTGGACTTGGTTGACTGAACGCTAACAGTTTTATTTATTTGATTGTTAAAGAAATGTTTTGTTTTCCCAATGCTGATGTTGCGTGCTATATGTTGGCAACAAATTAGCGTGAAAGGAGATAAAAAAAGTTTTATCTCTGGTGTTTTTTTCAGAGTGCAAGATACGGATGACAGGATCAATCTGTTGTTTGTCACTGAGAGAAACTTTTTCCTTTCCAGCTGATCGTTTTTACTCCGAAGTCTCTGCTGAGGCACCCGGATGCAAGGTCAAGTTTTGACGACCTCGCCAAAGGTGGAGTGTTACTTTATCTCTGAGAAATGTGACATAGTAATGTGTCGTCACTGTTGGTGTTCAGCTATTGCAATCATACCATACTCATTGTCTGAAGGCACTCAATTCAAAAGACTGATTTCTGATGAGGGCCCTGCGAGTTCAAGCCCAGGCCAAGTGAAGAGGGTCATCTTCTGCACTGGCAAAGTCTACTATGAACTGGCTAGAGGGAGGAAACAGCAGAACTTGGAGAGAGATCTAGCCATCATCAGACTTGAGCAGGTTTTTAATCCTTCTGTCCTGTCTGAACACATCTAGCACTTTGGATTTTGAAATGAGAGTGATGTTAACACTCATTCTGTGCCTTTCCCCTCAGATCTCTCCTTTCCCGTTTGACCTGGTCAGAGAAGAGGCAGAGAAATATGCCAATGCTGAGCTGGTGTGGTGTCAGGAGGAGCACAAGAACATGGGTTACTACGATTACGTCCGGCCGCGTTTCCTCACAGTGGTTGCCAACAAGAGAACCATTTGGTAAGGATTTCTGTTAACTTGTCACCTCCATGTAGAGAACAAGATGAAGGAGGATTTGAACTCCTCTCACTGTTGATGGACCTTGTTTGTTTTAGGTATGTTGGGCGGGACCCTGCAGCCGCACCTGCAACAGGGAACAAGTCCACCCACCTCAATGAGCTGAAGAGGTTCATGGACACTGCTTTGAACCTGAGCGCCTTCCAGGGAAGGGTCTTTTAGTGGATATGAGAGACAAGGATCAGGCTGCAGGTGCAGCTTCATCTCCAACCTCCATGGTTTTTATACTCTCTTAGATTTGTGAAATCTGGAGCCTAACGTAGTGTTTTTAGTGAACTGCATTTTAACACCTGATAAGTAAATAACTGCAACGTAGATTTTCCAGGCTCTCAGGGGTGCTACACTTCTCACACCTTCCTTTCAAAATATTATACAAACATAAAACTAAATCATTGAGCCACAGAATACAGAATGGGCACTGAAGCACCCACAGTTGAGTGGTAGAGTTGAATACACTGATAACATTCACACTGCTAAATTCAGATTTTTGACAATCATTATTATTGGAGTATAGCTTTAGTACTTTAGATACCTCCATTGCTCTTATGCTGAAAACTAGTAGTATTGACTTGTATTTGTATTGATTTTTGTAGAAGAATAGTAGAAGCTACGAGACGCACACAAAACACCCCACTGGTGTACTTAAACACTGAACGTGAATCACGTATCACAGGTATGAAAACTGTGCTGAAGTTTACACATCAGTCGGTTTAGTGCCTGTATTTGCTTTGGCTACTTTGGCTGTTACTGAAGGAGTGTGTATTTATTGTCACACCTCACTTCACCAGGAGACATGAGCCAGCTGGCACAGAGACTTACAGCCATGTTTTCTGCTTAGGACATAAGGCTCAGCTTCCTTTTTTGAAGCTGAGGGATGCGCGCACACACACACACACACACACACACACACACACACACACACACACACACACACACACACACACACACACACACACACACACACACACAAACAAACAAACAAACAAACATAGCACAGCCTTGGAGGCTTTGAGAGCAATATTGACGCTTGGTTGTCACATTTAAATCCCCGGGTATTTAACAGAATTGATATTACTTACCACTGTGTTTAAAAAAAAAAAAAACAAAGAAAAGCTCCAAGAAAAATTATGCTTCCTGTGTAGTTATACTGTAGCTTGTATTTTCCTCTTACAGCTGGGAGATTTAACCACAAGTGCACAAACATAATTTTACATATTTAGTGACTTCAAAAATGTTTTGTGTAGTAGTTTGTTAATGGAATAAATATAGCCACATATCCATATGAATACTGAAACATGTACACAAACTGATAGATTTGCACTTACACATGAAATGGTTAAAATATGCAATAAAACTTGTTTAATAATGTTCTTTGTTTGTGATGTTTAACTGCAAAAGTTTATGGTTTAACAAAACAAATACGTAGGTCTGTTACTCATGGATGGACCTGTCTATTATTGGGCACCTACTGATTCCCTACCCTGCATTGTGCATTGTGCTTATATACCTGCTGCGTCCAATTTTCCAGTTTGTGCGGATTACATAAACGTAATTCAAAAACACGTACCATGTGAGCTGATATAGACTAAGATCATAAAAGTGTTAAAGCCTAATTTTGATACAGGTCCCCTCGGAAACACTTGCCAACGAGTTCCCTCAAATTTGCAACACCGACTGACATACAATAGACTAAATGTGCGGGAGATCCTGTGGGGGTTATCCAGTTGGTAATTGGCAATCTTTCCATAGTTAAACACATGAAAAGAAGAATACCTATGAATTCATGCAACAGTACAAATTAAAAGCAGTAAAGTAACTGCAGTAAATAGAGGAGAAAAAAAACATGTTTTATGATTTTTATTATTATTGAGATTATTTGTCTTATTTCAAAGTCAGGTGCTATTATCTTCAGTAAGCGTTCTCCACAGCAGTAACAGCTTCTTTGCAAACAGGATCCAGTTTTCCATCTCCACCTTCGAGGGGGGAAAAAAAAAAAAAAAAAAACATAACTGGTTGTCGGCCTGAAGACGTCATCGTGACGTACACGTCGTCTCCGCTTTCCGCCAAAGTTAACCAAAACTCACCGAACTCCAGCTCCTTTATGTTACAAATGAAGATAATCTCCTCGCTGACCACGAGCTCCACCATGTTCCACTCGCGCGTTTCTTCCAAGACGCACTGGTGTCCGCTCGCTCTCAGTGCGGCTGCAGACATATTGGATGGACAATGTTTGATCTCACCTAAGGCAGACGACATACTGATATCCTAACAGCACTCTGATGGGGGGGGGGGGGACAGGGGGACAGCCTACCTTGGAGACCCTGCAGGCGGATGGTTCTGTGTTTCACTACTCCACTGGATTCATAAGGTCCGTAGCAAAGTGTCACCCGCGCGTTTGCCGGCATCGTTTGTTGTGGTTACCTTGGCGACTCACGCACGACTGATCCGTTGCTGACAGTTATCAGAGGCGTAGCTGAGTCACGTTCAAAACAGATCACGTGTTCACCGACACAAGAAAGATCAACAGTGTAAATAGCAAGTTGAAAATGAACCTTTGGGATATTTGAAGGTTAAGAATTTGGGCCGTGTCTGGGCCACAAAAACTCATTACAAACCAAAACCAATTATTTTTTTGAAAACTTGAAAAAAAAAAAAAAAATCCCAGAACAAGAAAATACACATCACCGATAAACACAAACAAATTGTCCAGCAAAAATTGCTTTTTTATTAAAGAAATGAAAAAGCAGCAGGTTATCTGCAAAAAAGGTTATTAACTCCTAATGCTCATACAATCAAAAAAAACTCAACTCCCCACGGGACACCCAGGAGTTCCTGCAACGCCACGGTTCCCACAGCAACCCCGAAACACTTTTAAAGGCAACGATGGAAAAACTCAGAAAATCTGTGTTGAAATAGATTCAAAACACCAAACACCTCTCAGCCTGCAGTTTGAACTCTCTTCAAGTTGGCTCGGCCTGTTCAAGGTTTGAGGCTAAATAAGCAGAACTGTGCCTGGAGTTGTTAGCTGGCTTGTTTTCAGACAAAAAAAAAAAAATTAAGATACTTCACATCTGCTAAGAAAGACAAATAACCATCTTAAGTCAGCCTGGCAGCACCAGCACCTCCACAACACCTGAACTGAATACCTAATCATAAATAAATACACTTGTAGGGGTTAACCACATGCCAGTCAATGGGTGGTGACTGATAGCCTGTGTGTGTGTGGGGGGGGGGGCTCCTGAAGCCATAGTTTACCTGACACATGTAATATAGGTAATACTGCATTACATAATACGATGTTAACGTCACTTTATGAAATAGTTACCTCTTTCTCAGAAATAAACACTATAATTAGAATTATTTGAATTAGTACCTTTATAAAACAAAAATGAATTTACTTTCTCATAACTCCAAGGGAGGAAATGGTCCTTTTGACGAACAATTGATCATTGTGTCTAATAAATAAACAGTTATTGATAATCATAATGCAGGTGTTAAACTGATTCAGTATCTGTAATGTTCACTAAATGGATGTCTTTGTAACATTTTTCATAAAACACAAAGTAGATTTTTTTTTTAAAACCCAACGTGCAATATGCATATAAACATCGACAGGAACTTAAGCCTCGGTTTGATTTTTGTTCAGTATCTTTTAATCATCAACAAAATCTTGTAAATACAATACTTTGACCGCCATAAACACAGTGATCACCTCTAGTCAGTAAGTTTCATCGACTTACTTTTCAACCTTACAATCACACATTGTAACATCAGGTTATATCATACAAAAATAAATAACTTAATTGATATATTCTGCTCATTAATATACAAATACACATATTAAAGTATCCCTTTAAAATCTTGTTACATTTAATTTATTCTGTACATAAGCACAGTGTGAGTCCCAGTATGTGGAATATAGCCTGAACAGAGTGGATTTTATAAAAGGATACTTTTAGTTTCAGTAATACCACATGTATTGTTGGTACAACAGTTAATGAAGACAACAGAAACAGAAATTGCACAGAAGATTGCTGTTTTTCAATCTTTAGAAAATCATTATAGCAGCATGCGATTTGCAGGGTGACACATCAGCCATTCGTCATAACTCACAGGCCGCGTTGGCTCTGACAGACTGACTGACAGGCTTCATGAACAACATGATGCAGACGTGTAGAAGTGAGACTCAATCAGGAGAGTTTGCATCTCTTTTCTTTCAGTTTAATGTTTTCCACTAATCTTAACTTTACCGCTGGTTGCCCAGCAATAAATGTGCTCTTTTCTTTGGCTGATTCATCTCAGTTTTGTGCAAAACAATAATTTTGCCATTTTGCCCGACATTTAGAGTCCTTCTGTATGTTGGATATTTCTTGTGAGACCAGCTTTTAAAATAACAAAACAACATTAATAATCTCTAAGAATGACTTGATTAGATCATCATTAGCACTTGATACGTTTTACAGTACGGTACACAACAATACACCTTTACATAACGTTTTGTATCACAGTTACAGTGTATATTTTGTGAATGACTCGAAAGGAATACATTATTGCAGCACAAAACCACACATTTAATATCACACCACCACTATTATGACAGGGCACTGACAGTTTCCTATGATTTGCTCCCATTCTTTAAAGCATCTTCCTGTGATGACGTCTGTGTTTGGGCCTCCACGTTAGTCTGGTCTGGTGTCTTCACCAGAACCTGCGGGACTGTTTGCTCATTCTTGGTCGGGTCAGACGGTCTCTGCTGCGTTTTGTTCTGCCAGTTTGCCTCCGTTTGCGTGTGCGTCTCCAGTGTCTGGCCCTTTCTTTGCTCGGTCGGGCCGGAGCCCGAGTTGCATTTATTGCACAGATCCCTCATGTCCAGGAGTCCCTGCACCAAGCATTTTACAAAGTGTGCTGAGCACGTCTGGGAGCTCTCGCGGAAACTGGACACAGAGAAGATGATGTGGTCTGACTGAGGGTTGTAGCACGCACCGTATCCGTTAGGAACCACGGGGCCGTAGCAGCAGAACATCTCAACAGTAGTTGGGACCTGAGGGAAGAGTAATGACTTCAGGATTGAACTACTGACAATTTTACCAGCGTGGTGAAATACTGCTGTAGGTGAGAAAGGTTTAGATAAGACTATAGAGCTAGTTGAGCACAGTAAATTCAGTTCTCTGTCACTTAAGATCCCAAATTGCAGCTTTAAATAAAAAACGCGATACAGAAATGACAAAACTTGTACTGAACGTTAAGATGTACTAATGCAGTCAAACTGCATTTCAAGGAGCTGATTCCAATATTCCATAGTTTTAAAACAATCAAATTATAATACACCTGAAAAAAATAATAATAATACATTTTGGAAAAATTATTATGAATTGTTGCCAAGATATCACAATTTCAAAACATATTGAAATTTCGATTGACAATTTCTTCTTACTTACTAACCAACATATCTACAGTTTATATTTCTACAATTTTCTCACATTTAGAATCTTGATAGCTTCAGTTTCTAAACATATTTTATAATCACGTGTGCATACCTGACTTGTAGAGAGGATGAACTGGTTACTGATGAGATAGGCTTCGTCTTTAAATATTTCTGGCTTCTCTGTCTTCATCTCCTGTGCAATTTCCCGCAGTCCCAGTAGGTGATTATCTATTGCCATCCCTGTAATAGTCTGAAAAACACAAAGTATGTTATTGTATTTATTTGGTAAGAAAACACTGCAACATATATCTGCAAGTAGAGAAGAGTTACCTGGATAGTATACTTTGTCTGCACAGTTATAGCACCTCGTAACATCTCCATCTTTTCCGTGTCCTGCAGAAGGTAACGACTGTTAGTCAATACTAAGTCGATTAAATCCCCTTTATTTATGGTTATCATAGTTTTTCATAGTTGTTTACATCAAAAAGGACTGCAGTAAAAGATTGAATAGCTACTAAAAACAAAGGAAAGTAACTGTCTCATTACATGATTTAAATACAAAAAAATGTTTAACTCTGCAGCAGCATTCATTTAACAATGACAGTTTGACTGCAGCATCTAAATTAAAACATCTTACGCGTGTGCTGAGTTTCCTATCAGTCATTGCTTTGACAAAGGCCAGGGCTTCGGGTGTGGCTGAGCGAATGTTATCTACTCTGCCTTCCTTGAAACGACGTATAGAAGCACTCTCGTAGGTCGACACTGGTCTGTCGTGACACCTACAGTAAAGCACAGAGAGAAAGTCTAGTAACTCGGGTGAATTTGATTTATGAGAATCAGTCCTGTAATATTAATCTTTTTCTTACCGGTAGTAGGCTAACTGAAGAGCCACCTGGATGTAGGCATCTGGGCTCATTTTCTGCTTCTTGATAAACTCTTTCCCGTACTCATAGAACTTGTGGACATTCATGTCCAGATTTCTCACCAGTCTGAGTAAACAAGAAGAGATTTTTACCGTGAGCTGACAGCATTTATTCATTTCTTTAATTAGAGAAATCAGAGTAAACCCAAACCTCTGGAGTTTGTCAGCAGAAGAAGACAGGAGTTTGTGAATCTCTGGAGTACATTTCCAGCGGAGTCTGCGGGGTGCAGGCAGCTCACTCACGCTCGCAGCCCTGACCAGCTTTGATGGGCTGCCAATCCTGATGTCACATGGGAACATAATACAAATTTGAATTCATCGTGTTAGCCGTATTTAGATTCTTAAATATATCTATACGTATGCGTTTCCAAAATGTGATTCAATTCTCACATGTATTTGAGGAGATACTCTGTGCACTGCACAAGGACAATTCCTTCGAATGGCGAGTGTTCACACACAACTCCACAGCAGCCGTCAGCTCCTACGACAAACTGACAGAGATGCGATTCTCGGTGGGATTTTCTGGAGTTCAATTGCAATGTTGCACAATTTAAGATTCAAGTCATTTTCACTTACAGTTTCATCCCTGCACTTGTTCAGTCCATATGTACTGCAACTACATGTTCCTTCATACACATTTCATTCACGTTTTGCACCCTGCAGTGAGAATGTTATTGAGGGAAGTAGCCCCCAACTCTCTGGGTAGTGAATATGAATCATGTAACCTGAATTCTTTATCAAAACATTTGTATCAAAGTACATGCTTATGACTTTTTGCAAACTAAGTCCATTGGGAATGTACGCTTTCCATATGAATGTCTTTAAATATAAATTCTTAATTTGACATGGAATTGGCTAATTACCTTCTCTAGTGCTCTGAGAAAACACAAGTTTGTTCAGTCAAGTCATTTTCCTTGTTAAATTGATCTTGTAAATAATCAATCATTCATCTGCATTCTTTTCATCCATATGTAATTCTTCCTTCTCTTCATCAGCAATGAATACAAAACATAAATCAGTGCAAAAATTTAAGAAGACGAACATTAAAGCAGCCCTATTAGCTATCAATGTAAAAAAAAAAAAACAACAAAAAAAAAACAAGAGCCTTGTTTTGGTAACTCAACAAACATGTTATATCAACTTGGGTTATAAAGTTTAAATAAAGTGAAAGAAAAACCATCAACAGTATTATATATTTTTTATATATTTATTTATATATATTTTTTTGAGAGAGAACTTTACTTTTATCTGTTTGGTAAATGTTTGGTTACTTTAACTTCTCTGGCCAGTAGTTTACTCAAAAAGATCTTTTACGATGTTAACTTCATCAATTACAAGTTTACACACACTTAGGATTTAGGTATAAAAACCCTAAATAAAATCTATATTCCAGGGTAATTTCACTACCTTCACTTTTAGGCTCATATCTTGGTCATTATAGTCCCCAACCATATATGCTGTATCTTGTTTGTTTTTGTTTTTTCAAAACACTAGGCTATCCAAATCTTTCCTCATTTGATTTTAATAAAACACTTTTTAATAAAAACTTTATGTTGGCCTTTATATCAAAGAAAAGAAAATTGCCTTATAAAATGTTTATGTTTTTACAACATTGTAACCATTTTATTCAGTTAGAGATAAAAAAAAAATAAAAAAAATTCCCCAATACAATTTTTTTTTTTATAAGAACAATTAAGAGACATTTGTTGAAAACCAACATTCCTTCCTCTTGTCTTTTTAAACTGTGTCCACTAACCTGCATGGGCTTGTCGTACCAGCGGTTGCCCCCGTTCTTGGCCACTCCACCTCCGTGCAGCATCAACATGGCACGTGTGGTGTCACTCAGCTCAGGGCTGCTCGCGCCATCCAAACAGACCAGACACAGACAACGCTCAATCATGTCCAGGGAGTCCCTGTTAGTAGACTCTACAGGAAAAGAAGAAAAGTCAGTCCGGTGGGACACACAGAATTAGAAACACCACCTGACTTAAAGGAAAGTTTGTATAGGAAGTCCCAGCCTCTTCATTCGCAATGTACCTCTCATTAGTACACGACGAGACTCGGCCCACTCTGTCCGTCCATCTGAAGTGAGAAGACCTATTGGTGGGAGTCGCTCTTCTTCGCTGTCAGCCATCTTGACAATCTTCTCCAGCTGAGTCAGCAGGTCTCTTTCATTCAGTCGGCGGAAGTTGATCACCACGTCCAGCACAAAGAACTGGACAGAGGTTAAGATCAGACACAAGCTGTTTTTAGTGCACTCGGTTCTGTGGTTTCCCTTTAATATTAACTTTGAATCTATGGTGTTGACTAACTCTCCTTTATGGACACATACAGTGCAGTGTAAAAGTTACAGACACACATTATCCATCGTGCACTACCATCATTGAGGGGACTGATTCATTCGTCCCAGATTCATTCAGCAGCATGACAACCAGCCCAAACATACAGCCAGAGTCATAATGAACTATCTAAAGTGACATGAAGACCAGGGAGTCTTGTTGCAGATGGTTTGGCTCCCAAAGAGTCCTGATCTCAACGTCATGTCCGTTCTAGGTTGAAATGAAGAGACGGAATCAGCTGAGACATCTTAGATCCACAGAAGAACTGCGACAAACTCTCCAAAATGTTTGGACCAACCAGCCTGCCATGTACCGTGAAAAACTGTGTCTCGGTTAAATGAGGAGAAGTCGTGTAGTTTCAAAGTGTGGTGACGACAAATATTGATTTGATTTAGATTTTTTGTTCACCACACTTTATGTGAAGTTCTTGCTAAATACATCCACACTTTACCAGTGCCTAGCCTAGTACCAGTACTGTATATCTGGTTAGATGTGCATGGTCACTGAAAATGGACACTTAAAAGATCATTCTGGGTAATAACAACTGAGTTCTTTATTTTCAAAGTACTGGTAAACATTTCTCTGGGTTTTAATAACACTCTACTAGCTCTCACTCTAATTGCAACATTGCTGCATCAGGAAAGTCTGATTTCACGAGAAACATGGGTGATCAAATGAAAGACTGACAGAGAGGCTATTAACAAGCAGACAGTTTAACTAGATGATCTAAACCCCTTTATTTGGGGGTAGATAAAGTTGACTGCACCTGAAATGTCAGTAATAATCCCTCATTGCACAGGGAGACTGTGAGTGGGGCTCAGTTTGGGATTGTCATGACAACATAGTCTATTCGCTATGTAAACGAGTTGAAAGCCCCAGAAAATGCTTTGATGTTGGGCTTGATTTGTTTTGTCAGACAAGTTTTGGATTTATTTTTCCATCAGTCCGACCTGGTTTTTACAAGCCACGATGATGTGTTCGGGTTCTGGCATCACACTGCTCTCATGGGCCACCAGTGTGTCCCTCTCGGGCCCTGGTAGGCGATACGAAGTGAAGAGGCGGTAGTACTGCTCCATACACAAAGGGGTTCCAGCCAGCTGGCCCCGGGCATAGTCCACAGGCAGGGCACGGCTACACACAGACACACAAAACTTTGTCAGGCCTGTTATTTACACACGAATCATAAAACTAAAGATAGTTCTGTTGTTACTATTTTTGCTCCCACTGTATGTTAACTTACGAATCAAGAAGAGTCTTGTACTCCAATACTCCAGAAATTAAGTGTGCAGCAAACCTAGGAGAGAAACCCTTACTCAGTTTAATACTTCACCAAACACACAGTGTACTTGGTCACTCTTTCATTTGCATACGCTTTCCCCTTGTTCTGGATTTACTGTGCAGCTGCGGCACACTTAACAACATAAATGCTTTATGTAAATATTGTGGTTAAGGAGTCAGCGCCCGATCAATACCATGTTAACCAAACCACAGCTTTCATTGTCTATTAACCTCGCCACCAGTCGCCTGGCCTGGACCCCAAGCCCTGGAGGTGTTCTAGGTAATGACCCTATCTGTCAGTGTGTAGCAAGGAAGTGTTCAATTTCCTATGATCAATGAAAGCTGGTCTCTAACTAATTTGTACAGTTCACTACCATTTCTCAAATCTTCATGCTGTAATGATCAAAAATTGCCTGCCGAATAGAAACATTTTGATGCAGAAAAGCGATCCCTTCTGCTACCGAGTGACAGTATATTTATCTGTCTGTCTGTCTGTCTCATTGTGTCACACTGAGGTTTCTTTCATGACCAATCTGTCTTGGTTATCTCATACCTTAAAGAGTCAATGGGAGCCCTGAAGTGCTGCTGTGGGAAGACCATCGCAGGACTGGAGTTGACGGGCAGAGCCAGTCTGTTGTTCAGGTACATGTCATTCAGCCAATACTCGTACACCTACAGCAGGAAACAGAGGGATTTACTTAAAAAGCACAATCTACCAGCACAACTAGTCTACAAGTGAATAAAGATAGAGCACCATTACAAGCTGGAGAAACAAAAAGTTTGATGTGACTATCTGTTTGAAACCGATGTTAAAGGTTTGTTTAAACCAGTAATGTTTCCAAAATTTGCTTTAAAATATACACACATGCAGCCGATTTTTCATTCATGATTCAAACTTTACAGATGAATATACATCTAATTCTTGCTTTCAAACTACCATGTTCAATGCTTACCACAGTGTCATCTATCTAGGACTTTGTCCGAACTTTAAAATAAAATTATCATTGATTATTTTTGCATATTTTTCCTCATAATTCTTTTAATTTACCCAGTTTGCTTTGTTCTCTCTCCTCTCCATTAGTTTGCTGTGTAGTAGCTCCCCCACTCCTCCAGGGGCTCTAAACTGTTTCACTATGTTTTGGGTCTTGTTGAATTGATCTTCTGTGAGCAGGTGCTTCATGCACCTCAGGTACATGTCCAGTGTGTCCTTCAGGGTGGGCAGTGGCAGCTTTGGCAGTTCCTGGATGATATAAGGGATAAAAAAAAATAATAAAAAAAAAACGTTCAACTCTCAACACCAGTTTTGTCTACATTTGTGACTCAACATGTAAAACTTCCAAGTCTCCTTATTACATAGTTTTATCAAGAAAATAAAAATCTCACACTACTTAATTCTTAAAAATTCTTACGTCTTAATCTTGTTAATATTCTTTGGTTCTATTTGATTTGGCGATTGTAATCCCAAATTGTAAAACCTTATTTCTCTCATGCAGAGCAATTTAATATATTCTACATCCTTATAAATCAGATATACAGTAAGATATTTACATCTCCGCCCCCTAAATCTTTGGAGGGCTCTCGGTCCAAAACTGGCATGTCGGCGGCGCAGAGGGGCAGTCAAGCAGGTTGGTTCATGAAACAGACTCTGTGTTCACAAATAAAATTAGGAAATTAGTGCAGTGAAAGCACATTTAAATTAATGTAAATCATAGTTATAGTCTAACTAAGAGCACACTCTAAAGAAACTTTAAGGCAAATGTGAAAAGAAAATTTCAAGAGTGCGCACCTTGCCTATCAAACCTGCGCATTTGTCCAATTTATTCTAATAAATGTACCAAACAAAAGCAATCCATCACATCAAAATGAAATATTTTACTCACCAGCTAGAAATAAAAAAAAGAAAAAGCAACCCCTCTCGTCCTGAGGTTCAAGCAAGAAGGTTAAGTTGGTCCATCTTTACATGAATCCATTTCTGGCAGAATTTCGTAAAAATCTCACCACTTCGATCCTTTATCATTTCAAGCATTTTTCAATCCCCTGCATGGCACGAGCACAACTCCCTCGCTGGCTCAAGAGAGATGTTGAGAGGCTACCTCAGCCTCCCGGCAGCCTGGCTCCTCCCAGAAGTCCTGCTATTCGTCGAGAAGTTTATTTGGCACTTCACATCTTCAGCGCACCTTATTTAGACGCCAGCTGAACGCCTCGGATGCTCACACACTGGGCAGCAGAACAATTAAGATGCATTTTACGTGGATTCCTTCATGTGGCTTTCTGAATTTTCATAACTTTACCATAGAAATAAAGGCGCATATCTATTGCGTCCACGCCACCGCACCTGACTGATTTAATTGGGGTTGTGTATTCAATATTATTATTTGCAAATGTTTACATTTTGAGCACGTGGAGATGCTTTGACAGACTCTTTATTTTACATAAAATATCCACCTGAACATATGAACCGATATCAAATTATCACTGTATTTTTCTGCAAATCTATTTTTTTAATATGGAGATCTCCCTTTCATTATCAGGACAATCACCTTATTTGACTGTTACGAATACGGATCACAAAACTACACACATGTATACCTTTATAAGTATAATATTATATTGTTGAATTAATGTCTGTCCAGGCGCAAACTATGTTGGTATCTTATAAACCTTTGCATTATAAATAGGCCTATAACCCTCATTTCACGTGCCATTTGGAAATCCTGATCATTTTGTAAGCATAGTTTTTTTTTTCACCTGTAGGAAAATAAAATGGTCATAAACCACAGTAAGTAATTTGATTTATTTCCTAAATAAATGATCTCAATGAACAGTGTCATTCACATAATATTGATTTAATTATGTACATGAATATACATGTATGTACAGTCGCAGATCATACAATGAGGCTATGCATTCCAGAAGTACATCGTTCAAAATAGACTAAATAAACAACAACACGCAGGTTTCAGTTAATTTCCACCTCTCTAAAACTGTCTGTAATGACATACAATATTGCATATTGAGTTTAGCAGCAAAATAAATTCAGATCACATTGAAAGACGCATACATCACATTTGTTCTTTTGTTAAAATACATTTACACACAATCCCTGAATACGATATGAGTCCGTTTCTGATACGGTGAGAAATACTATTAATGAATAGACATTTATCTCTGCAAGTCTGTCACAATACTCTCACTTTTTAAAATGATAAACGCCAGCGAGCGCCTTTCTACTGCAAAAGCTTGAAGCTACTTGATTTGACAAAACCGAGAAGATTTGTCCCCAGAAGCAGTAAATAATGTATGTTGTTACACGATCCTAATCGTGGTATGTAATTGATTGATTCGCACAGGACACACACAACTCTACTGGGCACTCAGATAGTTTTACACTCAGTTAAAGGTCTTTTACGCATACTCTCCTCCTGAGGACTCCTCCTCTGAATACGACCGGTGAGCAAAGGTCTCAATGCCATTCTCGTCGATTGTCGTACACAAACCCTTTCTCTTTTTCTCTCTCTGCTCCATCTTGATTGTATCATACAGCCCCGTTGGGCCATCTTCCAGGAGCATATTTCGCTCGGAGAAAGAAGGCTTCATTTTTGTGACGTTCTTCAGCAGGAGGAGCGCCGGTGCGTAAAGTACATTGACGAGCCCCATGCCTAAATTGAGCTGAACGAAGCCCAGGTCGTGCACTATCTGTCCAGCCACCACGGGCCCCAGGGCATAGGCCACGCAATAGGAGATGTCTGCGATGGCGTACACACTGCCATATACTGACACATGTCGGACGTCCACTAGGAAGGCCAGAGTTGGCAGGAGCGCTGTGTCCACGAAGGCGATGCCAAAACAAATGCCACACAGCGGCATCATGAGCTGTCCAAAGGTTTTACAGGCTGGCACAGTGCAGGAGCTCGCCCCTATAAACACCATACCTATAGCCCCGTAAAACCACTGGAGATGAGGGTACTTGTCTGCTAATTTGACAGTGAGATATACACCTAGGACATGAGGGAAGAATGCAGGGAACCACGTCATCCCGATCTGCCACTGGCTGGAATGCATGTTTTCCTCCATCCAATTGGCGATAGTGGGTTCAAGGAAAGCAAGAGGGATGTTACAGACGGTCAGAGCACCGGCCACTACAGCTATATATGGATCAATCATAAGTTTATACATGGGAGTGCCCACTGGCATGTTTTCTCTCTCTCGGTTGGAGAAGGGCTTCAGCACAATCAGACATAATACACCATCAGTAAGACAGATGCAGGCCAGAATCAGGAAGGGTACCCGCTTCCCTGCGAACTCATAGAGGACCCCTCCAAAGGGGGGCGCCACAAGACTTCCAAAAGAAATGAAAGCCAAGGCAATACCCAGCGCTTTGGTTCTCTCTGACTCCTCTGTGTACCTGTCAGCAATCAGGGCGATCCCTGAAGTGTCCGCGAAAGCAGAGCCGAGGCCCTGCATGCTGCGCGCCAGGAACAGAGTGGCGTAGTTTTCAGCGAAGGCAAAAATGAGAGTGGAGAGAAACATGACATTGAGTCCGATGAAGAGTGGGATATCATAGCCGACCCTGTCTATAAACGTGCCACTCAGCGGGTTCACCAGGAGCTGCAGGATGGCCTTAGAGGCAAAAAGAACGCCTATCTGTAGGTCGAAGTTCCCCTTGGTTACTTTGTGGATGGTGCTGTTAGTGAAGTTGGTGTGCGGTTCAGCAGGTTGGGCATTATCCGCTTCTCTCTGTAGCTCTTCGAGGTAATCGGGTATAATTGGCACAATTACCATGTACAGCATGTTGTCTAACAAAAGTGCTATGCAGACTATTACTAGAATAATCCGTTTCTGCCGTTCTGGGTCTTGGATTACGTTGCCCAGTTGTTTAGTTCTTTCGCTCATCTGGGACAATTTGGAGGCGGCAGATTGAGCCATATTAGTGGCTTGTCCCTCTGTGGTCCCCTCTGGCTCCATGATTTTCTCCTGTTCTGGCACAAGTCTTGTCTTTTGAAAAAGAAAATCAGTTTCCACAGTTTGTTTATAGAATTACGTACACTTGGCACATCTGCTCTGTCTTTTCCTTCGTTTTCTTTTCCAGCACCGGGAGCCCTAATTAACTAGATAACTGTCCTCTGCTTTACCTCTTCTCCGTCCATTGCGCTGTCCGTCATAGCACGCGCTTCCCCACTCTCGTGACTCGTTTTATCCCCGTCGTCCCTTGTTGCTTCATTGTCTTATATCCCGTCATTCAGGTGACGTGCTGGACCCGGACAGCACTTACAGGTTGGGGATTCACCTACAGCTCACAGTGCCGGCTCCATCAGCGCGCCCGCTGTTTTAGGTCTGTCTGCTGCGCCTCTCCGGCTCCCAGACGCTCCCAGCTGTCTCCAGTCACCTGTAACGCTGTGAACTAAGTCATCATTTCACATCAACCGGGCTGGTTTTTGTCGGCCGTGCAAGGAATACACACTGCAGTTTGTTGACTCCCATAGGTATCCCCCTTCCCCCTCCCATCTTCGCCAATGGTTGTGACGCACAGTCCTGCTGCTCTCCAGCAGATCTTTTATGCTAATTAAACACGAAATCCCGAGTGCACACTGCTGTCCAGTCAGTTGCTTCAAAGCAAAGCCAAAGATGCTTGGTTCCGTTGTTTTAATTAACCTTCACAATTGTAAATGATAATTCGGCTTTTAGCAGTTTATTTATGTCTAAAAGTAGGAATTTCTACCTTTACAACTGTTGCAAAACACATTTAGCCTTTTTGGCAGAACGTGGACTGAATAACACCAGGAAACATAAAGATGTTATACT
The DNA here is from genome assembly GCF_022577435.1 of Embiotoca jacksoni. NCBI lineage: Eukaryota > Metazoa > Chordata > Actinopteri > Embiotocidae > Embiotoca > Embiotoca jacksoni. The sequence continues at coordinate 9,239,349 of NW_027185252.1, read as the reverse complement.
TGAGACCAGCAGCAACAAAGAACTAGATGCAGATTTCTACGTTATTTTTGTCTGTTTAGTATCAGCACCACACGTCAGTGGACAGTTCCATAGAATATGTCACTAAAGAGACTGAGATTTAATATTTTACCTCCTGTTTTCCTCCTTCAACAGATCCGGTCTTTGGACTCACAGTTTCCAAAAGAAACGTGTGTTTTTCAGACAGCAGGGAACCGAGGTGTGAAGTGTAACTAAGCAAAGATCCAGCAGGGCTGAGGCTGCGCATTTACCTCGGTGTGTGTTTTCAGTGCCACATATACAGCGCAAGATCTGAGAAAAACCTTCACTCACATAGGATTTAATTCTTATCATCTATTTCATTGACCTGTAGCACCAACTTCCTGTTTTCTGTGGAATTTTTTTTACTTTTGAACAAAAGTCATTCTTCTATTGGACTTTTTTTTAAAATCTCGCGTTTAGACCTTCATATTTTAGACTTTCACTCTGAAATCATATCGTTTTGCTATCGAGAATCACATCGACTATTAGACTTGAGGAGATCACGATCATTCTTTTAAACCTGAATGAGACGAGAGCCCGGGGTTTAAATATAGCTGGACACCGCCATCTACCGGCGTAGACAAGCTTCAGCAGCTGTCACTAACATTTACTGTAGACCTACTCATTTAAATTACTGATGGTGAGAGATTGATAAATTAATTTCACATGCACATTAACAACTTTACGTAATTTGCTTGACTAAATGATTGTATTAGAGTGTTTTATGGGTTTTTGAAATGAAATTTTTAAAACAGGGGAGTTGGATTAGAAAGTGTTTCAGTTATCTCCCTCCGGAGAAAACGTTTTCTATCTTTGTCTCTCTTATTTTGTCTTAGCTTCTCCTGTTTTTTTTTTTCAGCATATATACAACTTGGATTATTACACTAAAGTGCTTCTCCTCTTTTGCATATGATTACATCTGAAACAAGAGACGGAGCAGTATTGACATCTAGTGGAGGAACAATGAATCAGCGAAGGAACCACTCAAACCTGAGTTGGGAACTCTACCCATTTGTAAATATTTTATTCTATGTCTGAATATAGAATAAAATCTGCTGATCCATTACCGACTAACATGATCTAATGGTGATTGATATCTATGAATGCAATCAGAATTGACAGAGTTGGTCTACTAGCGAATTAAATTATGTTTTCTCTTATTTATTAAGTTCTCCAGTTTTGTTGACATTTCAGTTTTCAGTCAGACAGTCATCCAAAAGATTTCCAGGTTGGTGCCATAAGTCCTTGTTCAGCCAGTAGATGTCCTCATAGCCCTTTACATTTTCACCTAATAACCCTACTTCTATGATTTTCAATTTATTTTCTACTTTTTCTACTTGTTACAGTAAATCAATGTCCTTATTTCACTGTCAGTATTCTGTATCTTCTAGAAATGCTTCATTTATCAGCCCAAGTTGTTTACCTGATGATCCGGTTACAGGCAGAGTAGAGAGGTATAAAAAAATATATTTTTTTCCTGCAACACATGTTGTTTAAGCCTGGCAAAAAAAATTAAATCAGTTGTAGATGGTGGTGAAATAGCTCCATAAGGTGTTGTGGAAAGAAAAAGTTTAAAATACTAGGACAACTGTTCTGGTGTCTCTGCAAGTGTAACTTGTAGAAGCTTTTCAAAGCTGCAGTTGGATGTGGAGATGATGGCACACATATGGTATGATTTCCTGTCTGCATAAAATAGCACAAGTCTGTTTTGGGATATCATCTCATTTGAATAAACTTCATGGCCAATAAAATGTAAGGAGGGAGATGTCACATGTTTTGCATTCAATACCTGCCATTGCATGCAGATTTCATGGCTGTTTTGTGCTCACATGCTGACAGCTTTTTTCATTTTGTCCTATAGAGCTAGTTTAACATGGCAAAGTCAAAGTGTGGACAGTTAGTTGTTTTTCAAACCAGCAAGACACAAGTGCAGTAATGTGTATTATAAATGTGAGACAGTCAGACGTACATTAAGTGGTTCAGCAGTCCTGTTTTGAATGCAATGAATTTAGCGTGTAAACACCAAACACGTTTCTCATTTACAGAGTCTTTGAAACAAATCATAGAAATGCAGTCTGTTGTTTTTCCCCCCAGAGCTTTATTTGACGTAGACGGGTTAAACCCAGCTAATAAATGTTAGGAATCTAACCAAAAAGGGGGATAAAAAAAAAAATTCAGTTTTATTTTTAGACAAAATGTTACGTCACATTAGTGAGAGAACAGCTTTGATAATCACATTTATTTCCCTCTGTGAACATACTGTATGTGGAAAGCTTAAGCAGAGTCATGCAGGCCGGAACTCTGTGTTGGCTTGTGGTTTACCCAAGAGAGGGCTGTGCTTGATCTCTCTCCATTAACACTCACACACACACACGTGCACACATATGAACGCAACACGCGCGCGCACACACACACACACACACACACACACACACACACACACACACACACACACACACACACACACACACACACACACACACACACACACACACACATATATATAATGTGACACAGGAGAAGAAAGACACATTTCAAACTCAGTTAAATTTGTTGTTTTTCCACTCACCGCCTTTTGCGGAGAAATAAATCTGTTTTTATTTCAGTGTCCTTTTGACTTGTCGAGGGTGGAACAAACACTGTCCTCATAACTGGATTGGCTCTGTCAGGGGATCAACTTTTTTTTTTTTTTTTGCTGTTTACCCAGTGATTCCGCTCTGATCTGATTTGAAACTCGCTCAGGAGATTCAAGATCACCATGTAATCTTGAGTGGTTGCCAAAGTATTAATTTCTAGCAGCCATGCAAAATCCCAAGCCGCTACAGCCAAATGCACACAGCATGAACATCAGAAGGAACCCTTGAGGACCTGAATAAATTCAATATTAGATAGAAATCTGTAAGTGTAGAGTTGGAAAGAATAGATGGACCAAATATTGACAAAATAGCAACTTTAGAGACTGACACAATACCAAATTCACTCAATTATCAGACTATCAACCCTTACAGAAAAACTACATGAATTTCACTGGTACAAAAACTCATGTGATCACATGTTACCACATGACACATGTGATTGTGCACAGGTGAAACACATTTTGCGTATAGGAAATATGCGGTTTTGGAACATTTTCATGGTGTAATGTTTGAAGCATATGTTGATTCCCATGTGAAAACCTTTCCTCACCTTTTCACCTATGCTTTCATCATGTTGCAACATGTGGTAAACATGTGTTACACATTTAATCATGTGAAAAACATGGTGAATTCATGCATTTTTTTCTGTCAGAAAAGGTTTTCGTGGTTGGCATTCGAGCTGTAGTCTGCAGTGGTGATAGGCAAACTAAAATCCCTCTCTTTATAAAAATGCAGCAATACCATCGTGGAAAAGCACTTAACTATAGACAAGAGACATGCACCCAAATTTCACACCCGTAAAAATAAACAAATTATACAGTGCGAAGTAGTTACTATGAACCTTTGAGAAAAACCTTCTATCTCCAGCTTTAGAACTTTTATACTTTCAGCTGAAGAGAGAAATAAAGAAAAGGAAATACACGAGGAAGGAATGAAGAAAGATGGAAAGTAAAGGTTTGAAGAAGAGGAGATTTTAGGTTGCCAGTAGCCTGAAATAGGTTGAAGAGATACAGGAACAAAAGAGACATAACAGAAAGGAAGAAGGGAAAGAAAGACAGAAAGAGAAAAAGGGAAGAAAGGACTAAATACTAACAAAACTAACATCCTTTCCATTAACCTGAGTTGTACTTCACTTAATGCAAATGTGCAAACTAAAATGGTGAACGTTGTAAACAATGTACCTGCTAAACATGTTAGCTCTTAGTTCGAAGCACTGCTGTGCCACTTGCATGGATGTAGACTCTTCTGTCTTGTACATGCATAATCAAACATTGCAAAGAAACCAGTGCAGCCATCAGATAGATTTAGTGGATTAAAGTACAGGGTTGTTTTAAAATAGCAGCCTGCTGTATCAGAGAGACAGACATCAAATAAAGCCAAGTTCATTGACGGTCAGACGGTCAAAGTTCACATGGTCTACAGTAGAGGGAGGCGTGTATTGAGGTTGGAAAATAGTTGTTTTCTATCTCTGGTGATCTATGTGTGTGGAGGGACCATTGACTCTAACATGTGACATGTGTTTACATAACTGTGAGTGTGGAAACTTAACAACTCAAGGCAGACGGAAATGAAAAGAAAATACGTAGTTTTGTTGGTGCTGTCTGAAAAATAAGAAAAGTTGTTTGATAGCATACTCTAAGCCGCTTAGTGGATTAAAAGTAACATCATCCACCGGTAGAGAAATCCTTTCATTTAATCAAAGCATATCTGCCGCTAATGCTGACTGGGGCACTTCATAATTGACAAAAGAAGAGAATTGTGCACATACCATCTCTGCATAAACACAGCTATATCACATTTAGTTTCAGTCAATCAGCAAATATGTAAAAAAAAAAAGATGCATCTCCTCATTCATGTCTTCAAATTCTTGTGTATTTTAGGGTAAAAAATTTGTAAAATGTGAAAAATGTATTCAACAAAATGTAGTGACTATTAGTGACTCCAAAGCACCACCATCAGGGCATTTTTGATGTCATGAAATGACCTTAACATCATGATTGTAAAGGTGAAAACAGTTTGTTTTTGTGTGTAGTATTGTCAGCCACGGTATGAATAGTGTCAAGTGGTCAGAGTATTGCCCACCCTGTACTGATCAAAATGTGCGGTTTAATGATTTAAAACAGCGATTTCTAAAGAGCATTGACGCACAGCTCTGCTTTAATCCAGATTACACTGAGACACTTATCCTGTAAAAATACTGTTTCTTCAAAACAAAATATGTGTTTTATAATATTCAATGTGTTAAGTGTGCGCTGTTGCTGTCTTATGGTTGAATTTTGAATAGATGTCCATTTATTTTATGTAAATCACTGTGTACGAAACGGTGAGATTTCTCAAATTCAATTAATTGATTGGAAGAGCAGCTGTGGTCAGAATTACCATTGATTGTCATGTGGCTGCTCAACAAGAGTGTGTGTGTTGCTGTGTGTGTGTGTGTGTGTGTGTGTGTGTGTGTGTGTGTGCAGTCTTATGGTGTCAGGGTTATATAATCGGCCTGACAGTCAAGATCATTAAAGGAGAGTGTGATGGACCTGAGGCAGAAGACTGACATTTTACCTCCTTTATGCGCCTGACTGGAGCAACGCGAGGTGTTGGCATCATTTGATTTGAGCAAAGAGGAGGATTTGGCACCGACCTAACAAAATTATGCCTCCCAGTTTGGCCAGACTGGTCTCATTCCCCGCTCACTGACAAGCAAGGTGATTCTGTCCAGAAAAGGACTTGAAATAAGAACAGTTGGGAAAACTGGGATGGCTGCAACATTTTTCTTTTCATATTTCTTTGTAGTTATTCAACATCTCTTTGTAACAGAAAGTTAAAGTTTAACAATAGAGAGTTTTATTAGTTATTTGAGAGTCATTTTTAGCCAAGACCAAAAAGTTGAAATATTACATCAGCCTCTGCTGTACTTAGTGTGTTGGTGCTCATTTGCAAATGCATGTTTACATGCTAAACTAAGATAATAAACATTTCAATTGCTAAACATCATGCTACTCATATGTTAGTAGCATTTTGTTGTGAGCATATTTGCATGCTGATGTTACTATAGCTGCATGGCTTTGGACTACATTTTTTAGTTTATTTCAATGAATCTTTTGGGTTTGTCTCACATGCAGAATTCAAACAAAAACAAATACAATTTAGTTATGAGCAGGACCGTGTGCATGATAAACTATGTAGAAAACACCATTTGTCAACTCTTTCACATTTTAAATCTCAACCCATGCTTCTAATCTGTCATAAATGGTATCATCACAAGCACATATTTACTGGGTTTATTTTGTTACAATATTAGTAGATTATTAGTTATTTCTTAAAAAAAACAAAGTAAAACAAAACAGAAAAAAACATCAATTATTGCAAATCAGTTATTATTTTATGACAGGTTGTCTTTAAATTTTTAATAATGTTCTTGTGGATCAAATATGTGCATCCATTATTATTTTATCACATTATATTTTTTCACTTAGATCTGTTCCATCCTCTGGTCATGACAAGTATCCTAATCTGTAATTATACAGCTACTCCTAACTCTAGCAGCTCATCATGTTATGCTGTATGTTGTAGGTCATACAGCATGACATCACGTTAATACAAGTGAACTGCGCGTTAAATACTTACTACAAGGTTGATGCTCCACGGAACATCCATACAATGCAATTTATACAATCTATATAATTCACATGAGGTGTGTCTTTTTGTTGATTAGCTGAGGGACGTGGGATTGTAGGGGGCTGTCACAGTTACTCATCACTCACCATATTGTTTTTACTTTTCCTCTTCCTCGTTGCTCAGGGAGATACCGCTTCATATATCTTTTCTCACTTAACAGTCTTCACACTCTTTGATTCTCCCTTTCTCCTGAACTTGTGGCCGTACTGCTGCAGTAAGCCTCTCAAAAATCTCATATGAAAACTTCATTGGTTGACCAGACACAATCCGGGGTGAACTCTAAGTACCTGAATATGTTTGATTGTAAGAGAGGGAAAGTCGATGAAAAAAGATTAAATGAAAAAAAACGCTAACCGTGCTCCACTGCCAGACATTTGGATTCAAAGTATAATCCAGCAGTTATTTGATTTAAAGGTCTGTCCAGTGTATTTTAAATAATTAATCTGAGGACATCATCTGTGGCGACACATTAATATTAGCTACTAATAAACTCTTTAAAAAGAGAATTCTTTGAAATTTCAAACATATCTAGAGTATGTGGATTTTGAAGTCTTCATATATCTTATATACTTCCACATAAGTGATCAATTCATTTGTAATAAAACAGTATTCTCAGTGCAGAATCGTCTTCTTTTTATTGTTTATTGTTTTATATTTTATTGCTTAAGAAAACTAACTTTCTTACTACAAATCTTATTTCATCTCAAACTGCTATGCACTCATACTCTGATTTTCTGGAGAAATTGTAGTGAAAAAGTCTAAATGAATTGAGCTGAATAGACACACTCCTATTCTACTTTTATGCTGAATTTATTTTTCTAATTATTTCTTGCATAATGTTCTTTGAAAAGTCTAAAAATCCCGCTCGTGTTGCCAGTTGATGATGACCTGCAGCGGTTTAGGAAGTGGGGTCAAAGTAACTCTTCCCACCAGATGACAGTGCCATATGTCCATCACGGTCTGGGGACTTTGATATACATGTCATCAAGGTTCTGGTTTGAACTTCTATATTGATTATAAGTAAAATAATCTGCCCAGGACAAAATTAATCCTTACTTCAAATACTTTTCGTCGTTTGAAGAGTCTAATCCGCAGTGTTTTCCTGCGGAGGACTGAATTAGCTGAAATAAATAAGATAGCTGCTGATGACACAAGAGCTGGGTTTGCCCACAGCACGTGTTACCAGTACATAATTATGCAACAACCCGCTCCACTGACAGGCTGTCGTCAATTAATCTGCTTAGAAACACCAACTGGGAGCTTCCACTGTATGTTGCAACCTCTGGGTGTTATCTTCATCGTGCTGGACAAACACATACTTCACTGTAATTGCACTGACACACATGCAGTGATGAATGATCTTTAATAACGCCACAATGTAGAAACAAGTAAGTGTCATGTATTTGAATTATTAGCATCAACATATACTCATAAAGTACCCAAAGTACTTATTGTGACAACAGCACATTTTAGATACAGTGTATTGTCATAGTTCATATATTAATGTACACATTGTTATCATTACCTGTGGTAAAGGTGGTGGTAAGATCATTTTAGCTTCTTACTTACACACTCTGGGCATCTTAATCTAAAATAATACGGTTTAATATAATTGTTGATTACATTTTCAATTAATGATCTGAATCCTCAAAGTAGTAAAACTTTCATTGAATTTATTAAAGTAAATAATACAGAATTTCCCCTTGAAATGTAAGTGAATAAAAAGTATGAAGTTGGATAAAAATGAAAATAATCCGTAAATTACCTCAAAATTGTAGTAATGCAGAGCAGTCAAGTAAATTTAATAAGTCATTTTCCACCTCTGTAAACATAGCTGTCATTTCAGTATATTCTGAAGCATTAGTCAGAAAAGATTGACATGTATTAGATAAACATTATGTTGCTTTTAGAATATATTTGAAACAACAAAAAGACAAAGCGTTTAAATAGTTGTAATCCTTTATTAAGCATTGTTGGATCAAGTTTTTATTATTTTAGTTTGAACTTGAATTGCATTCTGTAAATTATAAACATCAAATAAACTGACACAAAATCTAATTCTTACCAGAGTTTACAGGATTTACAGGTGACAAATAATTATACAAACTCTAGTGCGTATCTCTATTGTATATATACTTCAGCCCAGTATCACACCAAAGCATGTAATATACTCAAATTTATTTGAAGTAACATAAGTAAGTTAAACACACAACGCAACGCATTTTACGGAAGTAACTTAAGAGTGCCATCACTTATTTAAACACAAAACACAAAACTTTCCAGAACCTAAACAACCGAGCCGAAACCCCGTGTACTTTTCACACTAGCCAAATCCAAACCCAAGAATTGTCTAGTGGACAAACAAGTGCATTACATGCTTTAGCGTGATAGCGAGTTGTTGCATCATAAAGAATGGGATCGATGGTCATCCAGGCTCCTAACATCCAAAGTCCAGATGTTTACCACTATTTAAGGATATTAAAGGACTTAAACACACTTAAACTATTTATCCATTTACATGGGAGAGTCAGGGTGTGTATGGGCCTCTGTGCTGTTGAAGATTTACATTATGTCATGAATCACATGTATGCAACATAAAATAGAAACGGGATCGGTTACAATATCTCCTGTGTTTAAAAAGTCACCACCTTTCTTTGTAGATCAACAGCTCTTGTAATGAATTGATTAATTAACAAACTCACTGCGCTCTAATTAAAACAACGCTAAAAGAGTGCACTTCTTGGTTTTTGAAACCTACTGTAAGAATAGTGATTATATAATAACCAACATATTATTGTGTATTGTTTAACATTTTGGTTAGACAATACATTTTAATGAAATGTCAAAGTAATCCCCTGCTTCTAAGATAAGGTTTGTCAGGCAAGAAACTCACATGTGGAGAAACATAATATTTGTTAAATACGCAGTAGTTAAAGAAGTATTGAGATGCTTTATTTAAGTAAAAGTATTAATAAGCCACTACAAGTAAAAGTCCTGCATTCATAACTTCACTTAAGCAAATGTATGTATCATAATTATTGTTGGCAAAACTTACTTACAGCATTAAAGTAACAGTACTCATGTTGATGTTTTCGGATTAATATTACTGCTGCATATGCATTTTACTGCTGTAGTTGTTTTAAGTTGTCCTAATTTCAACTACCTCATATCTTGTTGGTTAGTTTAATCGACAGTAATGCATTATATTCATAAAGATCATCATATGTTTGCAGCGTTGCTATCCTGTGAGAACCACATATCTCTGAAAAGTCAACAAGGTCAGAAAAAGGTCTGGACAGAAATGCTCGAATTGTAATTTTAAAGGTAACTAAAGCTGTCAGACAAAATGTGGAGTACATGTAGTGGAGTAAAAGTATGAAGTTGCATTAAATGGAAATACTCAAGTAAAGTACCAAATACATGAATTTGTACTTAATTAAGTACAGTACTCGAGTAAATGCGATTACTTACATTCCACCACTGCAAATAGGTAAATGAAATGGTGTCAACACATTCTGAGTTGTCTTATTTTGGTAGTATTTAATTGTCACACAGACTCTTGTCTTTATTTCAAATGTGAATCTGGAGGCGAGAAGCACATCCAGTTAATCTACAGCTGCAGACTAATCTCCAATTTATTGTGGGGGCTGTGTATTGAAGAATGGTCCTCTTGTTTAGAGGATTAATGCAGTTCTACCCTGGATACAGAGCTTACGCATGACCTTGCATAGCATGATGAGATATCAGTGGCTTGCATGCAATACCACATTTTATTGACGGAGGCAATAAATCAATGAAGAACGCTTCCTTGTTGTCCCTCGGGTACAAAGAGGTCACAGAATGTAACTGGTTTTAGCTGAGTTAATTAGATATGTTTTAGGGCCATTCCTCTTCAACCAGAGAGTAAAGACAGGACACTTTTGAGGAAGCATAAATGTTCAAATTAGTGTTTGCTAAGGAAATTGACGTACTGATAAATGACTGACTGAGCCCAGATTACTGCCTCTTTGTCTGAAGGACTACTTATTTATATCGTGTTTCAACTGACAGAAAAGTTGTGCTACTGTACATGTTTGCGATAAACTGCTAATGGTCTTATGTAGCTAATGATTAATGCCAATATTTACAAGCATCATAATTTGGCTTGAATTATTGCTTTGCAGGACTGTTTGTATTTTAAGTGGACCCTTAAACTAATACAATACTTGGATGACTTCGGTTTACAGTAAACAATTCTTAAGATGAGCTCAAAATATAAGTCATCCCAATACTTAATTAAAGAAATTACATTAAAATTTTAAATCAGACAAATCACATTACAGAAGTAGCCACGTCCAATATTTTGCAGTATTTACTGTACGGTGCAGTGGATTAGTGCAGCTGCTTTGTTTAATTAAGATCACTTTTCTGCAGCGTTAAAGTTATATGTTAATTCACCATACTGTTACTGCAAATTGCCAATCTTTTTTGAAATACAACTTCAGGAACAGTGGGAATGAAATCCAGGACAGATGCATACAAGGGACAATGGGTGCTACTGCTCAAGACACAACACAAGCACAGACACTCACAGACAGAAACAGCTAGGTACCTGTGAGAAACCACCAGGGCAGAAAGTCTGTGTGATTTTTGCATGGTTAGTTTATTTGGACTTGTTCTCAATTTGAGGCACATCAAGCTTTTCCCCGGTGAGGAACTGCCAAATGCCTCCCCTGTAGTTCTCATTTCCCAAAGCGTACAGGAAGACATTGAAGGTAGGAGAAGTCTTAGCCAGGATCGGAGCAATCTGCAGAGACAGGCACAGCAAGGAAGGCAGTATTTAAAACACAATGTTTTTATATATAGATTCAAGTTATTCTGATGGCATGAGATGTAGAAAATGTACACATTCCTGGAGAAAAATGGTGCAGTCGGTGTGTTGTTTTAGCCAATTCATTTTAGGTTTGACTCCACATGAAGCTCTGCGTTTCCTTTTTGATACTGCCAGAGGGGGCGCCAACGTTATGATTCTTCAAATTCCACACATAGGGACTTTAATATTCAAGGTTAAATATTTAACTGTATATGTATACATATCCAAAATGCAACAGAGAACAGCTTAAATGACCTGTATTTTAGAGTACATACACTAATATGACTCCAACTCGTCCAGAATGCAGCAGCCAGGCTTTTTTACTGGTTTTAACAGTCGACATCACATTACTCCAGTTCCAGCCTCTCTCCACTGGCTCCCGGTTGGTTTTAGAGTTGATTTTAAGATTTTGTTGATCACTTTTAAGGCCCGCCTGGGTCTGGCCCCGAGCTACATTCTTGAAATATTAGCCCCTTATGAGCCAACTCGCAGCCTTAGATCCTCCGGTGGGGCCCTTCTGGCCGTTCCAAAGTCGAGACTTAAATCAAAGGGTGACCGTGCTTTTGCCATCAGGGGCCCCTCGACTTTGGAACGACCTACCTGAGGAGATAAGGCTTGCAGAATCATTAACTTCTTTTAAATCACTTCTTAAAACACTTTTTTTTATTTATAGAATTGGCTTTATGTGATGTCGTCCTTTTATGCAGTTCTTTTGTTCCCCTGTTTTTGTTTGTTTATTTTATTCATTTATTTATTTGTTTGTTTCCTATTCCATTTGTTTGGTTTTGTTGTATTCATTACTTTTATGGTATGGTCTTTTTTGCCTCCTGTTTTCTTAAATGTTTACCGGTATTGATGTTATGTTTGACTATGCTTTGCTTCTCCGAAGAGCACTTTGTAAAGTCTGTTTTTAAAGGTGCTATATAAATAAAATTATCATTATTATTATTATAATATAGTGGAGTTATAGAGGAATTATACTGGAGAGTATTCATGTGAGAGTGTGCACTGCTTCGCCTTACCATCCTAAGTTTTGGTGAGACCAGGTTGGCATTCTCCACAGCAGCGTAGAAAGCCAGGACGCCATAGGGGCCCCAGCAGAACAGCATGGTCTTAAGAGGAGTGCTGGCATTGAACTGCAGACGGGGAAAGGGTAGATAAAAGGTAGAAAAGGAAAGGAATAGAAAGTGGGGGAAAAAAAGAGGATCAAAACAAGAATGATTTGTTAGCCATGAACCATAAAGAGTGAGGAAGACAAAACAGCCTTGTGTCATGAGGTTTTCTACTTGGAGGCAAGTCACATGCTTGGAATAATGTCTGGGAGAAACAGAGTATCTGTGTTAAGATCCTTAATGCTAAGCTAGAAAAGAGAAACAGTGGGTGAGGCAAAGGGCAAATTGTTGTAATCCAAAGTTCAGAGTTAATTCTGAATCAGAGTTTACACATTCGGAGCGGCCTTTTAACCCTCTAACATGTAGCTTCAAGTTTTTTTTACAATGGTTTTAATTTACATGGTGTAAAACTTTTCCACAAGAACTTTCTATAAAGTTGTGTCGGATTGAAGAACATTTGGCTGCACTGTAATGCCTGCCCCACCGATGGGAGGCAGATCATCTCTCCACTTTTAGGCCTTGAGACACATTTTTATTCCTCCAAGTTTTATGGAATTAATACACTTTTCTCTTGTATATATAAACTGTGACAGTGTGTGCCTGAGAGCAATTTGATTGTTACACAATTACACTGTTCTGGTGGAGTGCTTCTGACGACTTCATGTTTGTAATGAAAGTGTCTCCGGCCAGCTCAGATGACTGTAAGTAATGGGTTTATGCAACATAAAGTGGGGCCAGCTGATTCGGCCCATGCAGAACTGCATGAACTGTCTATTCACAGATACATAATTCTTGTGACTGCACACCAGCTACCGCCCGCATTCCCAACAGAAGCACCAGATCTTCCGCCTGTGGCAGTGACCTTTATATGACACAGCGTGCGTGCTCCTCATTCACACTGTTTTGTTGCTCTGAATAGAGGCCAATGTGAGGAAGTCATGTTTATGCTACGGTGAGGAGAATCCCTTTGATTCCTTCCATTGAGTTACTTCCGTTCAAGGCGAGCTTTTATGCGAGTATTTATGCATTTAGTACATTGTGCTCTCTTATTTATATAATGTCTTGGATTTCAGAATCATTTCTAGATTTCGATGCATCATGCAAAGAACCAAATTTGGATTTCGAGCTACGGAGAATCAAAACTGCCAAATGACTCAACAAATGAACATTCCATTAAAATTTGCAAAAAAGAATGTTAAAAACTTGAATACGCCAACCTAACAACACAGCTGCCCCTAATTGTTTTTTTCTTTAGACTTATGTTATAATTTTGTATTTATGTATTTTTCTCTCTGTATCCCCCATTTTTTTTTATTTTTTTATTTTTTTTATTTCTTTAGTTTATTTCCTCATGTATTTCTGCTTTACTATGCAAATGGGGGGTTGTCATTCAAAGTCTGTCATGGGGTCAACTTTTTTCCTACTTTATTCCTACCAACATCAACATGCACAGATTGACTACACATGCCTTTCTCCCCGTACTGGTGGGTCATTTACTTATTTCTTTATGGCTTATTTATTTTTGGCAGTTTGGGAGCTCCATATCGACCAAGTGCAGTAAAACTGAGCCAATCTGTCTGTATTTTGATATGAAAACAATGTAACTATGCCAAGTTGAATCTGAAATCTGCGTTACTTTACATGCAGAGTATACGGAATTCCTGCTGAAGGCTCCACTTCTAACACTTTGTCTTTTTTTTTTTCATAGTACTTACCCTGGGGTTTCCAGTCTTCTTGAATTTCTGTGCAATGGACTGGTAAGAGGACATGACAACAAACACCTGGATGGCCATGTTAAAGATGCTCATTGGGATTAAGTAGGACACGTAGTTTCTGTGGAGAGAGAGACACACAGATGGCTATAACATGAGCGTGAAGCTTCTAGAAAGGGACAAAATTCACAAAGTAATCTATTTTTATCTTGGCATCATGTAGTGAAGAGCATATGTGTGTGCCTGCAGCACCTGTCTCCCTTGCTGATGTCCAGAGTGCAGCAGGTCCTGAGCGGCTCATAGTCGTACTCTCCCCAGCCAATGAGGGGCATGGCTGACCAGAAGGCACTGAAGAGCCAAACAAATACAGCCAGGGTGATGGCGCTGCTCCACTGCAACTTTGTCCCTGACAGAAACAAGATGCAACATGACTATTTTAAAACACCTACAATGGGATGAAGGTATGCTGGATGACGTGTTTTTCTTATTTTTTTAAAAAAAAAATGTCTCACTGCTGCTGAGACACCACTCTTCAGTCATAGCTGTAAGAGCAGTGTGTTGTTTATATCAGAGCTGTCTAATAACACTGTAAATTATGTGCAAACTGCAGGTGAAGTGTTGAGTCACTTCCTCCCCACATGTCTATCCTGCTGTGAAAAAAAACAACATTTGATTTGATTCTTCAGTGTTGAAATAACAAAAATGGGTTTTTATTACCATTCAAACATCCCAGGTGGCAGTTTTAACATTTATCTGCTTATAACAAATGTTATAAGTATATTCTGCCATTATTTTGTCATAATAATCAGAGCTGTCTGTGGCAAATGAAAAAGACTGCAGACCACTTGTTGACCAAGGCAACATGAAACACATTTGTTTTTGTCACTGTGTGTTAACCTACAGGGCAGGTACTCAAGCAGGTGTCAACTTACTGGTGCAGTACTGGTGATATCTGTCCCAGGCGATGGCGGCTATGAAGTGGATGCTGGCGAGAGCTGTCATGAAGCCCTGGAAGCCGTGAGTCTGGCATCCATCAGAGCCATAAGGCCAGTACCTTGAGGCAGAGGGTGTGTTTGGCAGGGATGAACTTGTTTAGTCAAGAGCAAAGAATGTGTGAAACATGTCCCTTCAGGATGAGCTCTTTATAGCAGGATGTGACCAAGCAGCTTATTTACTTCAAGCTTGTCTCAGACCTGGATGTATGCTGAAAAAAAAATATATAAATAATAACTATAATGGTATCTGTAATCCCTGAACTGGTGAACAGAGAGCAGCATCTCTCATCTCCTGATTGCAGTTAGAAAATCCTCTGCTTCTGCACATGACCGCTTTCCCTCCTCTGTAGAGCCTTAATTGTTTCTCCCTGTATCGATTACAGCTACTCGGTGTAGATTGTTCATCTCAAGTGGAGGTGCGCAGTGCTGTCAGCAGCATTATTTTCATCATCTTCATTATTTGGCCACACGTGGTTCGCCCTTGATATTCAGTACGAAAAGGGCTGGTTACATCACTCACCTCAGAAAGCTGGAGAAAGCGGCGATCGTGGCGTTCATGGAGATGCCCATATCAGCCATCGCTAAACTGAACACTAGGAAATTGCTGGGAGTTCTGAGCTCTCTCACTTTGAGGAAAGCAACGACGGTCACCGCATTTAGAAAGAAGCCCAGCAGACCTTTAGCGGAACATAAATAAACAATTACAATCTTGAGAGCAAACAGTTTGATGGCGATGAATGGAAATCAGTGCGCACATCGGTGTTTATTACAACACATGCCAAAGAAGACCAAAGAAAACACACTTGTCTTCAAACGGCGCGTTCATTACGTTGTTTATAGGCTGTAGGTGAAGGTTAATGTGCGAGTTTAAAGCCACAGATCCAATATTCCTCCCACATCATTACAGGCGGCTATCAGTGACCGGGTGGCGGCGGGTCCTGTCATAGGTTAGAGCTACACACAGCAAGCACAGCCCTCGTAGTATTTGGCTGAATTCCAACACGAAACGAGAACACTCACCCTCCACCAGCAGACACGAACCCAGGGAAAACACATCAAACTCGGAGAAGCCATCCGGTAAAGGGTACGACGACACCATTCTGAAGCCGATTTGACACAACAAAGGGCAGCTGTCACAGACTTCTAACTCCTCTCGGTCCGTTCGTTTACGATGTGCCTCAATGTGACTGAGGAGAGCCCGCTTTTAAAGGGGCATTTCACGTGAAAAGCATGCAGTTTATTATGCAAAGCCCCTCTCTGGCCGCAGCCCCAATCCGCGCAGGAATGTCTTAATGAACATAACCACACAAACCGTAACCCTTAATGCGCATTTGCCCGCCGCAACGACAAAGCCCTCAATTAGTTACACAACAAGCCATTGTGTTTTGGTGTCTCGGCGAGGATGCAGGCGCAGCTGATGGTAAACGATGAGACGACACATTTGAGGCAACTCGCAGCCCTGCGTCGGTTTAAGGAAACACAACAGGTGTCTGTAGATACACCACCCGCAGGTCAGAACAGCAGACACGTTTAATAAGAAAACCACAAACATTGATTGATTTCTCCTATTCACCTTTGCTAACAATGTTATTAGTCATAGATCTCCACCTTTTTGCCCCAGCTGTTTGATTTGGTTGACATCCAGAGGATACAGTGTTAAAACCACAGACATTAATAGGTGTAAAGACATATGCTTTTATCTGCAGACAAAAGATAAGGAAACATATTTCCAGATTTTAGCCTCCTACATGTACACTGATGCTTTGCAGCTCATGCACACTTTATTAGAAATATAGGCTAATGTATGTAATGTACCTCAATTCATTACTGTAACTCTGCCTTTTTACTGATTAATGACACAAAGTGATTATTGTGAAATCACTGCAGAGGATTCACGTATGTATTGTTGATTTGTATCTTTATTAATCCTTTGTCCCATATGGCAGGACTCTGTGAAAGCGTACATGACAGCAGTGATTCAGTGCACATCTTTTTCTTGTGTGCAGAGAATCAAACTTTTGACAGACACACTGACTTCATGAGATTAAACTAGCTGTCCTCTGAAAGGATGGAGGACAACATAACATTTTTGGACCCGCAGACACAACAGGTGCCATCAATTTGGTATGGGGTTTACTTTGTGACAGCGGCAGAATCTGGTGTACAATAAAAGGCTGTGTTGGAGGTCAATTTTAGTCAACCAACAAGTGTGTAAATTACATGAAATCCAGCCACCATCTCCAGCCTTTAATGGATCTGTCATGTCTCAGCTGGAACAGCATTTATAGCTTTTCATGCCATAAGGCTGGAAGGGAAACCAGCCTGATATTGTGCAGCTGAGGTCTCTCTCACTCAGGATTAAAATATCAGAAAACTTGCGAAATATAGGTGAAAATGTGTCGGGTGCTCAATCATATGGAAATGCCAATCCATTTTTAATTTATGGACACTTTAAATCTATCTAAAAACGTGTATATCATTTAAGCAGCTGTGTATCAGATAATGGGACCACAGCAAGAAAAATAACCATCAAACTAATGTTTCAATGCACATATTTACAATACCAATGATATTTTAATTCTTCTGCACTGAAGCAAAGTCTCAAATTCCCTTTCAAATGCTTTGTTATATGTGCACAGTGATAATGATATAGCAAACACCCTTATTTATTCAAACTAACTTTGTCATATTTATTTTTATGTGACATTCTGCACATGAACAATGACATTGCACCTTAAAGAAAATCCATTCTTCTGGTTCATACAAAGTGAAAGAACTGGCTTTACTGTCTTCAGTAAATGAGATTAACTACTTGCATGAAATATATAATGTTTTTAAAC
The DNA here is from genome assembly GCF_022577435.1 of Embiotoca jacksoni. Classification (NCBI taxonomy): domain Eukaryota; kingdom Metazoa; phylum Chordata; class Actinopteri; family Embiotocidae; genus Embiotoca; species Embiotoca jacksoni. The sequence goes on along the minus strand of NW_027185252.1, from coordinate 9,221,491 downwards.
ATGAGGGACTACGATGGCGCAACACATTCAGAGCCTCAGTACACATGCTTCTTAAACCATATGTGAAACCTATTAGTCAAAAGAATTTTAATTGTAATGTTTAAGGAGAACAATAAAACAAACAAATTCGTTAATAGGGAAAACTGAAATAAATCAGTATGTGGCACACAACACACACACATGTCCACATAGAGGACAGAGGGGGAGATTGACTATGTCATAATCAAGATTTCTAAATGAAGTAGGTCACCTATTTTTGTTTCTGATCTATTATTAACCTATCGGGTCTATTAATCTTTGTCAGACTTTTTGTTGTACACTAAAACCCATGACCTGGCTCTTTAGTTAAATTTGGATCAGATGTATAGTGGGTTTTTGGTGCCAAATTGCTCAAACATATTTAAAACATGCATTTCGTCATCTCTTCAGTCCAGAGTCGGCACACTCAGAAGTGCCAGCCAATTGTACGCCTGAACTTCTAGTGAACTCAATGGACAGGTGCCAAATAATACATTACCTACATTACAAAACAAAAGCTTTACAACTGTTTCCCCCCCCCCCCTCGTAGTGTGGGATTATGTTCAAAAGGGTTACTGAGGTAAATTCTAAAGGCCAAGAGTCCCTTTCATTCAAAGTGATTTGACATTATTCCCTTAGTCTGGTGTTGTTTTGATCTAATACTGACAATTTATGTTGGCTCTACTTACTGTAGTTCCCCTTGATAAATAGTTTACATGTGTTATTTTTGTGCAGGAAATGAATGAAATGTGATGGAAGTGATATTGTATGAAGTGTGATGGCCATTGAGCACAGATAAAGAGAGATACATTTTATTTTCTGTAAAGAAAATCATTGTGACATTATGTTATTTAACTAACTGCTGCTAATGCTTTACTTTCACCTGGATCTGGCCTCATCAGCAGGACCCTTTTTTTTTTTGAGAACATTTACAAAATGTGTATTTCAGTATTGCTCGTTTTTTTTTTTTTTTTAATCAAAATATCCGTCTCTGGGGGTATTTGTTATTTTGTGATAATAATATCCATTCCTATTAGTTCTCAAAATAAAAAATGGGATGGCAGATTAAAAAAAATGTTAATTGAACATCTACTGTATGCAGAGGCCCCAATAAGGTAAGAGCCACAGGCTGTAGGGGCCACCTTGTGGTAAAACATAGTGCTGCCCACTTTCAGATTATCAGTCACGACAGGGCTCAAATGAACATTTGAGGGAAAGAAAAAAAAGAATCAAACATCACAGTGGATTATGACCATTTCGGAAGTGTTTTTCTGTGATAATAAATAGGGACGTCTCTGCGCAGCCTATCGGATTCCGGGATGCAATACGCATCCAAATGAAACGAACGCCAGTCCTTTCGCTAATCCTTGTCTATCCTTTTTATCTCGGGGCTCATAGCAGACTGATCACTATGGGGCAGCGAAGCGGTGGGACAAAGCCATGCGGATGATATTCCTGTAAATGAGAGGAAAAAGCAAGTCTGTTTGACTTCAGTGGGGCGCAAACTAGGCGCATGTAGGCAAACTGCGTATGCATAAAAGTGGGCCAAAATGTTCCTCGTCCTGCTCCTGGGGCTCTGCGTGGCCACAGGTGAACTTTTCTCCCCAGTGAGCTCCTGCCCTTCACAGTGCAGCTGTTTTTACCACAACCTGAGTGATGGATCAAAGGCCAGGTAAGGTGGATGTGCAGATGGAAATTATTTTATTTATATAAAAAAAAAAAAAACACACCACAATTTGATGTGGTTTGTGCGCAAATACGCATCTTCTTTGATGGACAGGTCTTGTCCTTATCAGGACAGATGTTTGCATAGAGGTTACCATGTGTACAAAAGTTAATTCAATGAATGCATGTCAGTCCAATTTTATTTAATGCAGGATTATCTCTGAAAGGCACTTTCAACGTTCCCATCTATGCGTTTTATGTGTTTGGCTGGGATAGGGAATGAGAATTTATTCAGAATTGTTATCCTCAGGGTTTTTGCTGCCTGTCAACTCACTACATATTTATGTGTCCAGAACATGAATTAATCTAAGACTAGATAGATAAGATTTGTCAAGTTATTTTCATTCATTTTACTTTGTAAACTGTGCTTCCATGTAATTCGTGGAGGATGATTTGGAGGTGGACACAAATGTTCTTATGTATATCCCCCTTTCAGGAGCGTGATTTGCAATGATCCCGAGATATCTCTCGTGCCTGTCGGGTTCCCTGTTGACACGTCCAAGCTGCGGATTGAGAAGACGTCCATCCAGCTGATACCAAGCGAAGCCTTCAACTACCTCTCCAGTCTGGAATTCCTTTGGATGTCTTTCAACACGCTGTCCGCCTTGAGCCCGGACAGTTTCCGGGGACTGTTCAACTTGGAAGAGCTTCGTCTGGACGGGAATGCCCTCACCGCCTTTCCCTGGGAATCTCTCATGGATATGCTCAGCCTCAGACTTCTCGATTTGCACAACAACCAGCTCACCTCGCTGCCCGCGGAAGCCACCACTTACATAAAAAATCTGACCTACCTGGATCTGTCCAGCAACAGCCTGCTGACCCTGCCGGCAGAGGTGCTGTCCACCTGGTTGGCTGCTAAACCTACCCAAGGGCCGGAGAGCTCCAAGATGATACTTGGTAAGAGACAGCGTGCATAGTGACATCCAACTCCCCATTAAAACATCTAAAGAGCGCTTTAGACGCTCTCAAAGGAAATAAATAATTTAGTGCAAAGCAACATTCCTCAGTAGCAAATAAACAAAACATTTGGTAAACGACAAAACTTTGGATGCAGGTAGCTGTGATTAGTGGTAGATTTGAAAAAAAACAAAACTGTCCCATTAAAATTCAAGATGTTATGTGCTATGGAAAACAAAGTAACACTAAACTTTCAAAGATAAAGGTAAAACCCATTTAGCATTAATAGACAGCATATTGACTTTTAAAAAATGTTTTATCAAAGACTATGTTGCTGTAACCAAGATTAAGATTTTGAATGTGTTTGTCAAAAGCTTAAACTCTTATTGTGGGCAACCTTAAGTGATGGTTTATGTACAGATAATGAATGTTAACGAGTAAAAAAAAAAAATAGTTTACATAATGGCCCTACATATACTATAAGTTTGTCTTCATAGAAGAAGTTATCATTTTGACAAACACTAATACTTTAAAATCAATGGGTATTTTGTTTGTTTGTTTTGCTTTTGAATATAGAACAACAGTATGCATTGTGTTGCTGCACTTCCTATCTTATGTGAAAAGTACGAGCAGTAATACAGATGTTCCAGGTTCAGTAAGTGTTTTGGTCAAGAGAAAGAGGGTGAAAGGACAGCAAAGCCTGACCTTGATCACTAGACCCGCCCCCTCACCATCATCATCATCATCATCATCATCATCATCATCATCATCATTGCCGTAGTCATAGCCATGATGTAGTTTATGAATTAAATGTTAATCCTCTTACAGGATTAACATCCTAACATCCACACCAGCCATCTGCAGGCTGCTCTATCACTTTGCACACAGCTGGATGCTTGTCTTCTTCCTGTAGCCTCACTCTTCTGCCCTCACCCTCAGGTCTGCATGACAACCCCTGGATGTGTGACTGCCGGCTGTACGACCTGGTCCAGTTTCAGAAATCTCCCACTCTCTCAGTGGCATTTATCGACACAAGACTACGATGTTCAGCTCCGGAGAGTGTGTCGGGGGTCTTGTTCAGTGATGCAGAGCTGCGGCGCTGTCAGCTCCCACGTATCCACACAGCTGTGGCACGGGTCCGCAGCGCTGTTGGAAACAATGTGCTGCTCCGCTGTGGGACCATTGGAGTCCCTATCCCAGACTTGACATGGCGCAGGGCAGATGGGCGAGCCCTTAATGGAACAGGTGAGTCAGCAGCTCTGTGGGTGTCAGAGTCTGTCACTGTGTTGTGCCTGAGATAAGATGATTTGGTCTGCTCTGTAGTGCTGCTGTTAATTAAACAGAGAGCTACCAATAGCGTTAGTAAGATTTTAAGTCTGACTGACAGCTGTGGCCTCCACAGTGAGTTGTGCAACACTCATGGTGATCAATGCAACAATGTGTAATCAACTGCTTGGCATCTCTTTGCAATTTTATCAAAGGGAATATTTCTCAGATGCCAAATCATCTTTTGGTTTTTAATCTTTTCCATATTTGTCGTTTTGTAATTATTGCGTAATGACCATATTCTTCTCTCTCTGCCATCACAGTCCAGCAGGAAACCTCAAAAGAGGGAATTACGTGGTCCATCCTCAGTGTTCCAGCTGTGTCCTATCAGGATTCAGGGAAATTCATCTGCAAGGCCACTAACTACGTAGGGAACGCAGAGGCTGTCATTTCTCTCATTGTCTCTGACTCACCGAAATCAGAGGGGAACCAAACCAACAATGACAAGAAGCCCAAAGTCAAGAAACCAAACCAAATGGGAAAAGCTGCCTACCAGGAGAAACTGGTGGCCAGATATGTGGTTCCAACCTCTGCCCCTTCATCCTTGCCTGCCTTGGACCCTGGCCTTCTCCCTGGTGCAGGTGCTGATCCTGGACTAGCCAGTTTAAGCCTGGCTGACAGAGCCACCCCAGGTCCTGCCACCTCATCCAGCCCAGACGCACTGCTGGATCTGGAGAAGACGAATCTAAGCAACCTGGCGGCCAACACCTCGTCGCTGCAGCAGGACCCGGATAGGGTGGTCCGCTCAGTGAAGGTGGTGGGGGATACAGACAATACGATTTCTCTGAACTGGAGAGCCCCTAAAGCCAAGAACACTACAGCATTTAGTGTCCTGTATGCAGTGTTTGGAGAGAGGGACATGAGAAAGATCAATGTTGGAGCGGGGCAGAACCGTGTCACCATCAATGGGTTGGTGCCCAGGACCAAGTACATTGCGTGTGTGTGTGTGAGGGGGCTGATTCCCAAGAAGGAGCAGTGTGTCATATTTTCCACTGATGAGGCAGCGAGTGCGACTGGCACCCAGAGGCTCATTAATGTGATTGTGATCACTGTAGCCTGCATCATTGCGGTCCCGCTCACTGTCATTGTTTGCTGTGGGGCGCTGAAGAGACGCATTCAGAAGTACTGGGGAAAGAAATCAAAGGACATCCAAGATTCTTATGTGACCTTTGAGACACTGTCGCCCGCCACGAAGGCCAAAGGGCTCGAGGGCGAATATTTGAACAGAGTCAACCCAGAGGAGTCCAACAGACTACTGTCAGCCCGCTCCAGCCTGGACTCCGAGGCCACAGCTAAGATAGAGGGACAGCCAAATGAGTACTTCTGCTGACGTCATGCTCCAGCTCCAGCTCCAGCTCCAGCACCTGCTCCGCGTCATCTTCCTCGCTCTCACCCACATCCGCGTCATAACCCCAATGCCCATTCGCACGCCCATCACCACCCTCATCCCCATCATCACCCACATCCATATCCCCATCACTGCCGGTACTCTCACCCACAGCAACATCCTGACGTCAGTCCCCCTCCCACACGCTCCCACACGCCCACGCCATGGGATTCCCCCCCACCTGTCCCTCCTCGCTGGATAATGCCACCAACTCCACCACCACAGAGAGCCAACTTCTATCAGAGGACTTTTGCACGCTGCACTATAATGGAAATATCAGTTTAAAGAATTCGGGTAGTTCTAGACAATGTAATGCTTTTTGGAGATAGTGTGAAACTCACTGGACTTACACACATCCATCCATTAATAGTACAACTCAAACACTCACATGCTTTTAAAATAATGTTTTTTTTAATTTTTTTTTTATCACAAAGCCTGTAAGAAAAAACAAAGTCCAAAAACTGAAAGAGCATAACAAATATTGCAATTTATATTTCATCTCACTTGCATGGCCCAGCGAAGAAACCTTTTCAACCCAATCTGATTTAAAGGGAACTCAATGGTAGATCCTCCATTGTTTATATCATATATGTATGTGTATGATTTGTAAATACTTTACTGGACGATGTACACTACATATACAGTTAATTCTGTGCCTCTGTATATATCTGTCATATGTTCTCAGAGAAGATATACACATAGGCATGGTTGAACACTGGTGAATGGAGAGAAGCTGGAGCTGGAGAGAAGTACAGAGAGGACTGAACTATGACACAATGTAAATAGGGTGGAAAATGATGCAAAATCAAATGTTAAATGATTTATATTCCCAGCATCGAGACATACGGAAATCTCTCTATGTACCTATTTTGTGCCACCTAGAGGCATCATTACCCCATTAAATGTAGATCTATTCATTCCAATGATACTATGTATTTGAATTAAATACATTTTTATATATACTTATCCGGTAAGTGATACTGTGTGTTCTTATCACTTTTCATCACCTCCCCACACAGATACATTTTTAACCTCTGTTTCCATTCAGACCATATTTATGTTCTATTTTTAAGCTGGTGTTTGCTTTAACACATTTTCTTTTTTTATATTATTTATTCTTTTTGAACACACAATTACACAATTCAAAGTTGATATATCACTCTTTGTATGCATGAATAAAAGAATATAAATATAAAAGAATGAGAATGACTCATTCGTCTCAGGTGGTCTGAGATCTGAGTTTTTAAGTTAATAGCTTTGGTTTTGTTGATAAATTGTTTACTAATTCTTTATATATCAATTACAAGCCATTAAGAGCAATTTTTGTGTTTCCAGATTGTGAAAAATTATTCTAGCAGGTTTTTATCCTTCAGCAGGACATTTTGTCTTTTCAGGGATCCGCTAATGGGCAGCTTGTTTTCTGGAAAAACGTGCATAAGCTTTACTAAAATTATAGTAACCATCTAAAACTGCAGACCTAATGACTTATCAAAGCATTTAAAACTTTCACATCTTAATTAAATGGAATCAAAAGTATTTTCACAACCTTGTAACTTGTTCTTACATGTAAAGCATTAGCAAATTATTAATTACATTAGATAAAACTGCATGGTCGACCTATTAGCAAGTGGCACCGACTTTAGTGGGTTTGACCCAGTGACACCGTCTTCCCCAAGAACTAGATAGCACTTGTTCCTGCAACACATGTCAGGGATTAAGGTTTAATAAGCTTCTCTCGTCTGCCGCACTCGACATGTCTTGAGCACGAATGTAGTCCTCAAATTTAGGACTTTACGCGGACTATGGACATAATTTGTTACCTGCTGCTTATAATTGTGTTGAACACTCAAGCTTATGAAAGTTATTCTCAATGTTTACGTGGGTGCAGCTGTGTGGAGGAACGTCATGGGAGGTAAGACCTGGTTTCAAGCTGTCCAGTCTTCCGTAGGGTATTTGTAACCTGTTTAAGTATGTCGGTGGGTGACGGTGGATTCGGCAGTGGTGCAGAATAGCCTATGTGAAGTTTGCAGCGCATAAATGTTCTTAAAGTCGAGGAGTAATATTTGGTGTTCATTTGAGGTTTGACGCTCTTGATTCATGGACCTAATATAGACGTTAGAAATATGTTCATGCTACACAGTAACCTAGTGACCATATAAACTCTTCTGTTTAATCATAGGTCGCTCATATGTATGGAGGAGAGCGCGTTTGGGGCCATACCAGAGAACCTTCCAGATGATATGATAAAAATCCGAATAGAAAAATCTCACTTCACTGAAATACCCAGAGGGGCTTTCTCAAAAACACTCGCCTTGGAGAACTTGTGGTTGAACTTCAATGATATCACAGTGATAAACTCAAAGGGTCTGGAGGGTTTGGGCAACTTAACCCAGCTCCGTTTGCAAGGCAACAAGCTGCGATCTGTACCATGGACAGCGTTCGAGGACACGCCGGCCCTCAAAATCCTGGACCTGAAGCACAACCAGTTGGACGTCCTGCCGGAGCATGCGTTAAGATTTTTGCCAGGTCTGACTTACTTAGACTTATCTTTCAATCAGCTTACGGTCATATCGAAGGAGGTCTTCCAAAACTGGCCCCTCTACCAAAAACTACAGAGCATGGAGGAGCGGGAGGCGACCGCGTTCGTGCCGAACGTCGTCCTGGCGCTCCACGACAACGCCTGGCTCTGCGACTGCCGCCTGAAAGGCTTCGTGGAGTTCATCAGGTCTTTGAGCCCTCCAATTATTCTGATGAACTCCTACTTGATCTGCTCCGGGCCGGACTTTAGGGCGGGCAAGTTCTTCCATGAGATAGATCTCCAGGCGTGCGTGAAGCCCGTGGTGAGCACCCAGTCCGCCAACGTCAGCCTGCCACAGGGCGCGAACCTCACCCTGCACTGCGTCGCCAAGGCCAGGCCAGACCCTAGTGTTTGGTGGACATATGGTCTGAAGATAATCAGAGGATTTCATGGTAAGAGTTTGATACCCATAGCGTGTCATCCATACACCAGCTCAAGCGATAAATTGTAGTAAATTAGATACTTAAATACACATTTTAATCGCAAACCCCTGGAACCTTTCTTAAAGATGAGGAGGGCTAAATCTGGATATTGGCCCACCGCGATGGAATTACCACCCCTCTCTCAATCTGCTCAACACCGTCAATGTTGATTAAGAGAGTTGGGGATTATAGTGCAATGCTGCCTACCTAATGTTGGCCCACTGCGTAAAAGAGTAAACGCATGATCATGACTTCAAGCAACTCCTCCATCATAACAGCCGGGCTGTTACTCCCCTAGTGTCCTAACTGTCACTATTTCTAATGGCTACAGTCATCTGTCTCATAATTCTGGGTAGAAATCAGAGGGGCTAAAGTAACTGTAATTTAAAAAATTACAAATGACATGTATTCTTTATAATGACAAGTACTCAAGTAGAAGTAAAAGTAGGTATCAGTAGCCTAGGTATCAAAATGTACACTACACTACAGCTTGTAAGGCACCAATTGTGAAGCTGTTTTCCACAAGGTCAAAGGTCAAATGTAGTCAACCTGATGAATTGAAAAGCTACATAAAATCTGTCAATCCACAATTCCTATGGCTTATAACTCATCTATAAAACATTTAAACTAATTGATCTCAATTTTGGTCTATATTTTACAACAACAAAAAAATTCTTCTGTTTTGATCACCTCGAATTAGCCAAAAACAAGTCGTGACAACATCTGTAGTTTTTATATCTTAAGTGTGATAACAAATCTTTTATGTAAACATTGAATCAAGATTAAATAAACACACCTTTTATGCCGTATTTTACACATGGACCATGCAGGTATAATGCGAAAGAGAAATAGTTTACTGTGAGAGATCTCAAACATATTTAGTAGAGCTTAAACATTTGTTTGATTAATTCAACTGATAGAAAAATAACTGGCCACTATTTTTTACTAAATTAACCACCTGAGTAACAATATCAAATATGTTCTACTTCTCAACTATGAAAATTGGCTGTTTATCTTTGTATTATCTTATTGTAAATTGATTATTTCTATCTTTTAGACTCCAAAATAACAAACACTTGGATCACATCAACTTTGATTTACACAATTTGTGAATGGCATTATTTACTATTTTGTGATGGATCTAATGATGAATGTAGAGCTATGAAAATAGACAAAAGATCAATTGATAATGAAGAGAATTGTTGCAGCCCTACAACATACTGATGTCAGATATATGGGACTGTATTTCTACCGTATATTGTGAGGGATCAGTTGCATTATTATTGTTTAGCCTTTTCTTTTAATAGGGACAAGTGAAAAAAAAAAAACTTTTTCTCCAAGTCTAAAAACATTTTATTGCGAGAAAAGTTCCACACAGAAATACAGATGTCACCTGTCAAAAATCTGTTAAAAATAAAAAGATGTTAAAAATAAATACAACATTTTTACTGGGAGTTATGCAGATTTTTTTTGTTTGATTTCTGCCTTCAGGTTGTTTTATTTAAGCATGTGTCATAACTTTTGTTCAACTTTGTGTTGAGGGGAAAAAATGATTAACCAAAACACATTTTTCATACTGAGTTTTGCATTGTACTGTAAAGTAACATTAGATTTTCTCATTATCCATCCAGAATCTCAAGAAAGAGTGGACGAGGATACCATCAGATCCCTCCTGGTGATCCCCTCCCTCCATGCAGCTGACCGTGGTGTCTACACCTGCACTGCTGTCAACTTCATTGGAAACTCCTCCACCAGCGTCTTCCTGGACGTCCGCTCTGCTGACAGCTCCCAGTCTCCACTCCACCCGGGCATCCCAGCAAGACCAGGGGCCGGTGATGAAAATGTCTATATTGACATCCGCATTGCCAAACAGACAGTGCGTGGTATCTCCATCGAGTGGTACGCTGCCCTCGACCGACCTGCTGAGACCTGGTTCACCATCCACTTTGGTGCTGCAGATGCAGATAAGAATGAAATGATCTACATCGGCCCCGGGATCAACTCGTACTCCATCACTGATCTGATGCCTGCAACCAAATATGAGATCTGTGTAACCCTCAAGAACCAGGCACCACGTTCAGGCCAGTGCATTGTGTTTGTAACAGGAAGTGACATTACTATGATGGAGCAGAGGGAGAAGCTGATTCATATCGTGGTGATAGTTTTAGCCATGGTGCTGGCGGTGCCGATCGGTATGTACGCCTGCACCACGGACACTCGAGTTTCCTGTCTGGAGGGTATCATGGAGTCCTGGAAGAACCGGCGGAGAGACAACAGCTCGTCGGAGCTGGAGCAGGAGAGGCAGGGTACCTTCGACAGTCTGCAGGCGGCCAGCGATGAGGGCCTGGTTAATAAAGCTTCTGAAGACAGGAAGGTGAGGAGGAGGTCAGAGGACAGACTGCATAGAGGCAAAGCTGACCACAGCAGACTCACAGCTGAACTATATTAATTTTTTCAAGGAAAACATCACCTTATAGAACAATGTCTCACTGTAAAATATATTTTTGAAAAATAGAATAGAAAAAAAAATAGACCTGCTTTTTGATGCCTACTTTGATACTGATACAACTAAAGTATTCAGTGGAATGATAATATATCTGCCTTGGTTTTAATTTGATCTCTTCCTCTGTTCTAGGCCGGGGAGGTTGTTGCAAAGATGTGAATGATGCCCACTATGTCATTTCAAGGATTAGCACCACTGTACAGAATGTGCTGAAGTTTGTTTCTGTCCGAAGTATGACGTGTGTCTTGTCATCATGTTTAAATATTGATTATCAATCATTTTGATTTTTTTGTTTTATATGGCGCCTTTGTCATTGATTTAAATGGAATAGAAACAACTTTCTGATCAGGACTTTTTGTTTTTTAAATAGGTCTTTCAGTGGTGGAGTTTTACTTTATTATCTACTGTAATTATGTGTCTTTAGTGATTAAATATATATTGATTTGACTTCACTTTAGCTCCTCATGTTAACATTGTCAGGTAGCCTGATATGTTTTCAGACATACTGGATCCGGGATAAGAAAATCCAGATAGTGTTTATGAAAAATAATTGTGCACTTTGTTATTAGAAAATGTCTTTGTTAAATCTTCTTGTAGTAGTTTTTACATACTTCAATATGTAATGAAGTGCATTGGCTAAAGAGATTGTTTCATTAAAATTGTGATATCGATTTTAATATTTTCTACTAATTGAAATAAGTCTCCTTATAACAGTTTTTTAGATGAATATGCTGAATGAGTGTGAGTTACTAGATAGACTTTTGGTAAATGCACCACAGGAAATCTTTTCATTTTAAATGAAATTGGGCTTTCATGTGCGTATGTGTGCGTGCGTTTTGAGTTTTGTAACATTTGCCCTTGGCATAGAAGTTCTTAAAGCAGCATTTAGAGTGACAAAATGTCAAACAGGTTCCATTAATGGATCCCTTTCTGATATGATTGGGGACAAAACACACAGTCCTCATTTCTCAGAAGATTGTACTTCAAAGCTAATTGTATATGAAGCTTTATTTAAGACTTATGAGCATATGAAGCTTTAACTGTCTGAGCTGAAGGAATTTCAACTACAGAAGATAGCCACTTGAATAGACCAACAGATTTTTTTAAAGCTCCATATTGACTTTATATATACTTTTTAAGATGTTTTTGCACTGAATAAGAACTGTAGATTTTGTCTTCAGATGATGTTGGCACCAAGACAGACTTAAAAATGTATGAAGCTTTGACAAAAACCTTAATCTGTTTGATCAGCACAAGGTTACATTTCAACCATTATTCATGTTGTATTCAAATTATAACCTATTTATCTATTATGAAGTTTATAACAGAAACTTGAGATCACTGAAAATTGTAAACACTGTCTCCCTTTGACAGCCATGGGACTGAATTGTGATTATCACAGTTAGATTCCACTGAAGTTCTGTCGGTGAACTGTGACGTTTTCCTGACATTTCTTTAATCCTCTACACTGTACATGTACGTCATAGTTCCCTATCTCCCGGTTCTGCGAACAAAACACACAGCGGCCACGCGTCACACATGACCTGCGCTGACCAGCCCAGACAGATGGCACATCGGATATGCCTCGGCCAATGGCATTGTTCATTTCACATAATACCCAAACACTGGCATCCTCTCCAATATGACCTCCTGCCGTTACTTTATGACCAGATCATTCAAGCCCCCTCCTCCACATACGTGCTGTCTCCTGTGATGCAGGGAGATCCGTTCAGGGGTTTAAATGCCTGGCTGTGAATGGCAGCTCTCATTTTCTAGAGCACAGATACATCTGCTTTCTTGCTTGTTCAGATGTGTTTTATATGATTTGAGGGTGAGGGATTGATGCTGCTTTTTGTTGTAATCCTTATCTACTGTGTAGGACACATGAAAATGTGAATTCTGTAAACACTCAATTTAATCTTTTTTCAACACAGAACACATATGAATTGCATGTTTATTTAGCCTTATCTTAATTTTCTCCTTACATACCCTGATGCAGCATAAAGCAGAGTATTATTTAAACACTACACAACAGCTGCTGATCTCATGGGTAGGATTGCTCAAAGATCAGGAGGTAAGCCTATTCACATAGTGTGTTATTTCTTATTTTTCTTACCCAGAAATTATACATTGTATTTACCTTTTAGAGCTTCCACAGCATCAAACATAAAACAGGGTTTTTGAACCCTGCATGCTTTCTTTCATTCTAAAGCATCAATGCTCTTTGCAACTTTCCACTCTGTAATCCTCTATCAAATAGCCCGGTAATCCTGGCTGCCTCTTACATGGCATAATGCATGATCATTTGGGCTGCTCCTCATATTCCCTCATTCCACTTCAGAGCATTAACAGCTTGCAACAGTGAAACAATGTTGACCTAAAATTTGGGTTTGGTTCCTCAAGAATCTTTGGGAGTGCAAAGGCCTGAAAAAATGGCACATGACCAATTTACAGAGAAAACTATTTGTATGTATTATTATATATATATATATATATATATTTTTAAATAGTTTTTACCTTGAAAAAAAAAAAGATCATACACACATGAAAATGGGTCATCTGAGGCTACAGAAAGTTGAATGCCAGTCACACACATCTTGTCAATCCAAACTAGATCAGCGCAGATGGACTTTTGGTTTGTAGCCAACAATGCAATATTGTACAAAGATGAACAAGTTGTTTTTTGGATTAGAGAGGGTAATCTGCAAATTTCATGTTTTATGTAACTTTGAGATAGTGTGCATGTTTGGCTGATGTCTACACAAATACCCACAGAGTGGTTTAGTGTAACTTCATAATTAGTGGTGCTGACATTTACATTGGAGCTAAGGAGAGCAAAAGGGCTTGTATCTGGATAATATATTACATATTTTCGGAACATCTGGTGAGGTTTTACCAAAAACAACATCATATGTGATGTTGTTGTGTAAGGACTTCCTCAAACATCTCATTCTAACTCCCATGTTCTGAATATTCCCGTGGTTATAAGACTATTATTCTGTGTATGGATGCACAACATTTTTAAAATTGCTCTAATTATTAAGACATGCTGAACATGCTTTGAGTTTCAGCTGAGGGCTTTTGGTCCAAGCAGCTTCTTGTCGTTCTCCAGAGAGGGGCAGTAGAATACATTTGCAGGCTCATTAAGGAGGTGCTGCTTTTAAAAGGATCAGCCACCTTTCTGTGTGTTTCAGTGACTTCAAGGCTATACGATCTAACGATCTAGACTCAGTATGTTCTAATTATGGTGGGTCGCAGCGGGTTATGATGATATGTAATACTACACTGTCCCAAAGGCTGCCTGCGTATCTTAACAGATACCTGAGTGAGTTAAACGCTAAAATAATTGTAGATGAGAAGAAATTAAATCGATATAATCAATAGTACAACTGCATGTTGATCTCAAACTTAATTTAGTGGTGGAAGAGGTGGAAGTGCTGTATTCAAATACAATTTGCAGGTAGTTATGTTTTACTGTTTTCATTTTATGCGAATAGTTCTACGCCTCTAAGCTGTATTTTTTTCCTGTGCTACATTACTTTAACAGCTGTTACTATTTTACTATTAATGCCTCCGTATAATTTACAATTTGATAATGACACCACATATAGCAATGAGTAGGTTTACTGCTGATATTTTAGGTAAACTTTAGTGTCAAAACTTCTGGTAAAATTCTGTAAAAATCTAAGTAAAATCTAATTAAAATTAAAATTAAAACTTTTTTTAATCCAAAAAATAAAAAGTTCTTCCACAGCTGTTGAAATTACAAATGGTGTTCTTTTATTGGTAGTAAAATCCATACGGGTGTTTTAAAAGCACATCCACTGACAGATTTACCGCCACAAAGTTATCAAATCAAATGCAGTTCTTTACATCAAAAAGATGAATATATCGTGACTGATGCAAAACAAGGCCCGAGCAGTGCCTTACACCTGCACAGTAGGATTAAAGGTCTTCCTGACGTGATCGCTGTATTTCCCATCACCCGGCCTGATCTCTTTAGTCAGTTCAAGTGTCATGAAATCTCTTGTAAGGAGCTTGGTTCGATCCCAAATAAACAGTCTCGCTTGTTAAACTCCGAATGACTTCATTCCCGGACAAGGGATCTGGGTTGAAGAAGTTTAAGCCACATGTGTCAACATATGATTTAAAAGGAAAGATTTAGCTACTACAGAATGACACAGAAAATTTCCCTGCAAATGAACAATGAATGTTTGTGAATTAAAAACACGATTTGATTAATGAAAAACATGACAGGATTTTTTTTCTGTGTGAAAACTTTATTATTGTTACACAAGGAATCAAGTTGTTTCAGTGTATTTCAGGTTTCACACACACGCCCACACACATGCACACACGCATACACTTGCACACACAAAGCACTATTAATGACAGAGTTCATTTTGACCTTGGAAACATCATTCGACAATTCTGAAGGTCTATTCAGCAGCTGCTCTTGAGCTTTTTATATTCTTGATAATATAGATGATATGAAGTTTATCCAGTTGTTGAATAAAAAAAGGGGGGAAAAAAAGGAAACGTGAACCTACGTTTCAATGACAACTGGGCCGACAGCAGTTAAATGGACCTTGTGTTTAAATTTGTTTCGTCAGCTGTCGAACCATTTTAATGCTCCATCCTCCTCATTTGCTCCAATCTCATCTTGAGCTCTGAAACCAGCGCTCTGTTCACCGTGTCCTGTTTCGTTATCTCTGGCTTCTTTTTGGGTCGGGGTGCCACTACTGTTGCTGAGACTGTGGGTATGACCCACTTCCTCTCCCCTGGGTTGAAAGGAGGTGGTGGAGGGGGCAGAGAAGGCGCACTGGGTGGTGGAGGTGGGGACCAATGTCTCACAATGTTGCTGATATTGTTGTTATAGTTGACATTCTCCACGATGACCTCTGGCTCCTGCACATCCTCCTCAACTATGAATTTGTCCCCGGGAGGTTCCTCTTTCTTGAAGGGGTTTTTGAATTTCCAGGTGTGCTGTGTCTGTGGCCTTCTCCTCACACGGCGGTTGGGAAGGATGCGGTTGGACTTTTTGTGGCGCAAGAATGTTGCAGTGGAGATGATGACCGTGACTAAGACCATGAGACTAATGACACCAGCAAGCATGCCTAGGATTTGCAAAGGCCTGTTTCTATTCTGCATTAAAAATGATTCCAAAGGCCCCCCTTTCAGTTGGGTCTGTAAAAGAGCACACAAAATTCACATCCATGGGACAATAGTCAAAGTCTGTCACACAGGAATGAGCTTTTAATCAGATATTGTCCTGTGTATGTTCTGTCGTAATGCATGTATTCACCATTTGGTGCCACTTAACGGAAAATGCAAAACACAAAACTCTGTGCTGCCATTATACTGCATGAAAACAAAATATTTCGACTTCAAAAGGTAATAATTATACTATTTTTTTAAAACCCTTTAATATTTGTCAAGACAAGATCAGAGAGGTTGACTGAGAAACCCATAACTGAGACCATTAAAGCATGTAAAAATGAAAATGTCCATGTATAAATGAAAATCAAATGTTTGATTTGGATGTGGTTGTGGTGTCACAATGTGAATACTAAATCAAAACACTGGAAAAAAAAAAAAAAGCATGAGAAAACAGTATAGGTTATATTGTGCTCCCGTACTCCTTTACAGACACAGGTTTGTTCGACTACAAAATCCTCCGAAAATGAACTGCTACAAGTTCTCGGTAACACAGTGTAAAAACAACAGTACTGCTGTGCTGATAATCTCAAGGCAAGCTTTGTTTATGGTTCGGGCCTCTTTATAATCTTTCTGATCTTGCCCTGAGGTTGTGCACGGGACTTTTTAACAGAGTTCCAGTATACAAGAGTTGAAATGAAGATTGTCAGTGATATGGCGAAGATGACAACGGTCAAAAAAATCCCAAACACGGCCCCCGGACGTTTCTTGAGGTCCAAGAAGTATGAGAAAAATCTGGATTTGATCTGAAAACATGACAATTGCATTTGTATGAGTTTCTGATTTTGTTTAAGGATCATAAATTCTCAAATGCTATTTAAAGTCAAGAAATGAGTGAAGCTCATTTTCTGAGCCATGATGATAGATGACAGAAGACTGCACCTTCATATAGAAACTGATTAACACTCAATATACTGTATAGCACAGTATAATATTTGGTATTTTGATTTCAATATAAAATATGGACTCTGTGTTTCAAATTATTATCTAAACATGCTTACATTAGGATTACGGTTGGGACAGAAAAGCATCAGTGTGCACAGGTAAGGGAAGTCAACCTTCATACTCTGCAGAACAAATTAATTTATCTATGTAGTACGCCCGTGCTGTAAGAATATTGAAGTCCGAGTTTGTGTTTGTGTCCGAGGCCCATTCTTAATATTTCTTTTACAAGCAATAACAAATTGTTGAATGATCCTATTGTGTACAAATACATGATAATATGCTGCGAGAACATGAAGCTTTTTCATATATAAAGGCAGAATTCCTGAAATAATAAAATAATAATAGAAAATAATACAGGCCACCATCAGATTAAAATCTGTGGAGGATCAGATTTTAAATGTGGATAATTAATTCCAGATGAAACACTGGATGCAATCACTTTAAAAGATCTTATTTTTTTGTATTTTAAACATAAAAACCCACGAAGAAATTAACAGAATATATATATCACACTCATATTTTAACATATTGTGTTTATCAAGGAGCCCTTATATAGATTTGACTGATTTCTACTGGTCTACTTTGTTTCAACTTACAGCTTCGGTGATGTCAATCTTGACGACTGCAGTGGTGCTGAACGACGGCTGGCCTCTGTCCCGGGCCTGCACCACCAGCGACCAGGTGCAGTCACTCTGCTTGGTGATGTTCTGAATGATGGCCATGGACTTGATGTAGGACTTGAGCATGATTTCCCCCGTATCAGAGTTAATGTCAAAGATGTTGTTGTCTGGCTCAGCTTTCATGATGGCGTACTCAATGACGTTGTTTGGTACCTCCGCATCATCGTCTACAGCCTGTGGAGAAACATTTCATTACAATACATCATGGTGTTCATGGTATTCATGGTATAAAATCAGGGGAGAGAGTATACCTCTATTTTTACTGGTGCTCCAATCACCATGGTCTTCTCAAGGAAGTTGTCATTGAAAGCAGGTGGATGGTCGTTCAGGTCCAGCACAGTCACAAAGACTTCAGCCAGGCTGTACTTCCCCTCGGTGTCCTCCGCCTTCACGTAGAAGTTATACTTGGACCTCACCTCTGCATCCAGGCTCGCCCACGGCTGGGTGTAGATGATCCCAGTTGTTGGCTGGATCAGGAACCTGCGGACGGTGAGATGCCTTCTTAAAACTAACTAATGCAGAACTCGTCTTGAACCTTTTACACTGATTATGATCATTTTTCTTCTCAGGGTTATTGAGCGTGTATACTCTCTATTTTCTGCTCAAGACCTCGTTTGAGGAAGCATGCATAGCACTGTACACCTAGTTCCAAAGTTTTTCACTCATTGTCGGGGTTTGCTTTCGCTTAAGCATTAGATTTACTATTATGCCGGCTGATGCTATCCCTAATCCAAAGTGTACAGGTCCAAACTTTGACAGAGATGATAAGTAAAGGTAGCCAAGCTTATTTTTTTTTTTATTATTATTGGGTTTTGATTGTTTCAAAAGAGTTCTTTCTTTCTTTTCTTCTTTCTTTTGTCCCTGAAGCATGGGATCACAGTCTAGCTCAGCGTAGCATAAACACTGGAAGAAACTCACCTCAGGCTAACGACCTACCTTTATACTTTATACCTAATGCAGAGACATAAAAGTGTCAATCTTCTCATCTAATTTTCAACAAGACAGTAAATATGTGTCTTTCTCAAAATGTATAACGGTTCTGTTCTTTTAAAGAAGTTCTTCACTGTATTATTACAATTAACTGGGAGTTGGCGACAGAGAGCATATTTCCTGCCATTTTAGCTTTCATTCATTGGCTTCCAATATAACCAAGAGTTAAAATTTTAAATTCTGCTCCTGACGTACAAAGTCCGAAAAAAAAAAAAATCAAGCTCTGGTCTACCATTAAAGATTTCTTAGTAGTCTCTCATCCGGACATAATGCTTTGCTCTCAGAATGCAGGTTTGCATACAGATTCAAGAGTTTCCAGGAATAAAATGTGAGCCTTTGGCTGTCTGGCTCCTGTCCTGTGGAACCAGGTCCCAGTTTGGGTTCGGGAGGCAGACAAGATTAAGCATTGTACATTTAGCTCAAAGCATTCCTTGTTGATAAAGCTTATAACTAAGGCAAGCTAAAATGACCCTGAAACATCCCTTTTCTCTCCTTTACACTCCATGCGTTCACCACTACTGCATGTTAGTTTAATATTTCCTTTAGCATTGTTTTGATTTTGATATTTCAACATTAATAATTTAATTTGGTTGTCTATTGTTCAGTGTAATTGTAAAGTGCATGATGCTCTCTCTTTGCTCTCCATGCATTTGTATACAACTACTGCATGTTGTTTCAATATTTCCTTGAAATGTATATTTCTATGAGTTTTTTTGTTCTACTTGCTCATTGGGACTACAATAGTAATTGGGATTGCACTGTGAAATAAAATTGAATTGAAGTGCATTAAATTAATTTGAACTAAATTGAGTTGAATTGAATTGAA
Organism: Embiotoca jacksoni; assembly: GCF_022577435.1. Classification (NCBI taxonomy): domain Eukaryota; kingdom Metazoa; phylum Chordata; class Actinopteri; family Embiotocidae; genus Embiotoca; species Embiotoca jacksoni. Next base: position 9,201,977 of record NW_027185252.1, on the reverse strand, counting down.
TTGAATTGAATTGAAGTGAATAAAACTGAATTGAACTGAAATGAAGAGAATACATTTGAAGAGCTCACAGACAGGGCCAGACTGGAATCAGATTGCTTCACTCGCCGACTTGTTTCGTTACCCTGCAGTGATTTTGTCCCGGTGCAAAGTAGTCAGCAGCAAAGAACAGTCTATTTTCTCCTCCAATCCCATTAGAGGATTAATACAGAGAAGGCACGCAAGGTAAAGATCACAACCGCCTGTAGACTTAAGTAGTCTGCAGCATATTGTAGCAAAATGTAAAGGCCATGTATTGCTTCATAACAATTTCAGTTCAAAGCAGCCTGAATAATATGAGGTGACACAGTTGCAAAATGGTTTTGACTAAAAAAGTATGCACTAAGCTAAAGTGTTCCAAATCTCTCTCCTCTGCTTATTTTGGAAATCCTTCTCCTCAATGCCATGTGACATCACATATCTGCTCTAATTCATCGCTACAGAGCTACAGTTTTTTGCTGAAAGGTCCAAAAATACTTCCCACCTACATTTGATCGAATAAAGCAAGTGGTTACTCCTTACTAACAAACACCTGTCTCTTTACATTGGCACTGAACATAAATATTTTCCACTAAATTTCAAGATGTATTTGTGTAGGAGATCTTTAGGACTGTACCTGTTTGAAAGCAAGCAGTGGGTGTACTGTGCGTGAGCAATAAGAGAGAAAAGTGGCCCCTGAGACTTGTTATTGGAGGTTGGGGTTCTGCTGCGAAACTAATAAAAATCTAGTTGAGAAAAAATACCAGCAAATCCTCCAGCCTAAAGTGCTTAGGGTCAATAAAGGGAGCTAAGTTCTGATATGAAAAACAAGTCTGCTGTTATCTTTCAGTGCAGCTTTCAGGCAGGTAGGTTTAACTGTAGGTGGTCACATACAGTGGTCTGCAAATTAAAATGACACATTCAGGCTCAGATTCAACTTCTTTGACATTCAGTTTTCACATGATAAGTGTGACTAATATGTTTTTTATTTTTATTTTAAGAAGAATGTGATCTGTTTTTCCACTGCTGAAAACACCCAGCATATCAACAGTTAATATTGTTGTATAAGTATTTGTGAATGTTTTTTTTTTCATTCTTGTTCACTGGAATGTCACAGGATGCCTCGTTCTACAAACACGAGTATATGCTTACATAATCACAACACAAGGACCAATGAATAGACATGGTGGAGGCCACAAAAAGATAATATGGATTGGTTGGAGTCTGTAATAGTGCGAACACATTTTCTTTTTCTTATTGATGCACAAAGTAAAAAAAAAAAAATCTCCTCCTGGACTGGACATATTTAGATGTCTTATTCTGACAGAAAGATAATGCTGATTGAGCATTGACACATAAATGTCAGTGAGGGAATGTGTGGAGCTGCATTGGCCTTGTGGACATCGACAGTGGTTCTTTGTGTCACCCTGGAAAACGTCAGTTTCACTATTGTACTCACAAGTCAGCCCCTGATCCATAGATAGAGTACTTCACTTCTCCCCAGGGCCCAGAGTCTGGGTCTGTCGCCTGCAGACAAAGACAAAAAACCTGATTATTTAGAAAATAGATGCTACGTTTTATTGCATCACTTGCGTGAATATGTTTAGTAGTTTTAGTACAGTACATATTGTATATTACAGTATTATTTTGTGTTCGTATTAGGTTAGCAGCCAGTATTGTGGTGCTTTCTTATTCTTTTCCTTTTTGAACTGCGACATATTGAAGTTGTTCGTGTCTCTTTGCTAAGATGAACGAGCAGAAAAGTGAACTGTCTGCCACAACGGACTCGCTACCCTGAATGAACCTGTGCCGGAACTGGGACATGATGTTACAGAGGTCAGCTATAAAAACACAGACTTTTGATGTCATAGCAACATCATCATGGACATGAGCTAATCTTTCTGTCTGTAGCGGCTGGGATGCCTGTTCGCCGTTTTCATGTGTCCAAGGTCACTTGTTGGCTGTTCTTTTATTTGATTGAAATTGCCTGGGATCAAGGCAACGAGCCTCCGCGGTGTTCACGCAAGGGCAGGATTTATTAGTGAGCCCCCGTGCTGCTTTTTAGCCTCTGCACGTTTGATGTGAATTCACAAGGCAGAGGAAAAGATAGTCCAGAAATCCGTCAATTCATCATGTCCTTAAGAGTGTTCATTTTACTTTATTTCAGCACATATTTTGGTGCTGTGGCTGCATGTGCTTCTCAGCATTAGGGGGAAAAAAAAGGTCTGGAAATTTGGTGTTACGCAACAAAATGAAAGTGATAGCCATCTGGCAGCTTACCTCGCCTGGCTTTTATCTACATGTTTTCACATATTATCCCAACCCCCACTGTCCAAAAAGTCTACATTTAGGGAATTAATGGCCCTCTTGAGCATTTCGTTAAAATCAGCATTCATCTTTAGCTCTGGGTGACGTACATTGGTGATGGCATGTATTTTTAGACAGGATGAGGACCCGCTCACCGTGACTGACACCACATTGGAGCCGCCGGGTGAGTTTTCTGGTATTCTGGCGATGTAGTAATCTGAGGAGAATTTGGGAGCGTTGTCGTTGGTGTCCAGGAGATGAATGATTATGTCAGCTGTGGCGCTGAATCTCTCCGCAGTATCAATCTCAACCGCAAGAAGCTAAAGAGGAGAAATATCAGAAATAAATAAATGAAAACCGATGCACGTGATATACTGCTGCTATTTTTTGAGAAATGGGTGCATTTCTGATTTTTTTTTTTTATCTTTGGTGCATGTGTATACTTAATGTAAAGGGTTAACCTTGTATGTTAGAAATTGATGTTTCTCATAGTCCATGGCAGCAGAGTCTTCCACTAAGATTGTAACTTGGGCTTCATTGAGAACCGTCTGCGGGACGACTCGCAGCATTCTTCCTGGTCCAATCAGTTTCAGATTGAATTTAGCATTAGCACCCTGCAAGAGCAGATATACACACCAACATATTATTCAAAACTCAAGTGAGTTTTGTCCTACATGCTCAAACCCATTTATAGTCAAAGGAGCAGACACACAGTGCAATCCATGTGATGTATAGTCTGTTCAATCAATATAAAAGCTTTGTGTCCTCTCATTATGACAGTAATGTAAGAGAAATCAATATATCAACAGCAGCAGTAATGCTGTGGCTGAAACAAAATATTAGTGGACAGAAGGAGTTCGCCTGATGTTGTAACAGTATTATCAGAGAATACATTTAGCAAACATTTGGCTCATACAGTACAAGGAGCTGGAGAGACACTTGCATAAGCTGACAAATGTCATAGTTTGGGAGCACCTTTTAATTTGGTTTGTGTTCAAATAAATGCAATTTCAGAAGGATTTTCTGTGATAATGGGAGGCTTAAAGTGTTTTTTTGTAGCCAGAACAGGACTAAATACATTGTTGTGGTAGCATGAATGGTGATTACATCAGTTTCCTATTAGATAACTATGTAATTTGGTCAGAAAATGAGTGTTATTACATAATAATAATCACTGTTACTCCTGGCCAGATAATGCACTGATGTTCTATTATTGCTAAAGGATGATACCTACTCAGTAAAACATCACAAGTAACAATTTCCTGTACTTCTATTGGAGTCATTTTTGTCATGGTCAGCGTAGAGGCACTAAGGAAGACAACTTGTCCCCACCTGATCAGAGTCATTGACAGTGATTTTCAGCCCCCGCAGGATCTCTCCCTCCGGTGGATGCTCGTACATGGTCAACTCAAACATGTTCTGTGTGCCGTTCTCTCCATAGAAAGTTGGTGGATTGTTGTTTAGGTCAACCACACGGATCACCACCATGGCTAACTCATGGTCCAAGAGTCTGCCTTCAAGGCTGACCTCTGAAGCCTGGACACAGGAAGTACAAGTTATGTAAATCAGGCTACAAATTATCACTCATAAAGCTGAAGAGAAAGTACGTGTGTGAGTTAATCAGAATGGGTAAATGAGTTGCAACCTACCCTGACTTTGATGTTAAAGATTTCTCTCTTCAGATAAATGGGGAGAGTCAGCAGAGTAATAACACCGCTCGTTTTATTGATGCTAAAAACACCATCGTTGCCTGGTAAAGCAAACAACAGACAAATGAATAATCCTCATTAATTTCCTTTATTTGAAAATCTTTGAAGTTTTCTTTGAGCAAAGTGCTTACCGTCATCAAATGAGTAGCAGATTGGATGTGGGTTCCCTATGTCACCATCTTTGGCAACAACCGTGAATATTTCCGATCCCTGAGTACACGAACAAAAGGATTTTTAAGTTATTGTAAATCAGCAGTGACACCAGATTAAGAGTTGTAGTTAGAAATGTCAAAAGATACAGAAATGATGTGTCTTATATCATAAAGCAGAAGTTATTATATTTAATATCAAAAAGAAATATATGACCAACATTTGTGTCACCCTGCACCTTCATCTAACTTAGTCGTCGTTTTCATCACATCGTCAAAATAACCTTGACGATATGAGTTAAGATCTTCCGAAACACTTTCAACAAAAACAAGCTGTGGGGCCGAGTATTGAATCACCCTGTGGCTGCACGGCTTGCCACAACAAACCACCAACATCTACCCTGCGCGTGGTTTTCAAAGGTTCATTAAAATGTCATGCTCCTAATTATTCCCATTTGGATGAAAGTCAGAGTGTGTAATCGCCCTGCGATGAGCGACTGCTGTGACATTTTGTAATAATGATAAAGGCAGGATGGGAATTACATTAAAATGCCAGCAATTAAAGCCATGAGATGGGCGATAATGGTACTTTGGGTTTTGGGCAGCTTTGTTGGGTCTTATTTACACAGAAAATATAAACATTCAAAAATTAAATCTGATGCTCATTTTAGATAGCTGTGCGAATACAGTAAAATGTAATAATAATAATATTGATTTATTTCATGACTAACGGAAATCATAAGGATAATGTTTTTAAAGATCTGTTTGATAAACAGTTGTCATTTGTGTAAATTAAATAGTCACAGAGTCACTTGGAGAGGTTTTCATACTCACAGGCACTGAGACTTCATAAACGTAGCCGAAGTAGGGCATCCCAGTGAAAGATGGAGGAGTGTCTTGTGCATCGATCACGTTAATTGTCAAGGTAGCAGAAGATGACAGAAACTGCTCCTTCCCATTAAAGTTACCACCACCATCCTGGAACAAAAGTACATTTAAAAATCTAAATCAAGACAGAATTATTTGAACAGGACTTTTCTAATCAGGTTTGATATTTTTCCATTTTGTTATAATCTATTATGTTTATAACATTTTATTTTGAGTATAATTAAAGTTTTCAGGGAGAATTTTATCTTCTCTCTTGTTTTTCAGGCCTGTTTGAGGGTTTTCTAATGAGGACACTGTATATAAATCCTATAACTTCCTAATTTTTCTTATTTTCTGCTTCTGTTTTATATTGGTTTCTTTAGTTTTTCTGGTGTGATACCACCCTCAACTAAGCCTGAAACATGCATCAAGACTATGTGATCACACAAACTGAAGATCCATATGCAGAAACATTGGTCCGTAAGTCAACAAGCAGGGAAAACCCCTGCGGTGCATGTTACCTTGAATATGACAGTACTCTTATGCACGACAGAAACATCTAATGAGTACCTTTACAACAACAGTGACAAAGTGTGTCTTTGTTTTTTCATAGTCCAACATTTCTCCAGATTTGATACGCAGTACACCACTATGTCTGTCAATGGCAAACAAAGTGGGCCGAGGATTCTGTAACAGAGAACAGAACAAAAGCACGATTTTAAAAGCACACAGAGTCACAAATCAGCTCTGTAAAAGCCTGTCGCTGAAACCTCTAAACCCCTTTAACAAACGCTCACGTGAGATATCATGAAAAGTGGTCAGATGGCTCCATAAAAACACTCAGCAGCCACTTGAATTAGGCCGCATCCTGCACACAGTCAATCTCTCTGCCCATCTGTATGTAAAGAACCCATATGCTGAAGGACAGAGCAGTAAGGTGAAAGCTACTGTGTCCAGATGTGAACGGCCTCACTGCCACTTCCAGGCCAGCTGTTCTTTCGTCCTAATAGTCCAAAGTGCAAACTAACATTCTCTGCCAAAGCAGCCCTCTAAGCCTCCAATACCTGACACAAATGTAATTGTGATTTAATCCTCCACCCTCATAGCTACACCAGCATATTCAAGCACAAATACACAATCACACTAGTAAATATAAATGATGTTAACCTCTGTGCATTTATGCATTATTTGCGTCACGTTGAGATTAACATCACAACTGGCTAGCATTTGATATTTAAAAATGTTTTGTCTGTACTCATTTGTACACCATGTTCATTTATTGAAGAAGTCAGAGAGGGTAGGATGTGAGTGATAAGTATTACCTGGAGGTAGTATGTGACTGAGCCTCCTGAGCCCGTGTCTCTGTCCACTGCTTCGACTTTGTAGATGCTGCTTCCAGAATCAGTTGTCTAAAATGTGTAACACAGAAAATAATTCAGGTAACAACATGTAGGGCTTAAAAAGACATAACACAACATATATTTTTACATTAAAATACTGTCTTTTCCTTTTTTTGTTTGGAGACTGACAATTTTGACTTACCTCCACTACATTGATGATTGCAGGCATGTTTTGGAATTCAGGCTTTTCATCATTTGTATCCATAACAAATATTGTGACCCTTTCCACAACCTAAAAATAAGAAGAAACCCGTTAAAGTTTATATTTAATTTAATTTAAATCATTATGATGGGTATGATTACACAGTGAACTAAAAGTTGATACCTTGCTTTGCCCATCTGTGATGCTCACATGAACATCGATAGAATCTTGTTTCTGATCAGAAATTTGAAAAAAATTAATATGAAGACATGGAAATCTAAGTTTTTAAAAGTCGTCACAATCAATTGAGTAAATAACCTCTGATGACTTTGTGAACTTTACCTCTCTGTCCAGCTTTTCCACTAATGTGATGTTCCCAGATTTGGGGTCGACCCTGAAGTACTCTTTGGACCCAGGATCAAAAGAGAGGCCATACATCACCTCCTGGCCCTCAGGGTCTGTGCCATTGAGACTATAGATCTGTGTACCTAAAGGAAGGCATCAGAATTTAGTTAAATTAGACTCTGCTGTTGACTAAATAAATATGTTGTTTTTAGAAGCATTGTTTGTATAAATGTCACCAAGTCCTAACTATCCAGTATGAAGTAATTCTTTGGAAACTGCTGTGGAACAAACCAGGAGTAAGCATCCAATTAATGAGTTTTCTGACTGGGGCAAGGTGTAGAGGGACATCTGCACCACATTAACAGCCAGAAAACTGTCCCGGCACATCAACAGGTGGCACCAACAGATGAGCATGTTAGTGTGAGTGCGCACATGCCACGCAACATCTGCTCATCTATCAAAGACTATTTACCGTCCCGGGGCTCTCTGATATTGATGGCCAAATCACACCATTTTGTTGATTGGTTGTTCCACAGGCCTACACGAAACGGCCAGTGTGTCAGAGGTCAATCTCACCGACAGCCGTGTCCTCTGAGAGGCTGAATAGCGCCAGGTTTCCGTTGTGGATGTAGGGTCCATTGTCATAGAAATACGGGGCAAAGTCTGCTTGTGCTACAGACAGAGACATAAAGACAAGAGGAAGTGTTTGTTTTAATATCACAGTTCTATGTAATTCATCTTAAAACAAGACTGCTTAAGCACACGTTTAATTAATGACTGAATCAGTTTAAAGATTCTTCTTTATATGATACAATAACATTATGTTTTATTACCATTTACCATTATTTGATCATCTTTACTGGTGGCCACAGAGGGCTCATTGCAGTGTTACTTTAAATACCAGAGCGCAATAAATCCACACAATGTACAATCTGTCACCTGGGATTACAGGTGAGTTACGTCAACCTGCAAAGATACCTCTTCTATACATAGACCTGAGATCTCTGCTGTTATTCTTTGTAACATCCAGTCACATAAATGGTGTTTAACTACACTAATGCTTTAAAACCAAATTCAAAAACCAAATAAATTAATCAGTGAGCCATATAATGTAAAAAAAAAAACTTAAATATGTCGACTTGCAACTTGAATGTATTGAAAACAGAATTAAATCCATTTCTAAACAGAAAACGATTTTAAATCATCAACAATCTTGTCTCAAGACAAAACAACAGTGTCTCTGAACAGCATTCAAAATCTGACCACATCAAACATGAGCCACCTAACTGTAAGCACACAATTAATGAGGAAAACTTACCAAAGCAGGCACGAACAAACACGAAAAGAAGTGGCAAATGTAAAATCTTTACATTCTTCATCCTTAAAGAATGAATTCATGAAACAGCACCATGAAGACGGCTCTGTCGACAGTCCTGCACATTGGATACGGCTCTCAAGGTGTTTGCTGGCGACTGGCGGAGGCTAAAGGCAGATGCTTACATGCTAATCCAATGACACTTCTTAAGAGTTACTACAGGGCCCTTCAGTCCAGTTTGGCTTTATCAACCACAAATCCACAGGAGCTGGCTCTGTCTGCAAAAACAAGGATATATGCAGCTTTGCAGATATTGGACAGGTATACCTTCTTTTTAATTCTGACACTGTCTAAAGTTATTCTTGTCAGTTAGTGTTTCAATACTATTGTGAAGTGAAATATAAATAAGGCATTTACATCATTAGCTGCACTGAAAGCTTTTACTCTGAAAACCTTGTTATCAAAATGTTAACTTTGATAACTGTCTTAAACTTTATGACTGTTTTGAATAATTACAATCTCCACTGTTGTAATATTTGCTTGTGTTAACGTTTAACAATTTTTTTGTAAAAACAGCTAAGCAGTACTTAAATGTAACTAAGTGTGTTCCTCCTTTATCAAAGACAAATCTGTATTAAATGCACCTTCTGCCTTTGTAATTATTACTATTTTAAATAAAGTGCTCTGATCAACTCAAAGTGGATGAAATGATGCGGAATCTACCGTGTAATACTGGTCAGTGGTTCACCCAGACTCGTACAATACCATCTGCTATGCTCTCCATAACCATCTGTTGCATTAAGAAAAAGAAAAAAAAAACCTCTACTATAATCTCAATTAGTTGAATAATCACAAAACAGAGGATGACGTAGATGAGAGCAGAAAATGATCTGATGAGATTATATAACTGTATGGATGTTATGATAGATTTTAAAAGATGAATGCATGGACTGTGAACTGATTTAATTGATTTAGATTCAGTGATGTAAATCTAAATAAATGACATTGACAAATAAGAAAGTATTTAAAATATATATATATATATATATAGAAGTTATGTTTATTTCATATTTATTTTGCGAGTATTGTTTTTGTTGGGTTGCATCAGTTTTTATTTGTTAATTTCATGTTGTTTGTAGAGTGATTTAAGTAAATACCCTACTGATTACCTTAATGTCTTTTGGGGACTTTTTTTTAACAGTATTTTAGGCATTGAAGCTGGCTAATCGTCTTTTTCTTGAACTCCATTTGAGAAGAATCATCTTTACACAAAGACCAACCAAAGGAATAGTTACTATATGTCTTCAAGTTTATGAGTTAGTGTCTTAATTTTTAAAATTATTTCAATTAATCCAGACATTGGGCCAGTAAAACTTAAAGTACTTCAAATGACCCAGTAATCCCTCTTCTTTTCCCTTCTCTTTTCTCTTATCGTACACAAACTTTTACTATATGAATATATACTACATTGTCCAAACACAAAAGAAAAAAACATGGCTTTCTCATGCTGATATTAAATCTACTCTTTAAGCTGTGTGGCACTTATAGAATGGACAGCAGATTCAGTTGCATGTTGTCAGTGTGGGCGCACAAATTAAAAATTTTCATAAAAGAGTGGCACAGATACAGACTGAGGGCCAACAACATTTATTTTTAGAACAGAAATAAGATCAGTGACCTCTGAGAGCAGTCAAATTCCCTGCATATACAGTGAAACCCTTCAGATTGGAAACCTGAGGGTCCAGTATTCAAATGAACATTATAATTCTTAAGTCATCTAAAGCAGGATATAATGTTTAGCCAACTGTTGCACAATATTTTGACTGGAAAAGATCACCTGGCAGGTTACTGGTGTACGTCGGGTGATTGATGCTGTGCCTTCAGCTTTAATTCTCGTGGTACTGGCAGATGGCAGGCCCAAAGATTAACCCACTGTGCTCTAATCTCCCCTCATCTTGTAATGCACAAGGCCTGTCTGCTGTGACACAGACTCCATCCAAGATAAATGTAAAGCACAATTAGCACACACACAATGTTGCCACAGACAGGCACACGTGGACATGCTGCATATAGCGTGCAACACGATGTGGGTTTACAAACAGATGACTGTCATATTATTTTTTTCCTCTGTGGTACTGAACGTGACCTTTCTCTAAAATGTTTAGATCTTCAGATGTACGTCAGTGCATGTATTCCACAATAAAAATCTGTACCTGAAGCTTATAAGTCTTTCCAATGATCATTGTAGAAATTCATATGGATAAAAGCTCACTGCTCATCTGTAGTCATCTCCTTAGTTTCTAATCCCGTGCCTTCAATCACTACGGCACATGCTGACCTCTTTGTTACTGTTGGTGACAGAGCCATTAGGCTGCCCATAGGGAAATTTTTAGGGTGATGCTTATCCTTTAAGTGTATAGCTGCACGTGCATCACTTGATTTGGATTATTGTCATTGATGAACAAGGCTAGAACTGCATCTGGAAAGGCACAGTGTTTCCTGCACTGACACATATTGGGCCTTGACCAGATGGCCCACTTAATCCAATCAATGGTCATCTTTGAAGGGGATACATCAACCTTAGAGGGTTTAGCATAAAATCGAAACAAAAATGTGCATAAAAATGCAAAATTATTGGCATGATTGAATTAAGTAAAAACTAAAAAATATTTGTCGATGAGGTCAGCTGTTCTATAGTAATAAAATGATAGCTTAAGCATTTAAATATACAATTTTTAATCCTAAATTATAGGGAATAATTATATGCGAAAATGTTTTACCAGCTACATTTGTTTTTCCGGTGTATTATTACATTAGGTGGCTGAAGTTTTGAGCACTTTTTTGGCCTCTTATCAAGAAGCGATGTTGACAGAGAGAGCTGCAAGTAGAATTAGTTTGGCTGTGGTCCTGTACATGTCTTTGAAACGTGAGTGTCCATAAAAAAATCAGTTGAACATGTAGACGAAGAACATTTTGGATTACAAGAATCCCCAGTATAGCAAAAAAATACACAAATCTTACATATGCAATCATATATTCCCATTCCAAAAATAGAAAGAGAAACTTTGACTGATTTGAATGGTACTTGTGTCACTACAGGATCACCCAGTCTGTTAGAGCACCTGTTGTCAAGATACCCAATTCAGCTTTACCATTTTGGATTATTAATGATAATCTCTAGTGTAGTTTGCCAAGGGCAGAGGTTTGCTTTTAGTCCTGGTCCACTCTAAAACTAGGTCACGCCTTTAATCTCTCCACGTAGAGTATGCTGTAGGTTAACAGCCTTTCATTTTAGTAACACTCACAGAGTGAAAGCAGAGTGAGCACACAGTCGTGCAAAATCCTAAAAGATATAACGCACTACATCTGCAGGAATCATCGAGGCATAAAATGATCATTAGCAGATGTCCACTGAGTTCAGATAAGCTACGAGCCTGTTATTTCTGCCCTTTTTATGATTTAAATAAAATAAATAAATTAATAAAACCTTGGGGCCTCAGGAGTGTTGACACTGGAACCTCAGCAGCTCACAAGATATAATGACCTTAAAGAATGAAAAACCTCATGTCTGCAAGAGTCATATCTGCAATATAATAAATATTCATTACAGTAAAGTTAAAATTGGGTCATGAAAACAAATCTAGTGATTTTGCAGTTCATACAAATTTAAAAACCGAGACCCCTCCAACAATACACTACTCTGATTTATTAAACTACTGTAGTTTAAAAAAACAAACTAAATTCCAATATTGCAGAATTGAATTCTTATTGTATACAATTTATTTTACATTAAAATGTTTATAAAAAAAACATGGAATATTTCTTGTAGGCAAGTTTGACATGATGCCGATGTGCGTCATGGTGCTCAAAGCCTGTGCCCCTCAGCAGACAGTCGCTCTCTGATACACGGCTCAAAAACTCTACATTCTTTTAGTCTGCTGCCCCCAAGTGGTAAAGAGTTGTTGGTGGACAGCAAATGTTAAAAATCCCTTAATACTAAGCAGCTTAATGCAATTCCCCCATAGTTCACTGTATATATACACCTGTGCTTTTGTGAAATGTCAAACTGTCTTGGACCAAGTTGGAGATTTCCGGTTTTTTTAAGACTCAACACAAGAGTGGCGCAAAAACATTTTTGGAATAGTTTCTGTTTTATTCAGTGTGACGCAGCCCATTACTGCCATTCAAATTCTAATCAAGTGGGAGGTAATAACAAAATGCTGATAGAAAAGGGCTGCTGCTTGAACTACAGTAGATGTTGGTCATCTCTCCCTGACCTGCAGGAATCTTACCACATAGCAAGATTTAAACTTTACATTGCTCATTTAGAGATGGCTGATTAACTGTGGGAAGCTGACCACAACCCCGTCTGCAACGTCTCTTCTTCATAGAATGACAATGTGTTAGCTCATCTTACATGACAATACCCAAAGCTTCCTGTGATTTATTTTTCTCTCTTGACAATGACGAGTTCCTGTGGTTTATGACAAATTTCACAACGCGGATAGTAAGGACCAGTCTTGACAATGTTTAAGCAAATTCAAGACATTCATCAATACAGTGAACTTATTTCTAAGTTTAATTTTTTTTTTTTTTTTTTACCTTGTCAGGGTAAAGGGTCAGGGTAGCTGCTGCCACCACGACCCGACCCCGGATAAGCGGAAGATGATGGATGGATGGATGGATGGATGGATGGATGGATGGACCTTGTCAGGGTTCTTTATAATGTCTCAGTTATAGTTTGAATTGGAGTTAGTGGAGTCCCATAAGAGAAAAGGAACCATTAGTGAAAAAAAGTGTAATGTACATGTTGTGTGTTTCTAGCGTATACACAGTGTATAGTATATGTGTCATGTGCATGCAGTGTTTGGTAGTGTACATGTAGTCTACGTGTTGTGTATGTATAGTGAAGAGGTAGTGCACACTTACACTTGATGAATATTGTGTTCTGTCTATCTAAGCAGTTAAAAACAATGTTAGTATATGAGAGTTTTATAAAGATGATCAAAAATTTGCAAATCAAATCTGTGCCCTTCAACATGATCAGTTCCTGACAGTTCATGTTAAATGATGTTGCTCTAAAGAGGTGTTGCCATTCAAGATCTTCTTTTCATCTTCAATACAACAACCCAATGAGTCTTAAATTTGCTGGGCAGCCTCTAAAGTTGGCAGAAATTGCTCCACATGCAAATTAAAAAGATGTGATTCACAAAGGGGCACGGAGGAGGCATTTTCTCTAACAGGGGGCTTCTGTATACAAAAATCGCATGGTGATCACGTGACCTCGCCAACACAGGATGTCCCACGGAGGGAGAGCCTGGCTGCAGCCTGCTCGCTGGTGCAGTGAGACCCAGCACATGAGAGAAGTTGGAGAAAAAGTTTTGGAGCAATAATGTTTTAAGAAAAAAAAATATTTCCAGGCAAAATTAGCAATAGTTCTAGTTGTGTTTAGGTCAATTCTACAATTATATCTGTGGCAAAAAAACGTTTATTTTTTTTTTAAACTCAAAATTCAATCAAAATTAAACAAAAATCAAACACATACTCTCGCTCGTCGTGCGTCTTTTTAATGCCAATGTTTCTGCCACACGTCCGTGGCTCTGCGCTGCATCTGGCAGAGGAGAGGAGCCCACGTCCGTGGTTACAATGAAGCAGTGTGTCCTCGTCGGAAACAATGCAGCAAGATGCTATGAGGAGACGAAATTTCTCACAAGATCGCGGGGACGTTTTTTGCTCGATTTTGCACAAAGAGACCAGCTAAAGGTTTGTAATATCTCCCTACCTGAACATCTCACACATCTTAGTTTTCTGGCAGGAAATGACTCGCAGCGTAGAAAACACAACATGCAGATCCACCGGCACTCGTGGAGCCTCTAACCATCCTACTGCCATGCGCATAAAACGCTATAAATTTTGAACAATGATCAAGTCTACTTCGATTTCCACCACGTTCGTATGGGAAGCGTGTGCTTCTCCGCATATGATGCAGGTATAAATGACCATCGTGAAAATATGGATGCTGTGAAGCTTTATGCCATGTAATCAATATTTTTTTTCTTTTTCAAATGTGAGTTTCTTATAGAACACATTTTACATATTTTATTTTATATATATGTAAAAGCATAATGCTTTCATTTCTGTTCACCAAAGATTAATAGTATGCAGAAGTATTCATTAGTCTGTATTTGTTCTGGTTCAGTGAATGCTGGAAATGATACTGAATTGAATGCCCCCTCCCCCTAAATGACTGCCATAGTATTTAATGGACACCACGCACACAGAGAGAGAGGAGGGGGTTGGTAGTAAAGAGTATGACATCCAAACTAAAATTAATCAATCACATGGAAATGATAAACAGCACCGACACAAATTGTAATGTTTGTTGATATTTGCCTCTAACAGTTAATTGTTTACCCTCCTGCAGGAAGAGCAAAGCTTTCAGTGAGCATTTAGCTCTCAACATCTACTCTATGAGATGATGCTGCTTCCAGGCTTTGAAGGCAGCCATTAATGTAATTTGTAGTGAGATGATAAACAGAGTGATGTGTGTTTCTGCTTGAGCAGACAGTCAGATTTGCCAAACGCTCCAGTGACTCTTGAATATGTAAAAGTGCTCAGCTCAAGTGCCTCAGCCTGACAGTTTGACGGTTATGGCGTATTAAGCTCAGATAATTGGGTGATATTTACTCACAGAGCGCACAATCACTCCACAACTACTTGAAAACGGTGTCTTTTCCTTTAATGATTTGCTGTGTAGAAATTATTCACTCTCCTGACAGGACCAAATGGCATGCGTGTGCGTGAGTGTGTGTGTCTACATTTCCTTTTTGGTAACATGAAAATAGAGTATACAGACAATTTATTCAGAATTACGATGTGTTGTACTGAATGTTTTCAAATGAAATCATCTTCAAAGGATTTAACTTGTTCACATGTTTTTCTGAAGAGTATTGTGAAACCATGGGTTGCCTCATTCCTGAGTTTTAGGCTGCCTGAATAGCCTTTATTCATGGCAGTGTCACGCAATACTTTCAAAGCATTGTAAGGTTAAACTTCCCCAGAAAAGGATGTAAGATTCGATTTTCGTAAACACTATCAGGCTCTGACTTGCCCTGTTATCTACGCTGATCAACAACAAACTGTTTCTTGAAAATTACAATCAAAGATTTCTCAACTGCCAACCTGTTGAGGCTTGTGCCTTTAAGGTGACCTCATGGTGTGGGAAAACTTTTGATTCCCAGATTTGATTCACTGATAAAAAAGCGATGATACGATGTCCGTTCAGCAATAAGGGCTTTTCCAATTTGTGTGCAGCCCAACTCACAGTTTCACAATTTCCCTGAAGGTTTGACGTCGGCTTCATGTTAAAGAGGTGTGAGTGTTGAAATCTCAGAGCTTTAGAATCAAAGTTTGCTGTGCCCCCTGACGCAGTGATTGGCCAGTGACAAAAAAAAAAATCACTCCAGCTCAGGTTAACTCCCTCTTTCTCATACATAATTTTCCTTATTCCCACACCCAGCCCGAATGAATGCTGTCTTCTTCTTCGTCAAAGAAATGAGACAAAATCTGCTGTTGAACATTCCTGAGGTTTAAGATGAGTGCAATAGAAACCGTATGTTGTTTTGAAATAAAAAAAATAAAATAAAAAAAAAAAAGACTCCCTGAAGTAGTCTCCAAGGACTAAGAGTAAGAACTAAGATATATATTCTTATATGTTTTATGTGTGCCATGAATATGACATTAGGTCCAAAGGATGGTGTTCAGTGACAGTTCAGTCTCTAAAAACTCAGGGTATCACCTGTTTTACATAGTCTGTATTTTACTGTCTTTACTACTAAATACTTTTATTGCAGAATGAAGCCTCAGTCTCTGCATTACAAGCTATGACCACCATGCAGACTAGACTGTAGACGTCCAATTACAAAACCAGGATTTCAAGGATGAAGACCAAGTATGCAATCGTCTTCATTTGCATTGTGGCTCTGGTCATCATTGAAAAGGAAAGCAACATCCTTTCGAGGTAAGAGACTGGACAACAGTCAGTGACCTGATTTTAAAGAGGAAAGTTGAGCAGTTTTGAATTTTGTAACATCCAGCCACTCTGTTCATCTGAAATTGTATCTTTGTATTTGAGTAGCTGACTGTGCAACTTCCTTTCAAAATTGACAAGGCAGAAACAACTTGTGTTTTCTGTCTCTATCTTGAAATTGCACATGCAAATGTTCAGAAAGCTTCAGAACTTGAAACTTCAAAGCCATATAGTCCAGCATTTATGGACATAAGATTATTCCCTTTCCTCCTTCTTGGAGGAGGAGGAGATAGATAACAGCCAGCAGTCAGTTACCATTAGCTTAGCATAAAGCATTGCTCGTCTTGTCCTGTCCAAAGGTAACAAATCTGTCTGCCAGCACCTTTGCATCTCTCCATTCAAGCTTATGTACCCCACTGGATGAACACATTTTCAGAACAATTATGTCACTCTAACAGTGGCATGATCTTTTTTCAGTGCGAATCTTCTAAAGCCACGCATCTGCATATCCTTTCTAAGATACTGACTCCTCAAAGAAGATCCGTAGTTTCAGGTGTGAGTTTCACAGCGTGAGTTTCAAGCTCTGTTTATCTTCAGGTCGTCCCTTGAATAAAAGACGGTACTCAGTGTCTGGTATTTATCCAGAATATTTATCTTTTAACAGGAGACACTGATGTGCACCGAGGACATAGACGCTCTGCATACCAGCATACTTTACCAAAAAGGTCCAGAGACTCTTAAAAATGATTTAAATGCCAGAGAAAATTCGCACATATTTTAACAATCAGTTTGGCATAATTTGTTCTGTACAATAATTAGTCAACTTAATTATTAATAAGAAAGACTATCTACATAAGAAAGGGACAGGGAACTATTTTTGTTATTGTGTGTAACAATTGTGAGATTTATGTTGTTGTCCACTTTTATTTTGAAAATAAATGTTGGCTTGGATGGGCAGCATTTGTTGGAAACTGGCCATTCACATGTCTGACTGTCAGTGATAAGTGATAAGGATCCAGCCTGGCTGTGGACTATAATGTGAATACAAGCTGTGCTTTCTTCCTCTTCTGTAAATTTACCCGATGCAGACCTTCTGCCAAAACACATTGACTTGCTGTGACATGGACTTAATTTTCCAATTGGTCTACTAGTGCAATACCACCGAGTGCTGCTTGAGGTTGGCTCCAAAAAGCCTCTGGCTCCATAGACTGCCTTTCAATAAGTCCCGTAAAAGGTCAATGCATTTTTTTCCACAAATTGTTTTGGTTTTGTTGGCTAAAGTCACTCCTTATTAGTTTTCTGGCGGTCCATCTGAAAAAAATCCTGTCATTAATTAAAAAATGAGCTTCAAAAAGCCGTGGGTAACGTCACTGTTGGTCGCTGCTTGGTCTCTTGGTTGTATCTGTTTCTAATTCATATTTTTAATGAAGTCTCTGTATCTCCTCAGGGTCTCTGATAAGCTGATCCAGAGGCAGAGTCCAAAGCACACCCCACAAACTCCACTGGATTACAGCAACACAACACAAAAAGGCTCCCTGATGGTCTTTAAAATGCTGCTCTCTAAACTCTCTGGCACAAAAGGGAATTACTCTGAAGAGCAAGAGGAAGAGGAACTGGGCGATTTAGGCGCGTACAACTACAGCGCTGGGCGTAAGCACATACTACTCATGGCCACCACACGAACTGGTTCCTCATTTGTGGGAGAATTTTTCAACCAGCACGGGGAGAATATGTTCTACCTGTTTGAGCCCTTGTGGCACGTCGAGCGCATGCTGACCACGAGCCCAGAGGCAAACAATGGGACAGTGTTGGCAGGGATCTACCGGGACGTGCTCCAGGGACTCTTCCTTTGTGATTTCTCTCGTCTCGAGAAGTTCATCTCTCCCCCGCCTCAGGATCACGTCACCCCAGCTCTCTTCCGGAGAGAGTCTAGTTTATCGCTCTGCGATGAGCCTGTCTGTACTCCTGTGATCAAAGATGTTTTTGAGAGGTATTGTATATCTTCTAGATGCTCGCTACTATTAATCAAGATTACAATGTTTTTGGATCTGAAAATGGAGTTAGTTAATAAGTAGTTAGTTGAGGCCCAATATGCAACAACATTTTTAGCTTGGTGTTTGGACGTTTCTTGCTAATATGACCTTTGGGAATTGTTGACTTCATCCCTTAAGAGTGTTTCATGGCCATACAGCATTATAGATTCGCCCTACATGGACAATAAACATATATTTACTTCTAGAAACCTGCATATCTGAAATAACCCCTCTGAAATTTTGTCTTAGGTATCACTGTAAGACTCGTCGCTGTGGGCCGCTGAACTTGACCCTTGCATCTCAATCCTGCCTGTCCAAACAACACCATGCCATTAAGACGGTCCGTGTGCGTCAGCTGGACACTTTGCAGCCTTTGGTGGAGGACCCTCGCCTGGACATCAGAGTTATCCAGCTAGTTCGAGATCCACGAGCTATCTTAGCATCGCGCATGGTGGCTTTTTCTTCAAAATATCAGACGTGGAAGGCCTGGGCGCAGGACGGCCAGGTACCTGAAGACGATGAGGAGGTGAGGAGGCTCAAGGGAAACTGCGACCACATCAGGATGTCTGCAGAGGTGGGACTGAGCCAACCTCGCTGGCTCAGGAGCCGCTACATGTTGGTGCGCTATGAAGATATTGCCCGCTACCCAATGCAGAAGGCAGAGGAGATGTACAGGTTCACAGGGATACCGTTTAGCTCCCAAGCAAGAGAGTGGATTCTGAGGAACACCCAGACCACGCAAGAGGCCAGCGGAATCTACTCCACCCAGAAGAACTCATCAGAGCAAGCGGAGAAGTGGCGATTCAGCATTCCCTTTACACTGGCTCAGGTAGTACAGAGAGTGTGCGGACCCACCATGAAGCTCTTCGGATACAGATTTGTGGACGATGAAAAGACACTGATCAATAAGTCCATCAGTTTGCTCGAGGATAAACTATTTCATTAATGAAGAGATCAACATTTAGCTGTGAATCTGCAAAATACTGCATGCAATGGATCAGAACTAGGAGAAGCCATGATTGCACAGACCAAAACGATTCAACATAAAAGACACAAAATGTTTTACTGGTGACAGTAACATTTGGGCGATGCAGTTATATTCATACTCACCAATGATGTGCCTCATTGTAACAATGAAGAGCCACTTGATAAAGACAAGTATTTATTGTATACTGTGTTGACTGAGAAGCCCTGTACTTAAGCTTTATTTCATGCTCTGTATTTTATTTAAAATGAAACGAGCACAGTTACATAAAGCCTGACTGTAAGAGATTATTATGTAAGATATTATTGGTAGGTGGCCATGTTTGGATTTTCAGGGATAAAAGTACAGTAAAAGTGATGTGTGTATGTTATGTTTGTGAGTATATGTTTAAAGGAAAGGATATTTCTGTTCATAGGGTTCCTGACACTCGTCCAACCTGTTTCATAGTTTGATAGATCACCAGACTTACACCTGATGTGCTTCGATAGGGTTTTAGAAAATCTGAGTCAGGCAAAGTGAATGTTGAATTGTATTTTGTGGTGTATTTGTGAGGAGCCTTCATGTAACAGTATGCTGTGTGAAAATACAGTTTTATTTTAGATGTTTCCAACCAAATGCCATTTACAGCAAAGCTCTTGTGACAAAATATATAACTGAAAAAGGTCAACTAAGATGGATATATAAAACTCAGAGTTTATATGAAACGCAGTTTTACTATAGCAGAAATACACCCTACCTCAGATGTGTCTTGGACATTCAAATGTTTCACCAATAGCTAACCAGCAGCCACAGCAGTAGTAATGTAATTTTTGCTGCTTCCCCACCTTTAAGTAAACAGGCAATTTTAGTGTCATGTTACAAAAGCGTCTTCTTTTAATGACCACCTGTCGGCAGAAGGCTTAACTCGAAGCTGATATACTGGTCACAGACAGTGAGGACACATGTATAATTTCTTAATTTTTTTTTATTACTGCTAAACAGTGCTTATCGCTAATCAAAATCCCCAGAAATATTAAGATCCACGCTTTAAAGCTATAAAGTCAGCATTGCGTTTTGGTGATAACTAATACATGGTATATAATGTATGTATGTATATGGCCTGTGACTTTAAGAGAAACCCAGGTGGTGCTGCGTTAACTGTCACTCTTGATGGTATATAAAGGTAACCACTGTGACTCTAGTTCAATAGCCTCACTGTGTTCAGCTTTGCTGAGGCCCCACTGAAACGTCTGCGCTGCTCATGGAAAGGGATATGCATTAGAAATCCATATAGTAATGGGCCTATACTACCATCACTTTAAACACATAGACATGAAGACATATATAAGGCAGTGAGTGGTCCAGACTCACCGCTGTAGTATTCACGCCAAGCGGAATACTGTGAAATACCAACTTTGCAACTCAAAAATTGTGTCACAGTTTGCATTTAACCAATACCATTAATTGTTTTGGAGCCATACAAGTTAGCAGTTATTTGTCTGTACATGTTACAGATGTTTGACTATAAAAAGGTTGTCGTTTCAAAGAAAACTGATGGTATTGTCAACTGGAATCCAAAGTTTTAATGTTGGAAGAAAACATTGAAAGATCAGTTTTGAAGTTCAAGTCAAGTCTCAAGTTCTGCCAAAGCAAGTTTCAATTCAAGTCTCTGTTCTCAAAGTCCAAACTTAGTCATAACTCTTCATCAGCTAATTGCAACTCTCAGATCTCTGAGTGCTGACTATTATGTTTTTTGGACATTAAAGTATTTGGACATTTTCCTTCAGAGCTCTGTTAATGGTGTTTTTCCCACAGCTGAGACCGAATTCTTTTAATAAATTATCTGAATAGATAAATTTTCAACCTGTGAGATGATTCAAGGGATTTTCATATCTGGATTTTAAGGCATGATTCAAGTCAGGTCTTCAGAGAATCAGGTATCCAGTCTTCATGGTGCCTGTGTTAAACAGATACTGTATTTGCATAAGAATACAAAATCGGGAGGCAACAGAACAATATTATGGTACTGGAAGACTTCTGGTTTCTATTTGAGTACATTTGTAGTCCGAGTGCCATTGACCAGTCATGTTTGAGTGGGCTTTGGTTGCATGGAGGTAAACAGTCTGTGTTGAAAGTAAAATAGGTGTTAGCCATTGCCTCTCAACTTCAAATCCATTCTCATGTCTCAAGCTGCTAATCGGACAGTAAACAACGACCAGCGCACAAAAGAGACGTCTTGGCCTTGTTATCTACTAACCACGCCAGAAGCTATGAAGCAGTCAGTTTTTTCTTAAATGTGTAAAGGTTTCTGTTAAACATAAAATGACTGCTCAAAGATCCAAAATAAAACCATCTAAGATTTTAATTTTATTAAAGGTTTAGCTTTTTATAAGTTAAAACTTCAGGCAACTTGATGTAACTGAGTTTATAGATCACTACCAAGAGAAAAGAAGAGTTGGAATTTATTTGTCCTGCTTGATCTATGCACTTCTTTCTACACACTTTTAAAGACAAAGGAAAAGAAAAAAATTGCTCCAGATAAATCAACACACTCAATCATTATTAATAATTCGTTGACAAATATTTCTGCATTTTGACCAGTGTATATTCTAAGCGTGGAAATGAATAAAGGTTGAGAGTGACAGGGATAAAAACAGGATTAATGTGGAATTGTTTACTTAGTTGCATTCACTGAGTCTAACTCCTCCTCCAAATGCATACTGTTGCCAAGGATCCCCAAAAGCCTGAGTGTGAAAAAGTGGAGAAAAAAAGGCAGAAACAGGGAGCCCATTCAGGTCTGCATTCTTTCTGTCTGTTTCACATCCCAGCTTAGAGAAAGCACTTTTGAGTTCACAGCTGTTGGTCAAGCTGATTTTCTCCCAGATCATTCCAACGATGTTAGTACCACTGCAGCACAGCAGATGTTTCTTTCCTGCCAAAGACAAACGGTCTTGATGATAAGCCACTGAAGAGCCACAGCTGGCTCTGTCTCAACTTCAGCGAAGTATCCTGTGTTGGTTTTGATCACTAGTGGTGCTGTGGAGTAATGAGACTCAAATGTGGGTCCAGCACTGGACCATATATATACATATATGTTTATATATCTGTGCAAAGAAGTCCCTGAGACAGTCCACTACATAGAAGAAGGGTGATGCAAGCTGGCACTACACTGAGAGGCATAGCCAAGGGGCTGGGATAGTACACAGGAACATCTGTGCTGAGTCTGGGTTAGAAGTCCCCAAACTCCCAACGGGACACACCACAGAAAGTCGTTAAAAACAACGGAGCTAAGGTCCTGTGGGACTTCAAGTTCCAGACTGACAAGCAGCTGCTGGTTAACCAACCAGACATAGTGGTGGTTGACAAGGAGCAGAAAAGAGCAGTTGTGATTGATGTGGCAATCGCAGCTGACAGTAACATCAGGAAGAAGGAGCAGGAGGAGATTGAGGAGTAACAGGAGCTGAAGGAGCAACTGGAACAGATGTGGAAGGTGAAGTCCAAAGTGGTCCCACTGGTAAAAACAGCATTAGGGGCTGTGACCCTCAAATTGGGAGAGTGGCTCCAGTAGATTCCAGGAGCAACGTCTGAGGTCTCTGTACAGAAGAGTGCAGGTCGAAGAACAGCTCAGATACTGTGCAGAGCCCTCAAATTTCCAGACCTCCGGTAGAGGACCTGAGCTTGAGGAAGACGTATAGAGAGGGAGATTTTTCATACAGTATATATATAGTAGATGTCTGTATATATACATACATACACTGAGATATACTGTATGCATCAGTGATTTTACAATGTGGAGATATTAACAGAGGAGCGCTTCCTCTCTATAGGCTCATAGGCTTTATGGGCAATTTTAATCACCTGTCTTACTATGCAAACAGTATATAATTAAGATGCTTTGTATTTTCTTTCTTGAGGAGGACAGTAATGTCATTTCAAAAAGTTACAATTATGTTTTACATTGTTGGACAACCTGAATATATTCTTTTCCACCAATGGTTTTAGTTACAACTACATAAGGAATTGTGGCAGTCTTTTTTAATTTATTAACTCTAGTGTAGTCCATGCTAATGACACATTCCTGCTAACATACAGCTGGGACAATGAAAAACAGCTGGAGTGTAGCTGTATTCATCATGATGGATCCATTACTGGGGTTTTGGCCGTTTGTGGCTCGTGACTTCAGTTTTTTTTTTATCTTCAATTTCTCATGACGCCTATAAGTTCTTATTTTTTGTTACTCATACTCATATTTTGTGGTGATAGAAACATGAAAACAGATTTATAATGTATGATGTACTGTGGTCATAGATAAATCTGTGCATATGTAGCCTGACGTACATGAGTAGCTCACTTTAGCCTAAACATGGAGTATTGCTTAACCCAAAGGTGACACTGCCTTAGATTGTCATGCCATTAAACTACTGTACTAACAGATGCACAGTGTGTGCTTTTATGTGCACACAGATTCAAAGACTCTACTTGTGCTGTATAAGGGAAGGGAAGGGAAGGGAGCGAGCCAAGGAAACAGGAAACCCACTCCCTCCCCTTATCAACCTTCTCTGGCTCTCATCCACGTTCCTCCTTTCTTAAACATCTCTTTTCAACACGGCAGCTTTCTCTTAGCCGGTAATTTGGACAGTTAATCACAAAACTGCTTTTAGGAGGATAAATAAATGCAGTATTATTGAATCTTTCCATTGCTTTGTGACTCTTTTTGGGGATCATGACATCCACTTTCTAGCTTAAGTTATCCGGTGTCACACAATCACTATGCTACTCCAGTCCTCTCCGCCCTTCATGCAAACACACGCACATGCATGCAAACACACACTCTCTGCACCCCTACCTTCCTTTAAGCACACTCAATCTCCTCTTCCTGGCTGCCCGTCGCTGGAAGGTAAATAAATCCTGTGGTTTGGGTTGGAACACTGAGTGCCCTCATATGGTTCTGGACTTACTCTGCCTGAAAGAGGCCTTGTGTTTGCTTCTGTAAGGTGACTTCAGTCAGAACAACGTGGCCATGCACAGACAGACTGCGCTGTGGAACACCCAAAAGAGGAATCACCTTTATAGACACGGGACTTAAACCTTAAAACAAAATTTTTGTATGATGTAAAACATATACTGCTGTTGTAGCTGTTTTCAGTAAAAATGTCAGGATAAGTAATGTTCATTAAAAACTAAGATCCGAATACCATACTGCAAAATCCTGCTTTTATTTCACATGAGTCCTGCAGAGGGCAGTAGACCCCAAAGGATCATCAAGAAAGTGTCACATGTTTCTTGTGTCTTTGTGTTTGTGTGTGTCTGCAGAAACCATACGACTGTGTACAGTATGTTTGTGCACGCAGCAGTGTGGAAATGCATAAATGTATGCGCTAAATGCATGTGGACATATGTGCATTTGCAATATTTTTGTGGGGCCTCTCTCAGGTGATTGCTCATACGTGCAGCGGTAATTATTGTGACGTATTATCTTCCTCATTACAGGAAGTTTTCCTGTAGCTCAAAACAAAGCAGAAAATGACTCCTGCTTATGCCTGCTTCTCTTCAATCCATTGCTGGTTTCTCTGCTCCCTTCACCGTGTCCCTGGAGCTCAATGGGACGGAAGTGTGAAACATGTCCACATCAAAGAGGGTGCAGGCCAGCACTAATCCGCAAATAATGACAGGCAGGCAGGGCTGAATTTAACACACATGTCCCCTTGCTCACTAATCTGGGGAGGTATAGAGCAGTCCCTCCTGAGTATCATCGTACAACACTTGCACTACTGATAAAGACGAGTTAGCACTGTCACGGGACTCTCAGAAAAGGGAATGAAATGGATTTAAGGACATCTTAAAATGTAGCATGTTATATGGAGGAGGATGAAGGCCCACACACAAAAACACAAACACACATGAGCACACACAAGCACACACAAGCACACACAAGCACACACAAGCACACACAAGCACACACAGACATCTTTTAACAGTCAGGTGGACAGCCCTTGAGGGTAAATTCTTGCAGACTCACCTGTACCATTGTTTCATCTGCTCTTCCTGTGTGAGGAGCCTGTGTTGTTTGAATACAATGGGTTCAGGGAAATCACAGCACCTGTCAGACAGACACTCCATCATTTTGACAGAAGTGACTGGCAACAAATGGAACAAATCCCTCAGTACTAAATAACCCCATTTTGTGATGATGCCATTATAGAGCAAAACGTCTAAGGTCATTGATGAACAGATCCTGGATATATTATATTTGTTATTTTATCCTTTATGCCCTTTCAGATGTACTTTCTTTTTCTGTGGCATTTTGCATGACATTGTGGTATTGTTTCTGTACCACGGTGTTTCAGATGAACAAAACATCCTCTCTTGACGTTTCTTTGTATTTTATGTTCTTAAACAAAAGTCATAATTATCCACAACAACTGGATTTTAAATCGTCATTAAAATATTAATGATCAAAATTTCCAGTTCAAGATTTAGCACACAAAACTTTTTGAATATGGTGCCTGCAGTCATTTACTTTCCGGCCACTTGGGGGCAGCGGGAAAAAAAAGTTGTGAACCCAACACTGACAGTTTTATGTGGTGAGCTTGTCAGCAAAAATGTACTATTTTAAAGATGAGCAGTGACTGAGCGGTTTAGCTCAGTCATCTCATTCATCCGAAATCACCTCCTGAATGCAAGTCCATCATGGACTCTTTTAGCTCTGCTTTTGGTCTCTCTACCAGCTCCTGGGGTGAAACTGTGGCTCTTTAGCTGCTAAATGCTCCATTATGTTCACTGGCTAGATGCTAAATGTGCCTGTCTGCCATGAGGTGCTGAGCAGGTGGTGTACATTGAATCCATAGCTGTCTGTTGTGGCTGGAAATGACACAACGATAGTTAAACAAAACAGTAAAGTTGTGACCAGGACAGCTCATTAATAATCTGTTATAAAAGCACAGCAAAGCTCAAAGGAGCTGCCCATTTAGGTAAAAATCCAGGTGATGAGTTTGTCTTTCCAGTTCTAAAAAATAAACAGGAATTTTGCTGATTTACAGGAAAATAAAACACAAGACCAAATTATCATCGGAGACAACAGGACAATATGTCTGCCAACACCTATAGATTGATCAATCAATCAATCAATCAATCAATCAATCAATCAATCAATCAATCAATCAATCGCTATGACAGACTCTTGGGTGCAGGTAAAAGACAAAACGATGCATTTGAACAAAAAACAAGAACAATAACTCAACAACCTTTAACTACAGGTTCAAATAACTTGGACAGTGGAGTGGAACGATAAATAAAAATAATCAATCAAGGCATAAAATGTAAACACTGTGTACTTAAGGCAATAAAAATATGATTACCAAAAGTACATTAAAAAGATCATAATGTTATACACACACAAGTAAAACACATCCTGAATTGATTTAATTAAGGAGTCCAGCCCGGTTCACATTTGTTTTTAATGTTGATGTTGAATACATTTTTGCCAAGCAGGAGTTGCTGTATATGTTGTTGTTGTTTTTTATTTATAGAACTATCAACCAGTATTTGAATGCTGACGACTTTTGTTAAATAGAGTTTGCATCGTTATAGTTACAATCTCCAAGATCTCTATTCTCATTGGTGGCACCTGTAGTGACAAGCGATAATTGTAGCTGTGTTTTTGGACTTTACTTCCTAGAGATCTGAACGATGTCGCCTGTGGGATGTCAGCCAGTTGGCAGTTCAAAACCTATTACATTACCTTTGCCAACCATTTCTGGCGGAACAACCACTGCTGGGTGATGGAAAACACATCACTAACTGTGTGCCACTTGTGATTTTTGACTACAAAGGCATCAGTGGGTCACAGGCTCAACCACCATTGCAGTGGGGAGTGACTTAACAGGCGTTTATTTCAATGAAAATCTTTGAAATTGTTACTTTAAAGGTGGCAAAAAACACATAATGTGATATTGCAAAACTGATAGCGGCACCATCCTCAACAGAAATTAATATCGTATGATATTGTGACATCCACTAAGTAATACTATGCCCTCCTATTCACTCCTAAATCTGCTGGTGAACTTCACTGAGGCAGCCAAGTTATGTTGGCTGACATGAAACAAAAGGCAACAGTGTGTGCAGCTGAATGTCTTCTAGACGCAGAGCCCCACAGGAGCGGCTGGTCTGAAGTGCCAAAGGTGGGGATTAAAACTCACTCTGGGAATGTCAGCTTTGTCAGATAATACAATCCCATCACAGCTGCTACCACCGTCTTTATTAAACTTTTACATGCTACCTTGAAACCTGATGGCTTTTATCCACCTTTTGCAGCCATTTATTTTGCACATTTTCGGAAAAGATGATTATCTTTTATGACTAACTAATCATACAGTTGCCCACAGTACTGATGCCACTTATGATTGTCCATTTGCCCAAATCTTAATTGGCACAGTAGCTGAATACAAGGAACTGACTTTAGTGTGACATCACTCTTTCCTCTTATAATACCAATGCTATTGAGCACACCTCTGTCCTGTGTGATGGGTGTACCCCAACAAGGTCAGCCCACATAGAATCCCCACAGAAGATGCTCAACGTTACCTTATCCTCTGTCGTCTCCTCTGCACCTCTCTTTCAATCAGTCTGCTGGTTCAACCTTCTCAAGTTGCATGAGCTATGATTAGCAATTTCTACCATTATGTATCCTGCCTGCATAATTCATGCTCTTTGTTTCTTTTGACTGTCCACTGGAGAGAACACGAGAGGGGAATCCCACCCTACTTCAACAAAACCCAGAGGGCTTGTCTTGTGCTGGGGGAGTGAAAAAAATAATGTTGCATTTTTAATTATCCAACCATTGGATAATTTATAATTAATGAGGGGATGATTGTTGGTGCAGGTTTGCCCCTACACCATCAAGAAAATGAAATGGTGTGGAAAGTGTTGGGGTCATTAGGCTATTAGGGATTGGGTCCTCACCTGATCCAGAGAGCAAGTATGACAAAGCAGCCAAGAGGACATCCCATACACTGGGTAAAGTGGAGCAAGCATTTACCCGTCCCTCAGTTGAGTCTGCTATTGTCCATTTGTGTTACTCTACAGCGAGACGGTGAGGTTTGTCACTGGAGAAGGCTGCTATGGTTCACAGTGGAATGAGATAATGACCATTTTGTTTTGGTAAAATAAGAAAACAAGATTGGTTCAGGGCTGGGTAACGAACTTCAATACTTTTATGGCACCAACCGAATTGCTCAAGTACTGTCTAATATCTAAAAATACCTCATCATTTCAGTACCAAATTATGATGCACAGGCTATAGCAACACTAACACATTTTTGTTTTAAAAGTAGAACTTTTGCTACATTTGTGGAAATCACATACATAGTCTCTAGTTCAAATCACTTGGTTTTAACTTAGGTAAATCTTGGAACGCCTTGTTTCACATTTTTTCAAACAATTCTTTGGCCCCCGATCTGTCTGAATTTCATGTGCTGCAGTAACTGGAGACTTCTCTGTGCACAGCCAGCAAGCAATCTAGTATCTACCGATAGCACGTAAGGGAATATTAGCAATTGTAGTGTCTAGTGATAACTTGCATGGACGGTGCTTTGGGGACATCTGTTAATTGCAGGAACAAAAAACAACCTGGGTTACGCTCTCCCCCTCTAAACTGCATGCAAACTAAATATTTGTAGCATACTGTCATTTTCAGACCTAGCCCTATTGGATTGAGGGAAATGCCCCACCTAGAAAACCTTACTTAATGCATTGCATGAGTTATTATCTTTGGGTGATCAGAATATTTCTTCTCAAACATCACTCCCCTCAGCAGCATACAGATCCAATTTTAATGAATACTATTTGAGTGACAAACTGCAGATACGGGCACAGTTGACGGCACAGTTTAGAAATGGTCATGTTTTCCTCCAAGTAATTCTTAATCGCTGTGTTTTCATCTCCAGGCTGGACAGTAATGACCAATTCTGAGTGACTGACCATGGGAATGGGCACAGCTTAAATCCCCTTCATCCTGGTCCCTGTGTGTGCTTGAGTCTGATTCCCTAAGTCCACGCGGACACACACATGGACACACACACACATACACATACACACACACAGACACACACACAAACACTAAGGGTTACAGAGTTGAGTGTGCTTTCTGGTGTAGCCACCCTTTGATTCACCGCTCAATGAAACTTGTGACTGTTTTAATTAAGGGGAAAGTACACTGACAGTGAAGCACACGGAAATCCGCCGCCATGCACATAAAGGGCGCTAATGCTTTTCTTCCTGTCGACGCAAGGCTGGCCCCCTTTTGTCAGAATGACCATTCACTTTTCATTCATTTTCTTTTCCTCTTTCTTCTGTTCTTAAGTACGGCATCGCATGAGGTCTGTTGCTAATGACAGGAAAAACATATTCAGGGCCCAGCCAGGTGAGAGACCTTCATGTGACCAGTCAGGGTTGACATTTTGTGAAAGCACACATTTCTTACTTTGTTTTGTGTTCTGTTTGGGACAGTACTGCCACAGGGGTTTCTTTACGGCAGCTAAAATGAACAACAGGGAATGCTTCAACTTCTTCTGTTGTTTGGCATGCCTCAGGGCAAGAAGAGATCATCCCCGCTATCCTGCAGGATATAAATTAAAACTTGTTCTCTGCTTGTCAAACTCTGTACATCCTAAGAAGAATTTTAAACCTTCATGCCCTCTGATCAGGATTAATGTTATGAGCCTCTCCGGACAGCATTTTTAGTTGGGTAATGGAAAAGCATTTTACTATTTGGTCATCAACCAGCATCCAAAACAGCTGACAGCTGTCTGTGGGCTCCCATGTTAGTCACACAGATACAGTTCTCTGTCGTTGTGGTATTTTGACAGATGTTTCACAGAGGTTTGTGTATGCTGGCGTGTGACAAGTCCTCTCTTCCTCTGGGGATCAATGTCTGTCCTGTTCTCTCGCCGATCTGATGTTTATCTGCTGGTGATCAATCACACTGCTGACAGCATGAGGGCTAGTGTTACCATCCCTACTGCCTCTGAGTGGGCGTCTGTAGATCGAATACAAAGGACAGGTAACAACTAATAAGAGCTGAAGTACAGATGTTAATTAAATATATGCCAATATGTGATATATTTACAAATGTTGTACTCTATGTGTATGAATATGGCATACACTTGGATAGAAACCTGAGGACACCTTTCATCTGTAAAAAAAAAAAAATCTGCTTTATTACATTCGATGGAATATTTGAGTGTAAATCTTTTAATGTATTATAAGGGACACTTATAAATGAATCTACTTTAAATAAGGGGACATAAACAAGTTTAAAATTTGAGCTATTTGCAGTAATTTGTTTAATATATGTATGAAAAATGAGGGAGAATTAAAGCTTATATATCCATAAAGAGCTCAATGTTTTGATCAAATTCTACCACAACTGCTCACTTAAAAAAGAAAAGGAACATCCCAAGTTTCTAGGATCCCAGCCCAAAATAAAGCCCCACGGTGTAAAAGGCCTCTCCCCTCTTAAAATAAATGATTGATGATGACTCCCCACTTGCCGCAAATGGGCCCAAGTCAGGATTTTTGCTCTTAATGCAGGTGTCACTAATCCTCCTCTGCCTCTTCAAATGCCATTTTTAGCCCGAGGAAATGCTTGACCAGATTCCTCCCGTACTGCGTGGAAACGGTGTAATCTCTCAATTCTTGACACAGCAAATAAACACTGCACAGAAAGAGAGCCCCGCAACTTTATCTCTTACTTCCTTCTACATTGTCTTGTTGACAAGTTTGAGGGGGAACCTCAGCGAGGAGAGAAAAGAGGAGACATATTTCTTAGGTAACAAGCCTAAAGGGGCTGTGGAAAGGGATTGAAGGTTAAGTGCATGTACTAATACTCACAAAAAGGAACTTAAAACCAGAATATAATGCCACCGCATACACTTCCTCTTCACCTTCCATTTGGTCACCATCTCTGCCTTAAAAGAGCAAAACTGCCATGTTGTCGTGTTACACAATATGGGGAGACTAATGGGAAGATCCATTGATCCATTGTATCCATGATGTCACTCACATTACTGTAGCCACAGCACCTAATTGGAGGTTAATGTCTTTTAACCTCTCTCATAAATTATTCCTTTAGATATCTGAATCCCACTACAGTCGCCCACCCCCTCATATTAATTGGACAGGACACCTTTTTCTCAGGAAATAATCATGCGTCAAACTTTGAGCGTTAAGCCTTTTCATTTGGGGTTGTCTCATCTGGCTGCACACTGAGCATCAATACACGTGAGAACAGACAGCACAGATATTGTCGTTACTGCAGCAAATTGGACCCTTGTAAGACCTGTGCAGCCTCCAGACATCCAGCTTTAAGTATCAAGAACAGGACAAAAACAACATGACAACTTTGTGATAATTGTGTGCCAGCCTTAAGTACGATTTATGTATTCCTGACATCCAAGCAAAGATCTCAAAGCATGTGCAAGATTTTCCTGCGGCACCTGAAGATACTGTATCTCATGCAACATTGTATCAGCTCTTTCCCAGACCCACAAAACACACCTAGCAGAAACCATTAAATTTTGGTCAACCGAGATGGTAAAAACGAAGGCTATAAGCTCTTCCGTGATCATCAGGGAATCTTCATTGTTTCTTCTGTTCTTCTTTGTAAAGCCTCTAAGCCTTCAAGGACGCTGATCTTTTTAATCTATTCATACTCAAAAACTAGAGCTAATTCAACTCCATGAAGTGATTTGGTTTTCATTTTAAATCCAACCACAATAAGTCCAGTTCCCTTATCAATCTAGCGCCAGTGTGATCATTCGACAACTCCTTTTTTATGTGTTGCGGTTTTATATGCACAAATTGTGGCCATTCTAAAATAAAAACGATGACCTCCAGGTCTCCCAGTTGTTACCAAACTGAGTGTGTGCATGAACAGTATTTATTTTGTTGTTCTTGTACTCAGAGGACGATTCTGTCCAACAATGCAAATTGTCACAGTACTTTTGACCAGCACCTTTCACATCAAACAAATCAAGTAAGAGAGGATAACCTCTATCAAAAAGTTTGTCCATTGTTCATGGAGATTAAATTCACCATGTTATTAATGGTGCCACTCAATCACCAACTCAGCTTCTTAAACACCTCAAAACAGCCTGATTCGGTGTGCCTGCTGTGGCCCTGGCTTCTGCCTGACAGGTTTTGCAATCAACCCCAACGTCCTGTGCAACTTCGAAGCACCTCGTCTCCACTGAAACATGTCACGCTTTACGTTCTAAGAGATACTAAATAAAATGTTCCTGCCTTTATAAATAGTCATCTCACTTTAAGTGTGTCACCAAACTATAACTCCTTTTGTGGCGGTATGTTTATCCTGCAGTAACACATTCGGGGTAATTTATGAAGTTTAAAAATGTTTTTTTTAAAATTTGTAATAAAACTTACAAAATGACTAGATGTACAATATGTTTCATGTTCATTTTATTTTCATTATATTGAAAATAGATTATTTTACAATTAGCTCAAACTGTATTATTCTGCTCATTATATTCCTCATTTATTTTAATAATGAGTGCAACTGCAATGCTATTGACATTTCAAGGTAGGCATGAAAATTCTAATTACTGTAATTATTTAGTGACAAATGGGGAAAAATTAAACCCATTTTGGATGTCCAGGGGGCAGTATTGACTGTACATAGCGCAACTAAAACTGCAACAATGGATATTAACCTTTGTAGTAGTTTATTCCCTCAAGAAGCTCAAAAGTTGTTCAACTTGATGTTGACTTAAAACTGAATTGAACAATAAGAAGAGGAGTGTAACAAGTCTGCGGGGATTTTGATCTTTTTATGTACAACCTGTAAACAAGATTGTTTTATTGCTGCTGCCAAACAAACAGATTGGAAGTCAACAGTCAGAGCATAAAGCAGGTTTGATAGAGACAACAGATCCCGAGGCCCAGGATCAGCCGCACTAATGGGATTAGGACTGCCGTGCACACGCCAAACACCTGATTGTGAGCTGAGAGAAAAGCTCTAAATTTCACTCAAAGTGAGAAGAATTCATCAAAATGAAAAAAACTAATGAATATTTCAGTTCTGGTCTTCCTCTCTTTTGCTGGAGGGATTTCTCCAATTCTCCTTTTCCTCTTACCACCCCTAAGGGGCAGCAGAGACCTGCATTAACCCGAGGCAGCTCATCGTTGAGCAGTGACAAAGAAAGAAAGAACCAAAGTTCAAAAGACACACCGACTAAAAATCGAAGTATGTATGTGTTACTTGTCTCAGTAGGAAATGTTTTTTGTCTTCAGCTGATTAGCTTTTGCCACACTAAGCTGAGGTTTTACAGGAAGGACAAGAGAGGTAAGTTTTGAAGGAAAACAAATCCTCTTTCTCTACCATACGTACTGATACACACACACACACACACACACACACACACACACACACACACACACACACAGGCTTCCTTCGGAGAGATTGTTTTTCCTTTTTTCAGCAAACAGGTTGATACGGTGAGACAGAGCTGCCGGGTGGGCTCCCTCCTCCGCAGGGGTGGAGGGCCCTCGGTTCAAGGCTATCAAGGGATGTGTCTTTCACAGAAGAAGAAAAAAAAAATGATAATAATAAAAAATGAAATGAGACAAAAGTTTGGTGATAAGTGAACAACATGGCTGGGGCACTTCTTCGGGTCAGGCTGTGGGATGCGACAAAGATTAATAAAGAGAGCAGGTCTGCGAAGGGAGAGAGGGTGACGGTGAGGTTAGCTGGAGGGCCAGACAGCGCGAGATGAAAGTGGGAACTCTCTCCCACAGCTGTCAGCAGTTTTTAATGTGAACTTTGCTATTGATTGGCAGAGTTAGCCAGGTTCTGCCACCAAACTTTTCTAGTTTAGCGGCTTCTAGTTTCTCAAGTTTCGGATGGATGGTGTGGTATGAAGAGTTCAGTGTCAGGTTTATCATCTTGAGAATGTACTTTTACTAAAAGTAAAGTCTACTAACCAAAACTCATGCTTTGATTTTGTTGATTGAACCACGTGTTGGATTTATTTATGAATGAAAGAATTGTGTTGTTTCCTGTTTGTGGCCCTAAAATGGGAGTTTACTGTAATATAAGACTTCGAGCCTCCAAATAATGAGCATCAGAGTTTTCACTTAGCCTGTTTTACTTCATTGAAAGTGTGAGGTCAGCAACTATATTTATCTCAGATACAAGTGAGGTTTCATGTAGAATACAGTAATCTTTAGCCTTTACACAGCACTGTAATTGAATCAAACCATGATCTTTCATCCCTGTAGTTATTTTAAGACATGAATGACACAACAAAAATTGAAATGCACCCACCCCCCATTTTCCATTTCAACAAAAGGTCAGAAATTCAATCACCACCGCTGCTATTGCTATAATAATATATGTATGGGAAACAGCCACAGTTACTGACCGCCAAATTCTTTGGCTGCCTGTGGTCATTTTCTCTTGCCTAAGAACAGAGGCGTTTCTCACTGGAGTTATTCATTAATCCCAGTAGGCTGAGAGGACGAGCGTAAAACACCAACAGACTCTTTCATTCTTAACTCGGTTTGTAATGGGGTTTTGTTGATTTAAACGTCTGGGTTAGCGGTGGATGTGCGGGTTCTGAGGCATTGCCCCCACTCAAACATCTATTTTTAATATATCCTTACTCATTATTTCTTTTATTTATTTCCCAATTGTTATGAAACTGATAGAAATATTACCGCTGAATGGTATTAAGCATTTTAAAGCACATGGTTTTATGAATTTTTTTAGTGTATTTCTAGAGTAAAAGGGATCAAACACAGCTTTAATTTAATTGTTTTCTCCAGTATTTTTACAAAAAAGACACATTCTAAATATATTGTAGATATAAAAATGATGGGGGACTTTGTTTCTTGACTACTTTAGATATCTACATAGATGCACCAATTACAGTTCCCCTTTTGTCTTAAGCTTTAACACATTATTGCAGCATCTATACTGTGCACAAAGGTGATCAAAAGTCTCATCGTGTGCTTCTCAAACACTGACACAGTTTTACTTCATTACAGCTCAGCGTCATGTTTTGACTTTGCTAACCTTATCAGCGACATTGTTTCATGTTTAGGAATGTAACATGAGTAAGAAACCGTAAATGTGGATGTAATTCAGAAGAAATGTGAGATAAGAAAGCAAAGGAGTGATAAAATGTTCACAGCATGACACAGAGTACAGAAGAGTTACAGTGGAAATGTGGACTGGGGAGAATGAGGTGAAGGAGGTAAATGGAGGAAGTGGCGTTCCGTTGAAATAAACAGCCTCATTAATGCACCGTCACAGCTTTCATTAGCCCCCGAGCACAAAGTGCACGGATATAAACCAGAAAGAAAGAGATGTAAAAAATTACAACAAACCAACCAAAAGACAATCAACATATTTGACAAACTGAACCGGTGTTTTTCACTGTTCGAGTGGCAGTGAGTTAGTCTGAATCTGAAACACAATTAAAGTGAATATATGAAGAACTCAAGAGCAGCAAGTGACAGAAAAGAGTGAAGCTACACAATCTCAGTTGCCTCCTCACAGACTGTCCATGTGCAGTACTTTTTACTTACTGGACACATAGTATATATAACAAAAACGTCCTCAAAAATGATAAAAAATAATTGTACGTAGTCAGAGATACAAAAAATAAAAATGCCTTGTTCATGTGTCTTGTAAAATGTCCCTCTTTGTTTAAGTAAAATAAAACTAAAAAATGTCATTGCTTTGTATAGAAAATGGCCACTGCAAACAGACTGTTTTCCTGTTGCGAAGAAGAGACAAATGTTACCCATTGTGATATTGTTTTTTGCCAGTGTGCTTTCTGTTTCTTGCATCAGGCATTTTTAAACCCTTGCATCTATTACCTTTCACCGGGTAAATACCTAATGCTGGAAACATTTGTCAATGTATGCAGCTGGCTGAACAGAATAGATTATTAGGAAGTGAGGGGAAAAACACACTGCTTCTCCAAACAGCACCAGGCTCGCCATACAAAGTGTGTTTCTTTACCTCAGACATAACGAAGAAGTGGAGATAGCAGCACTGTCCATTTGCAGGCGCACACTAAATTGTAATTCATATTCACTAACAAGAATATTAAACATTCAATTATCTAAATAAATTTAGACCTGCAGTGCATTACTCAAGACAAATTAATTGTTTAAAGGTTTTAGAGAGCAGGTAGAAAACACACAGTAATTACAGAAGATAGACAATAAACAACAAAGAGTAAACACATCATGAGTTGTAGCTATCGGATCACAGTATGCTGTGTTGTGTCTGTTTTTGTGTGTGCATGGATGTGTGCGTGCGCCAAAGGTGCAAATGTGTGTGTTGTTGTGTAGGGAATTTATGTGTTTTGTATTGGTGGTGTTTACATGAAGCCTCATTAGAGATTTATAGCTGACGCAGTGCAGTTCATTCATTCTGAATGCTGGGGGTCAACACAGTAGAGAAGCAAAAGCTTATTGTGAATTATTGAAGGAGAACACAAAAATACAAGTTACTTAACAGCAAATCGGCTCAAAGGGAATATGGGAGGAATGTTTCAGTTTTCGGGGGCTAACTGAGATACAAAATTTAGAAGAATACTATTTATGTTCAGCACAATAGCAGTTCAATTTTAAGTAGATTCTGCCTAAATTCAAAATAACTGAGGCTTGCAGCTGTAGAAAATAAGGAGAAAACAGAATAAAACATGTTTTCTGTTTCATGCTGCTTCAAGAAGACAACGGCAGGCGCACACGGGGCAGTGATGTTCTTTGTTCGGTGAAATATTTTAAAGTGTCTAAAATATTCACAATGGCTCAACCACTGGCGAAAGTCCTCTGCAGTAGCACAACTAAAATAAGCTTGGCAGTCGTAAAGAAAAACTAAAAACATCAATAGTATGCTGGCCTCCTGTTGGGTCCTGTGGCCAGTGTTGTGCAAACAGCAGAAAGTTGCAGCGTGTGAAGGGTAATGGGACATCCAACGCCAGGGGACAGCAGGCGGCAGAGTCACACACCGCTGCCGAAAGAAAGATGAAGTAATCTCAGGAAACAAGTAGACACACTCCACTTCGAATTTCGCCCCAAACAAGATTAAAGTGACATTATTCTATGAGAGTGTGGCAAGAGTATTAATCTTACACATAGAGGCAGAGGCTAGACAAACACAAGCTGGCTGCAACAGTATGGGAGCACATTCTTTATTTTGTCAGTATATGTGGTGAGGTTCAGAAGTAGCCGTGAGAGCAACATCATCTCATTTTATAATGCACTGATGGGGCCATTATCCTTTTTTGAGTATTTTGATTGCACACCTTGTGTGTAACTGTTATGTAATAAAACTGTTTTATGTTGATGAGGATTTTACTAATAATATGTGTTTAACTTAGTATTTCAGTTGACAAAGGACAGTTTTCAGACAGAGTTGTCGACAAAAAGTGGGTAAATTCTCTGGCGTATAAATAATAGCGATTGGAAATGAGTTTAACAAAATTTGTTTTTGACATTAAATTAAAAAAAAAAAATGGAATAGTTTATGTGACCATCGTCTTGTGTTAAAAAAATATATTTTCTCTTGTTTCTACTGGTGCCTGGTAGTAATTCATTACTACCACCAGAGGGTGGCAGTGATGGACCTAAAAGCTGTTTGCTAACCAGCAATAAGAACATGTCACTACCAGCTGTCAGTAAAACGTTTGTGGTGCTGTGACATTAGATGCCACAGTACAAACTGCTGAAATATACAAAAATGACTATCGCCATCAAAAAGGAACTCCTTAAAAATGGAATGAAAATGAGGCGCAGTGCAAACTCTGCCAGGTATAGCTAGCATATCACGAGTCTACCACAACTATGCACAGCAATTCAAGAGTGAAGCACAGTGTGGACGGTGCATCCACAGATCAACGATCAATGGTTATATTTGTCACCAGATGAAGTAAGCTTTATGGAGGGTGTGCAAAACAAACAACAGCTCTCATCTTTAAGAAATGTTTCCCATTAGCTTTGTCAAAGGCGAGCATTTTGGACGTTCAATGTAATTTGTTAGCCTAAGTTTTTTCATGGGGAGAATAGTGTTTCTGCTTAAAATGCCCATCACTAAGAAATATTGACTAGCTTCAGGCCACAGTGAAACGAAAACTGCAATTGAACTGAAGGTGGTTTGCCTGTTGCTGATGCTGTGCCTACGTTATCTATATATATATATATAATATGTAATATATAATATTTAGGTTACATATCACAAAACAAATAAATGTACCACATAAGACAGATTTAGAAAAAAACAGGTAACAATGAATGTGTACATATATATATACATATATATATACAGTATGCATATGTCTATATATTGTACAAGACTGTGTACACAATGAAATGCAGGTGCTTGAGTATCTGTATAAGTATATGTATCTGTAGGATCAAGTGGATCCATTTAAAAGTCATGTAGTGTTTGCATTTTTTGGTTGTTGTTTAAGCCACTGTTTCATTTCTGCACTCGAAACTTTAAAGGTTTTCCACCCATATAAATGTATGTCGTATGAGTCTAGCAGCTATGTGTACAAGTACCTTTGGCCAAGCACCAAAGAATCCCCACCCAGGCCATTTAGGAATTCATCATCTTCAAATCTTCTAAATGAGCGTTGCATTGAGGTTTTGTTTAGAACCTGTTGCATAAATAAGTCAGTCCCTAAAACCCCACTGAGAAAGACAGAGCTTTAATGAGTGGGGTTTAAGCCCCTCCACCACTCCACTCCTCCGCCCTCAGCTTGGTCTCCTAATGAGCCATCATCATGCAAAACTGCCAGCTTGATACACATTAATTGGATTTTCACTTTTTCACCAATTAATTGACCAGCATTGTCATGTTGGCCAGCCTCCGAGGGCTTCTAAGAAAACAGGGAAGCTTTCCCTTTTTTGCTCTCACTGACTCTAATAGCCACTGACTGGAGAGGGGAAACATTTTTCTTTTCTTTTCTTCTTTACTACCGAGATCAGCTATCTCATTATAGGCTTATGACATTTGTTGGAGCCAATCCCTTTGTGGAGAGAAAACAGTTCGTGTGCTGCTCAGTTGAAGCCTTTACAGTTTGTTAACCTGCCTCTGCCAGTGCCAGGGCCCCTGGGGGAAAAGCCTGATGTGCAGTGAGTGACTTAGATTCCTTGCACCCTAGAGGACAGACCACAGGGTGAGGGAGAGCAATCCCACGCCACCTTGTTCAACAAGCACCAAAACAAGGAATGAATGCAGCCATGGCATTTCACAATGGTTATTTGATATGTTGACACATCAGTGGTGTTTCGAGTTCTGCCAGGGGGATTTTTGTTCTCATGAATCCTTGCAGTTCACTTCCACTTGGGAATGGGGCAGTCAAACTAATATTTTAGTCACCCTGTGTGATTTAATCTGAAAAGAAAAACAACAGCAAAGACAAACGTGACCTTTAGTTAATCATCTACACAAAAATGATATTTGAAGGGCCAATTCTAGTTAAGTTTCAGAGCTTGTGTCATGACTTTGGTCGTTTAAATATTAACAACATCTAAATGGCGTTTACAGTTGGGCCCCATGGTGATGACGAAGATTATGGAAAGAAAAAGAGTCATGCTGGCATTTACTGTTTATCTTAATAATTTGAAATATTCAAGAAATATATTCTGCATGGAAACATGCGTATGAATCAGGAAAATTTAACTTCATCGCGTATATTTGTATTTAAAATTTTACATTTTGATCCATTTCCTCTGAATACCAGTGAATGGCCAGCAGAAATAGCAGATTTGTGAACAAACCCAGACCCATTTATTGATTGGATCAAGCCATGAAGTAGACATCCCGAGGCTGACCACAGTTGGACCGTACTGTATAAAGCTCATTATGCCTGCATCGTTTTGCTCCACTGAATGGTGAGCGGCTTCAGGTCAGGATGATGTGAAGCATTGATTGTTGCATTTTGTTGATGCATCACTTATACAAACATCAGTTATGCTGTAATTGCAGTTGCAAACATTACATGCATAATTTGCCACAAAAGAAGAAAGATCCTCCATCATGAGAGAAAAAAAAGTTAAACACAATTGAAACAGTATGCGTTCACCATAAAACAAAGCTAACAAATCAAATGCACCCACAGAGAAATAGTAACAGTGGAAATAATTTATTTGTTATATTGGAAGTAATAAATGGAGATTTACTGTGTCTAAAACACAGGATGGTAACTTTTTGCATCGGTGGCTTTTAGAGAACGGTGAGTGTTATTGATCCTTTTCTTCATTTTGACAATTATTTAATGTAATAGTCGTCTAAATGGGTGCAGTTTGATGTTTGAGCCATTCATTCAACCTGTGTACAGAAACAATAGCTACAACAGCTCTCTGGGGTCAATGAAAAGACACTCTGTCAGCTACTCTTTTTCAAGGCAATGCTTTTCCAGTGGCTGAAAAT
Organism: Embiotoca jacksoni; assembly: GCF_022577435.1. Lineage (NCBI taxonomy): Eukaryota > Metazoa > Chordata > Actinopteri > Embiotocidae > Embiotoca > Embiotoca jacksoni. Next base: position 9,161,233 of record NW_027185252.1, on the reverse strand, counting down.
AGACCATTCCCCTCAATCAATATCCTTCCAGTCAGGGAAGGTTGAAGGTTAGAGGTCAAACCTTCATGAAACCCGTGATTGGATAATCAAGGGCAATAGCCTTAATTAATCGATTGAGTGTTCAGGAGGAGGAGTGGTTTATAACATATAATGTGTTGGTTTCCATAACCATGAAGGATTCCATTATTTATGTAAGGGTGTCCATTAAGCCACATTGGGAAGAAAAAATAGGCGTTTTTTTTGTTTTTTTTTATGCCATCAACATTTAATCAAGCAGAACTTCATTAATCCCCATAATTAATTGAGCAGGCTTTGCTATGTTCCTTTTGCTACAGTACCTTTACTTTCTGGTCGGATGGACATGTTTCACCATTATTGTTGTCCCATCCCTCCAAGGGTTGTGAGTTAATCTGCATGACCCAGCACCTGTCACATACTAATAAACACAGAACTAATTGACTTTGTTGCCCCACTTATCAGCTGCCTCACCAGTCAAAGCAACCTCAGAGATTTTTGTTTGTTTACAGCAGGACTACCAGGTGTGTCTCATCAACCAAGAAAGGTATACTTTATTATATTAGCGTTATAGGGTCATTATAAAGAATAATGTGGAAATTAGTTTAAGCAGTACTGGCCCTTTTTTATGAAGACGGGATAAAAACACTGAAAATGATGGCAAGGTTTAGATTTTGGTTTGTGTAATCCAGATATGTAAATTGATTAATAGATGCTGCTTTTTAAGTCTTGCATTTTATGGCCAGTTAGTTATGTTGTTTATTGTGTCATGCACAGTCAAGTGCCCAGCCCACAGGGGCTCATGATACACCAAATATACTGCTGCAGCGGTGAAACATTTGTCAGACATAAACATACATTTTTATATATGAATGACCTACCAGCCTTTTTTATATATATATATATATATATATATATATATATATATATATATATATATATATATATATATATACTTTTGGCTTTGTCATGTTTCTTATGTTCAACCAGCAATTAATGTTACCATTTTGTATTTTTTTATTTTAACTAATTTAAAAGCCCAAAGAGGTAAAAAACAACAAAAGAAATATCACAATAGATTAGCAAGGATTAGAAAAAAATTCACATGTCAGAAATCTCCTTCATTTTCTGTTTGTCTTGTAACCCCTCAGATTAATCACGTGACCCTTTCAGCAATCCCGACCGACAGGTTGAGCGCCACCGCTTATTTTTAGCATGCAAGTTTCTGTTTTACCAAGTGGCCTTCACATTAACAGTATTTTCAAAGTATGTTGTATCAGGTACATTTTAGCCTAATATTTAGAAGATAAGAAAAATTGGTGTGTGGTTATAGAAACAAAATGTTATTGAACACTACACTACAATGAAAAACAAAACTGTGCAAAGTATATGACCATTGAATAGGGAGTTATAATCACACATCTATCCCAAATATTTAGGCTAGAAGGGGCCTACTAAACCTCCTGGTAGGTTCAGGAGACCGTTAGCAACTCCATATCACTGTTGTGCAGTACCAACAACAGGTGTAACAGCTCTTCATCGTCATGGTAAAGATAATAAACATGTGGTTAATGTTGTGAAATGGTCATAGTTTGGTTAAGTTAAGGCACCAACAATACTTGGTTATTTTTTTTTAAAAAAGATCATGGTTTGGGTTTCAATAAGACAGTTAAGTTACTTAGGTTGTGTTTCATAAATAATATTACGTGAGTTAACGTATGCACGTTACTTTAAAAAAAAAAAAAAAAGCCGTTGACTTTTTAAATCAGGGACATGAACAGCAGGCCCCGCCCACCTCCAACCTCCTCTGTATAGGGACTTTGTCTCTCTTATTACTGTGTCGCCTGACTTCCTCCTATGCGTCTGTGGTGCAAGTTGCATTTACTGTAACCTTCTAGCCTTATAAAGGTGCAGTTTGCCCAGTGTTGGTGTAGCTACCTCCAACTGGCTCATTTTGAACAGATGTGTGATGATACCCGCTTATGGGGTGACTAGTCAAGTCTGATCCATCAGATCGGTTGAAGCATATTATGAAAAAACACGAAACAAAAGCACATTCTGTGACTGCCCTGTCCTCACTGCTTGAGATCTATACAGTCAAAAGTAGTAAGTGTCATCGAGCTGTAGAGATGGTGGCCTCCTCTGTCCGAGGCCTGAATACTCTGGCAACAAAGATAGACTACGGCTGAAGTGTCCTACTTATCCAACAACACTGTAGCGAGGGAGTGAGCTATATACAGAGTTACTACATGCCGCACTGTGTTCCTCCTATACACTGCTCTCCCTTTCTCTCTCTGTGTTATTGTCCCTTCCTTTTACATACTTACATACTCACACGCACACGCACACGCACGCACGCACGCACACACACACACACACACACACACACACACACACACACAATAGCTGTTCAAAGTTTTTCCAGGGTATTTCTCGGTTAATTAACAGATTAGTGGTGTGGGGCAGCTCTGAAGTTCAGGGGTCAAGACTAAACCCTCTAACTCGGAGGATAATCAGTGGCAGGTGGGTCCACACTTCTCCTGTTGCCCCTCACAAACCCCTCCCCTTTTGACTTGACTTGTGGCAAAATAAGCCTCCCTCCCCCCTGCATAGGCGAGCACTGCTCTTGACTCTAACCACTGTTAATGTTAATGCACCTGAAAGGGAGAGAGATGGGGAGAGCAGTGTGTGTGTGTGTGTGTGTGTGTGTGTGTGTGTGTGTGTGTGTGAGTGTGTGTGTGTGTGTGTGTGTGTGTGTGTGTGTGTGTGTGATGGAACAATATCTGAAAGAGCAGGAGGAGAGGCCTGCAGTGGATAAGTTCTGGAAATGTGCCATCCTTTCATACACACTGCCAGCACCCATATTTACAAAACTGACCAGTGGGAATCTCTCAACACAGTTTGACTGAATGGATCGTGGACTATAGGACCACAGGCCTGGGGCTAATGCTATAAAATAGAAATACAATAAGAGAGACAAGTGCAAAGAGAATGAGGGCGCGAGTCTTTTTCTCTTTTTTTTTTACCCAGTCTCCATTCACTCCTCCCATATTCCATTCCAGGTTCTGCTTGGTGGAGAACTCCATTGTGAGGCTGTGAATGGGAGACTTTGGGAGTGTCTCTCCTTCTGTTAATTAGGACTGGCCAGCGTTTCCGCTCCCCTGTGAGCCCCTCCATTATTATTTCTTCACATTCTTTTGCAAAAGTTAACCCCATTCCTTTCGTTCTCACTTCAAAGACCTCTGACAAAGATGGAGTCCAGGGGGGGAAAAAAAAAATGGCGAAATATTTTGGCTTTAATTAAAGGCCATTTGGAAGCTAATTTATGTAAAACAGATATTTTAAACACAAACAAAAGAAACCACCTAATATAGAAATGATTTTTAAACAAAACTACACATCAGGATAATGCTGCAAACCCTCAAATATGTTATTATGTGTTAGACATTTATTTAAATTGGTTTATTATCGGATAACATATATGATGATGGCCACAGAGTTCCGAGGGCTTTACCAATATGCATCATTGAAGTACATCAATCCACACGCACTTATTGAAATACCAACCTAAAATATACCTCCCCTACGTCTATGGTGAACATCAGCCAGCAAAGAAGTTGCCCAGCAGGCATCCATTTGCTGGTAAAAAAAAAAAATCACTTTGCCTCATTAGCTACACACACTCTTAGTTTGTCACAATGCCTTTGCTTGAGTCCTGCTAACAGAGCCCCCCCCTCTCTCTTTCTCTAGGTGGAGACTTCAGGGGCCAGAGGCACAGTTTCAGTGAGTGAGGCCTTTTCTTCTACCCCTCTCCTAGCTGGTTTAAGGGTTGTAATTATCTTTTGCTGGGGGAGGCTGTAAATTGGATTAAAGTGGAGGGTCTCGGCTGAGTGGATCACCCCCCCACACACACACACCTCAGCCCTCCACTTCCCCCGCCATCTCACCCCTTGGTGGGCCACACGCTGATAAAGTGCGGAAAACCGGATTTGGATTCAGCCGCAGCATTCATGGCTTCCTGCCGGAAAAAAATGAAATTTTCCAACAGAAGGGGCCAGTATGCCCGTGGTATCTGTCCGTGTGGTGTGTTTCATCTGGCCTCACTCTTCCAGAAACGCCATTACCTACCTTATCAGTGTGAACCGGCTCAGCCTGACTGGACTGGAAAGCTTGGCCAACTGCTATCCATACAGACTCTGACCATCACTGTATTGTAGCTCTCTCCTGTGCTGCTGGGCACCTAAATTATAGTGTCTTTAATTTAACTCATAGTTAGTGTATTTATACAGGATTAGCTCTAAGATATGTGGCATTTTTATTTATACTGTAGGACGGATCGTATCCCTCAAGACACTGAAAAACTGTGAATTTCATGCTCATTTTTATGTTTATTGTGTACTCTGTTAAAACATTATATATTAGAGAGAAAGTGTAGGAAGTTAAAATCAGAAATTGGGGGACAAAGTAAAAAAAAAAAAAAAAAAAAAAAAAAAAAAGCAGATAGGGAAAGGGTGACTTTTTGGCTCTGAAGTCGTTTTCCTGGTGATCGTAAAATTTTAATCCTGTCGAGGAATGTCTCCAGGTCTTTACGGATTGCTGGGATACTGGTGCGTGAAATGGCAAGTCTACCTTTCCAAATGATGTGAACCCTGTTTTCACTGAAATCGCAAAAGCTTTTACAACTCATGGCAGGTGCAGCATTTGCATTGAATGGACTTGTCTATTCAGATTGGTGCCCATAACTATATCTGAAACCTGCTTGATTAGAGAAACTTTGCCCTCACTTCTTTTTTTTTAACTTCTACTAAATCCACAAGTTGGACACAACAACACCTGTAAAATCGAATACATTAACTTCACTGTAAAAATGTTGAGCTTTTGTTGTAGCCTAATTAATGCATTTTCACACATTGATTAAACACAACATTCAAAAAGGTATCTTTAATTGTGTGTTATGTATTTTCTATATGCTGAAAGTAATTAAGTACATTTAGCTAAAATTTTGAAGTTCTTAAGTATTTTTATTTTATTTGACCTTTCAATAGAGATATTGCCGTTTCTTTCACTACATTTATCTAGTAGTTACTGTAGTTTCTTTATAGATTAAGACTTCACATACCAAACATATGATGGGCTCATATAAAATAAAACGATGTCATGTATCATATTGTTTGGAAAGATGAATTATTTATTGTTCTATGTTGTATATTATTGTAGTTAAAATAAACTTCATGTCAACCAGCTGTAACATCAAAATGCTGCTTACCAGTTGATGAATCAATATTAATAATGCAGTAATAAATGTTGCAGTATAGCACAGCGAAAGTGGCCAATCACTGTGCTATACTGCACAGTGAATGGCACAGTGTGCTATACGGTGATACTTTGTTTACACTTTTTTGTACTTCTGTACTTCAGATTGAAATACAGGAAATATAATTGTAATGGAATATTTTGACCTTTACTTACGATTACTTTCATTAATCACTGCTGCTTTGTCCACTCCATTTATTTCTCTGTATTTGTATATGCAGGTGTCATCGTCAAGCTGCCTTCTGTGTTTGTTGTGAAGTGGCAGCATCTGACCTGTAACACTTTAGGCCTTTGGAAATAATAAAAAATGATCATACTTAATATGAATGTTTGGGAAACTACCACAATGCTATTACTTAAGTTAAACTGTAGCTGTAACTGTACCGACTAAACAATGGAAAGTGTCTTCTACTGTAATTATTGGATTTTCTTTCAGGGTTAAGAGTTAGAGTCGCGGATGGTCATCTTTCATAGACTCAAGCTCAGGAAGTATTCACCGATGTTTACACCAGACAAACACCTTTACGCGTCTGAAATCTCTCTACAGGTCAGAGGTTTATATCTCTCACTTCCAAACCAAATTTGTGAATAGAGTAAGTGAAGGGTTTTCTCAGGGGTAATACCAAACTAGGTTGAGTGGTCCCCTATTGCGGGTATAATGACCTGAAACCTTAAGAGCAATGAAAGAGAGTCTATTGAAGAGGGTTTTTCCATTCACGTAAAATGTCAATGCATTTTCCAACAGACACTTACAAGGGATCAGTGGACCCTCAAGTGTTCATGAAGAAAATAACCTTTCACTACTACACAGGGATGCTACTCGACTGAGCCATTCTACGTCCATAACACCTCTAATGATTTAACCAAATAGCTTTGGCATTTTAAGAAGATAGAAAAAAAAATGAACAGTGATTCAGGAAAAAATAAAAACACAAGAAAACATCAGCGGCTGTTCAGGGTTTACGTCTGCCTTCGAGCAATCTGCATGAAATCATCGAGCAAAAAGGCCACACAGAGTGCAATTGAGTAAGCTATGTTGCTTCTTGGGTTTTAGTTACCAGCATGGAAGTGTTTTTCATTAGGCGCTAGAAAAACAGAGCTACAGTTATCTGGGATGCTCTTCTTTTGATGTTTCCTCAGCCTCCCAGCCAGTGTTCTTTTTTTCTTCCTGCTTTCAGCCGCTGAGATAAATGGGAGGGAGTGCTGTTAGTAGGAGATTCCTCAACACAGTGGGAGCTCAGGGGCCGTCACTATGAGTGTTTGTCTAAGATATGGTCTGTTTGTAGTACTCCCCACAACTAATTCATATATTATTACACACAAGAAATATGGCCCGGGAAAAAAATGTGTGTTGCTGTTTTTTTTCTATTATTATTATTACACATCAGGATACCACCTCCCTTTTCGGTAAAGTACTGGAATCAGAATATGACTATTTTCTTTAATACAAATCTTTTTATCTCTTAAGTATGCTCATAAAATATATCGTTAGTTATGACTTAAACACTGTAACTGTATCTAATGACTGTGAAAAAGACCATTTACAGTGCATTAGTATGCGAAGACATCGGCAAAAACTTCTTAATAGATACGAACACTAATAAAGTGGTATTGATAAGATAATATTCTTAAAAAAGTTGATATTGTGCAGTGAGCCTGCTCTTTGGAGGTCACTTTATACAAAAGGGTCTTGGCTAATCCAGGTCTACGCGTGAAGACCGGATATGTGGCAGCAAATGAGTGCATTTTGTCTGTGTGTTTATTAGACAGTAGTCAGATCCTCCTTTCTTCTTTAATTTCCTGCTGTGCCATCTGAAGACAAAGATCAAACGGGACAAAGTGACACTCCACCCTCCAGACTCCTCTGAGCAGAGTGAAGAGCCCCCACTGTTCGCTCAGCCTGACCCTATCTCTCTCTCCACTTCCTCTCCACATAACCCTACTCCACAGGCCGGCCCTTAAAAGGTAAAACTTATCAAAGCTATTTGTCCGCAATGAGCCTGCTCATCCAGCGTTACTGATTAGTGATTGACTCGGGAACCATTTGTATGTATTTGATTGTGTAACTGATGAATACCATGTCACTCCTAATGTTTTCTACAAGCAACTGTAAATCTCTTACGGTGACTTCCTCCGCTTTTAATTTGTATTTTGACTTCTTTTGTGTCTCCTTGGTGAAACGGCCATTCAGTGAGCCTCTCCTTTCTCATCAGAAAACTTTGATTGCCAATCTGTGTGATTCTTGTCAATCAAACATCTGTTCGGTGTTTTGTCCACTGCCGCACCTGCTGACCTCCAAGTGACCTGCAAAATAAGCAGTGAGGCGGGAAACTACAGGAAGCAATTTACTCTCCCAAAGCTACCTTGGAGAGGGAGAGAGCCAATCAGGGCCCTGCCTGGGTGTCCATTTTTTGATTAAACGTACTCTAGACCTGGCTTCTTATGTTTGATTTTCTTGCTTTTTAACTGCAACCACAGTGTTACATAGGCAAAGGGGAGGTGAAATTTCTCCCTTCCAAATGGATTGCAATTTCCCCCCATTTAGCACCTGAAGGTAATTAGCTTGAAGAGATTGCAGAGTGAGAAACACGTTCATGGAACATTAACTCTCGCACATTCTCCAGTTGCAGGGAATTAATAGGAAAGATTAAAGTTTAAAGAGAGCAAATGCCATTAGCTCACAAGCCTCTTCTCAGAGGCTGCAACCAAACCATGCTAAACCAATGCTCTTTTTTTTTTAAGAAAAGAAAGTATTCATCATGTTACATGCAAAGTTCCATAGGTGTATTAGCGTGTACACTTTGAAGCATGTGTGCACTGCGTGTTGCAGAGGCACAGTCGCCTGCAGCTTTATATTGTTCTCTTTAATGAGTTTTTGTGTGTCCTAGAAACTGTCCCTGCATTATGCTAATGACCAGCTTGGCATGTACTAAATTTAGCGGCAAGCTAGAGAAAATGTAAACACATGAAATGATCAGCATCAATGCAGATTTTGATTCTCTTTTTACCTATCACATCTTCTTTGCTGCGCCTTCTGAGATTTTTTTTTTTTTTTTAAAGTATCTATATGTGTATCTAATCATTTATTTCCATCATACATTGAGTTTTCGTTCGGTTATACTTTTCTCCACTTATTTGCCCATTTAGCCATTCATCCATCAATCTATCTACCTTAAGGGGATAGAGGAGGAGACGGCAATTGGCAATGAATTTTTAGAGGCCATCCCACTCACAGATTCCATCATAGCCTGAAAAATTCTGAGGTAAAAAAAAAAATGAAATTGAGACATGGTAGAATTTATTGCCCAGAAAATTCCATTCTACTATCTGATTTGAAAAGTCCAGTCCTCCTAGCTTCAGAAAATCTATTTCCCCACATTTTAATACCCCGCGTAGCAGTCCTCATAATTCATTCGAGTGTGTTAAGCTCGGTTTTATTAGATCTGAAACAAATTTTGGTGGGGATCCTATAGGTCATTAACCATGGAGTAATTTTATCCTTGTTTCCCTAATGATGCCATAATGGTGAGTGAATTTCTTAACTAAAGACCAAAGAACATTGTGAAGGTCAGCTTCATCTGCAGGCTCCTTCAAGCGCTTCTCAGAGAGATTGGAAAAGTCGCACATTTTTGAGGAGTCATTAATAACCTTAAAGCTGAGAGCCTATTTGCGATCTCACTCTCTACCTTTTAATTTCCTTGCTTTTTCACACACACACTCACTCTTTCTCCAGCTCTCTGTCTTTTCTTCTGTTCTTTGATGGCCCTCATGCAGAAAGCAAGGAATGCTGTATACGAGTGTGTGTGTGTGTGTGTGTGTGTGTATGTGTGTGTGTGTGTGTGTGTGTGTGTGTGTGTGTGTGTGTGTGAACGGGTTCGAGAAAGTCAGAGAAAACGAGGGAGAGAGCAGAAATGGTAGTGCAGTGACATACAGATCCCAGATGTGATGCTGCTATAATTTGAATTTTATGCCTTTGTTATCGCTTTAATCATTTTCTTTATTCGTTTTGTTTCAGTGGTCTGGGAGAGACACCTGATTGGGTAAACCACCTAGGGACCCATTTTTATTTGGAATGTGGTGCAAGGTCTAATTAGAATTTGAATTTTGCTGAGCCTTGAAATCGCTGGTACTTTATCCTGATCGCCTTAGATATTGTTCCAAGTCAATCATTTGTCATCGCAAAGCATGCTGGGAAGGTTCCGCTAATGAAGCCCCACGTTTGTTCGCCATTTTTTTTGCTGCCCTGGCATTTTTGTCCATTTAGCTGGCCTGATGTAAGGACGCCGGTGGTTATATATCCATGTTACGACACCAGCAGGAGCACACTGTGGCTGGACTGCTGGTGTCACATCCATCTGAGGTCTGTCACCATCCAACACGGACACACTGGAGGGTGCAGAGGATCTGTCTTCCACACTATGCATGTTCTCTTATCAAAGAGGAATCAGCTCTTTATTCATATTCTACTTGTACATACTGTGCTGGAAAGTAACTCAAGTATTAAAGAACTTGTATTTTACTTGAGTGTCCATCTCATCTGCTCTACTCAGTGTTTTCTTTCACTCCTCTACATTGCTGCATCTGAAACACTGTACTCTTAACAACATTTGTTTAACAGCTATAGTAACTTTTTATGAAAATTAAACATGAAAAGTTAGGCATAATGCAATGTTATAAGTTAAACCCTAGTTGAAAATGTGTCAATTATTGTACTTATGTACAATTTGTAAGTACTTTGTTTTTCTTGATTGTTTCCATTTGATCTATTTTATACTTAAACTCTAAATATTTTAATACACTCATTTTATTTGACAGCTACAGGTACTCTTTCATACTACATATTAAAGCCACAATCAATCTATAAATACAAATGATACACTATTAGAAATGAACCTATACAGAAATGTATGAAGCAATTCAAATTAGCTTCCTCTTGACCAGAATAATAATTTGTTATTTAATACAAAACAGTGACAGAGGGCATTCTGCAGAAGTAAAAGTACTTTTACCTTTTTTTGGTTTGGGTACATTTGAGTTCTTATACATCTGTACTTTTACTTCTGCAAACTTTGAAATGCAGACTTTTGTCTGTAATAGCTTCGTGTTATGGTATAGTAAACCTACTTCACTTAAGTCAATTATCTAAAACACTGGTTTGCCCACTTATTAAACTTCCTCATACTAAAGTAGTTCGAATTATCTCTGCTTTGACCGGCTATGACATAAAAATGATGCATTGAAAATAATGTATGTATAATGATATAAAACACAGCGACAGTTTTCTCCATAACAAGTACTTTTATCTTTAGAACTTGTTTAATGGTACTTTTGCATTGCAGTATTGGTATCTAATTGTAATACTAGTCTGGAACATGTATGAGACAAAACTTTTCAATTAAAAAGGACAACTTAATAGCAGCTAAAATATCAGGACAGTGCACTGTTGTTATGAATACCGATGTAATCATATTTTTGCAGAACATTTAAACATATATATATATATACAGTGTTTGTTCAGAGGCTTTCCCACAGTATGGGAACATATATATATACACGTGTGTGAGTGTGTGTGTGTGTGTGTGTGTGTTGTCTCTCATTTAGATGGATTCCTCCCGGGGACAGGGCGACTACTAGCTGTCCTGTATGTCGCTGTGTGAACAGGAGAAGGTAATGGTGTTTTGTCACAGCTTATCTGGGTTAACGTGTGTCCTACTCTCAGGTCCCCTCCGATGCATTTTATTTCCCGAGCGCCTCCTTTGGAGAAATTGGAGTTGACAGGCGTTAACATTTAGAAATGTACCAATAAATGGCATTCATGGGTGCTTATATGCAGTTGGCTGGTGGTACATGGAGAGCAGTACAACAGCTATGTGCCCAACACAGGGATATTTAACTGGAAGGCAGTAATAATCTATTCATTATGATATCCTGGGGTTTCATTTTGCTGGTAACATGCAGAACTTTTTTTTTTCTTTCTCGTTTATGCAGAATGTTTGGTATTCAGTTGTATTATGAATTGTTTTCCCTCAGATCTGCTTGGGCGGGCAGGTATCTCTCGGCCGTGCACGTGGAACTACACTTTTTTGTTAATTGTGTTTAAATCTAATTGAAGCTGAAGTAAAAAGTCTGGAGAGCCAGCTTTGAACTGCTTTGAAATAAAACAAAATTCTTCTGACAAGATGATGGATCACCTGTAAGTCTACCTGACACTGAAATTAGGGTTTTTAATGACATGCTGCCTCCTCCTAGATGTGAAATTCAAATTCCCTCCCTGGTCTCCCTCCTTGTCGTCACCTGTCCCTTTGACTCGCGTACGCCAAACACAGGCACTTTGTCTTTGTCACTGGGAGCAGGACAATGTTTTTCACCACCAAGCTTTTGTATTAACCAATCTCATATGGAACTGAGGACATAGCTCATTGAGCACCGTGTTGTTGTTACGTGAGCGTATTTTTCCTTTCATAGGGACCAGCCACACACATTTTGCACCACTCATTTTATCCCTGCAGTAGCAGCCTCCTTATTGTTCTATTAATCATTTGACTGGATTTAAACTTCTGCCAGTTCATAGATTAGATGAGGAAATTGATTTATATGAAGATATATATTATTTTATGTTTAAAAATAAATAAAAAAAAATGCACATAAAAAAACAGTTGACAGAAGTAATACTTTGGAATGCTTAAAAATCACAGTGTTTACTGTCTTATTCAGACTCATATTGAACTGATCTTGACATCTGAGCTCTCCTGGCATGGCAGATGACAGCAGTATGGTGTCACCTGTAATCAGATGTGGCACCTTTCATGAACACCCACATTGGCTCCCCTTGTCACCCCACGATGCTCTATTTCAATGGGGGCCACAGTAATCCATCCTGAAGCTTGGAGGAAAGGCCCCTGCCGGCTCTGGGACTGGGGGCAGCGAGAAGCAAATGAAAAATCAATGCTACTGTGACACATTAACTTATCCCCCAATTTCATAACTGGCATTAGGTGTCAGGAGAAATCTGTGGTGTGAAGGTGGCTGGTTGGGCCTTATTGGCTTTCATGGCCAACAATGCGTGTTGTCAGCTGGTGGAGGAAGTGGGCGAAAGTGGGAGAGTTACAGAAAAATATTAAGACAATGAAATCACAAGGACTTCATCATGCTGCTGCTGCTGCTGAGTTGTGCAGCATTGTAAAGTGCAGGCAGTCCTCTGGGCTTAGCTCAGCAAATTGAGCCATGTGTCAGTTTACTTGTCTTTCAGTGTACATATTTGCATTTAATAAGTGTGACATATGTTATGTCATGATAGCCTTATGATGATTCTGACTTTGATTAAAATATATATAAAATACATAGTTATACTTCTACAAATGAATCCCTTAAATTATAACATATTAGGAATGAATCTCAACACTTTTTTATATTTATTTACTACCAACTTGTGTTTTTAATTTTGTTTTCAGGGTAACACAATCAATATGAGGATTATGTTCTATAGCAGCATCCCTTTGAGTGTTACCTTTTTGTACCATAGGAGATAGTGCAGGACAGTTACAACAGAGATAGTGGTTTGAATCCAGCATGGAGAGCTTAAAGCTTAAGCAATAAAAATACTTTGGTTAAGGTTTGGAATTTTTTTTTTTTATCTTTGTCAAATGTAAGAGTAGTCAATTTTGACTTTTTCAATACTCAGAGCTACAATCTTTCTCTTAAATTAATTAATCAACTGCTGTGAGGGCCTAAACATAACAAATGTTCATCAACGTTTTGTTTCTAAGGGAAGATTTTTCTCTGTAAAAATGCATCGTAATTAATGTTTTGCAGATATGTTCTACATGAATATTTTATGACTTACTATATATATACATTAAAGGATTCCTCCTTCCTTACACGGCTGTAAATTCATTTTCTTACGAAGTGCATTTTCTGTGGCAAATTAGTAAGGTATGAAGTTTTTTTTCTAGTAGACAGAGGGTGTTTATTAGTTGCTGTAAAGCCAAATATTATTATATATATGGGTTTTTAAAATGCTAATTTCACCATTGTCTTTTAATGAAACCTTTTATTTTTAACATACATATATAAGGAATTTAAAGAACAAATAAAGGAGAAATTGTTTAAGAAATTGATATATTATAATGCTCTATTTGCCTTTGAAGTTCCTCTTAATTCAAAATATGCTTGGCATTCATCTGTCACATCATAACAATAATAATCTACAGCAAGTCAGAGAGAAAAATAGCCTTCACTTGGAGAGCTGGCCTAATCAGTACTCTCTCTCAACTGTTAAATGTATTTAAACACTAAATTAACAACCCATAAAGGGCCTCTGGTACACTACATTCAAATTAGAGCCAGTTCTTATTTACTGCCACAGAACTGCAAAAGTGACACTTTCCTTGATCACATTAAGAAATGCAACGGAGTGACCTTGGTGTAATGGAGGTGGATGAGATACGACCGCCACCACCCTCATCTTCAAAAACACACAGATTCACTGTATCTTCAGCCAGCAGGCAGGGATGGAAAAAAAAAAAAAGAGAATGATAGAAAGAGGATGACTGTCCTCATCTACAGTGTCATTAAATCATCAGCTAATGGTGTTAGCATCAGTTCAGCTACTAATGCTGAGGCGAACCAGCGAGATTTATGGGGATGGCATCTGAGAGTTGGAAAACAGGAGAAACACTCGGGGAGCTTGGGTTTCAGTTTAAAAAAAAAAAAAAAAGCCCAGCTAGCTTACGGTTCACCTCTAAGTTCTGTGTCGGGGGTGTCATCTTGTTTAGTGCGAGTTGATCGTTCACATATTTAATGCTTTAATTACACCTCAACAGCTGTGCACAGTGATTTAAGTTTATGGATGTGAAAGCTCTTAATTATGAAGCAAAATGCATAAAGTCATTTCTGATGGTGGATGCAGACAATTAAATTTATTCAAGATTTTCTGCAGAGGCAGAGTAAACGGCTTTCTGAAAATGACCCTTACTGAAATGCACAATATGCTGTAATGTGTTCTATAATGTGTGATCAGTGTGAACAGAAGGCATCAATCAGCGGGGCGTCATTGGAAAGTTTTTGTTTTTCACATTATGGTATTAAAGAAACAGCGAAGGACAAAAGAGGGTGAAAAAAGCGAGCCTCACAAAAGAGATGTATCGCACAGGCTAATCTCCATGACAACAAAGTAAACTCTATCAACTCTGAGGATGAAAGTTCAGAGAGAAGGGAGTAGATCTTCATTACAATGTAAACATTTTAGGCACATCTTGTTCGGCACATATTTAGCTTCTTTTTTTTTTTTTTATCTTGCAGTACCATAAAAGAGGCATCTGATTGGTCCCAAATTCCTTCTGCAGCAAAAACAATTCCAAACAGACAACCACACTCATCTAGAATCTAATCAAAACCAACAGAGCTGTGGCAAACTCTCCAAGATGCTTGAAACAACCTATACTTTGCAACATATATACAACAGGCATGCAGTACAATGCATATTCTCATGAGCTATTTGAGTGCAAAGGAAAAGAACGTTAAATGTGACAAACGGTGTAATCCCATTCACACATTTACAGGCTTAATGCCCTGGTTTCCATCAAAATGAATTCCTTTGGAAGTCCAGCCCAAAAATTAAACCCCACAACTGACTGTCAACCACTTCAGGATAATTCTGTTATTCGTCAGATGAAATATATTTGAAGTTTGCTGATCACGGACAACCTTACACGTTAAATGCACTGATGGACCTCTTCAGTCAAGTTCTAGTCGCATTATGTGACAAATTGACTCATGACTGCCTTTTGGTAACAGAAACTTAATGTGGTACATTTTTCTTTCTTTCATCCTCTCTCAGCTCCCTTTATTCTCTCTCTGTTTCTCCCTTTCTGTCTCCCTTACAATCTCTTAAAGACTCTGTCCTTTTTTTCCAGCTGAGTGGTTGAGGCCTGGGTTTGGGCCGATGATTTAAAATAAAGTAATTCCTTTAAATGTGCTTTAAAAGCTAGAGGAGCCATGATATCGCGGCCATTATTGATGACATCATTATTATGTATAAGATCTCTCAGTGAATAATAACCCATGATCTGTCATTTTTCCTGTTATTGGCACTCCAAATTGTAAAGGTTAGGTAATTTATTTTAATGTTTAATGTGTCATCTGGTGTTGCCATGCACTACTGTCCCGATATATTCCACGCTTTAAGGCATTATTGTTCCATTTTACTCCAGCTCACAATCCTGGAAAAGTATTTGTCATGAATAATCCACAAAGTCTTATTTAATTGTCTTTAGACCTTTCTGCGTTTTTCTGTAGGTCAGAGTGAAAACTTAAAACTAGTGATAGATTAAAGCATTGAAAAAAAGTATTAAAGCATTCCTTTTTATAAGATGACCACATCAGAAATACCACACATAACCTCTATAATATACATGTATTCCTGTTCCCAGAAACCCATCTTTGGGTAATCATTTATCGTCGTCTTGCTGAAATCAGCCTACAAATGTGCTTTACAGTGAAATAAATGTGTAATGTGTGTATATACTTTCTTTTTATTTCGGTTTTTTTTTATTATTTTTTTTTTATTTTTTTTTTATTAAACCATGAAACCAAGGTGGACAGATTCTGCATCATAAAACATGGAACGGAGAAACAGAAAAAGGCCTCACATACAAAGACATTTCTGTACAGCATATTCCCCAAAGATGAATAGCTGTTTGGTGGTATGGTCGTGCAGAACAATGAGAAGGATTTCAGGAAAATGGGCTTTGGGGTGGCATTGTACGCATACATTGTGGAGGGGGTAGGAGGGGAGGGGGATCAGCACGCTTGAGTGCATTTAAATTTACACAAACTCTCCAGGAATGACAGTGATAAATGTTACACTCTATTCTACAATATGTTTAATGCATAGGTCTGAAGAGTTAAGTTTTCCCCTCTGGTACGAGGCTGCTGTTGTACTTACCACTATATGTTACATCAGATTCCGTTCCATTAAAATGCCAAGTGGCACAGTGAAGACAGCAGGAGAATATGACACTGAATTTGTTTACCTGTCACCTTCCTCCATCCGTCATTTTTTTTTCCTGACTTTTGTATATGTGTCTATGTTGAGTGTACGTTTAAGGGGTCCGGCTTGATGCATGTACTCTCTTAAACTATATCAGATGAAATGAAAATATAGAATGTGCCGTAGTTAGTAACACTTTGCCTCTCTGTCAATGCAAAGAGTACGTGTTATACTTTCTGGTGTATTTTTCTTTACCGATCAAACCTCAGAAAGGTGCATTATGGTCTTACAAGGATGGACTGTCAAGCCTCCGAGGGGGAAAAAAAATAAAAATCTGTCCTTATCACTGAAGAAATTCAACTGTGACTGGCCACATCGTGGTACATTTCCTGTGCTCTGCCTATGACTGTCACAAAACAACCAGACCACTGCTGTGGACACACACGGAAAAACTGCTCGAGCTCTCTCACTCACTTCCTCTCTCTTTTTGTGTCTCTCACACACACACACACACACACACACACACACACACACACACACACACACATATGCAATCATACATACAGAGACACACTTGTGTGGATTATAAGGAGGTGTACTGTATGTTGGGAGTCTCTGACCTGCGTTTGATCTCCTGTAAGCAGGGTCTGCATGAGCAGCTGAGTGTACTTCTACTGTACGTGTACCACTGTAAGCACAGATAAGATAGCATGCAAGCTTGATCTCTCTTAAGGATAAGTGTTTTGGCTCACAGTGCACCTGGAAAGACACGGTAACACCTGAGTGAATTGTTTTTTTTGTTTTTTTATAAATATACTGTATACCGGGAAGGAACAGTATATATCAGTGAACCAACTAGGGATTAACCTCCCCCCAGCACACACACACACACACACACACACACACACACACACACACACACACATACACACACACACACACACACACACACACACACATACACACACACACACACACACACACACACACACGCACACACACACACACACACACACAAACATCTCACACACATATATAACACTTGCCCTGAAGGTTTTGGAGAGGTGTCTAAATTCTGACTACTTAATTTAGCATTCATCCCCCATTCATGTTAATCTGGCATTTTTATGTAGCCAAAACTATACAGAAAACGTAATTTTTCATCCTAAATGAATTCATTTGCGAATTAATTGTGAACAGTACTGACGAATTAAAATCACTCATTCATAATGATTAAAAATAATTGTTTAACATCCGGCTAATAACTTTATCATTTCGTTTGCCAACTTCTTGCTTACCTACTGCTATTAAATCCTTTTGTGGATATGTATTACAGATTCCAGTTGATTAATGTCTTTTAGGAGTGGTTGTTCGGTTTTATTTTCATTTATATTCATTACAATTTATTAATCTGAGAATTTTTTCTTCTGGACAAAACCTTTTTTTCCACCACCTGAAAGAAATCCTTGTTATACATTTCCAAATGCTTGCTCTTGTAAGACCAGTTTGTCCTAATCTGAGCAAAACACTATTACAAGTGAACAAGAGCTGGAGCGGCTGGTTCAAGCTGACATTATATTCTTTAGTTTTATGATCCATACAACAACCTGGGCCAAGCACAGCTCCTTGTGTACTGTAGTAGGCCCACTGTAAAACCTGTAATATGTAAACAAACAAGCCCAAACTTTCTCTGATTTACAACATTAAGCCGGTCTTGGCTGGGGATCCTTTACCACTTCCAACAGGCCTTAGCCAGCCAGCAATTCCGGTCGCAGACAGCTTGAGCACTTTCGATTTTATACCTCAGCAATTTTTATAGCATCTTTAGCTCTGCACGCACAGACCTCACTATATCCTCTGAAAAGAGAGAGCTGGCGAGAGGCAGGGAGGAAGAAGAGGCAAATAACAATATTGCATGCGCAAAAAAAAAAAAAAGAAAAAAAAAAAAAGGAAATAGCTGTTGATGAAGGATGCTAAGTAGCTAGGTCACGTGACTGGAAGTGTTTTTGTGCTGTGATTGGACCCTGATGCAGGATGCAGTGCCGTCCACGCTCCTGATTGAACTGGCTGATGGTACAGCACTGTCTCAGCGCCTCCTGCTCAGATTAAGTAAGGTAGAGTAGCCAAGCCTCTGACGGTTTTAGCATCTGTGCAAGGTTGCTGTAACTGATACTGTGAAGTTATAATTAAAGGTTCCAACTGAGAGAATCTCGCTTGATGCAGTTCACACCTTTCCTCTCCCCTGCAGGATAACTAGACGAGTAATGTGGGAGGTAGGAGAGCAGCTGAACACTGCTGTCTGATAGCTTGTTTGTTCCTGAGCAGATGTGAAGACAGCAGTGGAAGGAAAAGATAAAACTACAAGAGGTCAATAACTATATTTCTTCATTCCTGGACAAAATATGTCTCTATACGTGTTATGTCATTATTTACTAATCATCTTAATAAGATGTTACCCTGTTACTGCTGCAACAGCAAATGCTACGCCTGTAAAACAAACAGTACACTGCACAGTAAAAGCCCACAATGGAGAAGTGCCACTTAGTCCCTATAATTGCACTACAAAACATATTATTTTTCTATTATCTCATTTCAGGACTAGAAGTACTGATATGCAACCCTGAGTCCATATTTTTCACCTTGTGAACAAGGTTACAGATTTCGATTGCGACACACTGTCTCCCATTTTTCATTTACCTGGCAGAAAATCAGATGCGACAGTTAAATTTTGACAGTAGAGAAAATCTACTCTTTGCCATTAGAGCTAATGTCATGTTTCTGTGCTAATCCCTCATCATTTTTGGGCCTCATTGCCTATTTTTCTCTATGATATTAAGTATTCAAAGCTCATTTACATTCTTATTTTTCAATTTGCTGCTGCAGTAGTTTAATTTATTCCATATAATTTCTTTTTCTGAGAGGGACATTAATCATTGACTGTACGTTTTAGTGCCTCTGGGATTTTTTTAATCAATAAAATAAAGGGATAAAAGCCTCACCACAGAGCTAGGTTACAAAGGCGGTACGGAGGATTTGTTTTCTTCAATCCCCTCTGTTTTACTGGATCTTTATGTTTGATCAAATTCAATTACGGGTCTAAGTACACTTTATTGTTCTATCTTGTTGATAAATGTTTCCGAGTTCATTATCTGTTTTTGCCTTTCAATATTACATATTTCTAAATGTTGTGGCCCCCGGAGAACTTTCTAAAAAAGTTATTTCTATTAGTCTTTCTCGGTTTTGTTTGTAAAGCAGTGACAAAAGCATGTCTCAGAGAAGAAAAAAACCCCACTCATATCAATAAGGGCCTCCCTGTAATGCTTCTGGTAGTTCTATATTTCTGGTCTGTTAAGCTGGAGGCCTAACCACTTTCATCCTCTTTCTTCCTCCCTTTTCTTGTTGTTTCTTCATCCTTTCACATTCATTTTATGCTTGGCTATTCCGTAGGCTATCAGTGTATTAATGCCATGGCTTAAGCCAAACAGCCTCTGTGAGATAAGCCTCTGGGTCGTCATGTGGCTGTTCACAGTTCATACTCTGCTTTCCCCCCTTAGTTGGAAACCCCAAATCATTTAATAATATTAATCTGGTTTTTCTTATGTGTGTACATGTGTACGTGCCCCGTTTTGATGCCTCGAATTTTTTCTCTCCCATTTCTTGCTATGTAATATAGACATTGCACATCTTCATTAGTTATTGACTTGTTTGAGAGGCTTGACCTTCCAAAGGTGTGAGTGAAGGTGGGGGGTTTGATCGTTGGTTGATGAAAGGGTCTGTGGAGATGGAGGGGGTCTGTAAACTCTGATACATAATGCTGTGAGCTATAATACTTTGTGCATGGCTGGTCGCAGGCCTGCTAATCACAAGGAAAAGACCCAACTGTCTCACTCCATAAACCAGGCCCAGTAAGAAGACAGCCATGGGGGCACAATGTCACTTGTAAATCCCAAATTAAACTCAACTGCCCAAAGCTTCCCAGCGTAAAAACAGCCTCACCTCCATCCCGCCTCCCCGTGTTTTCCTCTCAGCTGCACAGGGCGTAAATGGATGGACTCAGCGCTGATAGGTGTCCAGGTGTCAACAATGTCAAGGTTGTGGAGTGGTCAATTTGTCTGCTTGTTGGCTACGTGTGGTTTTATGCATGTATTTCACGCCACAAAACTTCTGCTGCACCCAGAACTGCCCACAATCTCCACCCCACCACCTTCATTCCAGACGTGCTGCATAGAATTTGTGAGTTTGTGTTTTTGAAAGCTAAATTACGCTACAGGGGAAAAATAGTTTCCATGTATCTTTTCTTCACAGCCCCTGTCTTCATCGTGTCATAGATAGCAAAAAAAAAAAAAAAAAAAGTCTTTATATGCGTAGGGGCGAGTTTGAGCTTGCTATAGGGGAGGGGAAATGGTCTCCTTGAAGGCAATCTGTTCATTAAGATAATGTGTTAGTTCCAATTAAACTAACATTAAAATGGTCCCCATAAAGAGTCGGAGTCAGCGTTTTTTCCTAACTTGCTCTTTTAATTACATCGTTCCTCTCCTGTCATTAAGGATATTAAAAATTCATTAACAAGAACAGTACTGCATCACAGCAACAAATCAGAGAGACTTTCATCTCATGTTGTCAAAAGATTATTGCCATTAGTGATTTCATCTGAAAGGCGTTAAGTTCTCCTTAAGCGATATTTCAGGACCTGAGTGTCAACAGGTTACTGTAGTGGTGAACTGTCAAGTTGTTAAAGCCTCACATTTATTTGCAAGGTGTTTTAATATGGAATTTAATGGAAAAAGAGGGAGACATTTAAATGATGAATGAGTTTTGGCAACATAGGACTTTATGTGTTGTATTTATCCATTTATTAAATGTACATTTATTTGCAGCGGCATCTAGCGTTGCCTCTAATGTGATTCCATTGCCGGCTGTTATGTTTTCCGTCAGTTATATTTCTCGCTCCTAATTTGTTTTCATCAAATGTGTTTATGGCTAGCTGAAACTGTTTTACAGCTTCACTATCGAACCGTGCGGCTGCTGCTGCAGGAAATGAGTCTGTCCATGAATAACATGAGTTCTGGCAGTGTCATCCTTGCCAAAGAGGAGAAGTGAAGGAAACAAAATCTGCATCTCTTTCATATCATAACTATATGAAGCTGACTTTCTACCTTAATAAACATCAGTGCGTAGCCCAAGCTCACCCACCTAATGATGAAGATTAAAGAGACCGAACAAACATACACACACTTGGGAAATGCAGCAGGTGCTAATGTGAAAATAATTATGGGTTTGGCATGAAAGTGAAGAATAATTAAATGAATAAATGTAAAACAACAGCTTTGAAATGTTTTGTTGGCAGAGAAATTATTTTTGTGTCCCAAATATTTCCCTTGTGGTATCTGTGAACACCTTCATGCAAATCTTAGTCAGTATTAAGAAAATGAAGCTGAATTACGAGGGAATGAGTGGCAACATGTTGTGAAACTGATGTGAATACCATGTCAGACATGGATTTTGAATAAGGATATACAGTACTGTATAAAGAAACTATCAATAAGTCTGTGGTTGTTTTAGATTCACAGCCCCTCAATAATGTTTGCACAGTACTGGTGTTGGGGTTTAGAAGCAGGACGGAGTTACACCAGCTGTCTCTAAATACATCAAAATCCAATAAGTGTAAATGTAAAGTCCCTCCTTAGTTCTTGGTTTGTTTCAATCTAGTGGTTTCTTAAATTGAGTTGCACTTCATTAAAACTTCAGAAATGTCATAACTAGTAAAAAGTGAAGTCACTGTAGCACCACACGATGTAACATAACTTCCCAAAATAACAGCTTCAGGGTACGCAGCAGTATATTAAACTTTGCTACTTCAATTTTAAATGCATACATGGAAAAAAGTGTTTGAAAAATAAAAAGTATTCATGCAGTTTAAAATTTGTGGGAAATACCTGTTTATGTTAACGTCCCTGATGATAATTAGTCAAATGTTAATTTTTTAATTTAACTTAAACATATTTTTTTCTTGTGAAATATTCATTAAAGTATTGCCAGTTTAATAAACAGCATTTTGATTAAGTGAATGGATTGATGTGACAAAACACAGCAACGCTAAAACAACGCCCTCACTGTGAGAACTCTAAATGCTGCAAAGTGAGAAAACAACACAAAAGTGATGAACACGAGTGGAAGGCAGTTGTTGCCATAGTGACTTATGAAGTTGCTGAAATTGACTATATAACAGTGGTGTGTAAATTGTGCTAAAATATATATTTTTTTTGCTGTTGTTGTTGTTGTTGTTGTTTTTTATCCATTCAAGCCATTTAAAACTGTGCCCAGACTCGCTTATGTTTTCGGGTTGTTTGGTGATCTGTCTCTTTCTCATGAACTCAATATCTCAGAAGCCCTTTTAGGGAATTTCTTCAAATTTGGCAAAAATTGTCACTCTGTCCCAAAGATAAAGTGATTATATTTTTGTTGTTAGACGTCAAGGTCACTGTGACCTTACGTCAATCCCATTAGTACCTCTCATTCTTAAGAATGCACAAATGTTCACTTGGACTCAACAATAAACTGATAACAATTTGGGGGTCAAAGGTCACTATGACCTCTGAAAACACGTATGTGGCCATAACACAATAATTCATACACTAATTATGACAACATTTCACAAAAATGTCTAATAGGATAAAAAAAAAATTAAAAAAAGAATGAAGTGATATCATTTTATATCCAAAAGGTCAAAGGGCAACTTTAATGTGACATCATAATATGCTGCAAAAACACATCATTATTCAAGGTCATAAAGTGAAACTATGACCATATTTTATATTTGATAAGCTATTGAATTAGTGACACTAATCTTGGGTTTCCACTTTAAAACTGTGATGTGTATATAGATTTCTGTGCTATCATGTTAAAGCACACTTGCAAAGCATCTATGTTTTAGGAATTAGCTTCTTTGCAGCAAAATCCATGTTTACAGAATTATCTACTGTCTTGGCTATAACTGTGATCCATCAGAATCATCTTTTTTGGCCAAATTACTTAAACATCATCACTGTATATATCATATAAGTTTGGACAGAAATGATTCAGATATTATTATCTGCTATTCACTCTGCAACATCTCAAAATTTGGTAACATCTTCTGTACTTGCAGCTCTTTTCTGAGTTTCAAAGTGTTTGCTTGATGACTGTCTATCAAGGAGTGACCAGTGTGTGAACCCTTTCCACATGCACACCTTCACTGAAAGCTGAGAAAAAGACCATAACGTCACCACATTATTAATATTCCATTAGGAGCTGTTGTGAATTGTATCTTGGTGCAGCCACCAGTGTATCATAGAGCACTGAAATATTCATATCCTCCTAATTAATTGGCATCAGAGGGGTGCCTCGTTTTGTTTTTCAAGTAGTACAACGGTAAAGTAAGCCAGAGATTAGACTGAAATATTTACCACAGCAGGTGATGGGATAAGTGTATGAAGTTATGGAATAAAAATAGACATTATCAATGTATATTTAATGAAATTATTTGACGCTCGGAGATAAAGGAAACACCACTGTGAAAAAAAAAAAGCGGTCTTTTGTTGATGAATTCTGGCCAGGCTAACATGTTTCCCCCGTTAACACCAACACACCTCCTTCACACGTGTGCAGTTATTGAATTGCATTACATTGCTCTGTGGGGCTCCCATTACTCACCTGGGCTAATCTGTAATGACTGGCTATCATCAACCAGCCAAGCTAAAATGGACTCTCTCATTGATTACACTCTAAAAAAAAAATAAAAAAAATAAAAAATAAAAAATCCAGTGGTTCAACACAAAATACTGATTATGTGAAACTATCTTTACAGCCTCCTTCACTTCTCTCTAATGTCACTCACTCTAATCCCAGTTATGTATTTCGGCACACCCTCCTCTCCCTCAGAAGATTATGCTATTGATCAGCTGTGTGTGTGTATCTGAGATTACGCATGTTATTGTGAGTTCGATGGACAGCTCTGAGTTTCTGTTTTTACATACTGGCCCCGGCTTTTATTGGCTTCAGTCTGGGGACCTATATCCCAGCTGTGTTGGAGATCCATCAACCCTGACAGGTCTATTGTACCAGCACTCTTCACAGCCTCTGACCAACGACTCGCAGTGAGATATCACTTTCAATTAGAAAAACATTCGCAAACAGGGATGGAGGTGGATTTGAACCGACTAACAGGAGGCACACCAGGCTGCTAATTTTAATTATTTTTCATCTAAAAACGATCATTTTAATCCTCAACAGCGAGAGAGACAGGGTAAAGAAAGCTACCTTCAAACTAGATCCTGTAAAATAAAAATAAAAGTAAAGTAAAATAGTTTCCTGCAGGGGTACTTCTGTATATTGAGGCACACCATCAACATAACTCTTGAAATATTGCTTAAGAACTGAAATGAATGTCCTCCTCAGTGATATTACCTTTAGTATCTATGAATCAAAGAGACAAGCCCACTCAAAAACTAAACAAATAAACAGGGTCTCAATGGTCCTCGGAGGCCTAAGGATTCAGAATTCCAGAAATGAATGGGTATTTGAATGATTGCCGCTGTGACAGGCTTGCTGTGATAGAATAACACATTCTGTTGAACAAATAGGCCCTTGAGTGCCGGCTGGTCCCAGGGGTCTGTCTATAGCCCTGAGGCTAAGGCTTTCACAGAGATGGGCTGCTCACAGCATGGCTATACCCTGACAAACACTCTGTCTGAAACTGTAATGCTCCCTGTGTGAATGCAAGCATATTGTTAACACACCGTACTGTACACTCAGATGTATTAGGACACACATGTTGACGTATGCATGCTGATTGAATGAAGACTGTGGTTATGCCATATAACAATTACACCATGTAGTACAGTCTGTACCATTTTTTTTTAATGAAAATACTCCTCACTCCTCACTCCTCTCTCCAACACATAAGACGATACGAAAAACTATTGTAGTTTATTTTACTCAGAGTTGATCAACTACACTTTTGTAAAAACAATCTACCGTTTCTGGGTCTGAATCATAATCTGGACACCGGTTTACCTTGTGGCAGCTAGCAAAGGCTCCAGTGGGGGTAAAAGCAGTGCTCAGCTTTGTTCACTGGTGCCTTAAGAGACATGTTGCTGCCGTTGTAATGGCATGAATCCTACACTGCAGCCCGGCAGCCCCACACAGCACGCTCTTTGATGATGTCACAGGGTTAGATAGGCGCCATTGTAGATATGGGCTTCCAGAGAGCCACTACACACTGTTCTAGCATCTGTTGAAAAAGAAAACACCCTCCCAAGTCCCTTTGACACAGCCTTTTTTTTTTTTTTTTAAAGGAGAGCTGGACAAAAGCCACAGTTTCTTCTGTGATATCCTGTTAAGGCTGTTCTGGAGCCAGCCAAGCATAGCCTTCCTTCAGAGAGCTGGGGCAACATCATTCAGCTTCCTTCGTGTGATTCAAGGCACACAACAAACCCTGTGGTCCACAGCTCAGTGGCCAAGGAAAAAGACCCGTCACACATTGTCTTTTAGCCATACGCACATTCAGAGGCATGCACATTATGCATCACCCCCCATTTGGGCATGTACGACACAGCACAAGCGCAAACACAAAGAAAAGAAAAGTGAGTTTCCGTTTCATAAAAGTGCTTTAAAGTTCCTTTTAATGATATTCGACAAGTTAACTCAAATCATGTATTTAACTTAAGGAAAAACTGCTCCTTGACTTTATCTCTATCACAAGTGACCTGTTAGCTTCTGAACATGCCCTGAAACAACTGCACAAGACAACAGCACAACAAATATGGGCTGTTGAATAGTTCTTACATTCAGCAAGGCTGGAAAACAAAGGTTATTTTGCAGAGGGATCCTGTATCTTGCCCCTCCAATAGACCCTCTGTTTCCACTGAGCTCAATTAGACCACTGCTAACTGTATAATTAACAATCCCAACACAGTAATCACACAGAATCTGAATTAATGGCAGTGAATTGAAGAAGGGGTTTAAGTGGTGGGGGTTGACAAAATACAGAAAGCATATCTCAGGGGCAAACATGATAGAATTACAAAATGAGCAGCTTGCAAACTGTCTCAGCTTTGATGAAGAAACGTTTAATTATCCCCCTGATGGAAAGGTCCCCTATTGTCTAAAGCTAATTTGTCCCTTTTGGCTACTTCCCTACCCCAGAGCCCTGTCTGTCTCAGGTTACCCCCTCCTCCTCCTCCTTACCAGCCCACTGCCACCCTGGGTATCAGCATCTCCCAGCTCCAAAAGACATCCACAACCAGGAGTTAGGTCCCAGACAGTATTTTGTTTGTTAAGTGTAGCCCAAAGATCTGGGCCCTTGGGAAAAGATGAAAGGAGGAGAGCCGCCTCCCTCTCAGGGAAAGGATCAAGCAGGTCAATTTCCTCTGACTTTGTCCTGTCTTGGAGTTTGTATTCCCTCTGTCCACAAAGGCCACCATTGGACTGGACCGGAGGCTCACTCTCTCTCAGCTGCCCTGTTGCTGCCCTCATTTGATTCACAGAATAATAGATGGCAATACATGCCTCCTAAGCACAACTCCTTTTTAAAAAAGTGAAACAAGAGATAACACTCCCTAGAAAGAAAGGGACATCCAAATAGAAACAGATACAGTATAATTCTCTCGAGTTTCAACACAGACTTCTTGTGGGACGCTGTGAAAACAAGATTATTGCAGGAGAAAACATTTGTTTTTAAATGTTCTGAAACATTTGAGGATTTTATTTCAGGTATTGTTAAACCCAAAGTGCTATGTCCTTTTCCCTGTTTAGCCTTAGACAATTTCTCATGCTTTCCAGATAATAAAATTAAATACATTCACATTATGGCCTGACAGTGGATCCAGTTCACATTTAAATGCAATTTAAAAAGGGGCATATATTTGCATAGTGAATTAAAATTAAGAGCTAATTATGCAAATAAATTATCAAATGCGACAGGGGATGGTTTTCAATTCAGTTAATATCTCATTTTGTGAGACAATAGTTACTTGATAGTCCAAGCGGCATTGCATCCATTTGGCTGCAGAGCCACATAATAGTGTTAACTATTCAGGTACTATTTAATTATAATAATAAAAAAAAATAGAGCCTAATAAATTGCAAGCATTGCTTCTTAAATAGTAGACATATCCCACTCTCTTAGGAATTATCAGGAGTACTCCATATTCCTTATTCTGTATGAGGCTTTTTGAAACATTGTGCAGAGATGGTAAAAATAAAAACTATGACCTGCCATTAAAGCTCATTTGAGGTAATTCAATAATAATTGTGCACTGAAGTAAAATATAAAACCAAATTATGAAAAAGGTTGTCCTTTAAGTTAACTATAATTCTCACAGATAACACGAGAAAAGAAATAATTGAATATGGAGTTGTAAGCACTGCTAATTTCACTGTATTCATACAAATAAACATGTCCATTTTTGTAAATAGAATAAGGGGTGAATAAATAAAATGTTGTATTTCAGACTTTTTTGTCTCTAAAACAGACTTTTATCCACAAAATAAGCAACTTCCTGTTATAATGAGATGAAACAATAATGATTCCAAAGAACTAACTAAACAGCTAATTAACATTTGTAAGTATGGGTTATAAAGTTAGTAAACATCTTTTAAATGTTAATTATCTCAGACAAGAAAAAGCGGAAGCCCAATTCCCAAAAGTGCACCGCTCTGATGAACATCATCTGAAACTAAATGAGAAACATTGCAGCCAAAATCAAGTGAACAAATAAATGCTCATCATCATACCCAGAAGGGCATAGAGCAAGCTCAGAGGGTCAGCCCAGATAAGGAATACCACACTTTACATGAATAAATACTGGAGAAAGAAAACCCTCTTTCTCTGACAAATGATGCCTCCAGCAGGGGTCCTCCCCTATACATGAATCAGTCAATGTGCCTGAGCAAAAATCTTTAGGGATCAATTTCTGCCAAAAAAGGAGACTTTTAATGTTTAATTATTAGCTATTTAAAAACTACACTACTTAAATAAAAGATGCACCTTGGTAGATTGCTCTGTCTGTTTGTAGTATGACTCAATTTTAAGTCCATTAAAGACACGTACAAATTTTACGAGGATATCAAGGAGAAAAAGTATAATTTTCGCAAAAGCGGATCCTCCAGATTTCCTCCATGAAAGATGACTAACAGTGTGCCTGGAGTAGCGGTGGGTTAATGAACTGGACAAACATGATATTTGCTTCAGCATTAATTGACACACTTGCAAAACAGACTTATCTGAGATGAGAAGCTGTTGAAAAAGAACACTCATGTATGAATTGGTGGTCGCCTTCGCCATGTAGTTTATTTTTATTCACCATTCTCAACCGAACTCTGTTTTCAAGAGTCATGTTGAAGCTAAGCTGCTTTGCATTTGACATTTTTTTCTGAATGCACCTCACATTCACCTCACACTGCCAATTCATGTGTTCACTTCCAGAAACCAGTCCTCTTCATCACACACAAACAGGTTCCTCACTGTTACTGACGTACACATCAGAAATGATCTATTTCATAGAAAAAAACATCTTTAAGCAACAATCCACAGCAGAAGATGAAATACTGTTGGGGGAAAAAAAATAATCTGATCTGTAAACAGAATCATGAAATCAGTTAATCAAAAATAATATTTTTTTTCTAGCCTCCAGTGTTTTGTGATTTGCATCTCTCTATCATTCTTGCATAATAAAATAGTACTGCTGTCATGCTGCAAACCAAAACCAATAAATATACAGGAAGTTTATTAGAACAAATAAAGATGTTGGTAATGAGATAATACAAATTCATGGCTATGGCTACGGTTATAAAAAAAATACTAAATGCCTATTATTAAATTGAAAATACCTCCAGCATAACCCCACCCCTAACAATATGTTTGACTAGCACCAAATAATGGCTAATTAGTGACTTGTATTATTTATTTATTTTCATTTATCAATTTACTCAGTTCTCAGTACTTAGTTCTTTCATTTTATCTAGCTAAATGCCGTTTCAAAATTGTCCCGATTAGAATCACTACCTGCTTTTAAAAAAAAAAGGAAAAATTGCAACATTTAGTCTGAAATATATCAGAATCAGCTTTTAAAACCCATTATGTATCATTTATGCATAATTACTATTATTCAGGTTTTTAAACCCAAATTCCCAAACAATATGGAAACCTGTATATTTGCAGGCATGTAAATACACCTCCACATGTGGTTTTAAACATTTCTTCATGATGTGGCTAACATCGTGCGGCCCGGCGGATCACTGAGAGGAGGTGGTGGATGAAACAGGTGGAAGGTAATGAAGAGTATCGTAGGGTAATTGATGACCCGTCCTCAGCATTGGGGATATTGTTCCAAGGCTTAATCTTTGTCATCGGGGAAAGAGAGAGAGAGAGAGAGAGAGAAAGAGATTGTTGGTATGGGATGGAGGAAGGAGAGCTGGAGGCTTACTGTGTCAACTCTCTCTCCCTCTCTCTCCTGTGGGTCAAGTAAACAGCCTTTGCGGGGACAGCTCAGGGGCTGGTGTCTGACCAGCCAGGCTGAAAATGGCCCTTGTCCATTCCTGCCATGTAGCATTTCTTTCCCCAGCTGTTTGTCCTTTGTCATGGACACAGCTTGTAATAAGAAGAGCCAACATATTTATGGAGTGGCCGACCTCGCTGGTACACAGGTCTTTTATCTGCCGGGCACAAAACAGCTTTGTTACTCTTTAACAATTCACAAACCCGTACAGTGCTGAAGAGAGTGGGTTTTTTTTAAGAGTGTCGAATGTTTAGGAGCATGCACATAGTGCAAGTTAGTTTATGTACTCATGCACATGCTGATGTTGGCTTTGTGGGCTTGTTTGGAAGCAAGAAAATAAAAGAAATAGATACATATTTGTCTCCAGTAACTGTTGCATTTTTGTGCTGAAACTCGCCTCTGACCTTGAGGCCAATTAGGGTGTTCCTGGTGACTGATTTGTTTTGCCATGTGCAGTGGCCGTCCACTCAGCAACATTTATGAGTGATTAGTTAAGCTTCGCCTGAGCTCTATGAAGAACCTGCGAGGAGCGACAAAGCAACATTCAGATGGTTCTCGTAAGGGGAGTCCAGCGTAGGCTTAGAAGTGAACTTTGGCAGAACAAGAAATGAATGATGAAGCAAACAAAGGAGTCCTTTGACAGGTCTGTGTGTGTGTGTGTGTGTGTGTGTGTGTGTGTGTGTGTGTGTGTGTGTGTGTGTGTGTGTGTGTGTGTGTGTGTGTGTGTGTGTGTTCAAGAGGCAGCCAGGGGATTCCCATTTAAGTCAGCAGTAGGTTAACAAGATACATAAGAACTGCAAACAGTCTGGAAAGAAGAACTTAGATCCTGTGCTTCAGTAAAAAAAAAAAAAAATACCACTACTACAATGTAAAATACTCTTTAACAAGTAAAGGTATTGCATTAAAACTCCAGCTTCAGTAAAATTACAGAAGTATTGCGAGAAAAATAAAGAACAGAAAAATGGCCCCTTTCACTAATGTATGATTTATGTGGGACATTGTAAATACTAATGCATCAATGTGTAAGTAGCATTATAAAGCTGCAGGTGGTCGAAGTGGAACAGGTACTTCTGTGCACCGGTTTCCAAACTAGGGTTAGTCCCAAGGTTCAGATAAATCTTCGAGGTTGCGATTAAGGGGACACAAAACAAGAAAAGAAAATCAAAGATGTGTGGCAAGTTTGTTTTCATTTCCATTTAATTTTCTTTCTCTAATCTTAGCTTTTTTGGGGCTATTTTGTCTTTAATAAAACAATGTAGACAATGCAAATGTAACAAAAGGCCCCAACTACTACAACCCAAAAAGATTGGGCACCACTTATTTAATATTAACATGGGTTGTGTTTTGTAAGCACATTATATGTATTTTAATTTAAATCTCATAAAAGTTAGAGCTTTCAAATAAATGAAGTGAGGTTGAAAATACAAAATCTCCCCTTGAAATGTTGTGGAATTCAAGTATAAAGTAACATAAAATGGATATACTCAAGTAAAGTATAAGTAATTCATAATTGTATTTTTTAAGTGCTAAGTATATATACTTAGTTACTTTCCATCATTGGCTGAAAATCTACAAGATTTAGCTGCCTTGCCATATTAATGTTTCATATTTCTGCTTTTTATTTGCTAATAGCATGTAATCTCACAATTGGTAATGGTTTGTACATTGATGTCTTGTAGGTTCCCTCATTTCTTTGATATTATATGTGTGCGACATCTCAATTCCAGTCCTTTTATCAAGGTTAAAGAGTGAGAATGTGACCCTTTTAATCAATTAATAGTTCACATCACATAATGGCAGTTGTGTCTAATGAATACTGTTAAATAGCCTAAATGTATTTTAATCCTCTCCATCAAATCATGATTACAACGGACGGGTATATCAAGTGGTCCTTTCATTTGGTTAACATGATCAAATTGACTCCTGTGTCATGAGAGATGACACAAGTGGTAATTAATTTCTCCATTAAGGGTGGCCGATGTGACAGCCATGCAAACAGAGCGCTGTGACAGGGAGGACACAATAACTTCAGCAAACTGAGACAACCCAACTGCCGAGGAGGAGCAACGGGTAATCACATTATCCGTCTGCGGGGAAAGCATTGTTCATTAAAACAAAACAACACAGGCTACATTGTCTGTCGCTGCATCATCAGCATATTTGCAGATCTGGCAGATTTCATCGTGGCTATGCATTTACATATAGTAATGAACTTTTTAAAATTCAATCCAAATTAGTCAAGTGAGCTATTAGAGCCTGTGGGTATTTCCACCAGAGGCTTCGCTCACTTGTAATTTTACAGTTTCTATTTTTCTCTTTTTTTCAATCAGCTACTGAGCAAATGAAACAACGTGATTTATGAAGACAGAAGTACTGCAATGATAAGATGTTTATTTAGATGTGCATCAGAGGAAAGGAAGCCTCAGATCAGACTGGTAAGCTTATGAACTGATTGAATTTAACTCAAATCTCTCCTATAGTGGATTAATACACAAAAAGATGATGGAATTATACATGCTAGAGAGAAATCTGAATTTTGTGAACATTATTCACATGTATATTGACAGTCTTTTAATCCTTTTCGTATAAATTACAGACATCTAACGCTCTCTTTTACAGCATCTTTTTGTGACCTTTAAATCATTTCCTCCCTGTCCGTTAATGCAAATTAGTCGTGGAGTATCATACAGCTTATTAAAAACCCTGTATATTTATGAATGAATGTGAGTAAGTGTGAGGATGCCTGTGTGTGTGCCTACAGGCTGTCTGGTAACCTTTGGGGGTTTTGATAAAAAGTGAAACCAACAGTTTCTCTTCCAGCAGGGAGACCCGGGGGCTTTCTCCCATGGAGGAGGTGGGGGGGCAATTGTCCAGCATTTTCACCACAATGCTGCCATATGGGAACAGAAGGATCAGCCACTGGCTCCCTGCCAGAGCAAAGGCAAACACCAATTCACATATGCATAGAAGTGGTCATTTAGAGCCACCACTTTTTACCATAACAACAGATGAAACACAGGAGTCATTTTGCTTCCACTAAAAGGCATTGTTCCCAGGGCTCAACGCCTCTTAAGCGGTCTCCATATGAGGCAGGATAAACTTAGGGGCCCAGGCACTGGTGTAAATAACAAAGAAAACCTCACTTACATGCTCCCTAAATCCTATCGAAAAGATTAAAAGGAGAGAAAAAAAAATCCACTCCATTTCCTCATCTTCGGGAAATGAGCTTAACACAAGACAAATGAATTTATTTAAGTGGCTGCCCATACTGTGTGTGTGTGTGTGTGTGTGTGTGTGTGTGTGTGTGTGTGTGTGTGTGTGTGTGTGTGTGTGTGTGTGTGTGTTTTGATGCTCCATGCCACATAATTTGGAAAACTGACAGTAAGAAATGTTCCAATTGCTTTGCAACTTTACTATTAACCCACAATAATCAAAAGGATGTAATTACATAAATTAATTAAATGTGTTTTAACAGCAATCAAATGTCATAATGGACAAACTAAATGAACACTGTCCTAAGAGAACTGTCATCAAATATGATTAACTAATACATTCAAGAATTGTTTACAGATTAATTTTAATTAAACAACACTGTCCTAACGACTTCCTCAGAAAATGGGTTCATTTTCACGTAAGCATGTGAACTGGGCTCAGATGAATTCATTTTTCTCTCAAGAAGGCACGTTTCAAATGTAAAATTATGACAACTAATATTATTGTGTTATATAGATATATAAATATGTTACTTAATATATAAGCGTACAGTCTACTGTCTCAGGACCTGCATCTCAAATGGCCAAAATAATTTGCTAGTTTACTCTAAAACTAAAACATAATACAGATTTGTACAACTGGCCGAACAACACATTTAAAAAGTTTTCTTTCAAAATGCTCCAGGTTTGAATCGACCAACAACTTTTTTGTGTTAGCAGGTGTCAGTGTTCTCCTTGTTGTGAGCTTCTTCATTTTATCACTGAAAGCAATGAGCCAGTTGGACATTTTGTGCCGGCTTGCTAGTGGTTTAGTGTGTATTTCAAAGCTGGTCAGCCAGTCAGTGAGCTACTTAAGAGCAGCAATATTGTAATAATGACTCGCTGATGGGAGGGTAGCAATGGAGCTGAACTTCTTACATTCCTCTGATGCCGCCTGATTATGACTTTAAAAGAATAAATTATTACTGCAAACAACCTCAGAATCTTAAGTCCTTCTAGCAGCTACTTTATTCTGGTTTTATTAGTGAAACGAGAGATCTTTTCTTCAAGGTGAAGGAAAAATAATGCAGTGACTGCTAAAAATGAATTTATTTATACTATTTATTTCGTAGGTTTGCTTATTTTACTGATGTCTATTGGGATGATAGACATCATTTAATAGACTGTCATCACATATATTTTATATTTTCAAATGTCCTAATTTCATCAATGGGCAACTACTGTATTCTAAATGTGGTGCACATTTATTATAGCTTTAATATTTGCCACGGTAAGTAGGTAGGTAGTGAAAAGCAGCAAGTGTAGGTTATAGGTGGAGCCTATGCAAGAGGCCTAAACCGTTATGAGCATTAAACTTTGTGAGCTGGTGTGTCTAGGTTGCTCTGCAGTTACATCGCTAAAATGCTAGTTGGGGCATAGAAACCTATGCCACTTCAAACAATGGCAACTGAAACTGAGAATATCGTCAAAATTGGAGCTAATAAAAGTTGAACAGTAGTTACTTTTATTGAAATTACTGCAACGTGTGACAAAAGATTGACAAAGTCTATGAGGAGGTCAGACCTGGTTGGGGCCAACAAAGGACTTTCAGAGAGGCAACATGGATTTCTTTAAGTAAGTTAGCTATGTACCGTAACATATCTAAGTTAACCAGGATCGTTTCCGAACCATAACTAAGTAGTTTTGGTGCCCAAACCCAAGGCACTTTGTGTGTATCTCTGAGACGGGATTGCACAATTGAAACAATTAGAGCAAAAGGGGGGTCAGTTTTTTGTGCTGTCACTCCAAATTAACCAATGTTTTGTCAGACTTTTAAATACCAAATAAGTGGATTCTTTTTCTGACGCTACCATCTAAAGATGATTTTGCATCCTGCACATTTATTCTTACCACTATCGAGTATATTTTCTATGTACTTCCATTAATCAGATGAACGGATTGATTGTCTGACCTAGATAAAAGAAAACGGGAGCGTTACGGTCCAAAACGGCCGAGGTCATTTCTTCTTCAGTAAATTTCAACCTTGATTCTTCATGTGGCGAGATCATAGTAAATCAAGCCTACTGAGTCAGCCGAGTTTACTGGATAAGAAATGTAAGGCTGCAAACTTGTTGGAAGTATTTATCAGGGGCACTAATGCACTGTGTTTAAGGCACATCCAATCGCAGTGAAATATTATACAGACTTTTAATATCCAGAGGGTGTCGGGCTGGAGCGAGGCAGTCAGCTGCTTCAGTATAACCAAATGTTGCAGTATAAAACAGCGTGTCGCGCTACTATTTGACATGGTGGGAATGAGATTAGATGGAATTCATTTCTAAGTGAGGGGAAATTACAAGCCTATTGGCAACCACCCCAACACCCCCTCCTACCCCCCCAACCCTCATGACAGCAGCCTCTGCTCGCCATACAAAGAAGGGGTAGTCGGGCATGAACAGTGACATGAACAAGGAATGACCCCACAAACCACATCCGCAGCCACCTTCACTACGGCAGGAGGAGGCTGTGTTGTTTTAAAGGTCAGATCAGTCCGAGGTTGCACGAGCATATGTCTGCTGCTCAGTCTACACAGCTACACTGTAGGTAAATTGGACTCCTTTTCAAGCAGGAAAATTACATTGGTTTGACTTTAAAAACGGTCTTCGTTTTGCTTGCTGATAAAATATCATAATTTGAGGACAGCATTTAATTGTTATGAATGAAGTCAGTCTGTTTCGTAAAGCCTTTCCATCGAGACTCTTTCCAAACATTACAAAAGCCGGTGGACTTTTCTGCTTATTGTTCCTACGGTGCTGTGACCAGAGAGAGGCCCTTGACATTCTGATCCTTTAACACATGTCTCAGAGTTTCCAGCACATCAGGATGACATCTCGTAAAAGGGGAACTCCACCTTTGGCTTCTCCTGGAGAACAACACGTGTCAGCGGCCCCCTGTGGGCCCTGTCAGGGGGTGAAGAGGTTAGGCGCTCTGTGCGGCCGCACAGATCCCGGCCTTCTTGAAGACCACCATAATGACTGCTAATTATGCTGCCATCTGTGGGGTGGGCTGTGTTATGTAGACACCTGTTCATTAAGCAGGAGAAAGAAAGTTTTCTCTCTGCAGTGGGTTCTATACAAAACGGCAGATTCAATGGCTTTTCCTATCCCGCATGATCCACAGGTGTAACATTTTGAATTTATTCTAGGCTTCCACAAAAACCTCCTAGCTCCACATTAATCCACATACAACCATCAATAGAACTCCAGAGCATGCAGAATTGAACTCTTCTGCACTACTAATGATTGAGTGAACTTTGTGTGAAACCTTTCCAGCATCAGAGCCATCACCAAGGTTAACCAGGCCATCGGGCAGCATTAGTAGGAGGGTGTTTGGAGGGGAAGCCAATAAAAAGCTCTCAGATATCTGCTGAGGGGGAGCACAGCTTGTCAATCCGGTGACCCTAAGAGGTGATCTGCCATTACAGACTCGCCGAAGACTAATGAGAGCCATTCTTTGCCAGCACCTTGAATAATATGTCAATACTCATTCAGGTTTTGTTGAATGCTACCTGCTTTACTTTCATTTGATGTGATACAGACCCTCCCTTATTTCTTCAGAACATCTAGCAGCTGGCAAACTGTCCAGGTCAATAATAATGTAATAATATTTCAAATTTCCTGTACTGTAGAAGCTCAGTGCCAACCTTTGATAAACTCTGAAAGGCTTTAAAGCTGTCTCCTCTTCCTTGAATATCTCCAGACACATTCATCTAATCCCTATCTTTCAGTTTAAGATTTATATAAATGGATGATGGCTAAGCATCGCATATTTCAACATTTTATCTGTGGAGCTTATGACTCCATTTAGTTTTAGATCCTCAGAGAGTGAGCCGGCACAGCAATCATAAAGTGCGGGCCAATTAGGATGTTGACGGATTGATTTTGGAAGATAAATTTGGGATGTAAAAGGTTGACATAGCTGCTGTGTCTCTTTCACTGCGTGTGTGGCTCCCAATTAAGTGAGGAGAGGCAGCTTTTTTTCTCTCTCTCCAGGATCAGAGTGTCTCCCTGACAGATGAGCCACTAATGAGAGCAAATCTCACAAAATCCTCAAGAAACATGATGAATTGAATCATGTTCACCCTGTTCATTTGTCGTGTTCACAGATGAGTCAAAACGCAACATTTATCTAGTCAACAAATGGCTAATGAGTAGGTGGGTCCCTCATTGTTCATACAGTGTCTGGCTTTTTAATGTCACAATAAGCCGAGGATAATGTATTTTTTTTTTTTTTTATCTCCCTTGTCTTGCTTATAACATAGCGTGGAGATTGAAGGCAAACATATGTTAAGTCCTGAGGCCTCAATCTGCCTCCCTCCCTAATATTTATCAGACAAATTAAGGAGGCTATTTCTCTCATTATCACCCTCCAAACCCTCACCATATGTATCCCTATTATTAGACAACCAGCAGAAGATGTCCTATTTTCAAAT
The DNA here is from genome assembly GCF_022577435.1 of Embiotoca jacksoni. Classification (NCBI taxonomy): domain Eukaryota; kingdom Metazoa; phylum Chordata; class Actinopteri; family Embiotocidae; genus Embiotoca; species Embiotoca jacksoni. The sequence goes on along the minus strand of NW_027185252.1, from coordinate 9,123,694 downwards.
TTAAATTACCAAGCCTAACCTTAATTGGTTAGAAGCGTTGTTTAGTGGATGGTATCAGAGTCGGGTTTGGGAGAGAATCCGACAGATGGCTTAGTCTTATGACTTGTATTAACACCTTCGAAGTTTAATGAACTGTTAATTGCTTTTCTAATACATAATGGGTCCATTGGAATACAAGCGGTAATGCAAACAGATTAGTTTGTAGACAACAGATAAACACCCGTCTTGTTCAATGTCACCTTTAAGTACCTTGAAAATAAAAGCAAGCTGAAGGACAAAAGGAGAAGAAAGGACTCATTTTGAGGCGATGGGAGTATTTTAAAAGCATACTCTCATCTCAGATACTGCAGGTTTGTCAAAGCCGTTGGCCTCAGATACAGTATATGCACAAGGTGCCCTTTGGTGTTGGCAGCGTGACCACCTGGTTCAATAAGGGAGGATGCTGTGATGGTTGAATGGAATGAACACAGGACTTTCACCTGGAAAAGTGGTGTTCAAATCTGTGAGAAAGGAAAAGTCAGAGTGGAGTTCTTATAACATAAGCAAATTACTGCCGTAATGTAACATATTTAACTTACATAACCTAAGTTAAGAAATGTTATTTACGTAAATGATTTAATCTAACCCAAACCCTTTTGGATTTCTTCCTAAACCTAACCATGTAATTTTTGTATGTGATACCATCAGGCTGATACAAAATGGCAGTTTTTGACGCCCTGGTATGAACACTGGTTGATCTGACATATGCAAATACACACGACTTAAAGGTTTAACTTAATGATGGAAAATTATCGGTTTGTATGTGCTTCAATTCCTTGTAATTTAAAATGGGCTTGTTTTACAAACCTGCGTAAACAAACCTTAAACAGCATTATAAAACATGAATGATTTTGTTATCTTCTGTTGGACTATAGAAAGGTGACCCTTTGGTTGAAATTTGGTTCACCTACTGTGGCTTTAAAGTAAGCTACTGCAACTTCCTAACCATAATTGGCAGTATAGTGATAAATGCTAAAATCATATAAGTGGAGAGGAGTCCTAAGATCAGAGTACAGACTTAATAATGTGACATAGAAATAGCTTTCTTAACCTTTTAAAAACACACCTATTTTTTCGGCCTCTGCTCGAAAATTGCATACCCATAATAGAAAGAGTATATTTCTGCAACCGCAATAAAAAAAATATTTAAAAAAAATATTTTTAATAATAAAGGGAACACTTGTGAGATTTGTTCAGATGTGTAAATATCAGTATATATATATATATATATATATATATATACATATTTTAATAGTAGTTTTGCTAAGTCTTCTCCCTGGCCCTCTAGGCCTCTAGGGCTGAAAGGGTTACGTTAAATAATGTGATCTAACATAAAAAATATATAAAATAAAAAAAAAACAGACCGGGTTAAAGTTGCAGCAAAACACCTCAGTGGACTGAAGTGAGAGAAGGCGTATGAAATTGAAATAATTATACTTTTAATTTTCCCAGAAATAATAATATTCTGGTTTGCTTTTAAATTTTACAAAATCTTTCTTTAATCCATTTATAAAACCTAAATTGTATGACATTGTTTGGTTGTTGGTTTCTAATGAATAAATCCAGCAGCACAACACACAAACTTTGAGGTTGTCACTTGGCCATATCATTAATACATGTCACATTTAATTCATATTATTCTGATACCCTGGACTTATGTTCATTGTGTTTAGACAGCATACTCTCTCAGCTCCACTGATAAAATACCAGCACTCAGTCGTTTATCTATCTGTTTTAGCAGCACTTGTAATGTGGTGTGTGCATTGTACTCGAGCAACCATAAATGCACTCCTACTTTCAGAGGTAGTCCTTTATTAAATTAAGCCATCTCTAAGGTCAATATACTTCCGTAACGAGTTGTCTCTTTTGATCATCAGAGGTTAGATTGTACCTTGAGCCTCACTCCCTTTAATGGTGTTGGAGTCACAGCCAAGCTAACACCAACGCTGATGTTTTTCATATTTCAGCTTAAAGTCAGCGCAAGTAATGCTTTGCATGCTTAACAACCATTTCCATAACTAAGTGTAATTTCCCCTCAGTTTGTTCCTGTTTAATGAGGTGAAGTCTTGTTTGTATGCCTCCCAATGTCACGAGAAAAGTCATTCATGCGGCAGTGTCAGAATTAAATCAAATTAACATTATTATGCTGTATTATGCTGCCATTTTACATCAAACTGCTCAAGTAAAAACATTTTGGTTTAGTTAGTTTTACATAAAATTTGCTTCTTCTTGTTACATTCAAAATTCTTGGACCGACCTTAATGATGGAATGTGTAAATGACTGGGGTAAGGGTAAGTGTGGTGGGGCAGGAGGGGCGGAGGAGAGAAAATGACCAACATTGATTTATCCTGGCTGTTCTCTTGTCTGGTTGGTGCCTTCAGAACACCTCGCTGCATCCCATTCCCTCCCATTATCTCCCAGCGATCACCGCAGTCCAACGAGTTTCCTACAGGGTCATAAATACTTCCCCCGGACCCCATACTGCTTCCACATCATCCTCCAGACGCCGCCTAATGACAGCGAAAGACAGACAATGCATCCTTTCTCTCGTGACTTCCATGCTTCTCTGTGCTCATACACATTTTAAAGTGGCTGAAAAACACACTGTATATCTACACCATGAGAGGCCAGCAGCGGTGTGCCCCTCAGACTTTGCATTTAAAATGGTACATTAAAGCAATATGTCTGAAAATATTGTACATGATTGATGTTGGTAATGACAGTGTTTTCTCAGTGTGAAAGTCAGATGTGTGGTTTTCTCCACATTTAAAGTCCCAGAGAAAAAAAACGCTAGAGCCTTGACACAAACAAAAGAGGATAAAAAAAAAAGGAGGAACAACAGTGTGCAAGCGACAGTATCAGAAATATGTCAAATACTTTCAATGCATCTTGATAGAAGACAATGAGACAATGAATCAAATTAATTATTTTGACGTGCTGGTCATCCAAATCAATTAGGATCAGCACACAATGAGCCAACAGCATCAACAAAGTATTTTCCCCACAAACATCCCGAGCCCTATTAGAGAGAAAAACACATTCATAGACCACTTACATATAAGTAAAAAAAAAAAAATTTACCCATCTGATTTGCTACAGCTACGAAGCCAGGTCAAGTGGGTGGTCAATTGTGTCATTGTGTTTACAGTAAACAACAAACAAGTTGCTTTTCATTTGGCAGTTTACAGAGGGACGCAGCTCATTCCAGACCAAACTAATGACCTCTGACGAAAAATTTGGCAAGTTCTACGAGTGAAAGTGCCTCAGACAGAAATATTGTCGTCTGCTGTTATTTTACTTTGAAAGAAGCCTTGTAACTTGGTGGCACAGAAAAACAATCATGAAGAACAAATAAGTCGGGGAGCAAAAAACAAGCTTTTACTATGATATTAGTATACATACTGTATCCGTAGTGTTTGTTTTGAGTATTCCTTTAGTCAAAATTGTAATACACTAAAAGAAGAGGGTTAGCCAGCATTAGCTATCTGTTTTTCTGCACGACAGTTGTGGTGTCAGCAAATGACCTTTCAGAACATAGTGACTTAATCAGGCCGTCAGTGAGCAGCCCTGTTGTCTTGATTCACAACAAAGTGAATGCCTAACAATCTCTGCCTTCCAGCTGGTGAACTACAACATACCTGTGCGACCACTGGAATTACATACATTGTTATGGCAAACTATTTCTAGTATCCATCCATATAGACATTGCATTAATCAAGTGCAGCACTGACATTCTCATTTGTAACCTTGTTATCGTGGCAGAAAATCAAATAAAATGTACATTTATTCCATACTTTATAGTGTGGGAGTAACACAACACAGAGCTCACTCGTAGGTGTTGATTGAACAAAAAGGTTCCTGATTTAGTGTCCCTAGTGACAGTGGCAAGAAATATAACACAGATATTTTGGTTGAGGCACAAAAACAACATGGTTGAATGTTGGCAAAGATCAGCGTTTGGGTTAAAATAGAGGATCTTTGTCATCATGGTTACAAAAAAATAAGCATGCGGTTACAGAACGGCCTCGTTTGAAACAATGATCTCCCATGTTAAAGTCTGATGATGTTTTATCGAACCGCCAACTGTAACTATGGCACCACACCGGATCCCATAATAATTACAACAGCAAAGACGGGGCGCTGTCACAACAAAACATAACCATGGGTTGGAATAAGCTGCTCGCACAAAAGAATGAAAGGTAACGTTCAGCGCAAATCAGCGCTGACATTAGCAAACTAGAACAACATGTTTCCACGGGGAAGTTAGTCAACTAGCTAGCTTATGAGAGCTTCTATTTTCCAAATCGAAAAAAAACACCTGTCATGGGGGGGGGGGCTTGTTACATATTGTAAAAATCCAGATTTCTCATAAACGCCAGAAACGTTGGTTGTAAAAAATATGCTGATATCTATGATTGAACTGAATATAAGTTACTCTGTCAGTTTACTCACACAAACAACACTGCGCTTGGCAGACCATATTTAGAGACAGTCTGGCAGAATGAATTGGCCACCCACAGATCCCTTGCATTGTAAAGCTGCCACATGCTCTATTAGTCCCCACTGTTCAAATGTGTACATTAAAGATAGCAGAACAAAATCAGACATCTAGGCCCACTCTGCGGCATGAAATCAGGACATCACCATCCTTTGGTCTAAACATGAATATTCACACCACGCTTCCGTTTACATCGTTAGACGCCGGCGCATGTGTGCCAATCTGAGCTTTGATGTCATGCACCGAGTAACTCTCCACTGTCATGGAGACCAAGCGCTTATTGTAAACTGTAATATATGACCTCGCGTTGAGCATATTCTTTGTGGGGTCTCGCAGACAAGCCATGCACTTGGGAGGGACACGAATGACTGAACATTGCTCTATTGAGTAAGTCTCCTAATAGAATGGCATGTTTAGGCCTGTCATTCAAAGCAAAGGAGCGTTGTGTGATGAGGAGGCTTCGTAAATGAGTATTTTAGCAGGCATAGCTAATGTCTACAAACCTGCAGTGTTTAGTTTGCTGTTAAGGATGACATTAAACGCGGTGCAGACCCTGATGCTGATCAACCCCGAGGTACTGACACATGGGATGGAGTTTCTGGCTCATTTCCTGCACCATAATCAAGGCTTATGTACCTTTGTGTGAAGTTGGTTCGACGTGTGAGTGTTTATATTTGAAAGCTTGCTTTGGTGTAACATGAGCTCAGCACTAGATGTCAGTTTTCTCTGTCTCTGTCATTGTCCCCATGTCTGTCTGTCTGTCTGTCTGTCTGTCTGTCCGTCTGTCCGTCCGTCCATCCTTCTCTCTCACCCTCTCATGAAAGCGGGAGAGAATAAGCTAATTAAGGATGTAAATGGAACTGAGGAGTGACAAAGAGCCAGCTTGTAATTCGCATCTAGATTGTCTCTTACCTCAGCAGAAAATTTATCACAGGAGACAATGTCAACTTTTACATGGGGAGAGCCATTTGCATTTTTCGAATTCATTACAAGGGTGGTGCTGCAATCATAAGCCGTAATACAGACCCCTACCCTCCCTCCATTCTGCTGCACCCACCCTACCCATCGCCACCGGGTAGGGGATAATCTGATGGGTTCCTCTTCAGTGGACGCTCAGCAGTGGTGGAGATATAGGAGAGGAGAGGAGAGGAGAGGAGAGGAGAGGAGAGGAGAGGAGAGGAGAGGAGAGGAGAGGAGAGGAGAGGAGAGGAGAGGCAGGAGTATCAAGGAGAGAGGTGAAGAGAGTTTGTTGGATGTGAAGCATAAAGTGGTCCACCCACTTGTTTATGTGTGTACGTGCGTGTGTGTGTGTTTGTGAGCGTGCGTGTGTGCAGCAAAGCCACACCACTCTCCCGAGCGACAGAAACCTTGTTGTGATTTATGCAGCCTGAGATATGAGTGCTGGTTACGCAGTAGCAAGACATCGATCTGACAAAGCAAACCAAACAATAAAGAGGCGAGGAAGATGATGTGCCCAGTGGAGTGGAGAAATGGAGAGTGTACCTATAAGAGCTAATTATCTGAGCACATAATTCTTCAGGTTAAGACAGGGGGAGCTAAAAGCCAGCCAAGCCACAGCTGTCTGAGAAAAGACTCGGGTATAGAATGGGCCTAAGGTCCCAAACCCTGGTCAAGTATAATCCAAAATGAAAATGTTTATCAGTGCAACTTGGCTTAGCTTAAATGGGAAGGACCAGAATTAATCCTTGTGCTGTCCAAAAAAAGAAGATGCAAAAAAATGCCGGGGTCCAGTCAAAGTGTTTTCTGCAAATATGTTGAATCAAGTTTAAAAAGCTGATAAAAAATTGCGATATTGTATTTTAGTTATTCTATCATTACTTTATTTGTTGGCTGAAAAGATGAACATGAGCCCCAAGGCCCCCAATATTGATTTTATAATCAGCTGTTTTTACTTAAATTGTGTCTGTAGAACTATCAGTTCATATATTAAATGTGCCAAGTTGACATTTTACAGCATTTTATTTGCAGTCATGATATTCATAAGACAATATTTTTGTTGTTTTAAGAGCCAAAAACCATCTCAATGTAGTTTACATCTCCTCACGCAAGCGTGTCTCTAGAACTCTGCCAACTACAGGCTTTTTCGTATCTGTCTAAACTAAAGGCTTTGGGACCTCCAAAGTATTATCAAGAACCAGCCTTTGTTTTTATCTTCAGACACATATATTGTTGCGACCAACAACCTAAGAAGAACAGCGGTTGTGAAAATGTTCTGATGATATGACATATCTGTACTTTTGGAATGAAAAAGAGATTTTCCATTCTAATAAACAAATTCAATTTTGTGAAAAACCTGTTTGATGGAAGATTTAAAATGTTCATCTCATCTTGGTGCCTCAGTAGTTAAGCACTGAGTGCAAAGCTGCAGCAGGGAGATCCACTGCAGACTTTGAGGCGTTGGTCAGAGGTTATATAATAGTTATGACTGGCCCTTATGGTTTTATCAGCAACCCATTACACTCACTGAGCAAGTTCACAATTCCCACCTCAAATCCGGCCTTCCGATCTCATGTCATTTCTCTATAAACTGTGAAAATAATAATGATAATATTTGCTAATTATTTCCTATCTTGCAAACCCATTCTCTGCTTCTGTAAGCAAGGATCCTTTAATTAGACACAAGCGCACACATACACAAAGACTGGGGCGGTGGGTGCTCACTGCCATTAATAACACTATATAAAAGCAAAGCCAGACAGCATCTGACACTTTTAGTAGTTTGGGAAACAAGATGTAATCTGCGTTTGGTGCCAGGAGCGGACCGGGGCGGCGTGTGTGTGATGGAGAGAGGGAGTGCGGCCTGTAAGTCAATGCAAACAGAGCACTGTGAGTACATCACTGATGAAGACATTATCGGTGAGTTATAGTCACACAGACAATGGGAGGGAGAAGTGTATAGGAACCACAAAACAGAGAAAGTGACAGATGAAGTGGGCATCTGCTGTTGCCAAGGCTGGTCACTGATGTGTACATTATTAATCTTTCAATAGCGGGAGAGCTGTGAGTCGGAGGGAAAGTTCACTCATAAGTAATAACAGAATCGATACATTGTGCGGCGCTCTTTGTTTGGCTGCTGTGTGCTTCCCGTCTGTGCGTTGCATTTTGTTTTATATGGCACCGTGCTATATTGTAGCATTTTGTGTTGGGAGAGATGGGAGGGTAGAGCAGAAGATGAGGTTCCGTTTAGTGGCACCCTTGGCACCCATCTAACCTTGGCACACAGCTGGCCATGCTCCACTGGCTCTGAACATGCTGAGGTTTGAATCCAGAAATGCCTTTGTGCAGCACAGGCCACCAGAGCAGAGGTGGGAGGCCCCATTAATATCCCCAACTGTATCGCATCAGTCAAGAGACCACAGCTAAACCCACAGCTCAGATCTCCAGTATATCTGCATACATCTGAAAATGGAACTCATCATCCAGAACCAGTCAGTTATCAACAGTTTTACCAAATTGGGGAATCTGTAACGGTACATCCAGTTCCTACAAGGTCAATTTGTGTCATTGTTTTCTTGTTTGTGTGTTTGTCTGTTTAATATAAACCATGAATTCTAATTCTGGCAGCACGGAATGGCCGCATTAACCAGGCATGGCAGTCTGGGACAGGGTCCAGCTGGAAGCACGCATGGGATGCTGCTTTCCTGCAACAAAACTGGCTTCACTGGCAAGAGCTAAATAGTTTCTCATTTCCAAATGGCTTGGAAAAAGGAGAAATCAAAATCAAATATTTAATAGTAAACCTTGGGGCTTGTTTTTCCTTTTTTTCACTCTGGTTTCTACCCCCCCAGTGGTCATAATTATACTGTGATTTGTGGACAGGCTTTCATACATTTTATCTCACCTGTGCCAGAAGTCAGAGATAAGATGGAAAGGGGAGGGGGGTGTTATATTCTATATTCTAGTGGAATGTAAGAGACATGATAATTTTCAAATCTTACTTCACTATTCGTCTTCTCCTCCCACCTGAGTTGTTTTTTTCTTTCTTTCATCCTGGCTGGCTAGTTAGTTTGTTGGATGGGTATCTGGGCTGCGTAGTCTGCAGGAGTAGAAGTCTGGGTGAGGGCTGAGTTCAGGAAAAGTGCATCAGAGGGTGTGTGTGTGTGTGTGTGTGTGTGTGTGTGTGTGTGTGTGTGTGTGTGTGTGTGTGTGTGTGGTGGGAGGGAAAAGGGGGTCAGAACGTGGAAAAACACGTGTGTTTCTCTGTTTTTGTTGAAGTAGGTTTGCGTTCTAACTGACACATAAATTAGTGAAAATGTGAATGAGGTTTGGAATGCATTTCATCAGCTCCTAGGTCATGAGTCTTTTTCAGGAAGGATCCAAAGCCAAACGAACATAAAAACACGGATCGCGTCACATGACAGCAGTGCTATTAAAATCTCCTTTCCTCTTGCCTTTCCCAACATGCTGCAGAAGTGCAGCGCTAATCTTCGGTCCTCTTGCCCTCATTGGCCTTTACTGTGTACGGCCGCCTTTCTCTCACACTTTCATCAGAATCCCATTTCCCCCCCGAAGCCCCCTCTGAAACTCTACCCCGCGCTCTACCATTCTGGCCTGCATATGATGGATGGCCGCACCTCAGGTCCTCCCAGCCTGTCCATCAAGCACTGCGATTAAAACACTTGGAATGACCAACATTTTTCTCCCCTACCCCCCCTACAACCCCTTGTCCCCCATGCCACCCCTTCACTCTGAGGCCGCCACCACTGCAGCCCTCTGCCCCCTCACCTTTCTCACCCTCCCTTCCTCTAACAGTCCTCTCCCACTTCAACTGCCCCCAGAACCCCACAATCCATCTTGTGGAGAAAAAACATCATTTATTCTGTACTTCCCAGATAATTTACTTTTTCTCTCCCTCTTTCGTTCCTCTTTTCTTTTTTCCCTCCTTTCTACAGGAATTCTCCATTTCCCTATAAAATGAAAATTCATCTGGAATTACATCTTATGTCATCATTATGTTTATTAAGCGTGGATGATGTATATGAGGAGCTGCGGCGTGCCGCTGAGTGCTTAATGATGCATAAGATTAAGCCGAGCCTCTCAGCTGTGCTGAGACTCCCCTCTGCTTCCCAGGCTGCAGACACACGCTGGGGGAACAGGCTCCAAACGGCCATCAGGTGAACAGGGGAAAAGGGAAAGCCTACATCATCTTTGTGTGTCAGCAGAGGAGGAGGAAAAGTGTGCAGTTGGTGCCGGAGAGTTGCTGATTGGGGAGGATCAGAGAGTTGGCAGCAAGTTCAGAGAACGAAGTGGTGTTTGTGTCAGTTTGTTGGGTGCAGTCAAAGTGAATGTCTGAAATCCTGTCCACACGTAGTAACTACTTCGGTCATTTTCTTTTATAATTTTGAACAACCTCCTCTTATGTCTCCAAACTCAAAAATCGACATATCTCTATTTCTCCTTCCTGATTGAGTCACACTTTTGATCTTAGTTCACACCCCCACACATGCACACAAATAGAGGATTTGCTCCCGACCTCCCTCTAGTCTAACAGCAGAAGCACCAGCAGTCTATGACAAAAACATTATCCTTCTGGTGCTAAACAATCCAATAAACCTCTCCACAGGGAAGAACTTAACCTCTCCTCTCCTCCGATGCTGGCTTCCACACCACGTGACGGCTGCCACAGTAAATTCAAATCATTAGTCTTCTCACTCCGCCATCACACAGGGAAGGAAAAAAATCCGCCTCTATTAGTAATGGAGACCTCGTCAGAGACCTTCCTCTGAGAGCCCTGCCTTCCCAATTCCCACAGGAAAAATCCCCAGCAAAAAACTAATTCTACTTTTAATAATCTGTCATCAGGACCAGAGGCAGTCATAAATTATGTGGGGAGCATGTGCGGGAGCGGGCCACGAGAGGGAACTCAGGGGGAGAAATCAAAGCCTGAGTTTGACAAACTTTGCCGAAGATAAATAATAACTTACAAACAAGATTAGTTGTAAAGTCACAGTCGAGTGCCCTGCCAAGCAGTTTCCCTAGCAGTCTATGCAGGATGAAGAATTTACAGACACACCTATCATTAGCACCCCCCCCCCCCCACACACACACACACCATCCCCTTCCTCCACACAGACACCCCCCCCCCCCCTTTCTCTTTTCATTCTCACTCACCCAGTGTCTCTCTCCACCGTCTTCACAATCCTGACAGGACCCCCTTTTGCTTTTCCTCTCACAGCAAACAATGTTTGTGCTTCATCATTAGCCCTCTTGGTTCCCAGAGACAGGTGTAGGAGGAGTGTGATTCTGTGGAGATAAAAAAGAGAGACAGAAAGGTGGTTAAGAGACAGGATTAGCGCAGTGTGGCAGGGGAAATAGCCTCTTCCTTCTCCCTTTAAGTAAATAAACATAAATAAACACCCCTCCCACCTCACCCCCCCCGCCCGCCCGCCCTCCACACACACACACCAGGACACTAATATCAAATGGAGCTGGGTTTACTCTGAGAAGACGATGAGACACCATCGATTGGGATGGCAGGTTTGTGTGCACACGGTGTAAGAATGTGTATATTTGTGAAAATGTCTGTGAACTGTGGGTGCCTTATGTTACGTATGTGTGCGTCTGTGTGGTACAGAGTTGGCCAGCGAAGCAGCCACTATGGCAAGAAAGAGCTATGAGCCGTGGGGTTGTTCCCTCTCTGTTTCCATGTCAATATTTGCTGGAACGATCGACATGCATCATAATCAGTTCCCTCTATCGAAGCCTGGCTGAAGGCCCATCTCCATCAGGTGACAGAGACCAGTCAGGTGATGAATCCTATGCCACGGCCAGCCACGAGAGGAGAGGACCGGCTGAAATAAGACAGGCATGTTCCCACAAGTCCGAGCCAAATCTTTATTGATTTAATCATCAGCAGAAAGATTCTCTCTTGACTCACACAGCATCAGGTCACCTGATGTGTAGCAATAGCTAACTTTTTAAACCTCAAGGGACCAGACAGACATTTGTATCTGTGTCATTGTTCTGTTGCTACATGACAAGTAGCACTGGGATACCGAAGGACCTACACCTCCAATTTAATATTTTTTACTGATAATACATCTAGTGATAGGTATGTTTGTTGTCGGGGGTTTTTTCCAATTATATGTTTGCATGATATAAAGGATGAGACCAACACAACTCTTGTCATTTTTTTTGTCAACAAATCCCATGACCAAAGATTGGCCCACCATGTTAGTCTCGAAGCACACTAGGGAGCCACACCTTTACTTTGGGACATGTTCCTTTGTTACAATTAACAAGGGTACTTTTACTTTTCTTTCTCACATGGCCATGTTGTCATGATTTTACTCACACTTTAGTTTTTTTTTTGAGTCACGTTTTTTTTTACAACTACAGTGGGCATTTTGAAAACTCATATTTAAAGTTCCTCTAAAATGTGGTTTTCTTTTTGTTCCTAGAGTTGAATGTTTGAGCTTCACTGTGCAGAATGATGCACATATGAGTTTATGTAAAACTAGAAGGCTGTTTTCACAATCATCTGCTGAAGGGGAAAACATTTTATGGACTTCCTGAAAATCAGATTTTGGTAGGAGGGCCAAACAGCATGATTCGTGACATCACAGATTGTTTGGAAGCCCATCCTGGTCCAATTCAAGTTACACAAGTATAAAGTGGAAACTTGAAGCCTCCGGTGTAAATAAAGTGGATAGTGAAGGATGTGGCATTTTGTGTCCCACACTTTAACTTAAGAAACAAAATATATTTGCATATTCATAGATTCTCTAAGGGAGAAAGAGTGCCCGTCCTTTTTACAAGATGAGAGATTTAAAAGATTTTTTTGGTGGAGAAACTAAATCACACACAAACTATTATTCAAAGTGCAGCATTTTATATACATCTTCAAAAGTGTCAGATGGGGATCTTTAAGGTTTTTCATCTTCAGTAGGAATAAACAGACTTAGGGCTAAAAATCACAGACATGGAAATGGGGGGGGGGGGGGGGACTGTTTTTCTGTCTTGGTTATTTCATGGGACTTGTTGACAGTCATGGATATATAAAAAAAAAAATGCAGCCCTAAGCTTTACATAAAGTTGATTTTCTAACCTTTTTTATTTGTTACCTACTGAAAACAAAAAAGCAGTTTATGCTAACGTCCAAATGAAACCTTAAACACCTCTTTGCTTCTGTCTCATTGAGCACAACATAAAGAATGCACCTCAAGCGTGTCCCATGAAAAACCCTGAGAAAATGCATACATGCAGTACTGGGATTTCAGCCCCTGCAAAGTCAAGTGCTCAATTTTCCTTCCATTCTCCGGCGATACCAAAGAAGCTCAATCATACTGGGACAGTAATATGAATCAAGGACAGCTCACTCACTCTCAATTGCAGCTTGGTCTAACTGGGACCACGGGTGTAGCCGAAACTGGGTTCTCAATTCAAATGGGAGAGCGAGTAGGCCAGCCGGACTCTCCAGCACGTCTCGAGGCTGATAGATTACCTACTGCAGTAAGGACAAAGGGAATGAAGATGACTACTCTGCCAAAGCTGGCTACAGATGAGACATGCACGGCTGAATGACCATGGTACACCTCACCCATTTGTCTATGTGTTCAAGCTTTGCACTACCTTTGACAAAGGAGTCCGTACACTACACTATTGACATATAGTCTCACCTTTATATCTTGGAAAATCTTGTTACAACTTTCATTTTGAGTTAGATTTTGAGCATGTTAGAGCATCCATCAACTGTATTGGCCACTTAATGTTTCTTACATGCTGCTATTTATTACGCAAAATGTGCTATGAGGACATGAATCTAACTTAATGTCAGTCAACTTTGTCTCAAAAGTAAAAGAATAAATCCAGTAAGAAGTATTTACAATGTTTGTCATGACTTAAGCTTCGTAAAAATGTAAAAATTATGCATATAAACTTCAATATATAATACTCTGTAGTAGAGAGTTTGAAGCACGTTGTTTTAGAGGCCTTTTGTAATGCAGAAAGGCATAGCATTCTGTGAGCCAGCTATTCTTTTAATATTTTTTATTTTTTTTGCACCGAGTACATGATGTGCCATCCTCAGAGATTAACCTAGATGTTCTTGAGGCCAGGTTCACTTGTATCTGAGCCACAGTCGTATATTACAATGCAGCTGAGGTGGCAGTGGCAGTAACTCATTCTTTTCTATTCTACTCTGCCTCTGCATATTCCACAAAGCCCCCGCTGCTCTGCACTTAGAAGGTCACCTCTTTCATCAGCTATTCTATTTGCATTCCAAATCGTACGTACATGAAAAATCTGCCACTGAGGTTTTTGCGGCGGCCCTTCGAAGGCAGATTAGATAGAATTTGCCATACGAACCTTATGCACGCTAACCTTTGCAGATGGCCCCACTATTGTGGAGAAATGGATTGCCTAATAAACCATATCATCCAACATATTTGCCGCTTGGCTGCCCAAATAGAGGTTGTGTTTTTTGAGCAAATTCCCTTTGTCAAATTTGTCAGTGTTCATGCCGCCGTTGTAGGATTGGGTCACAGAGAGGAGGAGGCAGGATCCTTAGAGTATCAAGTTAAAGTGTCGACCAATTTGGACTCTTTCTGAAGATGAGACAATTTTTCTACAAGATTTATTTCATCAGAGGGGAATATTTCATTTTCTCTCCACTTGTTTGTAATTGTCTTCAGATTGTATTCTCCCTTTGCATTGTGTATAAGCTATAATATATTCATTATAGCATAATGGTGACAGAAATTTGTCAGATACTTATTTCACCTGATTAACTGAGACAATTAATGTTGCACTGCTGGTAACATTAGGTTACCACCAGTATCTTCTGCCCTCTTTGTTCTCTGTGCTACGTGTTACACAGTTGTTCTTTATTTTTCAAATCAATATCTTTTGTGTCAATAACTGGACCATTAAAATCTCTGGGGGTATTCTGACATCCATCTCTATCATTCATCGTTGAATTGCCAATATAATTTCACTTTAATCTATAATTACAGTTGGGCTAGATGGTGGTAAAGAAACAATGCTACTACTAAAGCTTGCGAGGTTTTCACCAGAAATCTAATTTCACAGTGGAGCCCTAATTCATCGCTCCCAGAAAAACCTCTTTCATCAAACTTTGCATATGAGCAGCCAAGTGATGCACAGGCTCTTAACGGCATGCTTTGCCTCCTTTGGTGAGTTGGCCAACCAATCCATCTTTGTGACTGTGCTCAGAGCTGCGGAGTGGGCAACCGATGCTCCCGTCACCGGGCTCCTGCGGGAGATGGATTGGGGCTCCATCGCCCACCTCCAGTCCGGTACCAGCCCAGTGGCACAATCTGGACCTCGGCGCGGAGAGCCACGTGGTGGGCCTTGTGGGGCTCTATGAGAGGGCTATGAGAGGCAGGATGGAGGATGCTGCGTCTCAGTCACTCATGTAGAATCCAGATCCTCTGCTCCACAGGAGACGAAGCTGGACCTCCTGTTTGTGTTCCACAGAACAGAGTGAGGGTGTCCAAGTCATTGCCTGCCTGTGCAGTTGCTAATGCAGGCATTTCATCTATGACAAAATGTCACACAATAATGTGATCATCAGCAAAAGAAAAGAAAACTTACTGACATACATTGACTTGTTTAGCATATTAAAAGGCAGAAATTTCAATCTAATGAATAAATGTTTGACCTCCATCTTAAGTTATGTCCTTCATTGGCTATTAGTCACTGAACTGTCTGATGGAACAACAAATACAATAAATGATAGCCCTGATTCCTCTTAATCTAATACATTTTTTAAATGCACATCCACCCTTAAAATAGCTTGTCCTTCAGCCGGAGGAGGAGTTTTGTTTCATCCCTTTGTATCGTTCATCATGACTGGCTTTAAAACTGAAGTGAAAGCTTCTTTTATTAATCACAAAGAGCTCAAGTCAAGGCTTTGCACTCCGTCGCTTGCATCCAATTTACAGCGGCGATAATTCATGCTATGCTAAACATTTCTTGTAAAATGTCACTTTGTGTTTGTAATTAATTTCTAAATTAATAAGCAAAATTTCTGAGTTATGGCATCAAACCCTTTAAAACCTCGGGCACTAAATAATGCATCAAGGTGCCACCTGGAATGATGGAGGTGATAATAAGAATGTGACACTGGGATAACATGAACTCTTAACAGACTTGGCAGGTTATTTTAGAGTATAATAATGCAACAAAGCTGATGGCAAATCACTGATGATGTCTATTATCTTAAAAAAAAAAAAAAAAAGATCCCTCTTTTAAAAACATTGGGAATAGAAAATAAAAAAAGCCCCTTCACTTCCTTATCTTGAATATTAGCACTGTCAGTCACTGTCTGTTCTTAATCTCGCCACTGCCCAGGGTGGCCTGTTCCAGAGTTGCAAGCCATGCTTCCAAGTAGGGAGCTGTGTGTTAGGTTACCTCCTATATGGAGTATCATGTGTCCCTCATCTAAAGCAAGATATGGCTCCTTGATCAAAAGGAGACTAAAGTGTGGGGGGTCATACGGAGTGTTTATGTGGCCACAAAGCTCAGACATGAGGGCAAATACACCTGTCACATCCCAAACAAGTGCAGCCGATAAATCAAATCTGTTCAATTGACTTCAAACTTTACTTCTGGGCTTTAAAAAGAAAAAAAATATCCATGATGGTTTGAGTGGGGAGTATGAGGGATGTTGATATTATAATGTAATCGTTTAAAGCTTTTCGTTAGGAGTTTTTCCTTCGGTACAAGTGGCCCATCTCCGCTCCCTCAGTGCCATTGATGGCAACATCCATAACCTGTCCTCTGATATTTCATTCCCATACGGGTGCCATGAACCTAAGATGTAATCGATACACCGACACACAGGCCTCCTGTGTTATTACAAGGGGGACAATGTCTGCTCAGCTTCCCGTGCCGTTACACAGTTCAGGCTTCCAATTAACCTGAGCGGATCCCCATGCCAATCACACGGGGTTTCTATCGACAAGCAGCATGAAAAGAATAATGTTGTTAGGATGATGTAGCTCATGGTAGCGGGGCTGCTTCTCCCCCCTCCCAGTACTGACAGGGATGAGTGTTGTAGTCATTTATCACCTCCTCTCTGGTCACTGAGGGGCCAAACAGGGCTGAACGCCTCTCACACCCTCCCCTCAGTGGACCACAGTCTGAAAGAGTCTGATTGCAATAATAAACCAAAGAAATGTATCTGAATTACAGAGTGTGAACAGCACAGGCTTTGCACTGACAATGTGGAACTGTTTTCAACCATCTTGAATAGAGCTGGGTATCATTAAAACTATTTCAATACCAGTGCCATTACTAATGCAATGACCAGTCCCTGAATACAATTTTTTTAATGCTAACTATATGAAGTCCATTTTGAGAAAAATAAAATTACATCTCACATTAGAGTACGAGTCTTTAGTTTTCATGCAGTTTAGAGGGGGAGAGTGTAACCCAGGTTGTTTTGTGTAGCTACGGTTATCAGATGTTCTCTAAACGCCACCCAATCTATCAGCCGACGCAACCTGGCGCACAGAGAAGTCTGCAGTCTCATCAGCACATGCACGCAACTCAGATATGTGGCTAAAAATTTGTTTGAAAACAGGGAAATACAGCCTGGTAATGTAAGATTTACCGAAATTGAAACCGAGTGATCTTCCAGCTTCATTTTGTGAAGGCTGTGGCTCACTGACACTAATGAGATTTATTCCATACTACTCTTGTAAACAGAGCAAAAAGGATTTGTTTTAAAATGAAAAACGTGTTTGTGTGGTTGAAGCCTTTGTATCAAAATTTGACACCGAATGACAAAGCATTTTTCGATGGTAGATTGTATCAGAGCAATTCGTCCGGTGCCATGAATTATCTGGAGTTGTTTAGCGGCCCAGTTCTTTAATTTTCTCTTGAGACGTAGCCATCTAGTATTTTGGACCAGCTTTGCTGGCATATGAAATAGAGTGATTTGCTTCTATTTGTTTGAGTTTGTAAGTAAATTGGTGAATTGTGGGGATGCACAGCAGATTAAGTGGACTTTTAAGTTAGTGGCAGTAATGACAAAAGTATAGGCAAAGATTTATAGAATAATCTTAATCCGTTTGTATTCCCCATCCTTTCTTCATGTTTCACACATCTTTTACCTCACTTATTTCTGATATTTATTACTTATTTTTATGTGTGATAAACACAATTTTCACAAATGAATAAGAACATCTGAAATTCCTCAGCTGGCTGCAAAGAAACAGCAGCATCAGAACAGTGATGAAGGAAGTGTGAAAACATACAGGTGTGATAACAGTGTAGTCCATGCAGTAAGTAGTGAACATACCTTTATTTGTCAGCAGTGACATTTTTTTGTATAAATCCTGTCTCAAAACAGATGTGCTGTAACTGTTGAAGTGGGACGAGAGATCAATCCATTTATTTTTCCCATGTCTACTGAGAGACAACATACAAATTGAGACTGTATCTAAGTTACAATAGCAGCCAAGTGTGGCCTACTAGGATTTCAGGAGTGATTGAGAGTGTGTTTAGACGCTCAGGGCCAAACTCTAAAAGCATTGTTACATTGACAAGGCCGAGGCAAAGAAAGAATGTCTCTCTACATTTACCCCCCCGCCCCCTTTCTTGGGCATTGCTGCCAGTGGCGACTCTGATATTGATTATTGTGAAACAAAAAATCAGCTGAAGGAGCACGATCATTAAGACAAATGCAGTTCAACTCAATGCCAAATGCACAAAGACCTGAAATTCTCTGAGACGTACCTCTCAGTGTCAGACTTCAGAAGATACAGTACACACCATTCCTCTGTGCACTATCAAGAGTATCCCAAACTGCTTTGGGGATTTTTTTTTATTTATTTTTTTTTTTATTAAATAAAAATACACAAGGGACTGAATCACTGGCAGAAGTACAAGTATTCATATCCTTTACAGATTACACTAAATTCTCCATTACAAGTAAATCCTGGGTTGGAAATATCCCCAAGTAAAGGTATGTAGGTATCATTAGAAAAATGTACGTGCAGCAATTGAAGAAAAC
Source organism: Embiotoca jacksoni (assembly GCF_022577435.1). Lineage (NCBI taxonomy): Eukaryota > Metazoa > Chordata > Actinopteri > Embiotocidae > Embiotoca > Embiotoca jacksoni. Next base: position 9,105,154 of record NW_027185252.1, on the reverse strand, counting down.
ATACTCATAAATCAGAAAAAGGCCTCCCTAGAAGCATAACTTGGGTCAAAATTAGATAATCTGCAGGACTTTTATGTGTGATTCCAGTAAATCCAGTAGATTTTTTTTATGGACAAAAATAAATCAAAGCTTCAGATGACAGAAGAGACATGTTTGTTCAGCAGTCAGATCACAGGCTGACCTCAGTCTGAAGACAGCAAGCACATTGGTGACGCCAGAGACCAGCTCATCCTTATCATCCATTGCACATGTCCACACTGTTGATACATTATTGAGTTCCATAGTCTCATAATAGTTGCAGAAAAAGCAATAAAACTACATAGGATGTACAGTATATTATGCGCATTAGTATGAACAATGATATCCCAAAACTTTACTCATAACCGTGATCAATTTTTCTTGTTTAGCACAGACACAGCTCTGACTTGAGGATGTCAGTGTAGATTTAATGTGGCCCCCATACCTTTAAAACTTTCCATTTGTTATGTTTGGTCATCCCATTAGTTGCCATTTATTATCATTAGTGTGATAGAAGCCTCTTCCTTGCAGAGGCAGGGGGGGGGGGGAAACCTCTACATTTTCACATTAGACAGAGCTCCACTGGTGCGTCAGATTAATGTTCCTTTCACAAAAACAGAAAAGGTAGGTGGAACATCAACTTCAGGAGCAGCACCATAACTATTACATTATGCTATCTGTTTATTTGCTTATTCCCTTAATGGTCGACTAAGTCCTGCCATTTTTCTCATGATGTTTAGTAGTCAAGCTCCTGTTTGGTCTAAGTGCATTTTAAGAACCTCTAATTGATGCTTTGGTTGTTCAGTAATTGCTTCAACATCAGTTAGGCTATATTTAGCTACAGGTTAAATTAAGGAGCTAGAAGGCAACAAAAGATTAGAACAATTTCATGCCTCAGAATTTAGCAAAAATCATCATTTTGCATAAAATAAAAGACTATTTATTGGGAGATTTGACTGATTTGATCAGGAATTATGGAGTATTTTACAATTTGCATAATGAAACTAAGCATGCCCGGCTTATTTTGCTCTCAAACCTCCAGAGAGGAAAGTGAAAAACCAAAAAAAGACAAGTGTTGAAAAACATTTGGAAACAATGCAGACTAAACTGTATCCATCTTGTTGGAGAGGGCAGGTCCGGATGTGTCGGCCTCAGGTTCATGTCCCTGTCCTGCCCAGTGTGAGTGATAAGTAACGTGGCCCCTGCCGAGCAGGACAGGTGTGTCGCTGATTCACTCTGTATTACACCGAACGTGATTAATGGTTTTCTTAATGTATTCATGGCAGTAATAGAAGTCCCTCTCGACTAACCTTGCATAAAAATGCAAATGAATAGAGACAAACTGCCGAAAAAAACACAACGGGCAGGGCTAAGCCTGGAAGCCTTGGGAAGTGGGTGTGCATATTTCTTTATTTCATGGAGAACAACTTAAAATTGTAGATTAGCCCTTGTTGTGTTGGCATAATTAAAGATCACGATGCTTCATAAGAATAATTTGGGATTTAAGAAGAGGGCCACCAAGAATCCAGAGAAACATGTTGGAACAAACAATTGACCCGAAGCCACTTTAGTTTATCTTTGTTCTAATCAACTGGCAGACAATGTTATTTAATTCATATTAAATATGTTCACAATAAACAAGCAATTAATTAAAGGTTTATAACACATGAAAATGTAGCTGTAAAATAGTATGAGTAATAATATGTTTGTCAACAACTAATTATATAGAGCAGTAGTTACAGAAAATGATGATATCTATATGCAACATTATGTATCACAGATGTAAATATTCTGCATGAAAATGAAATTTGGTGTATAAATTATACTCATTATTATATCTGCTGTGTATTTTTTTTTTTTTTATCATAATAAGATTTATGTATTTCAAATTTTCAGTTGTCATGACAATTAAGCCACCAATGAAGGCCAAGAAAACATATGAAAGCTCCTCCAGAAATCAAGTAAGTCGACCTTAGGTTGGGATTTTAATTTTTTAATCAAACTGAGAGCTCAACATGTCCTCATGAGCTTAAACACATTTATATAAAACTGGATGAAACCACATGTGAATGATTTACAAATGTGTATAAATAGTTAATCAAGGCTTTATAACAGAATTTCTAAATTAATATACCTGTGTTATTAAACAATTGAGTGTTACACTTATGTATTCATTTATAATGAGTATGGAATTTACTGATTAGAAGTGCTGAATAAGGGTCTGTTAAAGTAAAGGATTAGCCATAATGGAAGGGGTAAAAGGCTTTTGAGGAGGGCTACAATATATTTAAAAAGCTCCCATTTTGATCGAAAGAAATGGCCGACCAGCATGTCGACATATTTACCATAATTTGATTTGTGCATAAAGAAGTCGCAAAAATCCACAGGAGCAGCTCAGTAACACCACAGTCTTCATCTGGTGGCCACAGCTACAGTGGAGCATTGACGTTGAATAATAAACATTTTTGAAGTTTACTTGACAGAGTACATCATGACTGCTGAGGCAGTCTGTTCATCAGTAAGTTCCCCCCCCCCCCCTCTTTTATCATCATAAATAATGTTGATTAATTAGCAAGTCAAAATCGCTGAGGATAATCCATGTAGAATATATCACTGTCAGGAGAACTGTTGAATATTGCATTTACACCAGGAGCATTTTAATTACAGAAGTCTTAACATATTAATTAGGGCTCACAAGGAACAAAACAGTTGGAAGTAAAGATGTGAAAAATAACTTTTGGACTGGGATTTTGAATTACAGCTGTTAAATGTTGGTTACTCTTCACTGTTTCCTGTTGGGTCCCATCATTTTGTTCGTTCTAAATGTCTTACAGTTATTATTACATTTAGACTCTATTAATCCCACAGTGGGGAAATTTATTCATAAGTTATGTATGTTTAGCAAGGGAAATTCATAAATCATTTGAATCAGACTTTATATGCAGCAGACTTTTTAGGCTCGTAGAATGGTGGTGAAAAGTGGTTACATCCTTCTCAGTCTGTGCCAGGCAAAGCTGTTAGGTCTACACAGAGGCGCAGCGTGGGCAGCAAGTTTACGAGGCATCAGCAGTTGAACCGCATTTAGGAAGTTCTCTGAGCCCAGGACACAGTCACTATAGTCACCCGCAAAATGCAGGAAAAACAGACTTGATGCATTCAAATTTGTTTCCCTTCACATTACGGCACATGGCCTGAGTAAAATGTGATTCACATTCAGGCAGACGGCTTGACGAAAACAGGAGCAAAGCTGTCCCATCAGACACTTGACACTTGACAGACAACATAAAAGTGTAAAACACAGTTTAAAACTCATAACAAAATGACAGAATAGGTCTCTTTCTCAGGAATCCCAAAACAACATAAATGACTGTTTTTGGTGGTTTCTGTAGGACCAACACATCCAGATACAACAGAATAGGTCATTTGCCAAAACAACATAGGAACATTTGAGAGTACCAGTGACATGCGTACTGGACGTTCGCTGTCATGGTAATAATCAATAAGCACGTTGTTAATGTTGAAAAATGTGTCAGTTTGGTGGGGTTTAGGCACCAAAACTACTTAGTTAAAAGATCACAGTTTGGGTTAAAATAAGTACATTAGTTATGCAAATTACGGTACGTATGTGGCATCAGTTAAATATGCTACAGAAGTTTGCTTAAATTAACAATGACTTTGGTTTTTACTTCGGATACAAACAGCAATTTCCTGAGTAAGGGTCCTGTGTTTGATCGGTCCAACCGTCCCCAACCTCCTCTTTACGCCGACTTCATCACTCTTATGTCAGGTGACTTCCACCTTTGCTCCTGTCATAAATATAATGACCACTAGAGGCTGCGATAAATATAAATATGGGTAACATTAAATGTTTGCACAAACGATCCACAGCCACGGTTTAGAGGCGTTTGGTGTCGTTTATTAATAGGTCTGAGTTCAGTAATTGCTCCAGGCTACCAAAAGCCTGTCTTACTGCTTTATGAAGCCATGACAACTTGTATCATCAGTCATGAAGCCAGCAACCAGTTTTCTAACACAAGAGCCTATCAGAGCCAATCCCATCAGATGATGTGGGGCAGAGATTAAATTTGTCTCTTTAACTCCCTGTACCGTAACATGCTAATGCAGGACAATGACGCGCTCATTGCCTGCTATTATGGAATGTACTGGAGGTCCAACATGACGGCTGTGACAGAAATTATTGTAAGTTGCATTAAAATGAGGACTGGGACTCTTAACAACTTTCACTGTCAGGTGTGGTGTTGTCGAGCGACATTCTCTTAAATTAGAGATGAAGATTAATATCTTGCATTGCTGTTATTAATATATTGATGGTCCTGTCAAAACATTACAAATCAGATATTTTTTCTCAGTATATTGATATATTAGCCCAGGTAATGGATGAAAATCCCGTAAAACCCCTTAATTTTTTTCTCTAACATGCTATTTATCTACCATCTGCTCCACTTAGAGCTCCCATGGGGATGATCGTGATAGGTTGAAATCACTGCTGATGTGAGACCTGAATTGTCCTGAGTTTTTTTTTTCTTATACTATCAGATATATGGTGGGAAACAATAATTCAGCTTTAAAATTCCCAAGTTCTTCATTTTCTATTTTTACTTTTTTGGTTGACATTGTTTGGATAAAAGCTATATAAATGCAGCCCAACAAAATCAGATTAAAGATCATTTCACTATACAAGTAAAAACAAGAGTCTTAATTTAACTCTTTTGGTATTTTGACCCTACAGTATTTCTTTTGAAATGTATAGACACTAACCAATGTTATCTTCTGTTACCACTGGCCTGCTTTATTCAAAATAAACTCCAGTGTCATTTGTTAGCGGTTATCCCCATGTTAACACAGGGGAAAACAGGAATTTATATCTCACAAATCACAACTAATACTATATACAGAGAATAGTAAACTGTGCTAAAAGAGAAAGAATATCATTCTTGCTTTGCAATACATTTAATAAATCATTGGTTATAATATGCAAACATTGAAATTCTTTATTTTCTATTTATTCTACCACTGTACGTGTTCAGCTCCTGCACATCAACCTTAAAAATCCTTCAAATAATCTCCTAAATTCTGTGTGAAACTTGCATCCCCAGTTGGCTTAATGGGGATTTGAGAAGTGGTTAACTTTCTGAATTAATATGGAAATTAAGAATTAAAACTTAAGTGTAAAATATTGAATATTTTTCACAAAACATTAATTACCATGAGAGTTGCAAGGGTGGAAGTCAAAACGTTTGTGCCTCTGCTAGTTTTTATTGTTGCTCCCTATAGCAATGAAAGTACTACAGTTGATTCTATAAGGTGAAGCGTACACGCTAATTCAATATACTGCCAAAGCCGTGGGGTTTATATGACAATAAAACATAATGATAACGACAACAACATTGCAGTAGATTACACTCTGAGTAGTAAGACTACCGAAAGGAGCCCACTATCCAAGGTGAGAAACAGCAGGTGATACTGTTAAATCCCAGCAAGCAAGCTATTACGTACGCAGGCGCCTTTTTCACTAACAAAACAAATGCAAAAGAAATAGTAATCTAAAGAGAAACGAGTCCTTTAGGTTGGTTTATAGTAGATTTCCCCGCAGAATTAAAGAATATACATTAAATCTAAAATATGTAGGCTTATACGTCGAGAGAAGCAGCAAACTAGGAGGTGGAGGGGGGCATTTAATCTCTCCGTAATCATGACGGGCGTTGAGGTGAAATGAACTGCAGCCACTCTCCTTGACCAGTTCGTAGTGGTCAGCGGTCCACATCCAGGAGACTAGATTGGATTTATTGCGACTGGGCCAAAGGTAACAAATACATGCAATATAAAAGGTGAAGATGGATGCTATTATCACTGGATGGATTTTGTGCCCATCATGAGGGGCAATCACACGGAATAGATTGATACTGCAAGCGATACTTTTATATTAGGCTTATATATCTTAACCGGACAACTCACTTACAAGAAGGCAAAACAGGAAGCGGTTAAACTGAGCAGCTCTACAGATAAAGTGAGACAACTTTAGTCAGAGAGACTTTATATTCCCGCTTCTGTTCATTCAATAATTTGCTGCCTTCCTGTCATTGTTTATCTTAAAAATGTGGGCATCAAAAGAATCCGACAGGTCAAACTCTTGACTGTTGTGATTACTCAAAAACCATTATCACCCCGAGAGATTTCACTTGGCCGAGATAGAAATATCTTCATCTCATCAGCAGGGTCGACTGAAGGTTCCTGGGAGTCCTCGGAGAGATGAGATGGGGTTATGAGAGGTCATGTAGAACAGCTCGGTGTGACAACAAATCAGAGGCCACCCCTCTGGTCTTAGTCACGTGAAACAAAAGGAAACAAGGAGATGGAACTCAAACACAGACCTCTGTGGGCCAACTCCATCACATCCGGGCTCTCTGTGGCAACAGTGAATTATGGCCTCATCCTGTCCTCATAAGTAGAGAAAGAATTTTCCAAAATTGGTGTTTGTTAAGCCCTTCAATGTCATGCTTGATCTTTTTCACAAAAAAATAAATCGTCTAAGTTTGGCTACAGAGGCTCTCTTTATTGTAGTCTTTATTAAGAAATAAAGAAAACCTACATATATATTTTAAAGTGTCTGGTAATAGATTTTTAATGTTCATTTGTCTATGCCCCGAAGGCTTGGATCTTTGACACTTGAAATAATTGTTGTTCGTAGGATCATCACCAGGGGAGGGTTGTGAATAGTGTGGGGACGATTTGAGTAAATGACTGTGTCAGCCTGTTTATTTGTAACATGATTGCCTCGGGTGCTGCCGGCGGACAGCTATTAGAGGAACTGGCCATAAAGAGATAGAAAGAAAAGCCCGGCGATCACCCAAAAGTTAGCATTTAATGTGACAACTTATCAGACAAAAGCTCCCCACAGAGAATGGGAAAATGGGAAAAAGAGCGCGAGGGAGGGAGGGAAGAAGACATCATCGCCCACAGACAGAGTAATATAATATGATGAAGAAGAAGAAACTGCATCATAATCATGATTATCTGAAGTGGCTGCAGTGTCAAGTGTCACACATCCCGAGCTTTGCCCCATATGTGTTAACATATTGCACAAAGCTGTCCAATCCATGTTGGCCTGAGGGGAGGCGGGGAGGCGGGGAGCGCAGGACGGCCAGCCCTGTATTTAATTAGATGACTCCAGCACGTCTCGCCTGTGGCAGGGCCTGAAGTGTAAGTGGAGGGTTTATACTGCAGTCTGTAAGAGCTGCTAAATAAACACTACTGGTCCCAGCGGGCCGGAGATCATGAGAGGATGCATGTCACTCCCAAGATGTAAACACAGCAAGAAGATACTGAGAGAATTAAGGACTAAAAGAGAGGTAGACAAACAAAGAGGGGGGTAAAGATGTGTGTTTTAGTTGTGTCTTAAAGAAAAATAAAAGCAAAGTGATGTAATTTTTGCTGTCAAAATATTGTTATTATTAAAATGCTGTGATCAAGTCATAGCCATGGTAGATACAGAGAAAGCCATAAAATGCTTTCTTTTTTTTATCACTATTTTTACATGAGCTTTAATATTCAGAATTATCTTTAGACCTGGCAATTGTTCACTCAAGAAACCTTAGATAAACCTTAGGTAACAATTTCTATAAAAAATGAAACTATTGCTTTTTAAACAAAAAAAATACAGTTAATTTTATATTTATGTCTGGCAAACAGTAGAGGATGCTCACTCCCCTCTAAGTGCTAATTTTGTTGTCCGTCTGATATTAATGTTACGTGCAAAAGTTACATTTTGAGACTTTGCGCCTGTCCTGATTATAACCAGAGAAAAATACTACTTAAAGGCACAGACGTGCTGGAAAAAAAAAAGTGTCTTCAGAAAAGCTCCCGGCATCGCGAGTCTCCACGACAACTTTGGCCTGGCAGAAAAATGCTTGTAATCTCTTCTGGCAGGGACGGATCCTGTGGCTCAGGCCGGCTGTGGAGTGGACAGTCCTTTTGTTGCTTCAAACCTCAAAGGAGAGAAGGAAGATAGGACGGCAGGCAGGAGGCCCCAAAGAAAAGACTGGAAAGAAAAGGGCAGTGGACGCAGTTAAATATAGTGCAGGGATGGATGGATTAAGGGTGTGGAGCTGACGCTGAGGAGCAGGTAGCATCTTCTTTTAATCCTCCTCATAAAACTCATGTTTTCCCCCAAACAACCATTGTTATCTTATCTGTCAACTTCTGTAATATTTTTCTCAAACTGTTATTTTTTTTCATTTCACAAGAAAATCTGTTGACTATTGTTTGGTAAAATTTTTCAAAACGAAAAAACACTTCCCTGTTGATTCTAGATGTAATAATGTATTTACATATGAAGAGGATGTGACTGCCCTTTCTGTCATTTTTCCTGTGCATAATTCATTAGTATGGAGTGTGTGTGTGTGTGTGTGTGTGTGTGTGTGTGTGTGTGTGTGTGTGTGTGTGTGTGTGTGTGTGTGTTGGTGTGTGTTTGAAGAGGGCTGAGGGGGAGGGACCAAGGTTTTTGGAGATTATGCTAAATCAGGGGCAGTTAGGAGAGGGGGTGGACAGAAGGCCAGACAAAGACTGAAGAGGATGCTGCTACTGGCATTTAAATGGGCAAGAGGGTGAGGAATAAAAAAAAAAAAAAAAAAGGCAAGAGACAGAAAAAGCGTAGAGTTTCTCCTCCATGGCAGACACTTTTTTTTCTGGCTCCTCAAACAGATGCTGAGGCAGATGGTTGTGAATTAGCAGAAGATGGGAGAAGAAGCAATGGAAATGCCTAAAATGGGCCCATGGAGGGCAGACATTAAAATATTGTGTGCGTTTGTGCATGTGTGTGTACACGCAGTAGTGTATGCATTTGTGTGTGTGTGTGTGTGTGTGTGTGTGTGTGTGTGTGTGTGTGTGTGTGTGTGTGTGTGTGTGTGTGTGTGTGTGTGTGTGTGTGTGTGTCAGAGTAGGCAGGTCCAGGGGAGAGGCTGTTAAACAGTATCTCAGCTGGGAGGACTAAAGAGGATGGGTGGAGGATTCCCAGTCAGAGATGCAGCTCGCGATAATAATCACAGGCGTGAAATTACAATGCTGATATTTGTTGCACCCCAGGGTGTGGTGTGGTGGGGCTATCGGAGCTTGGAGAGCCCACATATCACCAGAGGCCTGCGCTGGCTGACGGTCATCAATGATCAGAAGACCGGTCCCTTGCTCACACCTCTGCCCACTGTACTATCGAAATGATTCGGCAGAGTCACAATGAAGAAAAAAAAAAAAAGAAAAAAAAAAGCTACACCTGTGATGTCTGTGAGAAAACACACAAAAACTGGAAATCAGGAGAATTAAGATCGGGGCGTCAATGGTAATCATGTTTGTCAATTTATTTACAGGCGTGGTTTTCTCAAGAAATCTGGTTGTAATAAATTGTTAAAAAATATGCAGATTCCGATGTATTTTTATTTGGCTGTGGGACAGTGATTGACACTCAGCCATGTTTATGTAATCTAAGCTCCTTTTAAAATGAATTGTCGTGAAATGTTATTAAATTAGAAAAAAAAAAATGCCATGCTCTAAGCCAAAATGGTTTCTTTGTTAGGTACAGAGAAATATACTTGTTAGTTTCTTGGAGATGTGTGCTGATCCTTTGACTAAAGTCAGACCCAAGCATGGGACAAGACTATTGTTTTTTCTAATGTGACAAAATTAAAAATTCAAAGGGAATGTTTAGCAGTGTTGCAAGTCATCATCACAGGTACAGTTTTTGACACAGGAAAATGTGTGTCTTTGAGTTATATTTGATGTAGTGCACAAGAGTTAACCTAAATATGACGCAGAACTTTCCCTGATTATTGGCACTGTGCCATTTGAGACATGTGAGACAGAGCCCTACTTACAGTGGTACTGAGCAACTTTAATAAAGTTCTGGATGAATTCATGAAAATCATCAGTTGCTGCTATTTATTTGTACTCTACGGTGGCTGGAATTAATAGTTTTATATGGTAATATAATGGTGTCTTTCAGTTTAAGAAGGGAAAGCCCAACACGGTACACATCCCTTCAACTCTAGACAATCAAAATGAATGTCACAGGTTGGATGACCCAGGTAGGGATGCCTGACTGATGCCCCATTGCATTTTAATTCACTGTTGTCGTCTTCGTAGTTAGCAGAAGTTGTACTTCTTTTAAGGAGTAGAGCCACTGCGGTTAACACAAACAAAGAAGATTCTACAAATTCGACAGTCAAGTGTTTTGCAAAAAAGCTTGTGATTAAACAAGTCGGTGGACACCAGCTGCAGGATATTTTTATAGATCAAAAACCTGGGTAAAAATAGTCAGAATTAATGGAGAGTGATTGTCCAGGGAAAATGGATAACTACTAGATTGTCAAAGATGTTCTTCACTCCCCAAGTGAGTTATTCGGTCTATTTCCCGGTGACTCCCAAAACTAAAACTGAGCTGCATATCATCAAGTTAAGGAGAATAGGTTTGTGCTGATTCAGATGTATCACCTTTTAGATTGTGTAGGAAATGTGAATGACAGCATTATGTCAAGTTGTGTTAAGTTTCTGGTCTTGCAATGTCCAAACTTCTAGTTGCTCTGCCTTTTCCCACCTAAAAAGTCGAATAAAAGTGATACACAGCAGCATTATAGCCTGAACTAAATGCACAATACACTTCAAACATACAATGTAACAGAACAAGGCAAATACTAATGCAACTATGTCGTTTTTCAAGCTCATTTGGTAAACTCCTCATTATTATTGGAAGGTGGACACAACGATCTGCCTACCTGACACTTGCTGAAGGGGAAATAGGAGATTGCTTTAATGTTTGACATGTAAATTGTCCTGTAATCTTAAATTATTAATTATAATCCTATCGAAAATGTTACTTCGGGAGTTGACCAAACTGACCAAGTCAAGTGTCATCTTTGCATTTTCCAACACAGATTACCATGGAGACATTTGCAGCTGTGTATTCTGCTCAGTTTCTGCTAACTTCTGATAATTACTGAGAGTTCATGTGTAACGCTGAATAAAGCAGCACTTTCCTGCCTCCTCATCTAGTTCAAGAGTGAAATCAGAAGCAGAAAAGTGTCTGGACGTAGTTCAGCAGGAATATTCTCTTGGCCACGGGCCAGGCTCTGACAAGATATGACACCACATTTTCTTCCATTCACTCAGTGAGGAGGGGGGGGGAGAAGCTAATTTTCATGTCCATCATCTCCTGCTCTTGCCACTGCCTCTGTGAAAGCCCCGTCCGCCTCCCCCATTTCTGGGGTGAAAGTGAAAAGTAGATGTGTTGTCAGGGCAAAACTGATAATGGCTGTGGGACACAGACTGATCCCAATTGCCCTGCTTTCAGCCCCTGCCACCCCCATGCTCCCCGGCACTAAAGGGTTCACTGACAGATGGGACGGGGCACTGTGGGACAGAGTGCTGATCTGGCATAAAAAGCCCACAAAAAAGGCTCTTTTCTTGGCACCAGAGGCCTCCGCAAATAGTTTACTGTTTGGGATCGTTACAGCCTACATTTTGCATCGCATTCGTCGTGTGCGTATCGGTACTTTAAACTTCATCGTCAGGGAAACAAAAAGCTAAAATTTTTAGAAAGAAAAGACATCTCTTTTTTTAAATACAAATTTTACCAAACAGATAATTATTTTCTTAAAGATTGCCAGCAAACTGCTGACAGGTAATTGAAGTTAAACATTTCTCTTGCTCATATGTGGAGATGAGAAGTCATGGCCTTTGAAATTACTCCTCTAGCAAACCTATTTGTTTAATATGACTTCTGATTACAGTTTATTATCAGCTCTGGGATACATTCAAAACTACATTCCAAAGGACCAAAGCCAGTTGAGTACAGTCCCTCAGCTCTACCCAACTGTGTTTAATTTGTGCCATTTGTAAAGTAGGCGAATGGCCACAGTGCATGGTGGTTATTACTTCACAGGCACTCTGCATTCAGATAAGTTTCACCTCTCAGCAGAGGGAGAGATAGCTCAAGGGATCTATCACCAAAAGGAGTGAAAAGTGAAGGTCATTATAATGTCATCACAAGTTAGCCTGCCGACCCCCAAAGTCCTAGAGCTTGAATATTGTCCTCTGGAGAATAGATATAGGACATGAAAGGGAGAGACGAGGGACAGTTAGAGAGAGAGAAAGAGACATGTTGACAGACAGGAAGTGAGCGCAGGGGGGGAAAAAAGGAAATAATAACATATTACAATAACATGTCCATACAGAACTATGTTGCATTGGAAGAGGTAATGTATAAGCTGCCTGTTAGTTTTATACCAGAGAGAATAGGTTGGTAAAGATGCACTTTATCTTCAGACAAGCCGACTACTCTGGCACAATCCCAGCAGGGGCTGGTGGGAAATTGCTGTTTTTACATTTCTGTATCATTTTCCCATAAGGCATATGGATAACAAATGAAATATTCAGCGCGATTGTCTGATTTATTCGTTTTATTATCCGCAAATATCAAGCCGGCAGTCAAAGAATAGCTGGCCTCATCCATGGGTCTCTTCCCACTTGGGGTCTGACAGCCTATCAAGTCTCCACGCATAAATAGGTCAGGATTGTGTGAGCACTTCAGTATGTTGTATTTTAAGATTTTCACCTTGCAGAATCACAAAACAGAAATTGAAAATTACTGGAGAGGATGTGTTGTTGCAGATAGGAAACAACATCAAATCCACACAAGAGCATCTAGAGCCTTAAATAACAGGATGTTGCTCCTCGTCTCTACCAGCATGTGATTTCTAACCAGAAGTGTGTGATCCCGCTGCAGTAAAAGCCCCCGTGTGTTGTTGTGATGTTTGTAAAGCAGGAGGGACAGATGCCCAGTTACGGCCTCATCGTAACACAATGAGCCTCATCAGATATTAGTAATTGACCATTAATGAACTCCCTGTGATAGCCCACCAAGGAATACACACGAGGGCCCTGGGGACCAACGGGGCAGCGAGAGAAGGGGCCTCATGGCATTAACATACTCCCAAGGCTACAAGAGGCTTTTAAATGGGCAATCAATACAGAGCATTAGTTCATCATGCTCTCAGAGGGACCCTGGAGGTGTCTGTTGAGAGGCATTACAAAAAAGAAGGGAAAAGTGTGCTGTCAAGAGCCCCTTTCTTTGTGAATGATGAATGTGAGAAACCGAACATGAGCTAAATTTGTTGTTTGCTGAGGTAATTTCTTATGATCTTATCTGTCAGTGTGTTTTCTTTATGGCTATGAAGGGAAGAAATATTTACCAAAAGCCATGCTTCCCACCTGTGCTGCTCACTTCTGAGAAGCCCTCACCTTTTCAAAGGCAACATCAACATTTTAACCGCTACTGTAAAACCAGGACAAGGGCATCACAAATATCATGTGACATTTACTGTACATATCCCATTAGATAGCTATGAATAAAGCTAGACTTGCTCTGCACCGAGCAGTTTTATTCTTAATTTTCTCATTTGTGTTATATGGCACAATGAAATGGATATCATTACATAGAATAGCACTATCATACAAATACCATGCTGTGTCCTTGAAGGCAGCATAATAAATGGTTCATCACTGGCAACCAAATGGCAAGACAAATTTATGGCTACTGATCTCTTCTCATCATCAGAGCAAAGTACTCAGTAAAATTTCATTGTAACTTCCAGGGAAATAAATAAATTTGCCCCTTGACCTTGAGGGAAAAATCTCCTCCCACCCATCCAGCTGAGATGATGGACCCCTCTGCCCCCCCCCCCCCCCCCCCCCCCCACACACACACACACACACACACACACACTCTCTCTCTCCTGTCTTTCAATCACCTCCATACATCTTACCGTCTTTGGCACTGTGTCCATACATAGATAGCAGGCTAAAGATAGGTATCTCACCTTCACTAGCGCTACACCTCGACCCCGCGAGGTTTGTGCACCATCTTCTCTCTGTCTCTGCTGAGACCCCAGCTCCCCCTGAGGAGCAACGACAGACACAGAGGGGGAGTGGGAATAAAGGGGACAGCAGATCTGGAGGGAGGGAACGAGGGAAGAAAGAGAGTCTAAGTGCGAGGCGTGGAGGCGGGACAGGGTGAGCAATGACAGGAGAGGAATATGCAGAAAGTCTCAGTTTAAATCAAGATAAAAGACAGAAATAGAAAATAATAGAGGGAACAAACCCCTGGACGCTGGCTCTCTAATGGAAACACATGGCTGAGGGCTAAGGTGTTGTCAGCAGTCTGCCTGCGCACGGTGACATTCCTGCCTGATAATCTGTCCCGCCATAAAATTAGAATAGCAAATACCCCACTGACAGAGATGCATGTCCTCCCTCTCTTGCGCCACCATAAAAAACTCCTGCCGTTGTCTCAGAACGCCACAAACTTCAATTTAAATTTACAGCGCCGCAAAAGGAGAAGTGATATGCATTCAAAAATTTTAATAACCTATTAAGTTATGACTTCAATTTCATTTTATGAATATTTTCCTTGGGGAGCGCTGCCATCACTGGAGAAAGACAGAAATTTAAAAAAGATAAATAGTGCCATTAATCTATAACATTTCACTCCCATTATTCTTGAAAATGAGAAGTTATTTTTGCTCAGATCGTGGTATAATTAGCTCCTTATACTTTGACTTACAAGCCAGAAAATGGCTATGTTCAAAAATGTGTAAGTCTGTCATTTGGCTGGGAATAAAATCATCATTTGTCTTCATATATTGTCTATGTGACAAGCAGTATTTGAACTTGATTAGGTTTCAGTAGCTTTATTAATAACAACTACTGGATCGCGGGAGGTGAGTCCTCTGTGTCGGAGAACGACGTGCTGCGAGCTGGAATTGCTGCAAAGGTCAGTAAGTCTGCTTTATTTTGAAAGATCACTAAACTATAAATTCTCCGACGTCATTTATAGTCCAACATCGTGCTTTATTGTGTAAACTGGTTTTAAGCGGCAAAACTATTAAACAACTCATCACAACTCCACTTTGTGGAGGGTGAATGTGGGAGTGCAGCAGGGTATAATAGCTTTAATCTGTCTGTTGTTTGTCTCATGGGCATTAAACACCATCTTGGTATGAGTGAGACTACAGTGCACACAGGAGGGGGTCCTCATAATATTTAATAGGTCATCAAAGGGAATGGGGGGTAGACTGCTGACATTTGCCTGGATAGTTAGGAGAAACCCCAGGAGTTTTCATATGACTCATTACCAGAGCACATTGACTTGGTTGCATCATCGTTCAAAGATACTATCTGGCAGAAAAATCATAATCCAACAGATATAACTATTTGAGTCACAATGGCCCCATTAAGTAGCATGAGATTTTGATTCTTGTTTCCACCCTGAAAATAGAGACTAATCAGTTAATAAAACTCTATTACTGCCACAGTGAATGAGATAGTTGCTGCCATTAGTGTGGAAAACCCTGTGAGTACAGCGGCCTGAGTGCTTCCCACAGACAGACATAGATAAATTGTGCTGTGGCTATATCTCTCTCTTCTGGTGCGGTAACTCCCTGAAGAATCAAGCCACCTGCCTCACCACCTCATCGCCCACTCGCTCCGGTCAAAGATTACAAACTGAAGTCCTCAAACTTAGAGGAGATGAAAGGACATCATTTGGAGGTGCAAGATTTTCCATAAAAGAAAGAAATGAAATATGGTGAGCGAGCCAGCTGCTGACCTCCTCAGGCCTCCTGGACAGCAGGTGTCAGAGGAGAACGGTGAGATTAAAAGGTTATGTGAACTACACTGTGTATGATGTATACCTAAATAGCCCTTAGATATATTAAATATACATTTTTGGAATGCATATGTTGCGAGGAACAACCTATTGTCACTAACATTACGTCTGCTTTGTACAGAAACACACCACACTGATCTGGTTAAGTTAATTGTATGCTGGTAAATGTACAAAAATCAGTCTGTAATTTTCTATTTACATTCAAAATGATGGAAACTAATGCTAAATGGATCATCGTTAAATCAAACCAACTGAGAAGGAGTGCGGAAATATTTTGGATTTAACACCATATATGGGAAAATTGTGCATAAATGTAGGCTGTTTATGGGTTTTAAAAATGTTCAGTGGCCTTACAGCAATGTTACCACAACAACAAATCTGAAGTCACCTGCTAACTCAAATCACTCAAATGATGCAGAGGCCGTATCATGGATGATACCACGACACTGAAGTGAAAACGTTGCAGACCTAACCTAGAAGTAGGGCGCTTTTACACCTACCTTGTTTGATCCAGAATTTTTAGTCCGTTTAGCATCAACCAAATTAGTAGGCGGGAGAGGTGACTGACCAAAGGTACAAAATTGTATCTGACCAAAAGAGGTCTCTGTTCAGATAATTCTGAATCATTACTTGATTTGTTTTCAGTTAAAACAGTTTTGGGGTGATTTGGACTTTCAGACCAATTACAGGAGGTTGAAACAGGCTATCGACACCCATCAAACAACAGAAAAAGAACAGGAAAAGAAGTAAAGATGAGCTGTGGTAGTGGACCTTTCAAGTGTGAAAATTAAGTTCAGCTATATGTAATAGTTCTGAGCCATGAAAAGCGACAACCCCATTAAATCTATGCTGAAACATTTGATTTATAGAGTAGGACCAGGTCAGGGTTTCTTTTATGCTACCAAAATGTGAGAAATCAGGAGTAAAGTCCACAAACCTAAACAGTAGAGGCAAAAAAAAAAAATAAAGACATGTACTTTAGTATTAATTGTCCAATAACATTGAACTCTATAAAATATGTTTAGAAAGGTGGGTTTTACAATTTTAACAATATAAAAATACAAGCAAAAGCCACCTCAACTCATTCATATATCATAGCTCAGCATCAACATATTTCTAGTGTTGTAAAATTATTTCTGACACAAAATCTTCTTTCTACAAAGCCGACAAAACATGGACATTTCAAAATAAAATTCGGCTGTGGCATTCAAGACCCCGCAAACTTTGGCCATCCCCCATGCTCCTGCACAAAACAGCAGTACAGCACTTAAATGCCCCTCACACGTTGACTCCTTTCCCGAGGGCCCAAACCAATTTCTCTTGTTTTCAGACACTCTCCCTCCCTGAACCTGCAGTGGCCATCAAAGACATTCATCCATCCACCCAGGATGACTATGACTGATCTAGCCAGCAAACGATCAATTTGTATTTGCTCTCCCCTTCTCCTTCTTTTTTCCCCGTGTCTTTCTTTTCCTCTTTCCCCTCTCCTTCTCTTTGTCTCCTTCACTTCATCCTCTTGCTATTTTGTTGATGTGCAGAATAGGATGAAAAAGTGAGAGTGCAGATCTCTCTGACACCGTGGCATGTGAGAGTAACAATGCAATCACTATTTGACCTTGGAGAACAACTAATTCATATGTTCATCCATCTGTATTTTTGACACGTGCAACTTTTCATTTCAGTGAAAGCCCACAGATCATCCATGCAAACGTACAATAATAATTCTTTACTTGCAGGATTTGATTTCTGCAAGCTGTTTAATCTCTGACATGCCGAGCCGCTAACGAAAAATAACCTCAAAACTACACTGTAAGTTAATTCAGAGTGGCTTCAGTAAGCCCGAATTGTTCGGTGGAATATGTCTCTCCTTCATTTATTAAGCTGTAATTGGATGTGATTTTCATCCAGGAATGCAACTTCCTCAGATTCCTCCAAGGCATGTGAGGTGATGGTGACAGTGCTAGAAAGAGCTGTTAATCCATCTTGTAATTGCACCGAGCAGATTGCAGGGTTGGACGTGTCTGTGAAAAGGCTGCGGAGGAACATTTGTCACCAGACGTGAACAATAGGAGGCATTATGGATTTGGGGTGTATGTGCATGTGCAATGAAAGCGTTTGCATGCATATGTGAGGGTGTAGAGCTGCGTGTGCGCTAAATGAAAGTAAATGTGTTGTTTGTGTACGGGATTCTGGTATGTGCATTAGCTGTGTGTGTTTGCTCCTGTATGTTGATGCTAATGTTTGCGCACGCGCGCACCCGTGTGTGTGTGTGTGTGTGTGTGTGTGTGTGTGTGTGTGTGTGTGTGTGTGGTGGGGTCCCTTTTCCTTGCTATTCACAGACAATTTGTAAGGCCGGCTGTTGAAGTCAGACCGAAGCCCGTGGAACAGCTGGAGCCTCTCCATGATTGATAAACGCGGCGGCAAGAACTTCATCTCCCCCTGAATGAAGACAAAGGCCTCACAATGCTCAGCCAGTGTGTTACGCCTGCCTATCGTTAAGTGTGGACCGCGGACCTTCCCCGGTCCTCAGCTGGGGGAGTCGAGGTGCCAAGAAGGAGGTCAGGACCCAGACTAATTACCATTTTATGACAAAACGGTTCTTTTGTCGTGGTTATATAATTGATTTACCTTTCAAGGGGAGATCATTATGAAGTGGCTTTGAGAGGGTGGGATTAAAAGGGGGCAAAAAGGGATTAGCTGCAGTTGTACATGTTCTCAATGTCATAAAAGTGGTCACAAGCAAAATATGTCTTCAATTATGAATGCAACAGTGATTGAGCTTCAATTGGAGGGACATAATCCAATAATTACATGTAAATAAATATTCTGAATATCCTCAGACAAACAAATGTAGTTATCACCATGGCAGCAAAAAAAAAAAAAATAAAAAAAATAAACTGGACGATATAGTATAGAAACTACAGAAATCACTGACACCACGTGCCAAGAGCGATGTGTATCGACCATGAAAGCGACAGTGAAATCATCATCAATTGTGAATGATTAAAAACGTATCACCGTGTCATATTGATTCTGGCAAACACTACATTTTTCCAGAGACAGATTTTAACAGAGACGTGCTCAGAGGTCCGCTGCCTCGGTGTCGTAAACTTTTCCCTAGTTTGTGACCCATGCAGGACCAGGTCAGTGAGTCAGAGCAGGGCCAGCTCGGTGAAAGTCAGCATGGGGCCATAATTGTTACATTTGGATGTGGTGAATCCCACCCAGGAACCTGTTTCCTGTGGCAACACAAATTACAGGCAATATGTGTAGTGGCATTTAGATTTTGCCATCTTCTCAGTCAGAGCTAGCAAGCTTTGAAAAGAGCTATACCTGCTACTGTTGTGCAATGTTTATTGTTGCTTTAGAAAAGCCATTTATCTGTTCAATACATTATTTGCTTATGTGTGTATAGCCCCGTAGTTGCAAGCATTTCCTTCTGTGTGAAACAAATGATGTTTTGCGCTACCAACTTTCTTTGTTTGACTCAGGGAGCAATGCAGCCCAGCGTACATCCATCCTTGACCTATTTAATGGCTGGGTTCTGTTGAAGACCCGCTGCACAAATTGAAAAGTTTTCAGTCGCTAAGTGAAATGTATGGCTCTGCCTCTGGCCCAGAAAAATTGGGGATTGTTCTATTTTAATTCCAAACTCAATTTCAGACATCCTCCACGCTGCGACAAAGTGGATTTCAGGCCCAGGCTTGTTGACATTTCAGCTGCCAGGACACACGATGAATGAGTGAATATTGATGAACATAAAAGATGTACGCAGGCCATTTCCCCCCCCCCCCCCCCCCTGTTATTGTTGGTGTGGAGGTGGGGAGAAGAGGAGAGAAGAGGCGCCCTTTGTATCCCCTGGGAGTGAGGAACCCCTCTCTATATTCAGAATATTCCCTATGAAGTTCAGAAAGAGATATCAATCTCACTTTGAGGCTCCGGGCCTTCATTTGTTTGTGAGAGATGCGCAGCGCTGCTCAGATGACTGTGCCAATTCCTCAAATCCCACTTACAGTAGGAGTTCACACAAACACGCACACCGTACACTGCAGAGCATCTGCCACTTTCCCCAGCCCCTGTGTCCCAGACATCAGTGGAGTCTGCACTGTGGCACTCCGAGCTCTTGATTGAGGAAGCAGTTGCTGCTCTGTCAGCAGCCGAGTTAAGAATAAAAAAAAACAAAAAAAACAAAAAAAAACACCATGGCTGTTTGGGCAGAAGCAACACAACTGTATATTGGATAAATGGCGTATTTTCTTTATCTGACATTCTTTGGAGAAGAAAGTGAGCGAGAGAAGGAGAGAGAGAGAGGGAGAGTAAGACAGAGGTGGGTGGCTGTTGATTAATGTCAAATTGCAGGGTTGAATTTCTTTTCTCTCAACAAAGGGTTGGTAAGACTGACCTTTTAGCATTATATTATTTCTTTTAGACATCAGGAAGGTGGAGATGGGGTCAACATGGACAGAACAGGACTTTGGTTTCATGTGCTTTGAAATTAGAGGACACTTAACCTCCAAACTACAATATGTAAAAAGATGCTGCATTTTTCTGTAATGACAATAAAAAATAATTTGAAGAAACTAGTAGTTTAAGACACTGACTAACTGCAATGTAAATGCAATGTCTTCTACCTGTGTCTGACCAGGATTTTGTTGCACATTCCCCCCCCCCAATTATTTGTCAATTGTTTATTATCAAAATAAATGTTGTGGAACAAAATAATTGAATAGAAAACAGGCCAAGTTGAAATGAATAAAAACAGCATCAAAACAGCCCAGTCTCACATCAAAATGTATAACAGCTACATTGGTCTACAATGCAAAACATATTAACATATGTTAAAAGCTATTCACAATGTCTCTAAAATTGTGAGATGGCTACATCTGAGACTGGTTTGTCATGTGACGGAGTAGAAAGAGTGACCGTGTCGACATATGAAGGAGGTTGGGGTGGCTGAATGGATCAAACACACAAGTTTCCCCCTGACAGAGCAGTGTAAAGTCTGTGACAAAAGAAAAATCCAATGTAGCTTTAGATTAGATCACATAAAAAGTAAACTTAAGTAACATATTTAACTAAAGTATGTAACGTACATGTTTTAACCCAAACCATGATCTTTTCCTAAACCTAACCCTTTAGCCTCTTAAGCCTAAAGTTGAGGCACCTCGTATCTGAGATGCCGGCAGGCTTTGTCGGACAGTCACATGACATGGACGCAGGCCAATAAAAGAAAAGGTCAAGAAACACATCTCACAATTTGCGAGCCATTATTGTGACAGTAATGTGTTTTATGCTGAGGACCTACTACTTCTGTAGCTATTACACATTTTCCTGTACGACTAGGTTGATAATAAAATATAATTTCATTGATATTTCCAAGTTTTCAAAGAGCTTTATTTTCACTGAAATCCTGGCTCAGTTTTTTTGCTCAAACAAGTCTCATCTTGTGGCCAATTTGTTTAAGATCGAAGAGATTGTTGTCCTTATTTGGACCTCTGGGATGATGAACATGATCAGAGGTAAAAGAGCAATTTGAGGGAAACACATGTTAGATTGCCACAATGGAACATTACACTGGTGCTCTTTACGTAGATGAGAGATTCTCAGCTACTGACAGGACAGCAAGGAGGGCCAGTAATGATTCTAAAATAATTAGACGCATCCCCACAACCCTTCTCTGGATCTCTCCCTCTCTCTTGGTGTAGTTGGTGTATCCTAATGTAGCCCAGTGCCACAAATAAACTCTTACTGTAAACAGCTGCTGGTATTTTTCAAAGGCTGTAGTTGATTGTTTAAAGAGTATTTTGTTTTTTTCTTCCAATTTTTTTTTTTTTCTCTCTTACCGTTCAGTATTTTCATTGTTCCTGTTAAAACCCTGCATTTCTTCTCTCTCTGTCTGTCTCACTCTCGCTGCACCATCTTTGCACCTCGCTCCTAAAGACCCCAGTGTGTCAGGTGTCCAACCTGGCTGTGGTTTGGTTTTAGCAAGGCAATGGGCCATGCAGGCCTTTTTCTCCCCACAGTGGGATTCTGAGTGGACTCTTTGCCCTCACATGCGTTCAGTTGGGCCTGCTTTACCAACACTATTGATTGCAGGTGATGTTCTGGACTCAGTCCAGCTGACCTCGACGGGGAGTCAGATACATCATTGTCCGAGGAGGAACCTCTAGAGACCGTACAGAAGCAGCACATGTGTTAAGCAGTCTGAGTTTGTCCAGCCGCCGCATCTGTCAATGCTTTGGACACATGATCCTGAGCTGCTTAGCAGAGTCAGAGCATGAGGGGCAGAGATTTCAGAAGAGCAACAGAAAATAAGATGCTCCACAGACAAACATTCATGTTCCAGCTGCTGTTACTTGAATGACCATCTATGCTCCACATATTCCTCACCTTTTCCTTTTGCCTGCTAATTAGAAATCTTAATATGCAATCATGTTAACATTGGGTCTAATTTGTGCTCCGTGCCACTCTGTTTCTTACACACCTCAAAGCAATTGATGGATATCCAATGAGACGCAGAGTCCCTGCCAAAGGGAGTAGCTCTGCAGCTTCTGACACATTGCTGAGGCTGGGGGGGAAGTACGCCTTAAATTAATTAACATCGGACCTCTTGTAGCTGTTCACTTCTGTAAACAAACATTTTAATATGCAGTGATTAATTAAATCTGCCAAGCTACTCTGCCCCTCCCATAGATCTTCCTTCACTCTTACTCTCGCCATCTCGTTAAAGAGTTTATTATGAGCTGTGTGAGATTCGCAACTTTGTCCAGCAAGATTTCAAAATGTTTAACTGCAAAATGATGAGTGATGTTACTTTTCCTGTCTGCCATCATTTGCATCCAGAATTCCCATTTCACATATGATGAAAGCTGTAAGGAGCAACTGTTACATGGCACTTGTGAGGAATGGACCAATAAATCGTACATTGCACCAGTCCTGCCGTCTTTAATAGCTTCTGGGTTCTGGCTGTGAGAGAACAAAAAGGTGCCAAAGCCTCTTGGGCTACTTTGACCGACTGCAATGAATAATGTTAGGTCTGACAGATAGTCACAAATGTGTGTTTTTGACATCCAATATAGTGTACTTTGTCCGGTATGAGTGTGTGTGTGTGTGTGTGTGTGTGTGTGTGTGTGTGTGTGTGTGTGTGTGTGTGTGTGTGTGTGTGTGTGTGTGTGTGTGTGTGTGTGTGTGTGTGTGTCTTATTTTATGGTCCAATAAGATGTTTTCATGAAATAAATAGTTTTTACTTTATTGTTTGAATTTAGAAATGGAGGTTTTATTTAGTCAGCCATGATTGAAATGCACTACCTTCAAATCATGTAAAGAATATAATATAGCTGTTCAACTGACCGCACTATGACTATGGAATTTCCTAAAATAAATAAACAGTAATACATGATTACAATTCTGTAAACAGGCCTTGAGTGGAATCTGCAAGCCGACTACATTTGAATACAACTGTGCCAAATATCTATGGATTAAGATTTATTTGGCAAGATTTCTTAGTCAAGATAAATAAATTCAAACACTTCAATAAATCCCTCAAATTATCTACAGTGGATAGTTTTGCATTTATCACATGAAAAAAAAAAAAAAAAAAGATTGCATGAGTTTATGGAAATCCACATCAGCAGGGAATGGATGCAGACTCAAGGGGCATCACTGCACAGGTAAGCTGCTTTTGGAGGGTTCATGTAAATCCTAAAGTCCAAAAGTCAATTACTGGGGCATCTCAAGCGTGTGTTACTGAAAGACTCTGATGTTTTATTGAAGAGAGGCTTTAATTCATCAGGCTTCTCAGCTCGCTTTCATGCAGCTCGGAGAGGGAGAGCACGGTACCTCCTTCAGATGGCCAGTGTCATATTTCTCATACACACACACACACAGACAGACAGAGAGAAAGAAAGAAAGAGAGAGAGAGAGAGAGAGAGAGAGAGAGAGAGAGAGAGAGAGAGAACACACACTAATGCCCAAAAACAACTCTCAGGTGGTCTGCTTCACTCCACTGACCAGACCATTACCCCCTCCACACACACACACACACACACACACACACACACACACACACACACACACACACACACACACGCACGCACGCACGCACGCACGCACACACACACACACACACACACATACACACACACACACACGCCTCTCAGTGCAGACCACACAGACTAAACAAAAAACTCATCCATTCAGCGTCTTGTGCGCTCTCTGTGCTATTATCAACATTTCAAACAAGCCAATGACAAATTTTAATTACAGAAAATATTACAAGCACCCAGTCACCTCACTTGATGATTTTCTGGGCCTTGAGGTCTGACTAAAGTCCTTTCTTTTGATGTAATCCACAGCACCTCGGTGGCTCATTTCACCTCAGCGGGTTCGATAGTTTTGTAAAGCAGGAGATACTGCGTTATTCTGGCATTCCTCCCTGCTGATCACAGCGCACCTCTGTGCTTTATTCCCGCTGGAATATTAATAAACAAACACAGGCTGACACAGAGCTATCAAAACACAGTGCTCTGTCTGTCTCTAATGTCTCCGCAGCTGGAATTACGGCTCATGGTGGCATTGCCCAGAGTGAGGCAAGCAGACAGCTTATTTTTCCATTGTGATTAGCCAAACTGTGGCGCTCATATACAAATGGAAATGGGATGTGCATGAGTGTCCCCCTCTCTTTACCCTCTCTCTCCCATCTGTCAAGACAATAGATTTTAATCTTTAATCCATGAGCAGCCATTGAATACTCGGGAATTACAAATTACAGATGTTTTACTGTGATGTTTTAAAATCTTTTCTTCTGCCCACTGTCTGTCTCCCCGTTCAGGCCCTTCAGCAACTTGCTATATTAACAAAAAAAAAAAAGGTACTCTGCCACATTTGCCCACAAACTAATGTGTACAGCACAGAGAGAGGAGAGACACACGCACACACAAGTACACACATTTCACACACTCATTCTGTGCCATCATGCTACCATATGACACTGTCATCATTTGGTAATTAAACCCTTGCTGGCTTTAAATATGAAAAGCTGGCAAGAGTTGATGATGATGATACTGGCTGTCGCTCAGCCCAGATTTCCAACAAACCATCCAGTCACCAGGCAGGAAACATATTGTCTTGTTGTTGTCTTCGTTTGGCCATCCCACCACCCCACCACCCCCCCGGACGAAAAGAAAGAACATAGGAGATATCAATTTGACCCTTTGTATACTGTTTAGAAATGTAGAGATGGTGTAAGAGTAGATGTGAAATCAAGTTACTTTTTAATTTGGCTGAAAAAACAAGAAATATATCAGACTGCTGTGTGTGATAAATGATGGGCACAGCCTGGTGCATAGTTACAGTGGCCTCCGAGTGAGGAGAGGGAGGGGAGGGAAGGGGGCAAGCAGGGTGAAGGGAGTGAGGTTTATTTAATGTTCAGCTCATGAGCAAGTGGGACGCTATTTTTAAAAACGGAAGAGGAGGGGGTTGGGGGTGGCGGTGTGTGTGTGTGTATGTGGGGGGGGGGGGCTTTGTGGAAGTGGGTGGAAGTGCAGGTGAGAACTTTGGGTGTCCGTGGAGACGAGACAGGAAGTGAGGGTTTACAGATACCTCAGCATTCACCTGACACCCCCCCCCCCCCCCCACACACACACACACACACACACACACACACACTCCTCTCCCTTCACCAACCCCCCCCCCCACACACACACACACACACACACACTCCCTCCCTTTCAGCCCCTTGGCAATCTTGGACAGAGTAGATACTGTTGACCAGTCTAATGGACTAAGCCATAAGATCTCTCCCCCTCTCACTCACTCACTCACTCACTCACTCACTCACTCACTCACTCACACACACACATACACACACACACACACACACACACACACACAATACCGTCCCCCCCCAAAATCACTCCTCTCCCTCAATTTTCAGTCGGCCTCTCCTGCAGACTCCGGTCATAACCCGTGAATGTGGTGTGTGCCTCCGAGAAGAGCTTAGGTTCCAATACTGACAGCCCACACAGCTTTATGGTCATTTAAGATCCTCAATTTGGGTTCCTCCCATTCGGATGGTCCTGCAGAGCCCCAGAGTGTCTGTCGCCTGAACACGTAGTGGAAAATAACCACTTATTAAGATCATTAATGTCAAGATTACCAAGGAAGACTCAGCTCTTGGTGCTGGAAATGTATTTCTAATACTCACAGCAAGAATATATAACCCTGTTAACAGACAGTTATGTTTGTGTCTGCCAGTCTATAAATCTGAGCTTGTAAATTAACATAACATTATGTTAGGCGTCTATTGATTAAGGGAGGCCTCAGACATTATCATTTTTTAAACAAAAAAAGCCCCACACATTTGGATAAATCTAATATTTCATTAATTAATTAATTTTGCAGCAGTTACTTCTATATTTATGCTTTTACTTTATTTATACAGCATATTTTAATGTTTTTTGTTATTCATCGCATTTTAGATGAAAAAATACATTATTTTACAAGACTACGTATTTAAATGACTAAAATAGATAGTGATGTGAAGCTTTCATGAAGAGTTGATGTTTTTTAAAAGCACTCAGTTACAGTGAAGCCTCCTGTTTAAATGTCATTTTCAGGAAGGAACGGATCTTTTCAAGCTGAGTTTAAAGTGCTCCATAATATCCATTACTGGTCTTTGGTCCAGTGGCAGCCTTATTGCCATTTCTGAACTTGAAGCACTGTAAAGAGTCTTATAATACAAAATGTTTGTTAAATAGCCGATAGAGAAGCTATAATCTTTTAATGTTGGATTTTATAGCTTTACCACGCTCTGTCGTTCTTGTGGATATTGTAATATTACATTTTTACTGGTTATTCATCTGTTAATGTTCCAGTTACTAAGTTTTATACTCTCCCTTATACATTTTTTTGTATTCCCTTACACTGTAAAACACACAGAGAAAGTTTTCTGTAGGAAGTTCATCTGTGACATCTGACGGCACTTAATCTCTGATTTTGGTTTAGTTTTGGTTGGGCTGCCTAAAAAACAACAATCAACAATTTAAATATTGATTGAAAATAAACACATAATAATTGAATTGACACTATTGAACTGATTTAGTGTATTTGTGTGTGTGTGTGTGTGTGTGTGTGTGTGTGTGTGTGTGTGTGTGTGTGTGTGTGCGTGACTGAGAGAGAGAGAGAGAGAGAGAGAGAGAGAGAGAGAGAGAGAGAGAGAGAGAGAGAGAGAGAGAGAGGCCTGCACATTAGTGTCATATAGTTGCTAAACAAATTTTAACAAATTATTGTTATTGTTAACGTTGCACATTTTCTTTTGCAAAAATAATTTGTAATAATTATATATTTGAATCATTTATAATAGAATTTAAGAGCAGAACAGACAGACAAAGCTGAACTAAAAACCAACTCAAACGGTTTTTGTAAACAAACATAAAAGTTTTCAAAGAAAATAATAATTACACCTATGTCAAATAAAAAAATAAAAAATACATACATACCACTAAGTATATGAAGTTTATTATTTTATAAATAATATCCATCGTGCTGTGAAACGGAGGAAGGTACATCTGTTTTAAAACTAAACTCTTCTTTAAAACATTATAGGCAAGTTTTTATAGTTCATTTTAATTCTGCACCTGCGAGGCTCTATGTTCTTTGATTTCTGTTTTTCTTGTCCCTTTATCAATTCGTAGTTCATTGGAGCAGGGTTGCTTCCTCTTTTTGTTGTCGCCTAAACCGTTTAGTTTTGGATGATCGGTCAAAGATTCTGACAACCAGCGGGGAGAAGCACGACGCCCAGCCGGGGAGGGAGCGCAGGAGGCCGGACAGATCTACTGGGCTGCATCGGGGAGACGCACCATTAGACAAGGGAGAGCCATGCCTCACAGCGCGGGTCGATCAGGTAAGGATTTCTCCCTCTGCCTCACACTAATGCCAGTGTTTGTTTGCAGGTATGCTGGTTGCACCGCGCGGCACAAGACTGTGATTTGTATTTCCTGTTATTATTATTTTTTTAATCAAACAAAGCAATAGGCTACTCGCTTTTCTTTCACTATTGTCCAATGAAATCATGTTTTTACACTTTGTTTTTCTTATCATATAATGTCAGAAATTAAGGTAAGAACCTAATATTTTGATTTGGTACGTTATTATTACGATTGCTATTATGAATATAATTATTATTATTTCACAAATTAGCGTAATAGTCTATTAACACCTCCTATGCTTGACGCTGTAATTGAAAACATAGATCACAATCTAATTCACCTCTCAATTTTGGGTTTAGATGGGAAGATCAATGGAAAACAGTTGTAATGATCTAATTAATTATGGCAAAATTAAAAGCAAGTACAAAATCAATCTGCGATGGTGTCGAGAATGGAGTCAAATTGATATCCATCTGCTCCCGTTATAAAGCACATGAATAAGCAATCTAAGGACGCAGCTGATATCCTGCAGTTTGGCATAGCCTACCCATATGGCTGTGGGTGTCAGGAGACTCCAAATCATGGTGGGATGCAGCAAGAGGCTCCCGATATGATGCTGCTGTTTTAACTAATAGGGAGGGCGGGGGGGGGGGGGGGGGTAGTTTCAAGGAAAATATGCACAGAAGTACGATTTTGTGACGTCTGACGCAAAAGTAGCTTTAAACGTATCAAATCCAAAAGATGAGAGTGAAAGTAGTGCACACTACCCTACAGCAGGTGAGGTTTTGTCAGTGACACCTGGATGCCCTCGTTAGGATGAAAAAATACTGGATATAGTTTATACTAAGCGGTACACATTGAGATTGATTACATTTTTTAAAAGACTCATGTAGGTAAAATTAAATTAACCCCCCCATCAATGAATCCTCATAGTTTATCCACGAATGCAATATTTAGGCTCCTCTTTACACTCAAGGAGAAACGTGTGGGGTCAATGGGTCTCAGTGTCGTCAAATGTTTCAAATGCCTGTTGGACTATTCATAATAAAAAAATTACACTTCTATTTTTATTTCCCTTTCAGTTGGCAACTTCCATGTCTACAAACAAATATTTGTATATATCAAAAGACAACATAAGGTGCGTAATGAAGGGACTTAAAAAAATGTTTGGGGACTCGGACAACAGGAAGATAAAAACAAAAAAAAACAAAAAAAACGGCAGTATCGATTTTTTTTTTTTACCTGGACGTGCGTTACAGGCCATATGTTTTTAAACACGGCAGGAAAGGATTAGTTGTGCCCTCCATGGAAATGTGTCATCCTTCCCTCCATCTGTCTGTCTCTTTCCTGTCTTCCCACCATTATTATTAATATTAATAATAATAATAATAATATTTTAATTTACAGTCGGGGTGGTATAGGTCTATTTTTTTTTTTTAAATGAAACAGTGACTAAAACAGAAGACAGGCCTACTGGATCTATAACTAGTTAACCTGCATGGTACCGACATTAAAGCTGGAAGGTTTTTAATTGTTTGAAGTGTTTGAAATATATTAAGATCAACTATTCATATGGTGTCAGTGTTCAACTGTTCGGAGGCTCTTTATTGTATAATGCAGGCAACAATCGAAAATAATAATCGCATTAGGTCCTCAGTGGCTGGGCTTTTAAAAGGGGCGAAGTCAGGACTAACAGTTTCTTAATTATCACACCGTTTGTTTTGCTGTACCACTGTGACACGGGGAACGTCATCGTGGCAGTGCAGAGAGGTACGGGGGGCAAATAGGGGTGTTGTGGGCGAAATAGCAGCAGCTTTAGGGCAAAAGTGCACTGACGTGTGAAATTACAGCCCATGGTGCTACATATTGTACCAGAAGCTCCCTCTCTCTCTCTTTCACCCCCCTCCAAAAAAAAAAAAAAAAAAAAAAAAAAAAAAAAAATGCAGAAACAAAAAGAGGAATCGTCCTCAAACTTGTCCAGAGGGCAGCTGGACGCAACACGAAGCCCGGTGCCATGAAGTCCGCAAAATAACAACTAAAGATTGTTGCTGCGGTGTCTTTCAAAAACAAATTAAAGCAAATGCAAGGAAACTGCAGCTCTAGACTGGGGAACTAAAAACATTGTAAAACACGGTCAACAAACTGTGCTAAAAAACATCCATATAGAGAGATAATTTTGACATTTTTTTTCTGCAAATAAAGTCAATTTAAAAACAACACATAGATTATAAAAAAAAAAAAAATGCCGAAATTAGTGTTAAGCTCCTGCTTCTTCAACTTGTTTAAGTCTCTTTTTTCTCTTTTTTTTTCTGACTCTTTGATTGAATGTTTTCCCTCTTTGTTTTCTACTGGATTGAGTTCTAACGGAAGAGATTAGGAGTGCATAATTCTCAGTAGTTTTACCATCAACCTTTGACCCGGCCAACCTCAGCAACATCGGCCTACCTGCCTGCCGGCCTGCACGAGCACAGCGGGCTGTGTAACCTACTGTATGAGCGCCATCTACAGAGCAATGCAGCACACAGGCGGGCGAGTACATGATGATGGTGATGGTGATGGTGATGATGGCCTATACTGACTGACTGACTGACTGACTGCCTGACTGACTGACTGACTCCCCCTCTGCAGGCTGCGAGCTCACCTTGCACACCTCTACTCTGACCACACACACAGCTAAATGCCGGCCAGACATTAAGCACAGCAGCTACTTTTAACATGTATGTATCAAACCTGGTTCAACTCACAACATGCAAGGAGGCGTTTTTGTTCTACAAGTGTGTGCTTTTCTTATTTCATTTAAGAACAGGACTCCATTTAAAAAAAAACAAGAATATAAGGAGACGCGTGCGATAGAGATTATATTGCAAAACCCCTTTCTGTGTATGTTGCATGTTTGCAAAAGAATCACTAAGACCCTACTTTGAAACAAGGGCTTACAGTGTGTGTTATGAGGCCATAATGCCGCCAGTAAAATGAAAAATAGTTCAGTCTGATCAGTATTTAATTTACAAGAACAGTTTAGGAATATTTCATGTTTTAAATATCTTGTTTTATGCTCCACAAAAATCGTCCCCGAGTCCCATCTCAAGTGTTTCTATTGGGAGTCCGAGTAGCGTCGCTCTAAACAACAAACAGCAGCCCCGACAGTGCTTTACCTCTCTTCTACCCCCTGCCTTTAATTTCCTTGATTCTTCACCCCAAAGTCTCATCATTTCCCATTTCGTCTCCCTCCCCTTCCTGGCTGTCGGATGCAGGGACCTCCTCATTTGAGCTGCAGGTTTTTACGTGGGCGAATCACAAAGTGTTGGAATCTATTGCCTTTGTCTGACAAGTCATCCATCTCTATGCAAGGGGATCTGTGGGATGGAGGTAGGAGGGGGTGATCTGTGGGACTGCAGCTTTTAGAAACAGACACAGAAGGAGAGGGGTTTCATTCTCAGCCCAAAGCTTCGCTCAGGCACAGCCCATTCCGGAGGAGAGGGGGACGCACTGCTCAGTACACTCCGCCGTGTCCATGTTGTTGTCATCTCCGCCCCTATCTGATTAAACCACAGAGCCCGCCGGTCCAGCGCGCCGTCAGAGGAGAGGGGATTTTTCGGCCGCAGATTTCCAGCGCGGAGCAGTGGAGACTCAGCTACTCTTTTGTTTTCCTCATGATGTCCTTTAAACACAAACTGTGAGCCGGTTTGAGCCGATGTTGCTGCCACTGGTGCGCTCTGCACACGCGTGGGTCATGCACCGCACCTGACAGCCCCTTCTGCAGACTTTTGAGTTCAGACTTTGACAGGAGGAAAACTTAACATCGCCCCGAGAACTTGTTCACTGCTGCAGCCCGCGGACTCTTCCCACACGGACTGCTTTACTCCAACATAGAAATCCTTCTTGTTGTTGTTGTTGTTGTGTTTTTTTTTTTTCATTCCTTTAAAGCTGCACCACCGAGGCGAAACGGCGACCTCAGTCGATTACCTTTCTTTCCTTTGCTATCCAATGGATATTCACTGCAAAGCAGACCCCTTCTCAGCCATGCACCGTGAGTATGCTGAATTAGTTTACAGACCAAAATATCTCTGCGATGTGACTTTACCTCCTGCACAAATTAGATCGAGTACGTTTGCAAAGATTATGGTCTAATTTACACAGAAAATGGGGTGCCTACATTTATTTTAAGTTCTAAAAGGCTCGTTATTTATCGACGTTTTATTTCTGTACCTGGGATGAAAACAGCTCTCCAATATTTTACATGTTAGTATCTGTAGTTTATTTTTTTCAAAAACCTCTTTTTCTTAAAAAAAAATATTGTATTACCGGAGGAGTCATTTAAAAACACGTTTAATTTTTAAATGAATAAAATGAGCATAAGACAGAGGGGAAATAATTACGATTGGCTGCTAAAAATGTTATTAAACAGGAAAATTAGGGCTAACTTTAAACACACCTGGGACCCTGGAGAGTTTTTATTTTTATTTTTTTCCGGAGTTTGTTGTGGAAACTTTGTGGACCTAGACAGACGACAAGATATAAGCTCCCTCAAGAAACATTTACTGTTAAGTGAGAAAATAGTAACTCCTAAATTTAAATACAAAGCTTTTATTACTTGTGAAATGACAGTTACTTCAGAGCGACAAAAACACGTTGTATGAAACGTGTCATCTTATCTACTACGTCTCACTTCTGATTTGGTGGTAAAGAATAAAAACCTGTCCGAAAAAAAAAAAAAATCCTGAAGTAGAAGCTGTAACTCTTAATTTTCTCCATGTTTACCTCCATATGATATGCGTAAAGAAGACCCGGACTCGGTCTAAATTATTTATCCCTCCTTGTGCGCACAGTCCGCGTTTGTAATATGAGTTATCAAAGCTTATTTTAATTATTTACAATAATTGTGCAAGGAAAATTAAACAGGCTGAAACATAATATCTGCGACATGTGTTAGGCTGCAGTGGAGAGGCGATGCTCCTGGAAAATAATGCTTAACCAGGCCAATGTCCAGGGACACAGGGATTTTTACTCATTTTGTTGTTGTTTTTGTTATTCCAAAAAAATAATTAACGGTTTTAATTTTATCTTTTATTATATGTTTTTATGTTTGTTTTGTTTAATATTTGAAAATTATATTTAGGCTATACTTGA
The DNA here is from genome assembly GCF_022577435.1 of Embiotoca jacksoni. Taxonomy (NCBI): domain Eukaryota; kingdom Metazoa; phylum Chordata; class Actinopteri; family Embiotocidae; genus Embiotoca; species Embiotoca jacksoni. The sequence goes on along the minus strand of NW_027185252.1, from coordinate 9,072,349 downwards.
AATAAACACAATACCTACCAAATGTACTCTAGTTTTGGGATACTTTAATTATTATAATGACTTCAACAAGCATTATTATTATTATTATTATTATTATTATATTATCATCATTATTATTATCATCATCATAACCTATTAACAGCATATTATTATAAAAATGTTTCAAATCGACGAAGCAACAAAGACCAAAATGTAAACGTGACCTAAGTGTGTTCTTATATGTGCACTACACGATGTGTTTTAACAGTAAAGTCACTCAATCTTTTAGACTGAAAATATAACGCATAGTCAACAGTAGATCCGTCCCACAATATAAAATAAACCAACGCGAATCCCCGCGAAGAGAAACCGCGTCTTTTGCAGGTATCTAATGTTATGTCCCCCCGTGTTGCTGTTGTATCCCACGCAGGGCATGGCGGTGTGAACCAGCTCGGCGGGGTGTTTGTGAACGGCAGACCCCTCCCGGACGTGGTGAGGCAGCGGATCGTGGAGCTGGCCCACCAGGGGGTCCGGCCCTGCGACATCTCCAGACAGCTACGGGTCAGTCACGGCTGTGTCAGCAAAATCCTCGGCAGGTAAAAGGGGGGATCCACTACCGACAGAGCCCTATGTGTGTCAAACATCAATCTTCTATAGCTCCTATATGCGCACCCAGCTCTATTACAGCCTCAGTCATCGGTTATAGAGGCAGGTCATTTTTTTTCTTTCTTATATTTTTTTGCTTGAACGCAGCAGTTTTGCGTCCGAGATTTTCTATCCATCACCTGCAGCCTCGCCAGAGAAAAGCATCATAATCATGAAATAAATGTTGGGAGGGGAGTTTACAGCTAAACATTAATGATAAAAAATATTCCAGAGAAACATGGGGCTGTATTAATATTGCAGGAGACTGTAGGTGATAAAGAAAATACTAAGAGATCACTTTAAAACACTCACAAAATGGTATATTCTCGCAGATTAAGAAAAAAAAGTCGACGGCCACTATAAACTCACCTTTAACATATTGAAAAAAAAAAAACATCAATACTCTCTATTCCTATATTTTTTCTTCAGTGTAAAAGCTACTTTAAACCTTAGAAATTAGGTCATTTGACTTCAGAGCACAAATGCTGTGAGATAATATCTGAAATATATTTTTTTCAGCTATCAGAAGGCATTTCAGAGGTATTTCATTTCACACACACTGAATGTTTGTCACCAACATTTACCAATAGGTCATGGTGGCATGTCGTGCATGCTACTGTAAGCTCGTGGAGGCTGGAAATGAGGTCCAAACTGTGCTCTTACAGATAAACTGTCCTTTGTTCTGTCCGTCCCCACTGCTCATATTGTTTAATTTTAATTACACTGCTTTTCGTTGAAAATCCGCTCTGTTCGCCTTCCAGCTGACACTCAATTAGGCCCATATTACAGCACACTTTCAGACCAATTAATAGATTAATGCCGCCATCATATTCGTGGATAATTCTTTTTTGCAGAAGGTGGATGGAGATTTGTTTCCACACAAACGATTTTTAAGCCACCTTCTCTCATTGATCACATACGATTGATTTGGCTGTTGAATTAAGGAGGGATCCATTCAGGAACGCTCACTCTGTCTCCGTGCAGGTACTATGAAACCGGCAGTATTAAACCCGGAGTCATTGGTGGCTCCAAACCAAAGGTTGCAACTCCGAAAGTGGTGGATAAAATCGCAGATTATAAGCGCCAGAATCCAACCATGTTCGCCTGGGAGATAAGGGACCGACTACTGGCTGAGGGCGTCTGCGACAACGACACGGTTCCCAGCGTTTCGTCCATCAACAGGTAGGTGGAAATAACAACTTTGATTTTGTTTTCTATTGTTTTAGAGAAAGCGTGCCAAATTGCGCCAAAGTGCGTAAATTCTTTCTGAAACAAAACTATTAAGTTTATTTCTTTCTAAATGTGTGGCCATAATGAGGGGAATTGTAAAATAGAGGCAAAGAGAAAATCAGATGAAACACAAGAAGGGGGACTCATCGTCACTTGCATTGCGTAAATGGCACAAATAATCTCTGATATAAGCACAAAGCTATTTTATCTTCGCGTACAGGGCTGAACTATAAAACCGAGCCTATCTGGGGTGGTCTCACACGTGCAATTCAATCCCCTGTGCGGCCCTCCAAGACACAGCCACAGCACGTGGGAGCTGAGGCTGGAGCCACGAAGAATCACATCTGTCTCGATAAAAACCGATCGATACCGCGTAACCAGATCCAGAGGCAGAAGGAAATACCCAACAAAGTCGTTCAATACGCAGACCACACTGCGACAGAGGCGGCAGCAGCCTCTTTATTGCCAGCCAATTGTTGTGTTTTCCAACATCGAGGTGTGGAGCGACAAAAACACATCATAGTTGAGTATTTCGGCTTATATTGATTGCACTACTACTGGTATTTGTATTATTATTATTAACAACCGTATAAGTAGTATAAATACAGTGAATTAAAGAAACAAAAAATATTCCCGTCCTGAAAAAGTGTTGATCTCTGAGTAAATGGACTATAAAAGAGTTTCTGTTCCACTGAAGCAGCTAAAGCAGGAGACACCCTACACCTTCACCTTTCCACATGAAGCGGGACAGCAGTGGACAAAGTATCTTTAGACAGAGGACGCCGGTGAAAAGTCCCATTGCATGTGTGTGCAAAGTGAAAAAGCCCCGTAGTGCCTGCCAGTGATGAACTTTGGTTAGGAGGCACCGTTCCAGAGAGCTGGTCATCAGCATTACATTTTAATGAGCTGAAGAGAGAGTCTCATAACACATCCAGCTAAAAGAAGGCGATGAATCTTTACGGAATGGAAATAAAAAGAGAAAGAAATACTGGAAAACCAGGCTGCCTTGGAAATTATTTCAACAGGTTTGTTGGCACCACTCTCTGTTTTCACCTGTTTGCAAAACCAAGGAAATATAGTCATTATTCTATTTTTGTTTTAAGCATTGCTAAAGGAAACATTTGTGATAATCTGCTCCCGAGCTGCGTGGAACAGCACTATTAGGGACAAGATGTTTCCTTTAAAACCACTTTGGTTTGTACATTAATAATTAACGTCAGAGTTTGTGGCAACGGTCAAATCTGCATTTTCTTCATTCTTAAAGCCTCACAAATCCCAACTTAACAATCAGTGGGGCTTGACTTTTTACTCCCCAAAGTGTATTGAAGAAAGGTTAACGGATATTTATTTTACAGCATGAAACACACTGGAGCATTTTGAAAATCGAACCATAACTACACCAAAAGATCCCTTGTCATTTTTTTTACATTGCAGCCTTTTTAAAATATCGTTTTAATTTCTCACTGTTGCTGTTAAAAGGAGGATTGGGAATGATGTGGAGGAGGAGGAAGAAGCGGAGGAGTAGAAAGTGTAAGAGTCATGCGAGGGGAGAGAAAGAGACAGTAGACCCCTGGTGGTCTCTGTGGTTAAGGAGCTGACCTCTGCTCTGTCGACTAAAGAGGATGTCCTGGCTTTAAACACATTTTTCCTGCATGAATTATTAAAGATTACACAGAGACTGGGTTGCACTTTGTTTTGTTGTCGTAGAGAGGAGTTTCCACCCGCTGCACCGTGCATGCCCAGTGGACAAAGACGTACCCATAGGAGTCTTTCAATCATATTGATCCACATTTTCATATTTCTTTTGGGATTTTCTTTTTTTTTTTTTTCTTTTTTTTTACAACAGCCAAACACCAAAGTCGTTAATTCAACCATCCAAATTGCTTATTCAATATCAACAACACAGACTCGAAAGAAAGTCCTTGAATTTATGAGACTCCCTCGAGTCATGAGGTCAGATAACTGTTGTGGTGAGATGTTAGAAATTCAAATAAAATATTGATGTGTGTTTTCTGGAGGAGGCTACAAGCCTTTGTTGCCCTGCCTGAAGGAGAGAGTATAGAGGACACATGAGATAGTGAGGGGAATGAAAAGAGTCTGATGTACATTTTTGCCCCTGAGGAAGTTAACCCCGTCGCTGCCTGATGCACAATTGATAGCTCATTGCTGGGTGCTGCATGCACATGTGAACGTCACTCGCCTCATCTGCAGTCTGTAAAAGTCTGTTTTTGTCACACCTCCCGAGTGAGAGGGCTTCCATGTGGGTTTTCTGTCTGCACACAACGCTGCCTGTTATTCAATGATCTCACGTTCATCTGTCAATCAAAAGATTACCGTAGTCATGGTTTAATGTAATGCGATCATGTCCCATAAGAGCTAAAGCTGAGCTTGTGTAAATCCCACTGTTCCAGCCTGTTTTGCTAAAATAATCACAGCTATCATCAAAGTTACAAACGTGAAATCATCTCTACGGCTTTTAATTCGTGTTGGCTTTAAATTATCGTGACACCTGCTTTGATTTTTGAATTCAAAGCACGCCACCTTTTAAAAGACATCGGTCGTGGCAGTGGTCTCAGCTTGGGCCAATAAGATACTATTGCTTTCCTGTCACATGTAATTTATAGATCACCATTTGCATTTGCTGTTCCTCGCCAGCATTTGTCGTCAACTTTGCTATCCGGGAGTCCCAATCAATATGGGCTCTGATCCTCAGTGAGCCTGGAGGATTCCTGTGTGCTACACTTTGCAAGCAAAAAGACGAAAAACTGGAACGGACACCTGAGAGGCGACGGAGAAATACAGACAGAAAAAAAAAAAAAAAAAAAAAAATGATTTGGAAAAGAGTAAAGCGAAAAAGACAGGGAAGAAAAGAACGCGGTGAGGTTTTTTTGAAAGACAGCCCTTGGAAAGTACAGTAAAGCAAACAGGACACTGGACAGAAAAGAGAGTAGAGATGAGAAAAGAGGATGAAGGTGGGAGTGAAAGATCAGGTTTGAGAGATGGAGAGAGAAAGAGGGAGCGAGGAGAGAAGAGAGAGTGGGGAGATTATTAGAGTTGGCCAGGTAGAGCCACTGAAGCTGATCATTGAGGTGAATTGATGTGATTTCATGCTTTGTTTGCAAGATCATTCAGACCAAAGTGCAATGAAGACTTTCCCGCCACATCACATCTTACTGGTATGGGGACTTTATCATATTTCTAACCTCAGAATCCAGCTAGATTGAATCCACAATCTCAGGGGGCAGCCCCTATTCAGCCTCACACAGGAGCAGAGAGATTGCCCCTAAAGCCCCAAGATTGGCTATTTGTGACAGGGCCCTGAATATGAGGCTACAAGCGGCCCGAACAACGGAGCACTTGTACATGCACAGACCTAAGTGGATGTGATGTGCCGTGTTTAAGCGTCCCGGGGGCGGCCGGTCCGGTGTGAAATCTCAATGCTCTGGAAGCAGTATTGATTGATCCGTGTCTGTTGTTCACTTTGCCAGGATTATCCGCACCAAAGTCCAGCAGCAATTCCACCCGTCCCCAGACGGATCTGTTACACCGCTCTCCACACCCGGCCATACCATAGGTGAGGCTACGCACAGATTACAGCCCAGTCAAATGAGCCAATCAGCAAACAAACAGGAACAAGCTACAAAGGCCCGAATGAGAACACATACATTTACTAATTGTAGCCCAACACAAATGCCCTACTGACACATACATATACTGTACACACACACTAACTCAGCTTTCTCCCTTCAGTGCCCAGCACAGCCTCCCCTCCCGTGACCAGTGCCTCCAACGATCCCGTAGGATCCTACTCCATCAACGGCATTCTGGGTATCCCCCGCTCCAGCGGCGAGAAGAGGAAACGAGACGATGGTAAGGGAGACACAATATCCTTTTATTTTCCATCCTTCTAATTCTCCTCATCACTCGTCTCCTACTTGTTTTCCTTGTGTGTGAAGAAGATGGCATTTATGACAGCGCTGCAGCCAAGTGTGTTTTCTGTGTGCTGTCTCCAGTGACTTGTTATGTTGTATGTCAGGCAGGGTGAATGTTGAGAGAGCACTGGGATTCAATCGGGCTTTTATTTTTATTTTTTTGATGCCCTGCGTTTTACCATACAGTTACGCCTACAGAGCTGCATCTCAATTTTATACCACGCTCAGACGTATTGTAGATATCCCATATAGCTGTCATACAACTCTAATCCCCCCCCCCCCCCCCCCCCCCCCCCGGCAAGGCATCAGCACTGCTGCTCCGTGCTCTCACTCCTATACCGTAACAAAAGGCAGAAAAAGAAGCTCTTTTGTGATTCCCCGCCTTGATACTATCACTTAAGTACAAGTCATTTCATATTTTGCACTATGAAAATAGAGTACATTTTTGAGGGGAAAAAAAGTATTAGATTTTATTCTTTGGCTATGCTTTAAAACAAGGCAAAGAAAAAAAAGAAAAAAAAAAAAGCATCAGAGCATCAAATAATAAAGTATTTTTTTTTTTTTTTTAAACTAGCAGGGGACTGGTAAGCAAATAGACCAAGCTACGCTAAAAGATTAAGTGGAAGCCTATCCGGTCCAAGCCAGAATTTCTCATTCCTAGGTAAGAGACTGGACACACACGGCCTGAGGGCTAATAGATTATCGGTTGTGCAAACAATTGGCTTTTTTAATGCCTATGAATTAACATGTCCCTGGTGGAGGCCTGAACAGGTGTAGGAACAGACCGGTGGAGGCAGGGAAGGGGCTGCGCGTGTGCCTGTGTGTGCGTGTGTGTGTGTGCGTGCGTGCGTGTGCGCGTGTGTGTGTGCGTGTGTGTGTGTGTGTGCATGTGTGTGTGTGTGTGTGTGTGTGTGCGTGTGTGTGTGCACGTGTGATTCTGTGCTTTTGAGGTGGCTGATGGGATGATATGGTTGAAAATGATCTCAAAGAGTACTTATCAAAACAGGCCACTTCCTTCTTTTATGTTTCCGTCTCTTTAGTTCTCTGGAGTGGCAGCCACTTGGATGGAAGGAAAATAGGACATTGTAAGTTGAAGTTAGACAACCGTCTCTTTTGCTTTGGTCAATCAGATCACAATACTCTCCTCTCACTTGCTTATTTCTGCTCTTCCAGGGTTATGATCTCACTGTATGAGGTGTGGCGAATATTTTTCCAATAAATAATCTCCCGAGAAATTAAAATAAATGAAGCTAAAGTGACTGTGGAAAATCCTATTTTCCATGTAATGGCATGCAGGTCAATACACGGTGATGCACGCTGTTGCTTATTTAGAATTGTTATCAGGGAAAGATAACTGTGGATTTTCAAAAACAAGATGCCGTTTATTGGAAACAAAAATACAAATTTTCGAATGACTCCAAACATTATATTTCCCTTTAAATTTAGCCTGTGATATATTAAAAAAAAAAAACACAGCCGCTTTTTTGTTTGGTTATTTGTGGTTATTTTTAATCTCCATATATTTTTTAATTATACCGGCATTGTTTTTATTATTGTTTAAACAAAGCAAGTAGGGATGGTCTCTGCTATCCTGTACAGTAAAAGTCCAGTCTGTCTGAGCTAGTTAACAAAGTCACCAGCTAACATGTTCTTTCTCAGTAAATACATTAATTAGTATTAAAAGAAAGTGCATTAAATAATCAAATTAAAAATAGAGGGAGACTCGGTGTGAGAAAAAAAAAGTTGTAACATTGTTTAGAATATTCTGCAAACAACTCATTGTACTTTGTTAAATGTCTGTAAACCAATAACAGATTTTGGACTTGAAGGTGTTACATGTTGGTGCCTACATTGCAATAATTTCACCACACCGTGGTGGTGGCTCGTGATGCTGGTGTGGCTGAAGTCAGTGGTTGTTGCCCCTTTTAAGAAGAAAAAGGTCCCCATTACTGCAGGGCTGTAGAGATAATGTAGTGTGACACGCGTTATGTATACCAGGTCCCCGTAAGACGAGCTCCAGGGACATAGGTGCCATAAGAGCTATTAATCTGTCCTTGTCATGTGTTATTGCAAATTAAAAGTAGCATGTTACACTGGACGGCTCGGAGTGAAGATGGGAGGAGGGAAATGAGACACAGAGGAGCAGGGAAATGGGGGTGGGGGGGAGGGAGGGTGGGGGTTATGAGGGGAGGAGGGAGAACGGAAGTCCTGGCAGCCTCCATGAGAATTGAGCAAGGATTAGTTTTAGGATTTGTGCATATAGACACACCTGTGTGCAAAAATGAGTGTGTTTTGTGTGTAACTTTGTGGCTTCGGATGCTCTTCACATAGTGAACATAGTGACATTTAAAAAGAATTTGCAATTCTGCAGAGAAAAGCTATTAATTCACAAATTAACAGCACCCCCACCCTCCCTCCCTCTATCTTGGATGTGCAAGCTATCGAAAAGACAAAAGAAATAGCCTTAAGGGGGGAAAAAAGAGAGTCTCAGTCCTATCTGTGGAGAGATTGGTTTGCATGTCTGCAAGCAGCGATACCAATTATGCCAGTGCTGGGAGAATGCGTCTCAATGCGCCCCCTCTCCTTTACCCTCCCTCCCCCCCACAACCCCCTAACCCTCTCTCCTCCTCCTCCTCCTCCTCCTCCTCCCACCAACACCACCTCAAATCTATCCATAGCCAGATTTATTTGTGTATCTCATTACAGGAAATGGAATGTTGTTCCTGCCAAATGCATTAATAGTGAAGTGGGGAAATTAGCCTGTTGTACAGCACGCTCTCACTCAGTCATTTAAACCTATGAAGGTGAAAGCCAAGAAAAAACAGAGAGGGTTGGATGACAACTGCTGTGTGATTGTAAAATGTGTATTACACTGCTAGAAGTCCGTGCACTCATTTAAAAAGTTTGAGCTTTTCAGTAATTTGTCCAAGATGATTAACAGCTAATTAATATACCTGCTGCAATTCGTTTTTTGTATTATGTGTATTCCTTGTGTGCGCAGACAGTGACAGGTTACTCCTGACCCCCGCTGCTGTTTGCAGTCAGGGTTGATGTGACCTAAGTGTATGTTTCCCTCATCGCCGGCTTACCACGTCCTGGATGGAGTCCAGTGGAGCTCTGTAGGGAGGACAGGTAGCAGGGAGCAATGCAGTGATAAATTAGCTGGGGAAAGCAAAGGTCATAACTTGTGATTGTAGCGTGGGTGTGGGATGAGTGTAGAATGAGCTGATGAGTGTGTGAGATTGGAGAATAAAAAAATATGGCCAAGCAGGTTGTTCGTTCATGACATAAAAGACTGATCGTAGGCAGCAGCGGGAATCATATCAACCTTGCTCAATAGCTTGAGAAAGAAATGAATACAGTCGCTGTTTTGATTTGTTCCCATTTGATATTTGGCCCCTTTTGGAGATTGTCCAGAGTGTCTCTTTTAACACGTATGACCTATTTGCAGAGTTTAAATCAGTTAGTGTATGGATTTGAACCTGCGCCTACACTGGTTGACTAGTCAAGCCCCTCCATGACAATGAGTCAATAGAGGATCACTTTAGAAAATAAATGCATCCAGAGCGAGACAGAAAAAAATGGAATCATGAGTGCAATGATGGCCCTGATGGGGTGTGTGTGTGCAAGAGAAAAGCCCAGGTTTGAGAGGGGCCACAGAGCGTAACATAGAGACAAGAAGCTGTTAGGGCCCTGACAGTAGAGGAGGCACAAAAGGGTCCACATTGCTTTCCTCCCCCTCCTTCTTTTTCTGCTCTATCTCTGTCTTTCTCTTCAACATTTCATCTCTCCTCTTATTGTCCCCCTCTTCTGTCTGAGTCTTGTGGTTTAACTGTTTGCACACGGCTGCATGAGACCTCACGTACAGTTGTAAACAATATACAATGAGATCCGTCCACAAAAAATATAAAGAGAGGGAATTCACTCAATGGAGAGGAATCATGTCAGAGAAAAGTCAATTACGGGCTGCAATGGCGAGAATTAATGGAGCGATGCATTACTCAGCTTGAGGAGGGAGAAAAAGGCACGAGAAAAGTAGGGATACGTTAATTGCATTTCCACAAATACTCACCCACACAGGGTGGCGACGTTAAACGACTGACTGGTCCAGAGGAGGGAGATGAAAGCTGTGGAGGACAAAGAAAAATAAGAGATGGAGTCATTCTAGAGTGGGAGAGAGTGTGATGCAAAAATATCCACATCATCAAGTCATTCTGGTTTGTAATGGACTCCTAAATTATATATTTTCTTAAAACAAATAATACACAAAAACATGTTGCAGCAGTCTCACTGTTATATTTTCATTTGATAAAATTTCTATTTTTAAAAAAAAAAAAAAATTTGCTATCAGTTAATGAAAGTTGTGTCCAAATAAAAAAAAAAAAAAAAAATCCTGACAAACACAAATCAGGAGCCAATCAGTGCCTCGCTCAAAGACACTTTCACGTGATCAGGACTCGTCAGGAATCAAGCCACCAACGTTACATTTAAAGGCCAACTCACTCCACCTCCTGAGCTTATCCATGTTACGGACTCGTCAACTGGATCCAAATATTCATCTACTTTTATTGATGTATTATAAACTTTTTGCTTTGGCCCGAGTCTAAGGATATAAAATAAAGTAAATAAAATAACTCGAGTGCTTCAAATTTCTATCGACGCTGCCTCAGCACTGGCAGCGAGAGCAAATATCAAATAAGCATCACTGTGCCTGCTGACAGTCAGTACACTGGTTGGGGGTGCTAAATCGAATTAATAAAGCTCTTAAACACGCCACAACATAACAGGATCTTAACAGCCATGGCAGTGTTGCTGCCTCTCTCCACTCTCTCCCCCACCCCACCCACCTCTCTCCTTTCCGCTTCAGAGGTTTCATAAATATAGCTAGCTTACAGGGAAGGAGTGTTCACCCTCTGGGTATACCAGTTTGTTTGCTCTCTCTCTCTCTCTTTCTCTCTCTCTCTTTTTTTTTTTTTTTTAAGCTCAACAGCATTTTTTTTTAAAAACATCAACAAATGATCCACAATTTGCGATAGCATCGTTTCACCTATCAGCAGAGGACGGACGAGTAAACGGTTGATTCGCAGCCTCTGATCTAGGGAAGCCCGTGTCATTGATTTACGGAGAGAGCCAGGCGGTGTGTAGGAATTCATTTGCCTTTCAAACAAGCCTCCACCTCTACTCCTCTCTGAGTTATCTTATCACAGGAACAGGGGAGATGAAAGAGGGACATTAAGTGCCACCATGCCACCACAGGACGTTAACATCCCCCTTAGAGACAAAGCAAAGCACAACAGCTTTTGATACCATTGTGGTCGGTTTCACAATAGCTACTGTCATTGGGTAACTGTCTATGAATGTGTGTGTGTGTTTTTACACATGGCTGGAAGTGAGTGTTAGTTTGGTGAAAAAGTACCACAACTGTGACATTTTCACTGTAAAGAGGAGCAGTTGTAGTTTAATGTCTGTTGTTGGAGCTTGTCTCTGGTGTTTTAAGTTGGTCCAATGGTACATAGTCCACTTAAATTGTTTTAATACATAATAATGAAATATCTTAGCTTTTAGGACACAAAAAGGTCAAACAGCATCTGCTCAAGCTGATCAAAGAAAGTATTAACCAGAAAGTACATGTCACCCTTGGAGATTCTTTTTTTTTTTTTTTATCTCCTCACACTTTGGCGTTAAAACAAAGAGACGCAGTCAGCTGGTGCTGTGGGAGCGATAAGAGAATACCTGCTGAGACACCCAGAGGGGTTTGAAGAAACACTGTGAAAACGAAAGAAGCCAGTCAATGAGAGAGAGAGACACACACACACACACACACACACACACACACACACACACACACACACACACACACACACACACACACACACACACACACACGCACAATCTGACAGTTGGGCTTCACACTCCACTTGACACGCTGACTGTCAAAGGATGAATCTGATTTATTGCAGCTATCTTATGATATATGTCAAACATGAACCTCTAATGGTAAATTCTGAAAATAAATGATTTACTGTTATTTCCATTTAAAGGCCAAATCAGTAATTTTTCTGGACACATAAATTTAAAATATATTCACCTACAAAATTTCCAGAGTGACTAGAAAAATGTGAGTGTCTGAACCTACATGATCACAAATTCTGGCCCTTTAACCTTTAGCAACATCTCATAGTGTTGCTAACGTAGATTTAGTTGCTGTTTATTTCCCATCTTTGTGTTAAAATGCGTGTAAGTGAAATTCTATAATTTGGTTGACAAAAAAAAAAAAGCATGTTATGATGTGAATCTACAGTATGTCCTCTTGCAGCCAGTTCAGAGGGCCTGAATGAGTGTGTAGGAGGGTGCTGGTATAAGCATGCTCCTCTGTAGTGAATGACAAACCCTTGCTATTGATCAAGCTTGCCTCTTTTCTCAGAGCAGCTGATACGAGGTAATTAATGACTCCATTTTCCTCTGTACCACAGACAACAATTCAGTTTCAAACAGCAGCGCTGCTACTAATGCTCCACCCCCAGCACTCCCCTAACCCTCCACCCAATGGAGCTGTATGAAATGAAAAAGTGCAAAAATATTCTGTTAACTCATTGTAGGAAAACGATGTGGCAAGACAAAGCTAAAGTCAATACATTTTAGCTGTGAAACCCACACACACACACACACACACACACACACACACACACACACACACACACACACACACACACACACACAATTGCAGTCCTCTATTCCATTCTCTCCATGGATCTATTTCTTGGTGCGAATCGGGTTCATCCTCTGGCCTCAGCCATTGAAAAAAGGTCAAGCAGCCGAGCAGAATGGCAATAACGCCCCTGAAATGGTACCATCAGTGGAACATGATTGATCAATTGAATTCCATAGCACAGAAAAATGTGGGATTAAGTAGAGTATTATACGCACAATGAGTTGAGGCATGATGTTCATTCCAAGTTCATTTTGCCTCCCTCCTCCGCTAGCGGATCAGGCAATCAATAGCGGCCTTGCATATCATATATCACCGCTGGCTCGCCCCGGAGAGAACATAATCTGCTGCAAATTTAGAATGACAGATTTGTACGGGAGCTAAAGCCCTCATCCGCTGTTGGTGGCGCAGTATAGAGGAGGAAAGGGAGGGTGGTGGGAGGCAGCCAGGAGAGAGGTGGTTCCTGGAATGCTGGCTGGAGGTTTTAGCTCTAGAATTTTTTTTTTTTTTTTTTTTTTTTTTTGTGCTCAGGACATGATGAGTGAGCAGAGGGAGAGTTGCAGCGGTGGCTGTAGGCTACCTGGCCGAATTGATAGGGTCAGAGATCAGAAGAACGAGGGAAGCGTGGGCTCATTTGTTTATATAGAGTGTGACTAGTGAGGAAATGCATACGCTTGCCCTCGTCGCCCCGTCCTCATTCGGCCCCGAATACCATCCACACTCCATTCTGTTTTCCAGAAGACAGGCAATATGTGGGGGATGGAGAGAGACAGAGAGAGGGAAGGGTAATATGTTCAGGAGGAAATAGTACAGTTAAATAATGGCTCTCCATTTCCCGCCGGCAGAATGAGAGGCTCTGTATGTAATCGCCAGCCCTACTTTCTCCTCCTGAAACACACGGTCTCCCTTACAAGTATATATTTGCACTGAAGGTAATCCATCAATTACCATAGACCCATCACATGATGACCGCACTGATGGTGGCTGCAAGGAGTGGTGGGGGGGGAGGCAGAGAGCTGCTTGAGTGAGTGTATGTGTTCGAGAGGGAGAAGGAGAGGGGGAGAGAGAGAGAGAGAGTCCGTGGAAAACAGAAAGGGAGATAAAAGCCAAACATGATGGTGGGTCGCCCTGAATTTACTAGCGGTCTTCATGCATTCACTCTCATACACTTTGAGCTCAAACATTTTTCCTCATGCTTATCTCACAATGCCAGAATAATATTAAGTAAAACAAAAAAGAAAAACAAAAAGACCAGAGCCCTGATGCAGAATTTTATCGTCCTTCTCCCTGCTTCCCTTCTTTCCTTTGCTATTTTCTCTAGACGGCTCTGATGGCTCAGGCCCCGGCAGCGACTCTCAGGGCAGCGTAGAAAGTTTAAGGAAGCACCTGCGAGCGGACGCCTTCACTCAGCAACAGCTGGAAGCCCTGGACCGTGTGTTTGAAAGGCCTTCTTACCCTGATGTCTTCCCCACTTCAGAACACATTAAACCTGAACAGGTTTGACGCACAGATTTCTTTCTACACACTGAAATGTACAGCACTCTAGTTTCTTTGGCCCGTGTCTGTACTTAAGTCGTAGCAGCCATCCATAAAATAATTACAGCCCGGTATCACGCCAAAGCGTGTAATACACCCATCAGTCCACTAGGGGAGACCGTGTCAGCGTCACGTTTTGCTTCACCAAGTGTGAAAAATACACGCATCTATAACCAGGGTCAAAGAAAACATAACGTATTTAAACTACGTAATGTACGTTAAGTGACTTATATGATATTTCTTTCCATAAAATTATGTATTTTAACCCAAACAATGATCTTTTCCGAAACGTAACCACATGGGTTTTGTTGTCTAAACTTAAGGCACCTTACTTTTCACAACTAAGCGAGCCAAAACGTGATACTGACACGGTATGCCCTACTGGACTGACGGGTGTATTACACGCTTTGGTGTGATGTCGGGTGGAATAATTATACTGATTTCAAACATATCGTGAATAGGAAAACATTCTGACACAGGTGACAAAAACCTCTGTGCAACTTCTTGCTCAAAGCGACCTACAAGCCTACAGCCTTTTACAGCGGATAACCTTTATTTACATTCATTAGACTGTTAAACAACAAGAGACTATTAATTTTTCCATTGGAACTCTATGTGGGTGCCCATGCAGCCTTAGCAGTGCCCTAATTGAGTTCATTTTCATCTCTGCGCGATCGTGGGGAATTACAGCGGCGATAAATCAGAGGGACAGCCCCTCAGTCTGCTATACAGCCCCTAATGCAGCTAATTACCAAAGTGATTTCTACGGCAAGATCAATACCAAAACGAATTGGAAATGACTTGCAATCACAAAGAGTGGAGGAGAAGGTATTAAAAAGGCGAGAGGGGGGTGGAGGAGGGGGGAGAAAACCGGCATCAGAATGGTCCAGAAAAATCAGTTTTAATTTAATGTAATATTAATCAGACTGCTTTCCACTCTTTCTGTGCACCTCCTTTTTTTTCTCCCCGTTTCCAACACCCCCTCCTTTTCTTAAACTGGTGAAAAGGTGGGATATTAGGCTATTAGGGGCTTGTCTGGTGTCTGCGTCAGGGCATTAAAAAGCCATTTTGAAGAGGCCAGGCTGAATAGGCCTCATCCCTCCCACACTTCTGGCAGCCATGTGGTCAGGTCATTCAGGCCCCTCTGTGCTTGCCACTCGCCCTCCGCCCAGCCCTGCCCGGCCCTACCCACATCCCATCTGCATGACAAAATGGCTCTTGTGCTGCTGAGGCCCAGCGGAATAGAGAGGAACATCCAGCCTAGTGCCAGGGAACAGTTGTAAGCAGACAATTAGAGTTTATCTGGGATAGAGGCAGACAAGACCGGGGTCACCAGCTCACCCCTGTGGGACCCCCAATCCATTGAGACAAACAGATGCACACACGCACGCAGGAACAAACACTTGCGGACACAAACGTGTGCACACACACTTATCCTTTCAAAGGAGAGTTGGGTCAGGAAGTGTCATCTCGTTAACAAACAGGATTCATCACAACTGCAAGCAGAGGCTTGAACCCGAGATTAAAGTGAATAAATAGTGAAGGGACTAGTTGGTGATTGGTCTTCGCATGAAGTTTTCTACATTAGAAGAAACTGTTAAAAATCCGTCTGCAAAGCATGCTTTATGAAAATGAATTAATAAGAAAAGAAATATGAAGTAAAAATACCAACAAAAGCATAAAAGCCATAAAACAATACACACGATTTTAACATTTTACCAACACATTTTTACGTGTTCATCCTAGAGGTAAAGCACAAAGGCTGATTTTGAGGTTGTACTCCCCTTTTTAAAAAAAAATAAATAAAAAAAAAAAACACACCACATGTCTCTCCTGTAACAAAGCCCTGAATGTCTCCTCCCTTGACTGGTCACAGGGATGACTGCAGTGGAGCACAAAGAGCCAGCTGACACCCCGTCCTTTCACTCCTCTCCCAATCCCTCTCTCATCCCTCTCTCCCCTTTCTGCCTTCTCCTCAGACAAGCCCTAATGCATGCATACATCATCATAGGTCTTGGTAAAGCAGGGGGAGCCGGAGACGGGGGGGGTGATGTTCACAGAATTCGCAGGAAATATTTGGAGGGAAACACAGCGAGAGGATCACAGATAGCATCCTCAAATACACCAGGGGATTTTATTCCAACATGTTTTATATATTGTCAAAGGAAACTCAAAAAAAAAAAAAAACTGCTCTAAATCTGCCCTCCAAAATGGGCTCGCACACAGTACAGTCGTGCCATTAACCAGCTCATGACCTGATCTGCTGGAATGTAAATCGCTCCCTTTGATTGCCACCTGCTCACATGTGTGTTTGCCTACAGGCGAATGAGTACTCTCTCCCCTCCCTGAACCCTGGCCTGGACGATGTGAAGCCGAGCCTTTCCACCAGCGCCAGCTCCGACCTCGCCTCCAGCGTCTCCCAGAGCTACTCTGTTGTGACAGGTACAATCTGACTCACGCAACATTGATCCCTAAAAGAACACACGCAGCTGCAGCAGGCCAAAGACATGTGCTCCCAGAGAACACAAACACGCGCTGTATCGTATCGCATTCTTCAGAACGCTCCCGTCTCCTGTCACCGACTGATATCAAAAGTCAGTCTAAGGCAATCAAATTATCAGCACAATCCACGCGTTAACTGCAGCTGGAAAACATCATGGTCCCTGCATGGTGGTTACTGTTGGGGTTTTTACTTTTACACTATTAAAAACTCACAAATTCAGCTTTTTATTTGAGATACTGTGTCGCTGGTGACTTTTGAACTTCCTGATGCCACTCACATTGTCCACAAATATAAAAGTATTATCACCAAATGAAAAAGCTCTTTCGAGGCACTTTTTCAGGCTTATTTCCGAGGCGATATATCATCGGAGCCCATTAAATCCTACAGGTCTTTCACACAACGCTCCTAACCGGCTATTGTGTTAGCCTGGATTGGCCCGCTAACAGATTGACTGGGAGCACTTCTCATAAGAGACAGCTGCTGTTCTCGCCGCGACACGACGTTGTCATCAAAGGCTATCATAGCCTGTTGATTGACAGCGGCTGGAGCAGCACTGTTGCTGGCAGGCTGGCTCATGCTGCGGAGAGAGAGCGACCCAGACACAGATGAGATGCAGACAGCGAAAGAAACACTGAAATTACAGGGCTTTTTTCCAGTTCACGAACTGATTGCTGTTTGTAACTCCCACTGAGAGCCAACGGGCAATGGCAGGTGCAATGTATTGAATATCTTGTAGTATCTGTATCATATAACCCACCCTGTACCACACTATGGCTTCTTTGGCTCTGTTGGCCAGGTTGATGGCCACCTGGTTAATTGAAATATTGTTTCATTGTAGCTGTTGAGGCTCTTTGCCAGGAGAGGTTAGGTTTACTGACGGCCACACTGTTTTCCACTGCATAATTATGGGACTTTTATTAAAAGGCTGGCATATTATTGTGGAGTCAAAGTCAATGAGTGTGCTGTGTGTGTGTGTGTGTGTGTGTGTGTGTGTGTGTGTGTGTGTGTGTGTGTGTGTGTGTGTGTGTGTGTGTGTGTGTGTGAGAGAGAGAGAGAGAGTGAGTAAGTAAAGAGGAGGACAACATGATTGAAAACCGCAGTGGCCCTTCTCATATGATCCCTATAGTCCAGCCCCAGACTCAGGTGCAGAACTATGGGAAAAGAAAGACCCCCTCTTCATTCCTGAATATGTGGGAGGTAGCAGTGCCCCAGAAAGTTGGGCCTCAGGAGAAGAAAGGTGTGTTTTTGTCTTTTATGCTGGGCTCCTCCTATGAAAGTGGTCTCGCTCTGGGGAGCGCACTCATAGCAGGTGGCCTCCAAGCCACCTCGGGGCCTGGGGCCTCCTAAAGTGATACATGTGAGGGACACAGATTGTGTAAAGAGGAGGCGAACTAAGTAAACTTTTCTTAAAGTGGAATATGACAGCATGTTTTGGTACAGTCATTTAAAAATGGGTGAGAGTTTTGAGCACCAAATTAAACTCAGAAGTAATATCCAGTAAACCTTTATTACTTAATTTTCACGACTATGCAAAGTGAAAATGATTGTGTGTAGGTTGTTAGTGCGTAATAATATTTTTTCTGTCATTAGAAAACCCTGTAAATAGAAGAGCACGCCAAGGCTGAAGAAATTGCTAAATTACCTTCCTCACTTAGGCTGGGATCCAATTATCAATAAATTATGCTCTCATACTGGATGGAGCCATGATATTATATTCATTCTTTTAAATGTTTTCTGCTTCCAATTAAAATGCATACAGTTATTGATCTTGTTGATTTTTATGTCCCAAAATTTGCATAATCTATTAAAGATGAATGATTAATGAAGCGCTCAGTTTTCCATTCTAGGGGTGCTACAGAGAAAGCAGTGTCGGCCATCTTTTTGTGTCCTCTGTTTACCCTAATGTTTGAAAGAGAGCACTGTTTGAGAGAGCCAAATTAGAGAGATTTAGTGCACTAAAAGGCACCAGTGGAATTTAGAAAATAAGCACCAGCCATTAAGAACAAATCTTTACAAATTAATATTCCGAATTTTTTTAAAAATTGTGAAATTTCATTGGATTTTTACCATTTTAAACTCTTTAAAATATCTTGATGGAAAATATTCTCCAACATAATAAATCTATCACTTGCTACCATAGGTGAGCACATCATATTAAACTGAACAGCTTCATAAATGTACTTGTTAAAATAGGTATTGGTCGTGTCTGACCGTGTCAAAATTAAATAGAGCACTTGTTTCTGCAAGTTCGAGAGAAACCGTATTTGTCTGTATCCAGTAGATGAACATTGTGATCTGTTCATTGCATTGATGGATACAGCATGTCATGATTCTGGTCTCTGTCTCTGATCCAGCATTAGTGTGTCTTTGCAGTTATTGTATTTATACCTGAACAGCTACATGCAGGGTCTGCACATCTTTAGTTATTCTACTCCTGGCAGAAGCTTTATATGTGGATATTTTTATGTAGCAGCCACTGTTCCATGGTTAAATAGGGTTACATCCAGTGGGAGTTCAGTGGTTTCTGTGCAGGCTGGGCTAGATAATCATTCTCAACAGAGCCTGTGGGATGTCAAGGTGTAAATGGGCACCCCTCTGACCTATTACAACTCTAGCAGATGTGAAAAGCTGGTGCTTTTGCATTTCTTTTTGTATTTTCTCAGATATAGTTTCTCTATCTTTTTGAATCTTTTTTTTTTTTTTTTTTTAAACTGACGGTGAAAGAGCGGAGCACTTTAATTTGGATCAATTTGAGGCTCTTTTTATGAGTTGGCAGGACCAGCTTTTCACTACTGGGTGGCAAATGACAAGCAGCTACCTAACCTGCGGTGCCTGGTGTGTGGCCTGGTGACAAACGGCTCGTCTCAGCTCAGTTAACGCCTGCAGCCCCAAAGCTTGAAAATTAATGTTTATATCACCCCCCCAAACAGCACACTAACCTTTGAGCACACATTTGATAATGAATGACGTTAAACCTGTGGATGGGGAATTTAAGCTATTTGGCCCTGCAAATATTCTTAACTCTAACAATTGGATGCAGCCTTTGACAACCGCTCTATTGTTACCTTTGGTGTAAGTACTTATAAATTACCACCAGTACAATGTATGAGAGCAGAGAAATATGTTTTAAATGCTGTACTTGAAGCAAACATGAATGTGTCCCCACCAATGTAAATTTAAGCTTTTAATTCTCTATAGACTCCTCACCTGACTACACAAGAGGGGAGTTTTACTTTGAGCATACTGGAGGGCTGAGAAAGTTCTCTGTAGATTGAATGTCGGCCTCTCAAAACAAGAGTTATACCAGTAAATGGTTTGCGCACCAAAGCTCCTCAGTGTACGTTTAAAAATGAAATGCTCACTTGAGAGAGGTCTGTTGTAGCTATATCTGGAAGCATCACTCCGAGGAGTGTTGTAGTTTCTTAACAGTCCATTTCTATGGTTGATGGGATCTGTAGATGTGGTATCAGTGGTGTAGCACAGACAGATGTTGGAGAACTCTATACCGTCTCCCCTCTCTCAGATGTGTTTGCTGAGGAGAAAAGTCCCCAAGGACCCTGAGTTTATCTTCCATCTCCATCATCAGGGCCTGTGATTTGACAGGCTCCCTTTACCCGGGCTCTGCCTCGTCTCCAGGACAATAAGCAACACCATGTCTGATTAGTTTCAGAGTTCAGTGGTCTTGAACGCAGCATTTGTATCGGTTGTTGTTGCGCTGTAACCGCTGTCTGTTTGACAATGGTTGCTCAGGCGCTGAGAAAACACACACGTACAGTATACAGGACGTCTCGGATACAGTGTAAACAGACTTGACCTGAGCCTCATGTTAGGCAGCTGCACTCTCGTCCTAAAGTTCAGATTATTGTCCGAAAGCTTAAATGGGCTGTATACCTTGACAACAAGAGACTCGAAATAATGATACCTGCACGAGCAAAGTTCACTTAGACAAGCCCTCTGAGGTGATCACATTGTGTTTCCTGAAGCAGACACTCGTAGAGTATACCATATTTACCATACATTTTAAAATCTGTTTTTAATCTGATCTACGTGGAATATAACGTGTTCATGGTGTTTCTGACTGAAGCTAACGACGAAAGTTATCTGTTGTATTTTCTTGTATCAATCAAGTGTAAACCTACTCATTGGCTTGCGAACTGCCATCTGGCATTTTGGCTGCTGCCATTCTTGTTGGTTTTTTTTGGAGCCAGAAGTGACCATATTTAAATGAGATGGTGGAGTTGTGGAGAAGCGAGGGGTGAATGTGACTCAGAGATCTAACTGAGAATTGAAGGACACTGTACCCAAAGACCCATACTGGCAACCTGACTGCATCCAACGCATGTGAATCAAACCAAGCACGCCCCCCAAACATACCTCTCTTTGAGCCTTATAATACTTGTGGAAGAAATATTTATTGACTTTGTATTTCATGAGAGAAGTTGATTCTGAGGAGTCTTTTTGAGTCCCCTAGTGGTCCTCTGTGGTATTGCACTAAGGCACTTTAACATTGGCTTCACTTTTCAAACCCAGTGTCTACATCCATTTTTATATACAGTCTATAGTATCAATGAGTGCCTGCTTTCTGGGGGTGTATATGCCCAAATCAGCTGCAGGGAAACATGACTTTTTAAAACCATTTTAACTTTAAAGACTTTAACAGACATCATGTTAGCTATAATTAAACTGAAGAGTAGAACTTAGCACGAGGGATTTGCCATCATTTCTAAATGCAGACCACATTTCCAACAAATTTATGACACACTTGGACAGTGCATGTGATAAAGTATTGGTCCAGCCAATTAAATGCAAAGTCCACTCATTAGAATATTTCTGCTCATGCCAGAATCACAGCAACCGTTCTTTTTAATGATCTGATTTTAAGTTAAAACATACATTGTTCCCTCTATAGCACGGACATTTGTCTGCGATGAGATGGGATGAATGTTTTCACTGTAATTGCCTCTGTCTGAATCCACATTTACAGCTGTTACGACGACAAAGAAGGAGAAGGAGATTTGGAAAACCTGATCATTTTTACTATGAGAAAAGCAGCGAGTTTCGTTGCGTGATTCTCCGTTATTAGGATCTTAGGGCTGACAGTGTTGCGTCCCCCTTCCATAGAACAGCCCTTATCTTAATGAGGCATCGCAACACACAGTCCTGTTGTAAAACAACAATGATGGGGGAAGCAGCTAATGAGGCTATCATGGTGTCGGGAAAGAGCCATCTCTCCCCACAGGCCCCAGCAAACAGAACGGGCTCTGCAGCAGGCACCGAGAGGCCAGAGACAGAGCTCACATTGATTGCACAGGTTCGAGAGGCGAAGCCGGTGAAATAAAAGACGCCAAGACTCATCAGCCAAATTAAATCAAAGTGTAGAGTTTTGAACTGTCTACAAGCCGATTGTTTGGTTATTTGCGGGAGTGATTTTGTTGTGAGAAAGCAGCCGTGAGATTATGTTGTTTGTTTTCCTAAAACCTTGGGGAAATTTTTTACGCATTTGAGCTTGATTGATCAGGCGCGATGTGTTGTTGCAACATTTCACTGGTGTATGTTTCCACTTAGTGGAATGAATTACTGCTGGGTGCATACGAGATTATTATTATGAAGTATGTAAATGAACAAATCAAGTGCTAAACACTGCTTATCTATTCAGTATTCATATAAAATGTCTGATGTTGAGTTCTTTAGATTGGGAGTTGATGTACAACAGCAAATGCGCTTCTTGTTTCTCGTTCTTATGCTCCCTTTAAGTCCGACGTTAAATCTGATAAGGATTTAGAGTCCCGTTACCCACTAGTTGTGTCTGGCTGCGTGCATGACATTTCTTTTTAATATTTTCCTGTGACAGATTTGATTTCCGCAATGTATTTTTTTGCCTCTATGCAATGGTCATTTGGACGTTTATAAAGCTATACATCCATCTCACCATACCATGTGACTGTTGTGAATGTACAGTAAGTACAGTGTGTGTGTGTGTGTGTGTTTGTGTGTGTAGTTGTATGTCTGCATTACATCAATTTTTTTCTTTTCTTTTTTGTTTCCACCTGCCAGACTCTCACCCGTCATATCCACCTTCCATGTGTGTAAAGCGGGAGCCCCATGAGGCATCCTTTGCCCCCTTCACCCCCTCCTCTGTTGGGGATTCTGCTCTAGCTGACATCTTGCCCCACCAGTCCACCCTCTCTGTAGATGCCTCTACTCCCAGCTACCTTGTCCATGCCCACGGTCCCTGCTACAGCCAGTATGCCAGCCAGCCCTTTATTGCAGGTACAACTTTACCTATAGGGCCCCGTATAGCCAGAGTCAATATCACTCTGTTCAGCTGATTTACCTCTGTGTTCCTTTTTTTTTTTTTTTTTTTTTTACAATTTAGTCATTCTCAATCATACAGCAAATTAAAGCGTCCGCCTCTCACTTTGCTTCGTGGCCCGACTGTTGCGTACACAGGAGCGAGGCTGACTGTTTGGCCCTCATTAACAGCAACTGTTCTCTCCCCCTTTTCACCCTGCTTTTCTCCACGTGACCCTTTGCTCGTCTCTCGGATTAACAATAGGCCTCCCAGTCCATTCCAGCCACGTGACAGGCCCAAAGTCTGGGGGGCCAGAGGAGGCCAAAAGGGGGGTTTCAAAGGCAGAGATGTAGGGCTGATGCTGGGGCCTGCCTTGGACCCGTATCTGCCAGTCCTGTGTGCCCCTTCATCCAGCCAAGCCTGATGATGTCACTGTTCATTGTGGAATGTGGAGCAGAGAGTAGAGAGAGTCCTCATTGGCCTGATGGTCCAGTCAGTTTTAGCTGCCTACACAAACCTTAGGATATTACTGTTAGGTTGTTGTAGTGTCTCTTAAAACAGATAACTTTACTTCAAATGAATTGCCGTGCAATAAAGATGGGTGACCTACCCAGGGTGTATCCAGGATTTCACCTATTGCATGCTGGGATAGGCTTCAGCCCTGTGCAACCCCAAACAGGATATCCATTTTATCATATGCATGGACAGCATGCAACATCCTGAACCATGGTGCCACAAGTTTGTGGTCATTCTTAGCATTTTGAGCTATATGCATCGCTTCACTTTTTTGCATACATCTTTTTTTATGAAATATTGTAATTCGGTCCCTCCATGATTTCAGTTTTTTCTGAGTGTGGCAATCAAAAATATTGTATTTTGCAGCAGCTTCTATAAAAAAAAAATCATGCTGCAATTTGCAAAAATCATTTTTTTTGCAGTAAAATTGTGGGAATTAGCCATAAACAAAACGTACGTAGCACATCTCAGAAATAGGAAGAAATATTTTAGTTCTTATCTTTTTTTTATTATTATTCTTTTTTTCAACTAAAAGAACCACAAGCAATTTACAAAAAGATTTCCAAGTCAATGAATGTTACGTTGCTTTATTAAACGGGAAATCTGGGACTGTAATTTATAATTTGTAAAGAAAAAAATATATATATATGTTGGTTATTCATGTTGTTAAAGCAAGTCTGGTTGGGAAAGTCCTTTTAGAGCTTCTATTAAGAAGCTTCAGAAAATTTAGGGAAATTTGCAAAATTTGCAAATACAATTTGCTTTTATTATTGCGATCGTAAGAGCCTGGAGAGGCTGGTAGTTGCAACATTATCGACAGGATCAAGAAGACAAATTGTTTTCCCACCCAAAAAAAAGTGTGAAAAAGTACAATGACAGAAATGAGTAGAAAAACATAATCTTTGGTTCATACTGAAGACACAGGTTCCTGCTACCTCACTACATATCAAACCATGTCTCTTAGATGTTACAAATTAAGTTCACATACCATAAGTTTGCAAAGGCAAATATGTTTTGAAGGAAACAGCTGAACTAATCAGAAAAAAGGTCCAGTGAAATCCATATTTGATTCATTTTTACGATATCTGTTCTTGCTGTACAATTTCAGCTCAAATAAGCTACAACATGACAACACAGACAGAAACAGTCAAGAATGACTTCAAGCAAGTGCATTGATTTGAAACCAGTGTGCTTCTCTAACCTTAACCAAAGTGCTTTTGTTGTCTAATTGTGACCACACAATTGCTCGGAATAGACTTCGTCAGCTTTCACTCTCTCAAGTAGAAATAAAGAATATCAATTCAAATTCAAATTTCCTGTGTTGAACATGTTTGTAATACAAAGCATCCTTCTGTGTGCCTGCAGGTCGAGACATGGCCAGCACCACCTTACCTGGCTACCCGCCTCATGTCCCCCCCACAGGACAAGGCAGCTACCCCACCTCCACACTTGCTGGAATGGTTCCTGGTAGGTGATGCTACTTACTTTTATGGTGCCATTAAATCTACTGTTAGAGGTCTTTACTTTCACAAGATCGTCCCCTTCAGGTGATGCTCCGGCCACATAACAGTACACAGATATACTAACAACACACATTCACTGCTGGGACAGTGAAGAAACCTTAAAGCGTTGCTCTTGACTCAAAGGATTGAAGCGAGCTTATTATAGCTTTGTTAGACTGCGGTTAGCGTGTGGTTAGCGTCTGTGGATGAGGACATTAGATGAACTCGATAGGCGATCACCACAATCAGTGGCCGTGAGATAGGACAGTTCCTCTCAGTTACACTCCAGCTCCCAGCGCTCATTACCCTCGCCGTGTCCACACAGCGCACTCTCACCAGCCCCGTCGATAAACACTGCTTTTGCTCCTCTCCTCGCCTCCCCGGACACCCGGGGCTGCAGAGCGTATCTCTTTCCCCTCTACTTAACCTGCAGTTCAGGTTCACAGCAAACAGTTAAGGGTCAAAACACAGAGGCGTGGAGGGCCTGTAAATATTTAAATCACTATCTCTCTCAGGGATGAGCTCAAGTTACACAACCAGCAGCGAGGATGCTATAGCTGCCAGCGTGTGTAGATCTGTCCTCCAAACAACTGAAAACACAATTCCCTTCATTGCTCCGTGACATGTACCTGACCGGTAATCAAAGCTGACGTGCAGCGTTTACAAGTGAGCTCAATGTGCATGAACATTATAGGATATCAACAGAGGTAAAAGCTGATATCTCAAATCAAATTAAAATGCTTTATTAGCTCATATGCCACTGGAGAGAGTTTAATGTTAAACTAATGCAAATACACAAACAAGTACAAAAACACAAGTGCCCTCTTAATCCTGGGATTGTGCTTTTTTTTTTTAATCTGGCGGCCAAAGATTTAGTGATTGACCCCAAACACTGTTAATGCAAAGGCCATTCTTCAACAGCTTCATATAAAACCCAGCCTTTATAGTCTCATAAAAAGAAAGAAACCTGCGGACCCACAGCGTCGCTCTCTGTATCCCCCCTCAGCCTCTTGTCTTCTCCAACTGCGACCTGCACAGGGAGCACAATGATAGAATGAGTCTCTGGGCAACTTTTACAGAGTCCTGAAGTGCAGCATCGTCACTTTAAATCAGGACAAAAAGCACTGAAGTCCTGACTTAGGAGAAGAACAGAGGAAATCCTAAAGACGAACAGGATGAATAAAACAGTTCACCTGAAGGGGCTGTGGACAGAAGCTGTACAAGAGGCCAGGACAAAAATCACTCAAACATTGTTGTGCGACAAGATTATATTAATACTGCAATATAACTTGGTTTTAGAGCTGCACAGTTCTGGATAAAATGAGAATTACATTTTTATTTTTTTTTACAATTGAAATTTTACAATATTGAAATTTTGTGGAGTCATTTACCTGATACAGAAGAAAGAAAAAAAACTCATACAAAATACAGTGATACAGAATATCAACTTAGCTTAAATGCAGCAGCTTCATGAATCTGATACTGAACATAGTTTCAGTTAATTGTCTTCTTTTATTAAACACAACCTTTGAACACATATTTTTTTTTTGGTGCGTTTTCTTTCTCTTTCTTCGCATCTCATCCACTCCCACTGGGTTCATTTTCCTCAGCGCCTGTCTCTGCTGCTCTTCATCACGTGGTGTAAATGCTGCGTTGTCATTGGTCAAGGGAATAGGAGTGCTCGTTTTGATGAAGCTGATGTCCAAATGACGCATAATTGTTGGCATTTAGAAATGAAGTTGTAGAGACATGAATCGAGATCACAATTTTTACACGATTAATTGTGCAGCCCTACTTGGTAGCCTTATAATTTACAAATTATCAGCCATTTGTGTTCCTTAGCTCTTCACTAATTATCATTTTTGCCCGTTCGTTCTAAAGGCGGGGACTTTTCTGGAAACCCTTACTCTCATCCACAATACACAACTTACAACGAAGCATGGCGGTTCAGCAATCCAGCATTACTAAGTAAGTGACTTTGTCTTCTGTAATACAAATTATCCTACTGTACGCTAATGTACCTATTAAAAACTACAATACAAATCTCCAAGCTCTGATTATTCTCTTTTCTTGGCACTTTATGTGTCTTGTGATGTTTGACCTCGTGGTTTCCAACAACTCGTTCTTCTGTTAACTTTCAGGTTCCCCTTATTATTATAGTGCCGCATCCCGTGGCTCCGCACCTCCCACTGCTGCCACTGCCTACGACCGCCACTAGTTACCCCAGAGACCAGCTCAAACTGCAGGGCCAGTGCTTCGGCCTCCATATTGTCCCTGTCTGAGAAACACTGAGGTCAAAGGGAAGTGAGGCGGAATCCCAAAGGAAACCCCGTCATCTTAATGTGATGTGGAGGAATGTCGACGGCGGTGCGCCCAGCTTCAGCGTAACACACTCGGTCGGAAAAGGGCCCAATGGGCAGTCAGAACTTTCATGCCCTCACTCTCTCACAGACCTGAACACTTCCAGAATGACTTTAAGAGATTATATAAATATATATATTATAAAATATAAATTGAAGAAAAACAGTGTGAAGAATACCATGTGGAAAAAATGTTGTGGGTTTTTAATTTTGTTCCTTTGTTGCTGTTGTTGTTGTTGTTGTTATTTTATTCATGGATCCTCACATTCCTTTATGTAATGAACTGCAGTATTTTTCTGCCCTAAAGAGAGAAGTCCAGGGGAGACGACAACAGTCCCATAGCTTGATAATGTAGCGACTTGAACCAGTGTTGTGGGGCCCCTCTGACACTTAATGAGATCCTGGCTCCATGCTGTAGAACGGGCTTTACTCTGGTGCTTTGACTACGTCCTCTGCTCCCATTTCTCCAGTCCCAGCTAAATTATCAGATAAACACAGCATGCCCTACAACATTTACTGACCCTACACCCCAATGGCAACATTACACTCCCTGTGGCAAACAATCAGATGTAAAAATGTAAATCATTTTGCAAAGTATTAAAAATGTGGTGACCATGAACTCAAAGTGGTTTTGCCAGAATTTTCAATACTTTAAATTATTTTTTTCCGTCAGTTATTTTTAATGTAAACAAAGATTTTTCAGAATAGCTGTCACATTTCTCTCATCCCATAGTCATGTCTTTTGCTCTTTTTTTGCACTATAACCTCAGCTTATACAACTTTTTTTTTTTTTATGTTATTTGGTACATTCACTTAAAATTAATTAACCAATTTAAAGTTGAAAATATTTATGTTGCATTGGTGCTTCAGTTTCTGAAGATATTGCAAGCCATGGCTTTGCAGCTACATGAACAAATTCCTTTCAGTTCAGTTATATGTCATTCAGCTACTTAGTCATACCACTAGATGCCTACACAGTTTAGAAAGCTGTATGCAGTTTGTGCAAACCGACTGCAAATTAGCTTCAACAATTGCCTTACAAACCTGTTTTTTCAACCTATATCCATGCCTGTTCCATGAAATTAATTGCCTTTAAGAACACACATTCACCAACCTCCATAAAGTTCCACTCTCCAAAGGGGCTGAAAGGAAATACTGATTCATTTTTGCGTTTTTGAAAAATATTTTGTGAATGTACTCTTAACTACATTTGCCAAAGACTTAGTTTGATATTTAATATTTTATTTACAGTATATGTATGCATAATTAAAGCAGTATTATCTTTTAAATAAGTCCACACTGAAGATGTATGTCATGACTTTTCAACAGGTGAACGATGCATATGACTGTCATGAAAAAGGCGAAATACACTGAATCCAACGATCGCAACAAAATGCTGCTTTATAGAATGATTTGTGAATAATGTGAAGACAATTCTTCTCTGTAAATATAATGTCACACATACACATACACACACACACACACACACACACACACACACACACACACACACACACACACACACACACACCATTGCAGTATCATACTAATGTACTGGCTCCCTTTGTAGATATACAGACTGATAAAAAAAAAAAAACATGCATTACATTTGTGTCTTAATGTAATGTTGTGCTCCGAGAAAAGGCACAACTGCTGTATAACCTATGGCTACGTCAATAGCAGGTTTCAGATGCTAACATCACATAGGTTGTCTTTGTCATTTTATTTTATTCTCATGATGTTGTCATGATGATGTTTTTTATGTCACTATGCAATGAGTTTAATGGCTTTCTGTATCATCTTTTGTTGTTGGGCTCGGAACAAGTAACCCTCATGGAGAACAGCATAAAAGTTCAAAAGTACAAAAAGACTTCCGGCGTGAAATGATTCTTCCTCTGGTTTCCCTTTTGCTCCACAAATTCCCTTAAAACGATCAAACTGAAGTCCTTGGCAACAATCAAAGATATTGTCCTGTTTGCTGTTTGTAGATGTTGTGATCATTATGTTAATCCAAATTACGGTGATCTGTGCCTCCATGTATAGAAACGCATCCATACCATCTCTCCTCCCTCGGCTCTCTCAACCCTCCTGCTACCAGTGCAACCGTTTAGTATCCAAGATGAAGTTTTCTTTAACTCTACACAAGCTAACACATCGTCTGGTACCAGGGTTACCCGTCACTGCTGAGGGCACCAGAAAACAGAGAAACACACTGCGGTCCTGCTCTTCAGGAGAAGCTCTCCTCTACAAATTGCACTTGGGATTTGCCTATTTCTGTCTACTGTATTTGTAGCTCGACATATCTGAAAATGAAACCGGCGCAAAGTGTGAGCCACTGTCATTCCGGCAAAGTCTTTTTTTTTTGCTTTAGGAAGTGGAGCACCTCCGCAGCAATGGGTCTTCTGCTGTTGTAAAGATGATACAAGAGACGTGTCATGGACATAAAAAGGATTTCTGATGAAAATCTATACGGAAAGCCTTGTGGCCTCAATCATTGTTCTGTTTCAGTTCTGTTCCAATTCTTTTTTTGTGCACATGAGAAATAAATTCTTTTATATGTCTGTCGTTGACGTGGTGTCCCCTCATTATTAACCCCATAAGAAAATGATTCAGAGTTCAAGGATCCTGCTGCTGGTGTATTGATGTTTGATTTTATGAACAGTCACTACTACACAAGGCACTCAAATATGAAATACATGAAGGTCGCCCTACACACTGTTTGTGTGCGTGAGTGTGCAAAACAATCGTATACATTCATGTTTAAATTAGCCTTAGTCTATAAGAGAAAAAGCAACTGCATTGCGTGTGTGTGTGTGTGTGTGTGTGTGTGTGTGTGTGTGTGTGTGTGTGTGTGTGTGTGTGTGTGTGTGTGTGTGTGTAGGGCTGAAAGAAGAGGGTTAAACAAAGACACAGGACAGTTGGGGAGGCAGGAGAGCTTGGCCCCAGCTCCTGACTCCAGTGTATTTAATGATGCATTGGTTTCATCCTGCTCTACCACACTGCTGCTGCCTCACTTCCACTCTCCACTCTGAAACACACGAGCCTAGCCAGTTGTAATTCAATTTCTCTGCTTTCCTCTGCCTATTGTTTATTTCATGGATCCCCTGTGAAGCATCAAAAGCTGCTGTTTCTGTCAGACCCTAACTGTCCTATGTGTTTGTCATTCAGGCCTTGTTAAAAGATACAAAAAGAAAAAAACACACACACACACACAATCTAACACTCCCTCTTCTCCCAGCTGAGAATTCCCAGTGGTAAAATTATTCCATTTAGATGGGAACTTTTTTGTCACTACCCTGTCTAAATTGGCATATCTGGCTCTCTCGTAGAAACCAATAAACTGTGAACCCGGATGCATCTGTCAGTCAAGCTCATCTTTACTTTAGCGAGGCCAGATGACAACAACAGGAGAAGAGACACACACCAGCAGAATGGAGCCCACTGATTGGCTCTCATCAGTTAGGCATTACGAAAAGCACCTGTCATCCTCAGGGCTTCTCAAACCCCGCGCAGAGAGGCCCTGCGAAGGGGGCCGACGGGCCTCACACAAGATTTACTCAAACACTTCACCCTCATTGTCAACTTGGCTTGGAGATGCCCTACAGCTTGGCCTCTGCCATGATTCATGTCTGTCACTGATAATATATACAGCAAAATAAGACAGTTGTAAAGAGCCAGTAAGTGGACACAGTCTGAAGCAATCCCCGGCAAAAGTTTCATATATATCAACATACTGAATTAAATTATATATATATATACACTTTCTAAAATGTAAATTCTTTATAACCCAGACGTCTTAAGTATCTCAAAATATTGGTGGTTGACAGCACTGGAGGAAAGTAAGTGAGTATATTACCTCAAGAACTGTACAATTAGGGGCACTTCCTTTTAGTATTTCTGTTTTTTTCTACTTAATACGTTTAT
The DNA here is from genome assembly GCF_022577435.1 of Embiotoca jacksoni. Lineage (NCBI taxonomy): Eukaryota > Metazoa > Chordata > Actinopteri > Embiotocidae > Embiotoca > Embiotoca jacksoni. Next base: position 9,041,221 of record NW_027185252.1, on the reverse strand, counting down.
CCCAAGACATTTCAGAGAGAAATATTATCATTTTTACTCCACTGCATTTCAGGGATAGTTTATGATAGTCATAAAAAAAAAAAAAAATCTAATTAAATAGTTTATGGGACTACTGTCTTACTCTGGTGCCTGCTGGTAATGCTACTACTGCCTGAAGGTGGCAGAAATACATCGAAAAGCTGTTTGCCAACCGCCATTAAACAACCCCAAAAATAAACAAAGAAAAATATGGCAGGCTCCAGTGAAATGTGTGTCACTCTGTGAGATCAGATGCGATAATACAAACAGCAGAAAGGTCGGCAACAGCCGTCAAAAAGTTCTGTGGCAAAAACCTAAAAAAAAACCTAAAAAAAAAAAAAAAAAAAAAAACAATTGAAAATGAAGTGAAATAAAGTGAAATGAAGTGAAACTCTCCCAATGTAAAGCTAGAATATAAGTCTGCCACAGGTAGCAAAGCAGCGAGCACACAGCCCATACATAGATCAATAATCAGGGGCTAGCTTTGTCACCAGAAATAAGTTTGACATGCAGAGGGAACAAAGACCATAGTCTCAAAGATGATAGCTAAAGACATGCTTCTTATCAGCTTTGTACAAAGCAAAGGTTTTCAAAGTTTACAGCATGAATGTTTTCTATCTTTTTTTCTATCCGTGTGTGTACGTACATGCAGGTGTGGCCAAAGGGAGGCAGGTCTTCAAATAATAGTCAATTAGTTCCCGGCGAATACTGAATAGTATTAATGCTTGAAATGCCGATCCCTACACTGTTTATCTAATAACTGTAGTTTTTCTTTGCTATCAAGTATAGTCGTCCTATCCATGAATATCCAATATTTCACAACAAGAGATAATTGAAAAAAGCCAAAGATTTTTCTTTGCTTTCTCAGATTTATCTTGTGACCCTTTCAACTAGTAACGACTGAACTAAATTACCAAATACAAAACAACTGGTTAAAGCTAGCAGCAACTGTACCTGCTATGGTATTATGCTACTTTCATTAATGCATTAATATTAACAGACTGATAAAGTAATATGATAAAAGCACATTTAGCTGATAACGCGCACTTTTACTTTGGTAAGCATTTGATTGCAGGACTTTTACTTTTATTGTAATATTTTTACTCTGTTGTATTGGTACTTTTATTCTTTAGATTCTTCCACCAGTGGTCGACAGAGTGTGTCCTTTGAATGCAACAAACACTGAAAAAGTCCTGTGTAATCACCCAGAATTTTTAATTTAATCATCACTCTTTGTGTAAACATCTTCTATCTGAGGCTCGTGAATCTGTTGGTGTCATACAAGTGTAGTATTGTTCGGAGACGAGGAGTTGTGGTGGTCTAGCGGTGATGTCCTGTCATCTGCCTGCATGGGAGCCTGTCATCAGCCTCATCATGTGGCTGTCATAGTTGATGCTAGTGAGGGGAGAGGCCAACCCTGCCGTGTCAATCAACGAGCCCTCATTAGAAGCAGCTTTAATTAGTGGATGCACGGGTGCAGTATTGTTCACAGGGCTGCCTTCGTTAACTCTGTTAATCCCAAATGGATTTGTGTTGGGGAAAGGAAGCACTAAAGTGGTCCAATGTTAGATCATGAAGCTACTACTGCATGTGTCGCAAGTTAAAAAGATTGAATTCTTGTGTTGTTTACGTCTTGAAAGCGAAGATGCATGTCTTCAAATGAATATAAAAGTCTCAAAGTCTTCCTGAAGAAGCAACTGTGTGTTTACCACCTTGGTCCAAGTGTAATAGGTGTTGAAATTAAAATGACAGGTTTGTGACGATAAATCATCAACTCATACGAATTACAGTTATTTCAGAGGGAGCCAGAGAGTTCAAGCTGATGATCCTGACAGAACAATGATTATGAGGTTATTTTCACTGTCGGCGGGTGAGACCATCCAGGCGACAAGAACATGACTTTGTGATGTTTGTAATGAGTGAGCATTGATTGACTCAACACAGCCTAAAGAGGTCTCCTCCATGCTCAAACTCAAAGGATGCTCAGGCTCTGTGTGCATCCTGTACTCCAGTATCGTTCGCAATTAGAATAATGAGCCGTCGACGAGCTGTCTGGAGAAATAAAATTGCTGTGTTTCTCAGCCCAGGCCTCATCTGCCAACTATATGCTATTATACCATCCCCATCCCTGTTAGATCAGTCAGCAGTGCAAAGCGATTTCCCTTCAGGAGCTAAATTATCGTTTTGAATGGCCATTGTGCGACACGTTGTGTAATTAAGCACTAAATATGCCTCGGTACCTGATTATGTCACTCTCCAAAAGAGTTGAGGAGCTGTGGGGCGAGGAATGGTTGTTCCTGTGTTTATGTGTGCATATCAAGTGGAGGGGAGGGAGTCGGGGCTGGGGAGGAAGCGTGTAGGGGCGTAATAAAAGGCCAAAATGTGTAAAATGGGGTAGCACTGACCTGTGTGCCCCCCTTCAAAATGAGAGAGTGTCTTCTGTCTGACAGAAGCCCAGCCTGGTGGAGGGGGAGGCGGGAGGGGTGTCTTTGTGTCCCAACTGTTTTGGTAAAACAGTTCAACAAGAGCATCGAGCCTTTGCAGCATGAGGAGGACGGAGGAGGAGGAAGAGGAAGAAGAAGAGACGAGGCAAAGAGGGGAGGAAGAAAAGTGGGAGGCCACAACCACCAACCCCCACCACCTCTGACTGGCTCCCCACACCGCCCCCCTGAACTCTCTCACTCTCACACACACACACACACACACACACACACACACACACACACACACACACACACACACACACACACACAGAGACACACACTCCCCAACACCTCCACCCCCTCCCCTACCCAACACCCAGTCACTGTCAGGCCAAACACATGATGAATTGCCCTGTCAACAGAATTCATTCAGGGACCAATTAATTCAGCAGAAATGAACTAGAGCCATCAGTCGCTGAAAAACTCAGTGCAAAGAGAGCAAAGTAGCCCCACTTCAGAAAACGAGGAAGCGAGGGAGGGAACGGGGGAGAGAGGGGTGAGAGTGGAGCGGAGACGAGAGGGCAAGCGAAAGAGAGAGGGAGAGAGAACGTGGTGGAAGTTAGTCTGACAGAAATTGGTCATTTAATGCTTTAGCGCACTGGAGACAGCCCCTGTCATAGACGAAGGCATGGCAGGGGCTCCCCTGGTATTTTATTTATTAATTATCCTATGCAGCGAGGGGCCTTTAACTGTCTCAGTCCGGCCCCGTCAGCCCGACTCCCTGTCATTTTCTCTCCACAAACAGATCCTTTAACACCGCGCTCCAGGTTAATGGAGACAAAGCCAATATCCAACCAACCTTGCCTTCTCCCCCAAATACAGTATTCATCTGTACCTTATCCAGGTAATTATGTCTCAGACGATCTCCTGAATATGTCGTTGGGATGCTAATAAACCACTTTAGAGCTGGCGTGCAGAACAAGTCTGACCTTTTCAACTCGCTGCTTCATGGTGGCTACACCTCCCGAGGAAGCCAGCAATTATTTACACCTTATTGGGAAACTGCATGTCATTGGGAATAAACACAGTCCCAAATAATTTAATGATGGCTGCATGTATTAGTCAGGAAATAACCAAGACAAACTCATGCTTATTCCCTCATAATTGACTGCTAATATGTAACACGATTCAATGCGAAACCTTCGTTGATAACTTCCCCGTCAGGGGAGATTTCCTCATAGATTTCAAGTGTTTGCCACCTTAAAAGCTCCATTTCTGTTTTCCTTACCAGAAAGGTGCTTGCCAGAAGCCGTTTTGTTGGTGGTGACAAATTAGCACTGTGAAGGGCGATATCAACACCAGCTAATTAAGGTGTCGTGTGATTTTGGGCTCCAGATCAAGAATCTGCTGATTCATCCCACGGGTGATTATCATGTCCATATGGTCAACGTACAGCGAGCTATGCTCGGAAACACTATCAGCCCGCTGCGTCGCTGCCTTTGCCAAAAGTTTGATCTTGTCTTTTGTGGCTGTGTTGGGTGGTGTTCATCACGAGTCTGAATTATTAAAGGCATCTTTTCTTTAAGCCCAGGATCCTCTAGTGGAAAACATGGGATGAGGGGCAGCTGGGAGGCTGCCTGCTACTGGCTGCCACTCTTCTCTGACATCAGGAAGTGAAATCCAACGCCGTTTCCACTGTTGCTCATTGATGGGCATGTGCACCTTGGATGCCCCCTTCTTAGTGTCACTTGTTTTTAAGGAGTTATCGCACCTCATGTAACATAAAGGTGGTTTCAGGACAGGGTGTTTTGTGCTTTTAGTGATATACATATTGTAGTATATTTCTATCTCGACAATCAAAAATCAATAATCTCAAGAGCAGATACATATATTCCTTCCTGTTAACTTATCATCGTGTCCAGATGATGAGTAATTGTTCTGGGGACTCTGGGGAACAATAAACTCAATTCTCTCTCTCTCTCTCTCTCTCTCTCTCTCTCTCTCTCTCTCTCTCTCTCTCTCTCTCTCTCATTCCTCTCCATTGGGTTCTTCACTGTAGTGCCAAGCACAGTGAAAATACACCTATTAGACAACAGAGAACGGTGAACGAGCCAAGTGAACCTGACAAATGGAACAGAAAAGCTAACAGAGAAGAAAGAGGTGCTTAGACCAACTGTCACAGGTAAAGTGCTTCCCTGATTTCTGTTTACTCACCCTGCTTGAAACTCGTCTTGTTTTCCTGCAGCTTACTGAAGAGATTCTGTTTGAGAGTCAGCTGGTTGTCAGCTTGTCTCGCGAACAAAAAACACTCATTTAGCATCAATTTGAAGCGGGGGAAAAAGTTACCAATTCAATTTTTTGAGAGTATGATAACATTGCTGACTAAAGGAAGCATTTTTCTTCTATTTTAAATGTGTAATTCACCTGATATGTCACATGAAACTAAACCAAACACCACCCTGTCTGTTTTTTTGGTGTTTTTTTTTTAGCAATCTCTCATACAACCGCAATACACAGCACGTAAAGAGTATTCTCCGCACATGAAAAGTAAGGATATACAAGAGCAGAAGGACGGGAGTGAAACCTACAGAAAGGAACTGCCTATGAACAGAGAGGAGATGTGCTGTAGAATATAATTAATTAAATGAGACTAATTAGGAACACGAGAGCAGGTGCCAGGCTATGAGCTGACAGGGAAGACAGCGAGACAACATGCCAGCACAAAAAAAGAAAAGCACAGTCACAAACACACATGTGTAAACGTGCACAACCAAACACACACATACACACACACACACACACACACACACACACACACACACACACACACACACACACACACACACACACACACACGCACTCATATGCACCCAAACACACAGCTGCGGTTATGAGGGTGGATCGTGACAGGCACGGGGACAAAACAACTTTCTGCGTTTTGTCATGTGAAACCCCGAAGGAATACTCATGACAGGAAGCAGAGACCCAGGCACCATGGGGGTCTCTTTGCCTTTGTCTCACACACATTCTCTTTATTATTTTGTTCTGCAATGGTGGAAGGAAGTTTGCACAAGCCAGAGATTTCTCTCTCCTAATTATTTCAGCACTTACTCAAGACTGCAAGCTGTGTAATTCACAGACTGCTTTTCCTCTCAGACCTCTTAAAAATGCTCCTCATTCTGGACTGCTTCAACATTTAAAAAGATGAATTTCAATTTGATATGGTTGAAACTGATTTGTAAAAAGAGTAGCATTTTGTGGAAGAAAAATGCTCTCAACTGGAAGAATATTTTCCCATAGAATTACATACAACTATTCTGCCAATCTAATTTAATGAGGACAAAAGATACATACGAGATAACTGATAATGTAACAGAGAAATTAACTCTTAACAATCTTATTGTTAAAGTGAGAAAAACACTGATCAAACCCTTGCATCAATGTTAGGAATATATTAGTCACAGGAAATGATACAGTAATTTATGACTTCTAATATAAACTCAACCGAGGATAAAATTAAGTTGAAAACAATTATCTGATTGACATAAAACATATCTGCAACTGTTTTGATCCTCTGAAATATTATTTAATTTAATTTTCAAGCAAAAACGTGTGTATTTAGGGCTGGGTACCAATCTGTGATACTTTTATGGCACCGACTGAATTGCCTCAAGACCATCTAACATTGAAAAATGCATTTTTCATTCTGTACCAAATTTCGATACCGAGACCACATCCACACTGACACATTTTCATTTTGAAACACACAGGAGTAAATGTAAATCAGCATCAGTGAGCCAATACAGTGCTTCCCATACATACACTTTATTTGGGCGGCCTGCCCACACAGTTAAAATCAATCGGTTTTAACTTGGATAAATCTTTCATTAGAACGCCTTTTTTTTCCACTCACACTAGATTTTGGCAACACGTAGGTCCGAATTGTGTGAACTACAGTAACTGGAGGCTCCTCTGTGCGCAGTCGCCTAGCTAGTAGGTCTGTCCCTTTTTATTGGAAACCCTAACACTTGTTTGAACGTATAATTAACACTCGAACTGTAACGACTGGTTTGAATTCAAAATTTACAGTCTATATGCGCAGCGGACCGTTTGAAGTAGTTTACCTCGTCATCCAGCTGAGGGCGCTCTAACAAGTCACGATCAGCTTGACCTATTGATCCTATTTGACCCAATATGATCACGAGTTGTTGATCAGACGAAGGTAAAATGAAGGACACTAGCGAGCAAAGTCGTGCAGAGGGGACAATCACGACACCAAAACATCTTTGAAGTGTAAGTATTTTGGGTTCTGCACCATAGATAGCAAAGTAACTAAAACAAAAAGATATTGCTGTTTGTTGAAGTTGCCACCTAAATGAAGCAGCAGAGACACCTCAGACCAGCGGAGCAACGTTAAGCACACAACCACTTTGACGAACGTATTGCGTGTCATTCGATATTGGTTCGAATGTCATTTTGGGAAAAAAGTGACATCTCTGCCAACTTTTTTTTTGTCTCAAAATGGAATCTAGAAAATGAGTATTCACAAAAGTATAAATCAGATACTGTAATCAAAGTCAAGGTATCGGTATTAAAACGTTTTGAACCCAGCCCTATGTTTATTTTAAATTCAACCACTTTGGGTTTTTAAACTTTTGGATTGGCAACAGGAAGACATGTTGATCTTGGACTCAGATCAGGTTCACTGTTTTTGTGATTTCGCAGACTAAATAATTGAATTAGAAAATAATGAAAACAATCAGTAATTAAAATGAAGTCCAATATATTGTAAAATCGCAAATGGTGATGACAATTAAAAAGACGACCACCTAGCCTTTAGCAGAGGAAATAACAAAACTGACCAAACAGCCGTCGCCATACACCACAAATAAAAATGTCCCAGCCACCAACAAACCCACATGGCTGTGCAGTTTGTGATGCCTCACATATAACTTACTATTAAATGTGTCACTTGTACTGAAAAACACATAAATGTGGGCCTATTAACTATTTTCTATAACCTAACAAAAACTATCTTGATTATGAATCATCTGACTTCTTCACAGTTTAACAGGTACAGCCTCTCTGTGACTCATCTGTATGTGGAAACTTAAATGTTAACGATGTAAACGGTGAAATGAATACAAATATTTACAATATATATATATATATATATATATATATATATATATTCATTTTCTTGATTTTCCAACTGGAAAGTAATGAACTAAGCCAAAGGACTGTTTTTCTCTTTTTGATATTAATAATAGTATACGATCAGGTGTTTTAGCTCAAGTGAGACAAAGGGAGGGGGGGGGGGGGGATTTGACATGAAGAACTTGGCAAAACCTCATACTTTTCTGCCATTAATCACGGTCAAATACCAGAGAGCTATACCTAACTTTCTTTCTGCAAAACACACAACATAACAGCATTTAGAGGGCTACATGGTCCTGCAGACAAGACTCTGCAAAGCAGACAGCTCAATATCTGGCCTTGGTGCGGCTTGTCAATGCAACACCAAACTCAAGACAGAGAGAGATGGGGGGTGGGTGCAGGGAAGGCTTTTTTAATTATCTGTGGTTGGGTCCGACTGTGCATCATCATTAGAGAGACTAAATAGCAGTGGTCACTGACTCAGGTAGTGGTAAACGGCACAATTAACAAGCTGAGGAGGGAGAACTGTATTCAATTTGAAAGCCTTCTCTCCTAATCCATCTCCAGTGATCAGCAGTGCTGCTGAGCTACGCCCTTTTACATTCAATTACATTAATCAGGTTATTACCCAGCAAAAAGTCAACATTTTAATCAAGAACTGGCAAAGTAGGGCAGGGCATTATACCTAAACAGGAAAGTGGCAAAGCATGGAGAGATTTATAAATTCTGGATGCATATATTCTGTTATTCATCTGATTTTAAGATGCTTAATTTTTGGCAGCATTCACCAGAATATATGTCATCACATCTACATCTGTAGAAGTGTGAATCAATCTCATCTTTTAGTGGGAACCACATAGTGCAGCACATGTCAATAATTCAGCCAACTTTTGTTTTTTTTATTCCTCTGGGCTGTAAATCCTATTGGATATAATCCTTGCAGGTGTGCAAAAACACAGCTGGCGGGTTCACGTCCTAATAACTACCCTGATGGTCTTGAATTGCTTTGATGTGCTCTTTATGGAAAATACATTCTCTAACAGGAGCCATTATTCATATATGGATAAAAACAACTTGTCTAAATGTATGCAGGCTATCCACCGTGGTCATGTAGGGGGATTATTTCATTCACAGCAGAAAAAAAAGCCAATTAATATGAATGCTTACTTCACAACCAGTTCAAGTTGACTTTGCTGACTGATTGCTGACTGAACACACAAAGTGAATCTAATTTAGTAGAACCTCTGGCTAAGCAGTAGTTTCTCACCCATTTTCTCCCACTAACAGGGAAGAAATCAATTCTCTGGCATCTATGACATTCAGGAGATGTTTGTCTTGTTTTTATTTATTTATTTTATTGCCAACACTTCTTTTTGCATTTTGGCTTGTTAGGAGTTCTCGTGATGGCTGACCCAGGGATTGGGTTCTGATTAATGGAGGGAAATTCTTGTTGTCCACCCCATAATGAGAGAAGACAGAGGTGAGAACAGCTCAATAGGAGAGATAACCACTCTTTGATCCAAACGGTCATGCAGAACCTCTACCCGCTGCATCGTCAGAAAGTGTACCGTCAAGCTTTTAAATCTCTGCTCAAAAACTTTCAAAAGCAAGAACGTAATTACGGATGGATGAACTTATTTTACAAAATATAAATGTAAACTAAACCAATTTGTCTGTCATTAATAATAGAGTTTGCAAATGCAAACCGTCTGCCTTTCGTATCGTTTTCAACATCGCAGCCTGCAGATTATTGCGACATAACAACTGAGCTCTTACACTCGGTTACACGCAAACAGCAGCCCAGCGACACGGCATCTTCACAAATTTGGAAAATATTAAAGTGTCTAAGTGCCATTTCTGAATCTCCCACTAACAAGACTGATCTCAACTTAAGATGTCTTGTTAAATTGAGACCTTGTTCCCCAGTGGACTTAAATGTAAAACATATCTCTACCCTTGACAAGCAATGTTAATCCATTTAGTGTAACGAACTAACATGTCCCTAATTAAAATATGCCTTTTAATGATACATACTGACATCCTGGAAAACACTGTCACGCTTCTCTCCTTTAATACAGAAATATGCTAATTGCTTCAGTAACACTGGTGTTTAAATCCCAAGGCTACCGCAACGTCCTGGGGGAGTTAATGTGCCGGGGGTTTTTTGAAACCTCAAAAAAGAAGAATACAAAAAAAAAAAAAGAGCCCCTCGAACGTAGAGCTTCATTATGACCATTTCGGCCACTGGAAAATGTTGAGCCATCTTCAGGGACTGACACTGTTGAATTACAGTCATTTACAGACATTCAATTTACCATTCTGCAACCTCCCGGCCTCACTCTACACCCTTCTTAGCCCACTGCTTCACTTATAGATGCTGGAGGGCAGAGAGAGCGGGCATCGAGATTCCCACCCCATCCCGTGGCAGCTCATTTAAAACAAATCAGGCTGATTGCCGAGTTGCTGCACTCACAAGCCCAGGTGATAAAGCAATTAAAACTCTCTAATTCTGCAGCTCGGAAAAGGGCAGCAGATAATTAACTATATATAATGCAATCCTTTCGTTACCTCTCCCACATTTGATTTTTGTTTCGTGATGTGTGAGGATGTTTGATGGGCAGTAAGGGACACGTTTGTGTGGGTGGGGTTTGCAGCCCTCTGTGGCAGGGACCCTGGATGAGAGTAGGGCTTGAGTTAATAGGCTCTCTCTGGACAGATGAGGTCCATTAGGAGGTTAATTTAAAAATGAATAGAGGACATACAGAGGAAAAAACAGTGATCTGGACAGAGAGAAGGGTAAGCACACAGCACACAGCACATTGAAATAGCAAAAATATACTCAAATATGTTTTTTTTTCTGTGAAGCAACGATGCTAATTAATCATATTAAATAGCCACAGACCCAGAAGAACCAGGGCATATTCTCAGTAGTGACCAAATGAAAACAAGGACGCCCAGTCCAGACCAACCACAAGTGAACCCTATCACTTCCCATCCAAGAGGCCACTTCTTAAACATTGAGGCATTGTTCAGATGCATGAACTGCAGCCCCTGCCTCCCAATTTCCATTTCTTTTCCCCCCTGTAGAAAGGCTGAATCTGATCCGGACTCATTGGTGTGTGGATAATGAAGGGGTTACCAGGAGCTGGGAGAGGCCCAGTAATTCCCTGCACCGGGGGACTGGGTTTTTGGGTGGGGTTTGGATGAGTACCCCTGCTCTGTGATGCATGCACTCATGTGAGCTTGTGACAGCCTTTACCCAAATCCAAGGCCAGACATAGACACTGCATGTATTATATAGAGATACAGTACAGAACCTGGCTTCAAACATTTCATTGCTGCATTTCTCTACATACAAATAGCTCTCATGCTGGAAACATTAGTATTTTTTATTAACCTAATGTTCTGTATGTATTTGAAAGGACTGCAAAATCATTGCATGTATTTCAGTTTGAGTGCAGCATTTAGAAGTGTCACAAGGACGCTTTTGTCCCTGATAACTGATAACCTAAACATTAAATTCAAATTAAAGACATGTAAATAAAACCTTAAATGTTGTGCTGAGTTCATTATCTTTTTCTTCAGTAGACGTGGGAGTAACCCAGCTCAATCTAAGGTCACAAAAATTAGCATATCATCTGGCGAAATGGTTGGCCAATATGTGGGCGTCTCCCTGAGGGGGGTCACCTTAAACATCAGTGTTAAGGCACCAAGAGACCCCTGCGTACTCCAGGGTTAAGTATCTCCACTTCATTATGATAAAGATGTGAACAACTAGCCAACCTACCAACGCTTTCGATAGACATTGAAAGCCTGACTCATCCTCTCTCAGGACCCGGCACGAGCCTCCCATCCATCATCTGAATACTCTGGGCCCGAATCATTGCCGATCATTATAGTAACAGAGAGAGGCCCGATGATTGGTCGTGATTATAAGATCACAGGGATCTGAGGTGTGATCCATCATGCCTGGTGGCATACTAACACCTTTGTGTGATGGGGTTCACCTCAGGGGTCAGGGTCAGGGCCAGGTCAGTCAGAAGAGAGCCCCTCCGCAGATAACACCTCAAGCGCTCCCAGTTATGATTAAAAAAAAAAAAAAAAATACTCCCAAAGTGCAATATAGGGAATCAGTAATATTTCAAATCAGATGAATTAATCCTGATGAATTAGCAAACAGTAAGAATGGAGAATAAAACAAGAGCGAAACAACTCCTCTCTCAGCGGAGGAGAGCAATGGAGGAGCCACTGACCCCATCCGACTTGTTTCTCAAAACTGGTGCAACACAACACAGTAACCCGAGGCTATGTGTTGTCATCCAAATGAGATAAGTTTATTTTCTCTAGACCAGCATTTGTTCCATCAGCCTGTAGGGTCGCAGACCACACTAGGGAGCAGTGGGGAGTCCTTCTCAGCACCTGCAGCTCGAGTGAGGTGGCCCGCCAGCAAGGAAAGGCTTTGGCCGCTGCCCAAATATCTGCCTACACCTTCTGTGCAAACGCACCAGCCTAAGGAAACCAGGAGGCAGCAATATTGTGGAACAAATGTCCTCTAATCTCAGCCTGCTGGTCTGGGGGTCCTCGGTGGGGCCTCCTTGTTTTCCCATCCTTTGGCTCTTTGCTCTAAAAGCGTGATCCAAGATGGAAGTTGCAGTGCAGTTTTAGTGGCGTGTAAACGGGACACACCTACAGAGGTGTGACAACAGCATCTAGCTACAGCTGCATAATACTCATCATTATTATCAGATCCTGCACTGAGCAGCAGTAATTGGGGCACAACTGATAGATGGGAAGTGAATACTTTATTACTAGCAAACAAGCAAAGTAAAATTGTTGATACGTCATAAAAAATGAGGAATTATCTGTGTCAAATTATTTTACAGCAGCATTACTATGTAGAGATTTTTACCGAGCATAAACGTGTCGTTCCATTGAAATTTAGCTTTGGAAATCCTTATAAAACATCAACAAAATTATATATTCAAGTGGGATATCAACTTGTGAATTAAATTCTGTATTATCTCATATGAAATAAAATTATAATTTGTGTCGAAATGTAAAATTACTTTTGAAGAATGTTGTAGTGTAATTACAGACATTTTTGATATCCTTATGATGTTCATAAAAACTCATTAAAGTCTGGATCCATGAGGCTGATTTCCATTCTTGCTCTTGTTTAGTTTACAAATGGATCACATTTGGAGGTGATGTTCAGGGAACACTTCGATGTTCTTGCAAATACAGTGTGATTAAAACCTGGTCGACCTGTACACATGGATTCACTTTGTGCCATGGTATTTACATGAACTATATTCACAAAATGCATATACAGCCTTCAGGCTTCCAAAAATCTGACACACTGGGTTTTCATGTCTGTATTCACCTTGAGAGAGAGATGCATGCTGGGTAAACAAGGCCACCCAGAGTCTTCAGGAGTGTTATCGTGACATCTCATAAATCTCCCAGTTATTTCTGTTATATCATTAACATTTCATATCATCACTTTTAGAAAAAAAAAAAACATTCTGATTAAACCAAAATGTTGCAAAGTCTTTAAGGCTTTTGGGTCTGAACGGTACAGTGCAGACTAAAATATGATTAATTTAAAATACATAGTTTAATAATCAATAAAAAGGCTAATGTACACTGAGGTTACACTCGTCCATATTTCTCAGGTGTATCTTTATTATCATTAAGGCATGTGATTCATAAAAGGTGCTGTTGTTGAAGTTTCTTTATAAATATGAACAGTCAAAAACTTTTATTTAACACACTGAACCATTTTTTGTGTATATAGCATTGTGGGTTCATGTTAAAAATTCCCAACATAAATTCAGCACAAAAGTTTTGTGCACTGACTTAAATTTGTCAATAAATACATTAACAGATATTCAGAACACGGCTATTTATGAGAAATTAGAAATTAAGCCCATGATGCTCTGAGAGGCTGAGTGGCCATTGAGGCTTTTAGAATTAGAAACGGCAGAAACAAACATAATGTATATGCATTAATTCTACTTTTTAAGGGCCACCTTAGTTTAGAAACATTTACTGTTCAATATCTGTATGCTCCGTCAGCTAATATAAGCCACTGTTTATATTAATACCTTATAAAGTGCCATTATATATACATTATATTATACATTAGAGAGCATTAAAATACATTATTAAAATATATGAAATGTTTCCCTGCTTCAAAATGTTAAATCCTTAAATTATCCCAACCAGGACCACAGACCTAAATAGGACATTTTATCGCTTACAGTATGGTTTTTAGTTTTCTATTCATTGTATATTATAGTAATCAAATATATTTGGTTTAGTTAAAAACTAAACTAAATTATGTTGACTTCAGAAATAAATTATCCTATAGTATTTGTACATTTTCAAACTTTAGATTTTATCAAAGTTCCTGCATACAAAGCAAATTCCAGTCCATTCATTCAGTGAACAAGACCTGTGTCTGTTGTAGCCTGGCACACAAGAAGTTGCCCCGTGGAGTGTGTTATTGGAAAATAATATTTGAAATTATTTTCCTGATCACTGGTTTATCTCTTGGAATTTTTCCACCTCCAGTGAAAAGTTCTGCAATTTGAGCAAAACAAACAGAAATGCACTCATGACTGAAATTTATTTTTACTGTTCCAAAAACTGACTTTCCATTTTTCATAATCATTTCTAATAGATAACAATTAAACCTTAGAGTGCATGAAAGAAAAGAGCTTTCCGCTTTCAAAATCAGTATTCATGTTGCTCAATGTTCCCTTTTTTAGTTTTGAAGCTCAGAGAGAAGAATATAAAGAGACGAACAGATGAAAATGATCAAAGGGCCAAAAAAGATCGATACACAGTACACATACACTATATATATATATATATATATATATATATATATATATATATGTGTGTGTGTGTGTGTTCAAATGAGCAGTTGACTGGGGGTGGAGAGTGTATCTATGGCAACGGTGTGGTCCCCAGCTGTCACGGTGAAGAAGAAGATGGGTGCCATGAACGAGGAGACCACTTAACCTCAGCTGCTCCTCAGCTTAGGGGAGTCAAGATGCTGCTGAAACCCTTATAGAACCTCACTTAATATGTAGACAATACACCCCCCCCCCCTCTCTCTCTCACACGCGCACACACACACACACACATGACAAAAGATGAAAAAAAAAAAAGAAAAAAAAGAGACCTTTGCAGAAGCTCCTTTGCGGAGTGGAGTTCACTATCACGAGCTCCAGTACAGCAGATGGGATGTTTTAGGGGTACGAGAGGGGGGGAAATTGGCAAAAGCTAATTCGCTATGGTTTAACTGGAGAAGTGCTTTAATTGTTAACTGTTAACTTCTGATAGAGGGGATGCCAGTTTGCAGCAGATTTTCAACTCTGCTGTAACCATCTGCCAGAGTTACATCAAACTACGCGGAATGAATACAAAAACAAACCAGCACTGGTATGTGCATCTGAGGAAGGTCTTTTTAAACATGGAAAATACTAAATGCAACTGCAATCCAGATATTCTGTTTATATATTACTTATCTGCTACAGCAAATACACAATTGCATTTTGAGATATATTCTCAGTCATCATAAAGAGGAAATAATTTTTTTTTTAGTGTCTTCGTAATATTTAATATGATACAAAAAAAGAAAAAGTCTTCCAGTATTTGGTCATATCATCAAACTTCTTACAACAGAAATACCCCCTGATATATCATGATAGTATTTTAGGGCCATATAACCCACGACTAGGTTGAACAGATTATGTACTGCGAGGTGTTTACAGACATAATCTTAAATGTTACCGACTGGATTGGCACCTCCCAGATTTCAAATCGTAATCAAACATGTTTGTTATTCACAACCTGAATTCCTCTGGTGTGAAAGGAGCAGCGTGTGGTCCTGCTCCTTGACCAAATTGTCTGATGTGTGCGCCTTCTTATGATTAAAATTTTAACAATCAGTTAAATCTGTCACTGTCTGTGGCTCTGCCATGTTTTTGAAATTGGTTGGATTTGAAAATCTTGTAGTGTGCACCAGGCTTTGGTCTTTAAAATGATTTACAATTTTCTATAACCCTCGGTGAGGTCTCCAAATGACTTTTGTTCGCCAAACAACAGTTGCATGGTGAAAGATATTTCATTTACAAACACATGACTCAGATAAAAGCAGCATATATTTGAGAAGCTGGAACCAGATCATGTTTTATATATTTGCTCGAAATAATTTAAGCGGCTAAATAACTAACAAAATATCTGCCAATTAATTTGCTCCCACTTAATTAATAGAAGAATCAAGTGATACATTTTATTCTAGTCTATCATAATAAAGATATAATCAGTGGTTTCCTGGGACTTAAAAACAGATATTTCTTAGCAGTACTAGTTATTAGAGTAAGTAAACATCGTACTTCTCTTTGGGTAAAAGGTTTTCATAACTTCTAACTCTACTTCTTTGCTGCCACTAAAGTACTTTTAAGCCCTATTGTACCTCAAGCAGAAGGATAAAGACACGGTAAACAAAAGCAGGCAAAGCAACAGCATAAAAACAAAATTAAAACAAACTGTCGTTATGACACCTGCTGTAGAAAAAGTGAATAATTTGGGGGTCATCAGCAGACAATGTTGAAGTGACTGACTTGAGATTGGAGGGAAGGAGGTGGGTGAAGTCTGACAGGGTGTCGTCCCGGCTGTGACACATATTGCCAGTGACAGAGGTCAGTGGGTCAGACAGAAAGGTCTGTTGTTATGAAGGGGAAGCGGACCACATTGTTCAGTTCCCTCCCTGACTTGAGTAGCGATGGCCTAATCAGGCTTTGTGGCTGCTGTCTGACATAAACAGCATAAGCTCATTCTGTGTCTTCTTCTCCAGCTACCATTGTCTCTTTGTCTGCTCCTGTCTCCGTCTCTGTCTCCGCGATCAGTGACTCTCTTCTCTCAATGCCGAAACTCTCTCCAATCTTTCCCCTGCAAGCGATCACTCTTTCTCTTTCTTTCTGTCTCTCCTTTTTTTTTTTTTTACATTTTTTCCTTCCGCTTTTCTCTTCACATCCTTCTAAGTCTATCCCTCCGGCGTAGGCATCACTTACTCCGGCTCTCTGTATGTGCATGCATTTGTGTACGAGAGTGTGTGTCTTCGCCTCGGGCCATCCCATGGGAGGCTTCACAGGCTTTAGAGGCCAAATGAGGTGTAAGTCTATTAAAAAGGCCGAGCCAATGTGCAGATTCACAGCACGGCATGTCATTGAAGTGCAGTTAATTTCCACTTGATCAACAGTAGATTTGTTGGAGAAGTGAGCGCAGAGGGACTGACAGGTCAGCATCATCCCACCTACCGTCATTCTGCCTCTCTCAGCAGCCTCAGGTGAACCTTTAAGGCCCTTTCTGATCTTAAGCTGCAGCTGCTACCGAGGTTTATGTTGCACAAACATCTTACCGCACCGATCATGCGGCGAAGTCTGAGCTCATTCCAAACACTGTCAAGGTTTCCACATAAATTCACAGAATGACAGATTGGTACTGCATCTCTCTGCAGTTCATTTGCAATGGAGATTCTGTTGATAACTATTCAATAGAAACAGGACAAAACAAGCATGTTTGTAGGCATGGTCTGCTGTTAGCGTATATATGCCACAACATCCTGCGAAAGGACAGAGAGATTAAATAGGCCTGTTAATTCATATGAAGATGACAAATGTAGCAGGCTGCAGGAAAACGAAAGACTTGGAGGATACACTATTTATTATAGGAGCGCCTGTGGGTCATTGTCTTTTTAATCTAAATCAGGTCCCATTTTCCAGGCTAGACACATGCGTGCGTCTCTGCTTAGCCTATTTCAGGTGATTAGGTATTGTTTTGAACACATTTCTCTACACCCGAAAAGAACATACATGAAATATGCAGATGACCCCCAAAATACAAACAGGGAATACACTATTCCCATAAGTATGAATTATAAGCGGTAACTGCTGTGAGTAGGTCTTAACAGCATGTGTATTGGGAGCAAAGTGACAAGAGAGCAGCGTAACCAGAGTCTGTCAAGGCTAATTACAGGTGATTCTGAGTGTAGCTTGCTCTGCTAAAAAATTTAATTTGCTATTGATTTGATACTTAAATGGTCTCTGTCCATTCCTATCATTACAACATGGAAGCAGAACTGCCAATACAAAAAAAGAACACTGACTCTTCTCAGGGTGACTCCAAAACGCTGTGGGCAGGTTTTGTGTACTCAGCACCAAATTATTTCCCAGCATCTCACTTTACTAAGTCATACATGCTGGGCCTTTCCTCTATATCGTACGACATGAAACAAAATGTACCTTCTATTTCACAATAAAACACAAAAAGAATAGTCACCCAACTGAGAAGTCAAAGCAAAACAAACACTTTTAACACACAAACAAATACAGCTAATCTATAAACTGCAATACGCAACAGCAAGGAGAACAACTATGCCAAAAGGACTGTGTGAATGTGTGTTATGGGGATATGAGCAAAAACAAACAACCATGTGGGAGGATGTCTGTCCATAATTGTTTAAGTGTGACTTGGTCAATATCAACCAGAAGACGAGGGTCGATCAAAACGGTACGGAGACTGCTCCTGTTGCGTGTGAAAAGTAATTATCACCCTGACGTGCACAGGGCAGGAGAACGCTATAACCTTCGTGAGTAAGTAAGCCGTGCGCCCGGACCGTGGCGATTCAGAAAAAGTCTGCAATGACGCAATGAGCCGGGTCAGGTGTTTCGAGTAGCATTTCCATTTGAAGAGGGGGAGAATGTCTCTGTCCACATTAGGTCAGGAGCACAGCCGGGTGGGTTTTCTTGGACATTCGTGGGGTTGCGCACCGTGACTTTGTCCCCCGGGGTCAGACTGTCGACACCGACGTTCTACGGCGTCTGAGAGAAAGCAACAACCTGAACTGTGACGCGACGGCTCTTGGGGTTCTCCGACGTGACAAAGTGCCCGCTCACCGCACGTTGAAAAATGCAACCGAGAAGTCAACAAAACTTGGAATATTTCCCTTTTAAAAATGTTGTAGCTTTCCCTCCACTTTAGTGCACATCACAGTGCAACTAACTGTTCACATGCAACAGGAGCCGTCTCGGAACTTTTTTAAGGACGGATAGGTTGTACGGCTGCTCTCGTTTGTTTTTTGGACATTGAGCCATGGCTCGATCTCATATTACTAACGAGAACTCCGATTATTCCCCACAGTGAAAGAGTGTCTGACTTGTTCTTCTCGTGTGGTGGAATGACTGAACAAGCAGATGAAATATTTTGGAAATCCTGCACGTTGGTATGTTTGGATAAAGATGTGCAGACACATGCGATCGAATGGAGTATTTGACTGTAGTCAGCTTGCTCTGTGTGTGTGTGTGGGGGGGGGGGGGGCAGAGGTCAGTAGCCCAGCTCTGACCTCTCTGGGCCCATTTCTCTGACAGACATTTGTCACTCTGCAGAGGGCTGTGTGCGGTAATAGATTATTGACCAGCTCAGCATTCCCATCACTCCATACAGCTTAGATCACCCCCCCCCTCCCCGTACAGCCACCTTTATCACCACACAGAAGCCAGGAGAAAAGACAAGAGCGCAACAGCGAGAGGGGCAGATGTTATGATGATTGAAAAGATGATACTTTAAACTGAAGCAGCACTGGGTCATACTAGATGAATTACTGTGTCATCAGAAATTTAGAGCAAGCGAAAAATTTTAACTTTACTACACAGAAGAACTGAATGGCACCTCAAAATGAATATAAACCTATGAACAAGTGTCTGGGTAAACATGATGGTCTAGAAAGTGGAAACCTGTTCCTTAAAATAAAAAATAAAATTAAAAAAAAAGGATGCGACACTGGTCTGTCCCTGATGAATTAGGGGGGAAAGTAGGTCTTTCCTCCATATTGTGTGTTTTTGTCTTTTGGCACATTCTGGAGTCTTTAATTGTATGATAATTCATCTCGGAGCACTAATTTACCCCCCGCCAGTCGTTTTAAATGTTGGGCCATTTTGTGAACCAGCACTCAGAATTAGAAATGAGCCAATAGCTCAAAGAAGTGTGTCTTCCAGCTAAGGAGCATATTTCTACCCATATTTTTCAGTGTTTTTTTTTCAACATTAGGGCTTTGGGCAGATGAGTGCCCATATGTGGTATCTTCTGATAGAAAGATATTGTTTTAATGTTTGATGTTTCATGATTCGCCTCTCTCTCGCTTCTCGAACAAAGTTTGATGATGATCACTTTTATGTCACAGAAAGAAAATTCTTTGGCTTTTTACAGTGAGGCTTGTAAGCGAAAGAACAAGTTTCGATTTTTATAAACAGTTGCACACAAAAAGCAAATATAGCAGGAAACACTGTGCAGCAAATTAGCACACACACGTAATGATTCAGAGCCAGTGCATTGTGATGATTTTGATGTGGCATGTTAGGTCTGCAATATGTCCCTCTCCAGCAATTCATATAATAACTACCTGCTGTTCGGATTCTTGGGCCCTGTCTGTCATGCGATTGGGGGACATTTAGGCTTATTTTGCCATTGCTTATTTAGCCACGGGAGGCCTATTAATTTCAGCAGGCCCTGTCCTCTCCAGGGGCGATCGCTACCCGCAGCACGCACGTCCCATTGTTTAGTTCCATTTACATCTGTGGTCAATGAATAATGACAGCTCCAACACAGCAAAACACATACTTGCACACAATGCACAGGGACTCAAATAGACACACAAGCTGAACACAGATTTCCCAAATGTGGGGTTAACAAAAAAGCAAAATGAAATTTCTGGGATTTCTCTGCAGAAAATTATGATTAAAAGCTGCATAACGCAAAGCGAAGCTGGAACTTTCCTTTGTGATTCTCCACCCTGTTAGAAATGCTGCTGGTACGGCTGTTATTTTGGCACCCTCCCAACCGTATTTGACCCATTAAATTAGCCACATTGGTTGATGTGGTGCCATGCTAATGTTCAGGTTTTCTCTCCATCGGGTGCACAGACTCCTGGCACCCGGTATTTCGCACTAGCTGTGCAAAAGAGGCTGTGCCACTGCTACCACACATCATAGAATATTAACCCTTTTCTGTTCCATGGCAAACGCACCAGATGGCACAGCACAATAACAGCTGTCAATTTCAAGGCAGTGCCTCTTCGGTGGATTTTTCCCCCCTTGCTCTTTGGGACGCTGGGAGGATTTTTTAAGACATAATAAGCGAACTGATGTGCTGTTTCAGATCGTAATGAATCAAATGTTAGAGAGGAGCAAGAAGCGTGTTTCCTCCCTGGGAAACTAGAGAGGTGTTACAGAGTGAGTGCAACAGTCTCTCACACACACACACACACACACACACACACACACACCCACACACAAACAAACACACACACAAACACACAAACACACAGAGTGTGATGTGGAGCTGTGAAGGAGATTCTGCACATGTAAATGTAAGGCGCCAGGTTGAGGTTTCCTCTCCTTGCACCCGAGTGATTGTAGCAGTCATGAGATGAGGTCCCTCATGCCCCCTCAGCTGCCACTCTAGTTAAATTAAAACTGAGGCCACCAAATACATTCCTCATTGTGGGCCTAAAATGCAGGAAAAGTATTTGGCCCAAATGGCGGCTGGGGAATTATCCTGCTCACCCGGTCCCATTCGCCTTATTTGCATGATAAAAGCTGGAGTCAGGAAGAGCCACAAGCCCTGGGCTGTGGTGTTTTTTGTTTTTTTTCTTCCCCATTTATTCATTTCTTTACCAACATCACTTCTCCTTCATCAGAGGTGAGTGATGAAATCATAGCAATTTGGATTTGGCTTAACACACTCCTTGGAAAATAGGACAGGGAATTGCCTCTGCGCTGGTCACGTGTCTCTACCCACAACTCGCCTTTCTGAATGTGAAGAAGGGAAAGTGTTTTACATACCTCTAAGGCTACTTCAACACTGATACGTTTTCCTTTTAAAATAAAGAACCTTTGCTACGTTTATGCCTACAGCGTCCACACTACTCCGGCTTGAACCACTAAAATAAAGGGTTTGAAAACCCGACTGACCCCATTTTCTTTTCCAGTTTTCTGTTTTAGTCTAAACATGGAGAAATGGAGACTTTTGAAAACAAACACCCGTACTCGCATCACGATTGGGTCTTAACTCTTATCACATGGGCCTTTCTCTTAAAAAACAAAAACATCAGCCTTGACTATCTGTGGTTGATTCAACATTGATTAAAAAATTTTTTACAGGCGTTACTGAGTTTATACTGGAGGCTGTTGTGCAGTTAAATTCTATATTTTACAGTACCACCAGGAAATTGTGATCTTACGATCGCAATAATTAACGCAAATTCAAGCAAACTCCGCAATATTTGCGGGAGATTGCAATTTTTTTTAAATTGCCGCAATTTTTCCAGCAAAAAATGTCATCAGCAGAAGCTGTGCTGAAAGTATTAGGGCATAAAGTAAGTCTTTTCAGACAGAACTCACTTTATTAACACAAATATCTCATTTACAGGCAGTACGGCTCTCCTCCTTTTATCTCCTCAGCAAAACAAACTCTGTGCACCGCAGGAAACCGGAACAAGAGGAAAAAAACGCAAGTGGCGTGGTTTGAGGAAAATGTGGCCTTCACAATAAAATGTTCTAATGAAATGCTTAGTATCAATGGAAGTGATTACATATTACTGTATGCTACAGAAAATGTATTCACTCGTCAAGTTGAAAATGACTGCACTTTGTTTTTGTGAATACAGTTGGCCTGTGTTGAATTAACATGAATTCAACAGCATCTAAAGCTCTTCAAATTTCAAAAAGATTAGAACTCAAATATTTCTGTTATGTGCAGCATCATCTTTATCACAGGAAGTGATTACATATTTATTCCTTTATCAGCTAGTGCAAACCAAATTGTGTTTTTCTTTCTGAACTTGTAACTTTTTCGAATTCCCGCAATTTTACGCAAAAATCTCACTTAAAACTGCAGAAATTACATTGCAATTTTTGAGAAAATCCCCCGCAACATCAAGAATTTGGGCAACAATCACAAAAAAAACCTACGAAATCCAGGAGGGACAAATTTTATAATGCTACTACTGCCTACATGCACAGGAGGAAAGCTAATTGTTTGAGCAATTTGGGACAATTTTCTGTTTCCAGCAGCGTCACGATCGTGAAATTTTAGTTTATGATTAAATATAATATACCAATAACTGTGACTAACAATTGATCTTTTCTTCTTCATTTCATGCCAATATTACAGTGTAAGCCTAACCAATGTTTAACATTACACATACAACTTATGAAGAAGAAGAGACATTTATTAGCTGCGGTTTGTCTTTGCAACTAAATCCATGATGTTAATATCCATAGTTGCTCATCAAAATGTCCACGGTTGATTATTAGAGACTAAGCATCTCGATAAAAAACAGCTCGGGCTCCAACTCTTCACTTGGCCATTAAACCACAGAAGAAGAAGAGTGCAAGATGATATGACGTTGATAAATTATGAAGAATATGCTCAAATAACTGCGATCTGGGGATTATATAATAAATATGCCAGGCCTACTTATCAACCCTAAATGGAGCATCGGTTTTGGGTTAAATGCCTAGTGTACATGAATGCTTGTGTGGTATGTGTTTTCAGGCATGTAGGGATTGACAGAGACTATTTCTGAAACGATGCTAAAACACTGCGGAGATGGAGATAGTGTCTGTTTTAAAATGTTTTAAACATGTTTAAGCACCTGACTGTCCCATCAATTTCCCATTTGGCGTGCGGGGTTTTCCCAGTTACTTTTTGAATGGTGCCAATTCTCCAGTACTCTTATTCTCAAGAGGACTCCACCTGCTTCAAGATTACAAGAGTATGAAAGGAGTAATATGGATTTTTACCGTAGTCTCCTTTTCAGGTCAATCAACTTACTTTCTTCAGCCGGAGTTATGAAAGGCAGACACAGCCTGTATAACTGTCACAGAGGTCATCTATCCCTTTCACACTGTGCTTTGTAACTCAATTTCCCACCTGGCTTGAGCTGAGGGTGACACAGAAGTCAATTCCAATAGCTGCTCCCCAAGTGCACGTCCAATCGAGAACTCTGCAGTTTAACCTGAACGGACTTCATCAATCGCAGAGTTGACGTAAATCAATTTTGAATTGACCTAAGTCCCAGCGCTCTTTCAGGGGACACTGCATTGTCTATACGTGATGGCTGTCCGCACCTGACTCTGCTAAACGAATCTGACTTAATGACATAACACTGGAGCGTATAACTACCACACCTGCCAACGATCCTCGCTCGCATTTCTTCTCTGAGAGTCTTTTATGCCACAGGTTTCCAGCCGGAGGCGAAGCAGAGAGAAATGCAGTCAGTAGGAGGCTCAATCTATACACATCTCCTGAAATCTCATCACACTGATCAGTGTAAGAATGCATATAATCCTGCTAATGTCTGACTGCTTGTCAATAGCAACTCTCACTGAGACGAAGGTGTACTCGTCAGAAAATGAAACTCCGGTTAGACAGAGTCAGAGAGGAAAAAAAAAAAAGAGAGATGATGAAAAGCTAGTTAGGTGATAACACTGTGAATTTGCACGAGTGGATCGTCTATTTGTAATTTTCATAATTAGCATTATACCTTTCGCATCTACAAACGCCTTCTTCATACACCCCCCCCCCTGCCATCCCTCCGAAATGGTATCCTCCCCCTAAAGATTAATTGAAGCTGGGATAAAACAAAATGGTTCCCAGGGGGTGGCCCACTGTTTGTTATTCATGTGGGTCTGAAAACAGCAACAGTAAATCCTCTAAGTTGTTGTTAAGCTGGGGATATTACCATATGTGTGCCATTTCCATAGACTGACAGCTCCCTCTGGATCAACTGGGGACTATTGATCTTGCAGCACTCCATTTCAAGTTAATTGTGCTTGAAATGAGGTCTACACTCCCAGGCATACCTTTGTTTGAAAGGTGGATATTCATTTTTATTTGGCAGGATGTTGATATCAAAGACACAGGATATATTCCATATTTTCTTTATGTTTTTCCTGCACAAGCAAACCTCTTGCAGTGATTGGTCAAACAGTCAAACACTGAGAATAGGCTGAGAGGTTGGTTTTTAGTTGCGTTTTTTTCTCTGATGTGATTGGACAGTAATAATGTTCCTCCTACGCTGGTAAAGGAGGCAATAGAAAGAGTCAAACATTTCTTTCATCATGCAGCTGATAATATGAGGTTTTTATGTGAAACAGAGGGAGTGTAGGCGAAGTTATGATTTCATATTGACCAGTCTTGGAGAAGAAATTATTAGAGCATGTATCTTTTTTTAGTCTTGAGACAGAACCATGGATTATTCAGGGGTAATTTGGCCCTAATGCTTAGTACATTGCACAATAATGAAACATTAAATAATGTGGGCACATGTATGAGTATGTGAAATTTTGCTTTACAATTTTTCTGTTTATTAAATTGTTGTTATATATAAAATAATGTGATGTGGGTATTTATTTGCAAGTTAGAGGTTTTTTTCCTGTCTGGCTGGGACCATATTGTTTTCATAATGTCAGAAGATTAAGAGCTTGAATTCCATCTACTCACTCGGCTTCACGCAAACAAAGCAGACTTTCCCACCAACTGGCCGGTGCACAAACAAACAAACACTTGAGCCAGTATTTCATCTACTCATTTGCAGTGATTACTCAAAGAAACAGCCAAGACAAGGAACCATGAAAGCTACTTATGAGAGAGCTTTTAGGATTTTTTTTTTTTCTTCTCCGAGCCTTGTTTAGATTTAATTCCTAATCACAGAGAAACTGTCTACCCTGCAAACGTGTTCCAGACGCACAGGAAGGTGAACTTTGCTGCTGGAAAACACCGAAGGAACGCTGAAAAGTTTCACAGCTTTGTGGCTACTGTACGTACAGTATAATCCCTGTCATGATTAAGCGCAAATCGGATTACCATATGTGACATTTGTGTGTTTTTTACAGCTACTTTTGACAGCCCCGACAGAAACAGAGTGTGAGAGGTAGACTCCCAAGGAATGAAGCAAAGTACAACCTCATTAAGACAAAAGAGAAAACGGCGAGGTAAGCTCTGTTGCGGCCCAAATACTGCCACTCTCACTGATTAAACCTCTCAGTCTGGACTGCATCATAATCCTGCCAGGAACTTGTGATGGTAGAGGGAAAAAAAAACATCCAGAGAGGACGCCAAAACAAGTGTCAGTCCCAATCTGAGGACCATCTCAGAATATTCCCACTGCTCCTTCCTGCGAGGCAAAGAGCACTTTGCCGGGATGAGAGCAAATGCAAATTCCATCATCCCCAGTAATCACTGCCGTACCAGTCTGATGTCCCTGACTGTTGTTGGAAACAGATCTGTTTGCAATATTAGACAACAAAAAATGAAAGGTGTGTAATGGAGGACATTAGAGGGGCCAGCGCATAAAGGCAGGATTTAATTTCCATGGCAGATTAGCCTTCGAGTCCCACTGGTGGGGCCACAGCCTCGAGGGCAAAGTCACCCCTTTTCTCCTTTTCCTCCGTCTCTTTTATTCCTTTATTAATAGGATCTAGTCTCTTCAAATCCATTAAATCAATTGAGCAGGCCCATATATAATCTGATTTCAAATCCAGCATGAAAATGCGTAACCAGTGGCCCCGGCTCTACACTGGTTTTCCTACTGGAAGGTCCTGTGTGGCATGAAGAAGATGAGAAGGAGACTCAGTTAAAGTTGGGCAATATATCATTATTATATCACTATTGTGATATGACTATATATTGTCTTTGAATTTGAATATCGTAATTTCATGATATGGCATAAGCGTTGTCTTTTTCTGGTTTTGAAGGCTGCATGTATGAAGTGATGTCATTTTCTGAATTTACCAAACTGTTCGAGCATTCTGTTATTTGCCTTTACCCAATTAGTCATTATATCCACATTACTGGTGATTTAAATAAAATAATAATTATTGTGTTACTATCAGGGCCGCCCCCCAAACACTGGTCGAAAAGTTAGCTAATGAGAAAAGTCTTAGACGACCAAGTTTTTATTTGTCGCAGGAAGCAAATCAAGAAAAATTAAACTCAAACTGCACCTTGTCAGAGACGTAAGAAGTAACTTCCAGAAACATTTGTTGCCGGCAAAGCTTTTCGGAGGGCGGCCTTGTGGGTAATGGGTCCAGTGGGCCCTTGTTGTGGGAAGTGAGTGATTTTCCCATGTGGGAAGTAACATTAGCAGCACGTAGTCGCAGCCGCTGTGAAGAAGATGCCGACAGCGGTGATGAAGTTTCAGTGATCAGCCATATAGTGTCTGGAGAGGACTAAGTTTCAGTATACCCGTTATAAAAAAGTTGTCCACCCTGTTCTCTGCCCCGGAAAAAAGGAAATGAAGTTGATGCTACATTATGAGGTTTTCGCTGCCTCTCTATGCAACACTGCAGAGGTGGTTGGAAAATCAAAGGGTGCCGGTCCTTTTACAACCTGGTTGTCAATAATCTGTTTCTAGACACTAATAGGAAAAGATCCAAAATACTGTGGTGAAATAAATGAACAAAACGTTCAGTCGCATTCATTCAGAATCATTACTGCTATCCTGATCTTAGCTTCTGACAGTGTAACCACTAAGGTGGCACAGTGTATTGGATCCCTTTCCTCAGCCGTTCAGTCCAACCTAAGAAACCTCGGTGTTATTTTTGACCAATCCATGTCTTTTCAGCCGCATGTCAAATCACTCACCCGCACGTGCTTCTTTCAACTCAGAAACATTGCCAAACTGGAATCTGTTGTTTTGAAACCGGAACTGGAAATGATCATTAACGCCTTCATGTGATCCCGACTGGACTACTGTAACTCCCTTTTCACCTGCCTCAGCAAGTCATCTCTGGACCGTCTACAGCCGGTCCAAAGTGCTGCTGCGAGGCTCTTAACCAGGTCAAGTAGAATGATTCACATCACCCCCATTTTATTCTCCCTTCACTGGTTGCCCATCAGGCTCAGGATCCAGTTCAAAATCCTTGTTGCTACTTGTAGAGCCTTCACATGGTCAGACCCCGGAATATATAATTGACCTCCTCCAAGATTATATACCATCAGTACGTCACTTAGGTCTTCTGATCAGGGCTTACTGGCCGTCCCGCGCACCCGTTTGAAAACTAAAAGGTGATCGCGCTTTTGAAACATTTGCTCCAACTCTGTGGAACGCTCGTCCGCCCGATGCACGTTTGGCAGTGTCAGTCGACGCATTCAAAAGACGTCTCAAGACATATCTTCTCAGGTTGGCCTTTGTCTCACCTCTTCAAATCTAGTGCTTCTACTTCAGTGATCTGTTCTTATGTACTGCAGGTTGCTTTTAATATTGTTGTATTCTGCTGTTAATTTCTGTTGTGAAGCACTTTGTGGCTTCGTCCGTGAAAGGTGCTTTATTAAATAAACTTACTACTACTTACTATTGCTGTTAGCATTGTGGTTAAAAGACGGCAAGGTTTGTTTTTCTGCACTTGTAAAAGTTGTATCGCCAAAGCTCATCGTTACGGTTTTGTAATTCTCCATAAAGCAGCACAGTGTTAACAACGTTACGTATAATATTCTTTGTCCGCCCCGGAACTATGGCGACGATACAAAAACCATATATTTAAATAACTAAATCAATATTATAAATGTGCAACGACTAGCTGACTACTGGCTTGACTGTTAGTCGACTTGAGAGAATTTTCAGTCGGGGGCTGCCCTTGTAAATATTTGTGAAAGCACGAATAGGCATTCCTACAATACTATTGCTCTATCAATAGCTACATATTTAATACAAATTACTACGATATTTGATTTAGTCCATATCGCCCTGCTCTACTCACAGAGAGGATACACAGTACAAATCTCTGTCCACTAACAGGATGCAAGAAAAAGAGAGCCTCTTTATGAAATCTTATTTCAGTATTGGGAAATTGGACTGTGCTATTGAATCATCAACAAAGTTGATGTTTTGTTTTTTTCTTCTGCTGGACGCTGCAAAGTCCGAAAAATATACTGCGTCTGCGTTTACAAAATAAATACATGTTACATCTTCCGGGCTACCTATTTCCAAATCCCAGTGGAAGAGAGAGAGATTGAAAAAGAAAGAGAGAAAGCACGGCTGGAGGCTTTTTGGTCTCTGCCCTCTGCGCACTGGCTTGACTGGGGCCAAGTTACGCCTCAGTGCCCCGGCGAGCCTCAGCTTTACACAGGCAGACAAACACACACACACACACACACACACACACACACACACACACACACACACACACACACACACACTCACTCACAGCTGGGGTTACCAGTTATTAGACAGCAAGAGGAAAGAGCCAAGTACACGCTTTCACAAAATCATGCATTCATAAATACATTTACACACCCTAAACTCTTCTCTCTACAACACATAACTGAGTGACATGGAGGCGAGCCGCTTGACAGCTTGAAATGCTGCATAAGAGGCACAGCGATTACACATACAGAGGGGTTGTAATGAGCTGCGTGGGCTTCCTGTGTCAAAATAATACTTAATAAATGAATTTCATGAAACGAAATTGATTTCCAAAACACCCCATTTGATAACAATCTGAAACATCGAGTCTAAAATCATTTTTGTCATTATCTAGTGACTGCAGGGTGTCTTGCTGTATTGACTTGGAACTTTCGCCAAAGGTCTGCCAAATGCACGAGATCCGTCACTACGAGGTGCATTGTGAATCTTGGGATGTCAACCTTGAATTACATCTGTGAGACACCCCCCCCCCCCCGCCCATCCCCGCCCAATCCACGTCTTATTAACATAGAAGGAAACGGCGGCAGCAACAATGTTTTGCTAACAGTTCATGCATTACTACTCAGGGGAGGGTTAGCACCATGCATCCCTGCATCTCAAACACACACACACATGTTCCCCTGTGTGATTCAGTGGGGGGAAGAAAAAAAATAAAATAACAACACTGCTGATCAGAGCTGCTCAGCCCACTTGCTCTGCACTCGGGGCCCCTGACAGAAGCAGTGATGTTTGAGATGCAGGGAGCCCCGAGTTTGTCCATCACTGATTAGTAAAAACTCCAGCTCTCTCTGGCCAGCAGCAGCCGATATGTTCGTCTGTGGATCCTGAGACGATCTCTGTCAAAGCTTTTTCTTTATTTTTTACAATAAGACATAAGTGGAAACACACACACACACACACACACACACACACACACACAGCACATGCAAAGAAAAGACACACAAACACACGTGCAGGAGGTGCGTGCACACACACACACACACACACACACACACACATACACACACAATGCTCTGCATGTGCGAGAACTGTTGTTTAATTTGTAAAACACTGTTCAGCAAAGCCGGAGCAAAGCAGGCAATTAGAGGCTCTTCTTCCTGAGCACTTGACTGTATTCCTTTAACCTTTACACAATGATTTATGTCAAAGGATTTGTCACCTTCGCAGTGGGGCCTTCGTGCAGCTTTTCAAAACACACAATAGGGGAAAAAGAGGGGAAAAAACTTAAAATCCTCCTGCGAGGATTTGGGAACTTATATAACTCCCAATTATCAAAACTTCTTGCAGCCTTTGCAGGCCTCCCCTTCTGTTTGTAAGACTCACAAAATATCTACAGTGCCACTGAAGAGTGTATAATGCCCGTGTGCCCACATGACTGGCGAAAACACTCCTGCTCTTTCTGCCCCGCTGAGTCCTGCTGCATAATGGGGGTCTTGAAGGCTCTGGGCTCAGAGCAGGCCTGCCTAACAAAGCCTTGGTGGCTTGCAGCAGACAGGAGAGCGTGTTTGCGAGCTGGTTGCCAAAAACTAATTTTCAGGAGGTTTTCTGTGGGATGCGGTGGCAGCAGCATGACAGTGTGAGGTTTAGATATCTTGGTGAGCGGGGAGGGCTGGGGCTGAGATATGTAGGTCTTTTTTTTGTGGAGGTCCAGAGAGTTGGTTCAAGAAGAGGAAGTTCACAAATTGGGAGTTCAGAATACATTTCAAAAAGTATGTGAGCTTTGGCATTTTTTTTTTTTCCTCTTTTTTTGTTTGTTTCAATGCAATTCTTTAATTTCCCACCACTTCAACAAGCAGGTTTGGGAATTAATTTCAGATTAACCGCTAAGAAATCCACTTTCACCACTCTGTCAGCGACTGAAGTATTTATTTCACTCACTCTGAATCCATCTCTCATGAGCATTTTTATCCTCTATCCCCTCGCCATTCACTTTCCTTTTGGCTCCACAGTAATGTACCTGTTTACCTGTTGGGTGGTCTTGAGCTGGGCTAAACTAAAGCCCCAGTCCCTGCAATCTAAGTGTAGAGTAGCTGCTAATCCGATTTCAGGAAACAGCCAAGCCCCCACCTCCCTCCCCTCCTCCCCCACCCCACCCCCTCTCCCCTCTTGCCTTTCACCATCTCCACTCACCACGTCTACTCAGAGAGAAGGGGAAAAAAAAAGAAAAATGGGCAACAGTGAAGAAGTCAGGGAGAGGATTACTCAAATCAGGGGTTTGGGTTATTGGAATATTTTCAGCGAGTACTTTAATAATTCAAGACTACATAACCAGGCATCTCGTACGTATCTGGCCCTTTAATAAGGTGTGACACAGAGGACATATTACCTGCTCACTGGCTGGTCTCTACTCTGAGTCCACTCTGCCCTCTCTGGGACGTTACCGGGGCCAAACATAAAGCCGTGTTTCATGGGGCCGGGGCTTATCTGGCCTCTGAAAGTATGTGAGACATGCCAGGAAACAAAGGAGCGTCTCTGCGCCCACTGGCAGGATGAGCATATCCCTTTCACAGGCCACACATCTCCCTGGCTTTACTTATTTGACAGGATCAGGGTGTTTTTTTTAGTGGTGAAGGTGGAAGGAGTCTGACCAGCGCTTCATATGGACCGTTGCAGGTGGATGTGAGGCAGATAGTCAGACTCACTATCAATATTTATTAGATGTTTGTGATGTAAACCTTTTTATTTGAAGCTGCAGATTTCTACCTCAATGCTTTAAGAAATGTCAACATCCACTTCTATTGGTCAATCTAGTACATTTAATTAACCATGCTCTTAGTATAAATGATGATTCTAATTTAATCAAATAACAAATCATAAACTCCACAGTTGCAGTTACAATTTGTCAAAATTGTTTTCATTTGATCTTAAATTTTCATTTCATTTCTTTTCAAAGTATTTTCCTCAGCTTCTTTCTGTTAGAATGACTTGTTGTCAAAAACAATCCTGATTTTTTTTTTTTTTTTTTTTTTTAACTCAAATTAACAACATAATAAAAGAAACACTGAAACGAGCTCAAGAAAAGTAAAAACCTATTTGTGAAATGTAAGTGAAAGTAAATATTCTTAAGAAAGAATCATGATGGATTGTTGAATTATTAATTGACTGGTCTGTAAAAAGGTTTTTTTGGGTGCAAAGCATCTTATTGTTTGAACATAAACTAGAATATTTCTTCGGATAAAACACATATATTCTACAAAGTAACTAACAACTAGAAATAAAAACAGTAATAAGTGCAATATGTTGAGAGTGGAAGAAGAAGTATACAATAGTAATTAAGAGCTAGTTATTCAAATTCTACTCCAAACGTATCAGAAAATTTTGTTTAAACTCGTTCTCTTTCCACCGATGTCCAAAGATTACTCATTGCAATATGATTCGAAAAATGCTTCTTCTTGCCTGACCCACACACACACACACACACACACACACACACACACACACACACACACACACACACACACACACACACACACACACACACACACACACACACACAGCGTCATCATCAGGGAAGAAGTGGGCCAGAGTGAAGGTATATGCTGAGGCTGAAAACAGTCTCTGCTCACCCTGAGGAAAGCATGGCCTCAACTGGCCAAAAATGAGCAGTACAACTATGTGCACCTCCCAGTGGTGCCTGTGTTTTTACAGACATTGAACAGATAGAATGAAACGGCGCAAATCGTGCACAAAAATATTTCTTTTGATACATTTAAATCTCCAAAACGTCATTTTGAAGCAAATAAAATTTGGACAAAGCATGAATAAATGCGCTGTAGTATATTTGAAATGATGAAATCCCCCCCCCCCCCTCCTCCCCCCACCACACACACAAACACACACGCATACAATCACTCACTTACACAAACAGTGGTGTTAGGATAGCATTGTGTGTGACATGAGGGGATCGGTGTCACCATGTCACAGATGATCCCTGGTGTACTGTCTGACAGCAGACACCCTCAGGGCCCTACTTTGCTGCCGAGACTACAACAGTCCATACGGCATCTGTCGTACTGACTCGAGCGCAAGTGTGTATGTGTGTGTGTGGGGGGGGTGGGGGTGGGGGGGGTGCATGTGTCTGTATTTTACATTAATGTTTCTGTGGTGTGTCTGCCTGCGTTGTGTTTGTTGTTCATTTCTGATCCTGCCTAATGTTTTTTCTCGGGGTTTTTTTGTTTTTTTTCCTGCCCAAAAGCTCATCCTACCTCCTGCACCCAACTTACACACATTGTTTTTCCTGCTCATCCTAACCTGCCACCGTAGCTACCTACCAGATTACCTCCATTCTCCAGAGTTCCTCCTGTGTTTATTTTTCCCGTCTTTAACGACAGGTCACTCTGGTTGCAGCCACTAATGACCTTGGTCTAGCACTCCTGCCACAGTAGGATTGCTCCATAAATGGTCGGTAAGTCCTGAGTGTCCGAGGGTTTAACAGCCCCCACTGTCACAAAGAAAGGTAAGTAACACTGACTCGGTTGTGATTGTGGTAGGGCTTCTGTTCCTCCTGGTACAATTATTTCCTCGGGCTTCTTTTAGAGAGTGAAGCTTTATTGCCTGAATCATACAGATAGGAAACCAGTGCTGTGAAATCAACATTTCACTTTGTCTATATACGATGCAGTGAGAAATAAACAGTAAAGAGTAATTACTTGTTTTGTTCCTGGTTTGTTTTCTTTGGGCATCCATGTTAAATTGTACTTGCAAAACTTTGGTCTATTAAATTAATTTTCAGCCATGCAACCAGCATATATGGCAAGGTTGGTTTGTTTAACCTCTTTAAGTCCAGAATGAATAACACAGAAAGTATTGCATGGATTCTCATTCATGTGAAACTGATATGTACAGTGGTGGAAGAAGTATTCAGATGCTAAGTAAAAGTATAAATACAGCAATGTAAAAATACTCTGTAACAAATACAATTCTATTTGACATAAAGTATAAAAGTATTAGTAGGAAAATGTAAAATATTAAAGTACTGGTTTGGTCCCTCTGACTGATATATTATTGTAAATGACATCATTAGTTTATTATTAATAAAGCATCAGTGTGTAAGCAGCATGTCACTGTTATAGTTGCTGCAGGCGGAGCTAGTTTGAACTTCTTTCTATCCAGTTTTACAAACAGCGACAGCAGATAAATCTGAGGGGTTGTCAGATGATTACTGGGAGAGGAAAGAAGAAAAAAATGGTAATATTTCAGTTTTTGCACTTTTGCACTCAAATCTGTGATTTTTTTTTTGTGAGATATCAGATCATTTAAAAATTAAACCATATAAGTTTAAAGATCACAATTTAGTGGAGCTGCTAACAAGTCCTAGTTACTTTTCACCACTGTGTATTTACAGTATCCCCAGGGGATGAATATTTCTGACTGACACTGTGCTGATTCTCAGACTTTGCCTGTAGCACCACCAGCAGGTTAACTTTTTTGGCTTTTCGTGAAATAACTTGCCAACTATTTGGATGGATTTTCATAAAATGTTATACACACACACACGCGATCCCTCAGGATCAATCAGAATAACTTTGGTGATCCCTGAATATTTCTTCCAGTGCCATCATCTGATCAAAAGCAATACTTGGAGTGCAAAACTAATGATATTCCTATCAGCCTCAGCTGTACACATATCTGTCTGTGTTTTGTGCCCATTAGTTAAATAATAGCATGCTTAAATGCTAAACTAAAATGATGAGCATTGTACACATTATACCTGCAAAAGATCAGCATGTCATCATATTGGGAGTTTGTTATACAGCCTCACAGAGCCACTGACGCAGCTGCAGACTTGTTAAAAAACAAATAGGATTTGTCGGGTTACTTCACTACTTGTTTGTTCCACAAGATTACTACAGTAAGGCATTGGCATATACGTGAAAGGGCATTCTGTAATGAACACAAACAGAATATAGTACATGGAGAGGTTTGTGTATTAAATCAGCAACATTTTAAAGCTTCAAAGTCAATAAACAATGACCAACCAGGCTGACCACTTATTTGTGTCTTTATCAGGGTAACTGAGAAAAGTGCTGATCCAACACTTCTGCAGTTGTTGAGAAGAGTGGCCCCTTGAAAAGGCACCGAGGAGCTCGGTCCATTCCCCGTGTAGACACAGACAGAGTGCTGCAGATTAACTGGTTTTTTTAATGTCTCCTCTCTGGCAAAGTTTCTTTCATAGGGCTGAGAGGCAAACAGGCCCCGGTGAAAGACTCGCTCCCCGTTAATGGAGGTAAATGGCTCTTCTGTGAGCAACTGGTTAAAGCAGGGTGGGATAAAGGGCCCTCCACACTCTTCTCCAGCCAGATTAGAGAGGTGACTCTTGTCTCAAGGACGTAAAATGTTTATACGCGCACGGGGAGCATTCGACCGTAGGAACCTCAGCAGTGTCACCATTACTTTTATCATCAGGAATTTCACGAGGCTCTTGTCGTCAGCAATGAAACAGCTCATAATGATGCATTTGAAACTCTACTCGTATGGCAAAGCAGCTCTGTTTTTAGGGTAATTTAGACCTTGAACCCTGCTTTAATGTTCCCTATAACTACAGCCTGGATAATTTATTGGTCGACATATCTGTTGTCCAACTTGAAAACATCAGTTTGGGTTTCATTAGAAATCATTCTATTTCTATTTTTTGGGTATTTTGGACAACATAGTTTAACGTTTAACGTTAAACTGTAAAATATCCCATTCTATTAGCGATCAAATGTGTCAAAAGTGTCCGATAGCCACATATCGGATGATATATCCATATCGGACTTTTTGGTACTATCAGCATCAGCCCAAACAATCCAGTATCAGTCGGTCTAATTGTAACGACTCCTTGACAATTAAGAAATCTACTTGATGCCATACAGCTCTCTGTTTGCCGTTTGAGTGCTTTGCCACAACCCTGCCATTCAAGGACAAAGAAGAACATCAGAACTAAAGATTGCTGTTTTTATAACTATACGGGGTTTTTTTGTTTGTTTTTTTAGATTTACTGTCAGCTCGGTGAGAGGCCAAACTATTACAAAGCATTTTTCTGTGCCACTTCCTTAAAAACTTAAACTCTGCCTTACTTCTTGAAAAAAAAAAAAAGAAAAAAAAAAGGGGGGGGGGTGTGTTTGCACCTAATCGCAGGCTCATTGCTTCCTTGCCAGCTACCAACCCCTGATTGCATTTCAGCCGAGAAGTAAATACTACATGCTCAGTTACCAGGTGAAATCAAGCAGGCAGATGTGTCTGCAGGCTCAGTAGATACTCGCTGGACCCTGCTTCTGTCTACCTGTGCCACAGAGTTTCTAGCCAAGTCAGCTGCTGCTGATCCATGTTGCTGAGTAGGTATCGGGTGTGTGTGTATGTGTGTGTGTGTATGTATGTATATGTGTGTGTGTGTGTGTGTGTGTGTGTGTGTGTGTGTGTGTGTGTGTGTGTGTGTGTGTATACGTGTGGATATGTGTGTTTATACGTGTGAATGTGTGTGAGGGAAAACTAAGGAAAAGGTAGAAATAATTTAGCTGACTTAAGTTGATTTTAAGAAATAAATATGAAATACAGGCCATTATTTTTTAAGATTAGGGATGCCAAATTTTAAGTGACAGAAATAAACTTGCAATCATTAAAAACCTAATGCAAAATTCCCCAAATAACCCAAAGTAATGCAGGTATCTTCACATTTCTAACCACATCGGCCTGTTTGTTTTGAAGCGTGTACAAAGAAACAGAGCAGCAGAGGTATGTTTGCCAGAGAAGGGGTGAGAATACAATAGCCCTCCTTCCAAGGGTCTGTAACCATAGACTCTAATAAAGTCACTGGCTGCAAATAAAGAGCCGCCGCTCAGCTCCTGTTACAACAACAAGGAAGGCATTATACAACTCGGCTCTGTTTTGAAGTACCACCAAACGTCAGACAGCAACAAACACAGCACAATGCACAATATACAATATACATGATGGTAATATGCTATTTCATTCTGAATTTTAGAGCCGCTAATAATGACTTTATATTACTGATGTGACTGTCTAGGGTTGAATTATTTGATGTAAGGTTTTGTAACGTACCTTCCTTCAGGTGTTTTTGTGATCGGTGTCCTAAAATTTTATTGGCTGATTAAGATTAACAGTTAAAGTATTTACTTTTACACACAAGTGCTATCAGTTTCATCCGCAGATCTCCATTGTTTGTTTGTTTAATACAACAAACAATAAACTAAATCAGTACCTAACCATGCTTTGTATATTATTTACAGTTATATTTTAGACACCTGACTCTCTGATTGGTTCATCTCTTTTGTAATAGGTTGTCAGGAATTTGAGAAGACACTGATCACTACAGTGCAATGCAGGATGGAGCATTAAATATCAAACCGGCACATGTTAACCTAAGTTTAAATTGTTAAAATACAATCACATAATGTAAGGTAATGAAGTGTTTCTCATCATTGTTCACCATGACATTAATGAAAACTGAACTGAATTAATCTAAAATGAAGTAAAAATGAAAACACAGTTGTTTAAAGCGAAACATTATGATGTATTGGTAAAATATTCTGTTAAATGTTAACTCGCCTTCATAAACTCTTGCCTGTATGGTGTCAGTAGTTGCATCCAGTCAAAGTTTGAAGGAATTCTTGGCAAATTTCAGGCCTCCCCGTTGCTAAAGGTTGTGACCCAGCTTTTTATTTTTCCCGGGGCTGTTGGGTTAATGAAGTAACAACAAACTGGGCCTGCGGCTAATTTGGAGTGGCACTTCCTGGCCCCTCCTGTCTCAGCGAAGACGTATTTCATTTTCTCTTATCTCTGCCTCGGTCATGTGTCTTTCCGCATGGACGCCCTTGTCTCCCCCAGTTGCGCGAATAATGGAAACTTCGTTAATGTCATTAATCTGCAGACCAGGACATGAACCAAACACGTTTAACCTTTCTGAGGTTTGCCTCTGCCACGAAGCAGTGCTCCGAGTTACTGCTCAGTGTGAAGTGTAACAATACGAGAAGCTCTTGTCCACATCAATTGCAGCTTCTACGAAAGCATGTGGGACCAACGTGGGAATAATATCCAAGACTGCAAAGCTTCATTTAAAATAAACTTTACATTTTTGGGACTAATTGGTCCACTAAAAGTTTCACTGGGAAAATGCTTAATTGATGTTTGCCGAGAAGATCCCGGCATCTCTATAAGTTTACATTGAACAGCTTGTCTAATCAGTCTCACTGCAGTGAACGGGTGTTTATAGATGACAGCGCTCTCACTTCCACCATGCACATTCAAACAATGGTAATGTCAAAAGACTGCTTAATGACTAATCAGGTGGCTGTGATTCATGCCTCATTCAAAGCCCTTATTCACACATTCCACCAGCTCCATGAATGGACACTCAGCCCCACATGTCATATACTTTCATTCATAAGAAGAACACAGGAAAGGGGGAGTGAGGTTGGAGGGGAAAAAAAAAAAAAAAAAAAAGGAAGCTCTGTGGTAGGATGGGTAACCCAGGGGACATTTTCTTTTGTGTGGCGCTCAGCTTATGGGGCCAAATGCCAGCAGGCTTACCTCCACACTGTCTGTCTTGTGTGTGTCCCCCTTTCCTTTGCACACAGTAATTAGGAGGATCTTAATGGGGGGGGGGGTGTTTATTAGTGTCTGAGGAAGGCTTTAAACGTCACTTTAATTAAGGGGGATTCGACAGACAGCTTGTGTGGCAATGTCACCCGTTTTATAAAATCCTTGTTTGGGCACAACAGGAAAATAGGAGCGGGTTTTTAAAAAGGAAGGGGGGGGGGAAGGCTAGACATGCGGTCAGACACAGAATAGATAGGCTGACCCTGGCTGAGCATTAAGATGACGATCATTATCTGCCAAGAAATTCCACGTGTGCGCATGTGGGCAGCACACAAACCCTCCCTCGAGAAAAAAATCAAACAAAATCAGACAACGAAAAAAAAAACGCCTGGCTCCCTTAAACTGTTTCATTCAAAAGATAACCTCACTGCTAAAATTTTGGGGGGGATTAATTTATTCTCAGCATATCCTATGGCCATTCATGCAGGATATAAAATCCTAGATTATTTCCTGGTTGGTTAACCCGCATCCGGCCAGTCCCTCGCACAAAGCCATTCTAATGTTGCCATTAGTTATGCTCCTCTGGTGGCCAAAAGATTGATCCCACAGACTTGGAAACCAATAAATGTGTACATGAATGGCAGAGGGAGATAACACGTTTCCCACAGATAGTGGGGGACCGATCAGTACTCAAACATGATTGGAAAAAGATGATTAATGCTTTACTGTAGCATGTGAAAATAGCATAATAAAAATGACATTAAATTCAGCAGTAATAAGCTTTTGTTAGGATTCTGTTCTACGATAGGTTCAATATATTACTCACTCTTTTCATATGTCGTCTGAATAATTTGCAATAAACTTTAAAGGTAACAAAAAGGCTGGAATTATTGTATTTCTCTAGTCGTTTTCCAAAAACTAGTCATTTAATGTCAGGGGGAAGTCACAAAAAAAAGGAAACTGCCATCCCAACAAGCAAAAGACAACATACTGTATACTCACTCATAAAAAGCCTGTGTTGTCGCAGACATCATGGGGGCCATAAAAGTCGAGTCTTCCACAATAACTGCAGGTGCTGGGAGCCCACGGAGGGGATCTGATAATGGGCCTGAGGGGAAATGACGACGTGCTCAGGGACCAGGGATTGTCTGGAAGACAGATAAGAGGAGACAGGAACAGGTTATCAGCTAGTTTATGAGGTGTCACTCCGCTCAAACGTTCACCTGTTCCGCAGGAAAATCATGCACTCACAAACAGGCGTCCCATTAATTCAGGCAGGGATCTTGCTGTTATGAATCATTTAAATGTAGACACATAATGTCTGGTCTTTGTTTTATGAAGAAATTGTTTTATTTTATGATATATATGTGGTATATTACAAAAAAGGCATCTTTTTTGTTGTTTTACTTTTTCTGTGTGTAGGTGTGTATTAATATAATATATATATATATATAATATGTTTGCACTGGAATCCAATGGATGTTTCCAGCCAGTGTGTGAAGTGAGAAAGACATCCAACAATACATTGTATAGATTGTTTGTGTAATGCTTCAGTAAGAGAAAAAAAACAACTAAGCACAGGCTCTCAGGACTCATGAGAAATATCCAGAACTCTTTTAAAAAAACAAAACATAAAACAATGTTATACAAAGACAATGTCAAAGTTAAATGCAGAGATTATTTTCACTTGTCACTTTAAGACATATACGAACATTGTCTAACTGTAGTTTGAATAGTCAGCTGTCACAACGCACTTACAGAAAGGCTTAAATTGGCTCTAATGATTGAACACTGCAGTGATTTTGCAGGTGTGTGAGGTCCCTAAAACACTAAAATAAAAACATCCAAGAAAATCTCTTTGGAGCCTGACTGACATTGGGTTTTGGGGCGGCGATACCGATACCAATATTATCTGAAAGAAAACATTTCATATATTGGCCAATATTCTCTACGTATATACTTTATATACAGGGTGTATAAACACCCTTTTTTCTTTTTTTTGGCAATGATCCCTCAAATGTGGTTATCAAACACTTTTGACAGAGATATTTAATGGAGGCAATATATTCTAAAGTTTACCTGCCACACTAGTGCACCGAAACACTAAACTTCACTGTTAATTTGACAATCATGACAATATAAAAACACAAATAAAAACAGTTTCAAATCTACCCCAAGCGTCCTTTTTTGCCTTATGTTCTGTAAAACAAAGTTTCCATATTGGCCAACATAGACACAGATACCAATACATCTGTGATCAATACCGATCAATAAAATTGGCTGTCTAACATATCAGTCAAGCTCTAATTTGTATACAACGTATTTATATTGGAGTGAATTTCTGCTGCATTTTGAGCAGGCAGCACTGTTGAACGATGAAATGAATGACCTGAACGAGCAGTTTGACTCAGACAAATGGCAAGTGACCTGCAGATTAAAGAGGGGTGATGTGCCTTGTGGCACTCCTGGACAGGTGCTCTGAAAACACTTCCTGTGTAGGTGGAGAACAGTGGCGACCCTGCACCCTGGGCCATTCTGACACAAAGTCGTAACACAAAGCTCATGTTGACAATACATTTCAAGGACCAAGACAGCAACCTTTCACACTTTACAAAACATCTCCCCTGAACTCTGTTGTACTTGTTTACAACATTTATCTTAAGTTACTTTGGTTTAAATCATAATGACTGCTTCAGTCGCTCATACAACCCTGACAGAATGGAGGACTGAATTGTTTATCAGGCAAAAGAGGAATTGCATTTGTCACAATGAAATCATTCCAAA
This sequence comes from Embiotoca jacksoni, assembly GCF_022577435.1. Lineage (NCBI taxonomy): Eukaryota > Metazoa > Chordata > Actinopteri > Embiotocidae > Embiotoca > Embiotoca jacksoni. The sequence continues at coordinate 9,000,022 of NW_027185252.1, read as the reverse complement.
CAATACGAGACAATTTCTCCTCTCCAGTGACTTCTTCCATACATGATAACAATCATCACATCATGAATAATTAAAGAGTAGGTTGGTTGTTTTTTTTGCTATCATCTTTATGCAGCTTGTCGATAACACTAATGCACAGGGAATGTATGCCTACTGAAATGGCTAATTACAAAACATTGCTAAAAACTTCACTTTGTGATATCACTCAGTGCATTGTAGTTTACTTTAATAATATAATAACATTGGCATGTCCCAATGTGCAGACCACAATGCCACTGAAAAACAGAGAGAATTGTTCCTTTCTATAAAAACAATAAGCACAACCTCCTGTAGATAGCTCAACTGCACTGGTACGTTCTCCAGATTTTTCATTATTATTCTTTCACCCACGTAAATGATCAAAACAAATGACAATCTTTGTAAGGAGCCCACAAAAGGGGAGTCTGACAGCCTTTTCCACAACAGATGTTTTTACAGAGGGGTGTCTTCTCTCCACTGAGCAGTCTCACACATGAGAGACCCCCAAAAGCTTCAGAGAAACGTCCAGAAAACCAACATGTAAATTTGTAACTGCCACATCTCAGACTAGCGGGCCCGCGCCAATTTTATTTCTTTTAGAAAAAAAAAAATTGGAAAATGAGAAATAGTTGCAAAGGCAAATATACATATCAGCATGGATTATTTAAAACAAAGGTGGAGGGATAGAATTAGCACTTCAATATCAGGAAAAAAAGACAACAGACAACATCGTTATGTGTTATCATGAAAAGATAAGTCCCTATTGATCCAGGTTGTGGGAAAAGGCTGCACTATTGACAGGAAGACAGAATACGTCGGAGGGGCCATATTTCATACATTTGGCCTGTTCACTCCATCACTGTGAGAGGGTGTTTTTCTGGGCTGTATATAATAACACGTGTGCTCTTTATTTCCCTCAGATCAATGGTAATGCGAGGGGGGCCACACAAGATGGATGCCGCCGGCAGGTTAACCTATCGACTGCTCAACAGAGACACAAGGACCAAGACAAGGGAGACCAATCCATTGACTGGAATCAACCTAAGCTAGTTGTGTTTTGAATCGCTCTGCTTATTGTGCCCATCTGTTGTAGCGGATGTAAAAAAAAAAAAATAAAAAAAAAGGCACTTCAAATACAAAAATTAAACATCTGTGTGCCAGTGTTCATTTTTAAATGCGATTTAAAAGACAAATATAAACATTGTCCTGTTTTACCCTGCGATCGTGTCTATCTTGAGGTTGTTTAGGGACCTTGAAGGGGAATGGGAGAAAGTGCCAACGGGCCGCCTGGTGACCATTTCCTGGAGACAGGACGAGAGGCAGACGGGAGGGCAGGCTAGCCCACACAGGTGGCCCGGATCTGGATCAGGTCGGCCTCGACCTCAGACAGCTAGCCAGCTAATCTCATGCTCCAAGTCCTTTCAAGTCACTCTTGCTAAAGAAAAAAAAAAAAAAGTGTAGAGCAAAAATCTTTTTAAAACATATGCTAACTTTCATTTGACAAGTGTTGCTCATACTGTACTTTTGTAAAAAAAAAAAAAAAAAAAAAAAAACTACGCACACAATCGCTTTGCATCACATGACCTTCAAAACCAAGCAGAGGTGAGATGATTAAGATTTGATTAAAGATAGGTTATGATTGTGAAGGAGGCCTTACATTGTAAAACTTTTAATTAATTAAAGTGCACTGTGCTTGAATTCACTCTGTAAAAGCACCTTTTGTGATGCTTTGAAACAGATATGTTAAGTGTTGAAATATTTTTAACAAACTCTCTGTCCAATGAATGTGCTGATCCCATCTCTGCTGCTGCACAGGTGATTCAACTGAAAATATCAAATAATTCAGTGCCTTTCTATTGTGGATGCAATGCTACGCACTCACTGAGAAAATACAATAAAATCTAAATATGAAGTCAGTCTGGCTGAACTGCAAATCGAACGTTAATAGAAGAATACTGTTCCGACAGACAGCTCGGAGCATTATTGTCTAAAGTTGGGTAAAGGGTAATTAATTTGGCAGGAAATCATTCAGTGTTTTGGTGAGTCTGATGAGAATTGGAAAAATTATTTTTTTTTCTCCCTCTCTCAGACATCGCCTCAGCCAACCCCCCAGTCCCCATTGTCTGTGTGAAAATGGAAATCTGTGCCACCAGTACAATATCCACATTATGTGCCCTGCCTCGACATTGTTGCATGACATGCTTGATTGTACCCTGGCATATAGGAACAGAGACGCCTAAACACACCATTAGCACATATTAACGTTTGTCTTCCACTTACATCAATGGGAGTTTTCAAATGGTTTCTTAGCCTTTGTGTTCGACTAAAATACCTCTTAGACATTTGTACAACAGTTTTGTTCTTGTGTCTAAAAGTTAATTTCCCTTTTCCTTGGACATACTGAAGCAGTCTACTTTCAAAAATGTATTAAGTACATTTGATAAAAGTGTGCGGTTCTACTTAATTATCTTTCTGCCACACACATGCACAAAACAATCACAGGGATATATGGTTTTTATCATCCCACTTCTACTCAACCTCCTCTTGTCTCTTTAGCTTGAGGCTTAAAGTGCAATACAGTTCATGAGATTATTGACAGTATAAGACATGACTATAGATTATTCTGAGTTATTATATATGTGTTTGTATATGTGTTACACACTTTTGATGCTGTTTGAGAAGGTGTGCAACAACACCAGGAAACAAACTGTCCAAAAGAATAGTTTAACCGTTAGTATTAAACAGTTCTCTCTTTAAAGGCTAATTTCCACTGATTGATCTGTAATAGTTTTAGTTAAATAATTTAACAATACATTATTATGCTCAGAGTTAGAATTACTATTGCAGCATGAGCTCAAGTAGATTCAGAACAACCAGTACATGTTTGCCATCGTAAACACAAAGAACAGAAGTCCTTTTTCAGAAAAACAAATCTGAGAAACTCAAACATAAATTACTGCAGTAATCTGGGAAGTTTTTCCCAAATAGAAAAAAATTCAAAGTGAACTGTAACAATCTTCCATCATAACATCAGCTTCATCTATTTTCTCCCACTGGCAAATTAACCTAAATTAAAATACAAGAATATGTACACGTGTTTGTTTTCAAATTAATGTGTGTTACAGAATAAATAGGTGTATTTTTAAAAACGGAAAATATGAGTATCCAGACAATCCCAGTATGTTGTGGCTCTGATATAATATATTATATTTTGCTGGCTTTTTTTCCTACTGGAAGGTCTCAAGAGGACATCATCTCTTGGAAAAGCAGATCCTGCTGTCACTAATAACTCAATGCTGCCACCTAGTGTCGGGACATGTTCTGCTTTAAAAAAGAACTCCAGTTTATGATTTAGTAGGGTCTGTCAGCACGAGTTAAATTTAACCACTGATCTCTGAATTGAAGAGGATGAAAAACATAATTATAAACAGGATCTTGGATGATTTAAGACATAAATCATTTTGGTTGACAGCTAAATGTGACACTGCAGTTTGGAGTTTGTTTTGTATTTTAAAAGAAAAGGTTAGCCGAATTGTGAGTTTGTACAATTCCAATACAAATGTGCATTATATTATACATTATTATACCACAATGATGTTCTCCGATGTCTGCAAGTCTATTGGGATGTGTTGTATGGCTTGCAAGCTGTGGTCAGCTGTGAACACCCGTGGAGGAAAACAAGCTGCTGTCCTTCACTGAAGATTTCCCCTGCTCTCTCCTTGATACCTCGGTCCTACCTGTCTAGCCATGAGCTCAGAGTTGAAACAGAGTTCAGCCAAGTTGAGAATTGTTCTTGCTTGTTTTATCAGCAGCGTGTACCATATTTCCCGATAGAATACTACAGCCGGCAAGAGATACTGCCGAGGGAGCGAGGAAACAATCGAATGAGCATTAATGATTTACAGGTACATATCTGCTATAATACCAACACGGGCGGAGGTAACTGAGAGCAGGATCTCATGACATCATCGATGTTGCCTCAGATAACACCTTGATCATCAACTATGTATGGATCTGGCAAAAGATGTAAGATAATGTCCAAGTGAGAGTAGACTATTTGCCAACCTAACGTGGGCTAGACCAGCGTTCAGACACTGAGTCAGCAACCAAAGATGGGTCATACAGAAAGCTTCAAATTTATAGAGGGCATAAAATGTGTTGCCTTCATAATTATATGTCAAGGGTGGCTCAGGGTTACTTCACTGCATTGGTTAGTAGTTGTTACCTGGTACAGAAATGCTTGTCAATTTTCTTTTATCTTTTTTTTTTTAATATAAATAAACAGTAGCCAGAGCATACTTCATACTGTCCCTATCAACACAATAGATACAGCTTTGCCAAAGCCCAAGCCTTCACAGACACACAGTGGCAATTGTTGACTTATTCAATCATGTATGATTTGGTGTTTAACCTCCCCAGCCAACCATAAAAACACACATACATTATACACACATACATACATACATTAGAGTGAAGGAGGGAAACCTACCCACCTGGATGCTAGTGAAAACAGACAAGGGCCATGCCTCTGTGGTGGCTCTTAATGAAATCTGTTTTAGTCTCTTTCTCCTGAACTTTAATTCAAACCACGGTGTCCCTCATGAGCAAAATGTCTGCAGGAATACAAGTCGTGCCTCAGTGTATAATGTTCGTACATCGGCGACTGAATGACCGCATTTGCAGAAGGCGTTGGACGGGTGTTGTCACAGCTCAGGGCCTCGGTCCGTGTGGCTGGTTGGCTGCAGGCGTCACGGTGCAGGCGCACTTGTTCTTCCTAGTCTAAGGCCGACACGCTGGTGATGCTCGCTGTTGTTCTGCTCCCGTGGTTTTTTTTTTTCCCACTACGTCATTGGGCATTGCGGGATCGCAATTCCTTTGGAGTTCGCGATCTAACGAAAGCCCACTCTGTTCCACTGAGCACAGGCCGCCTTACGGGACACGACCCCTCAACCCCTCGACCCCCTGACCTCTTGACCCCTGACGCACTCTCGCCAGACTTTGTTCGACTTCGTCTCACTCCATGTCGGATAGCTTTGGGTGCGTCTGTCACACGATAGTAAAACCGTAAAACAGTTGCTCTCCTCCGACCGGGTTGTTTTTGTTAAAACATACCGTATTTTTCCGACTATAAGGCGCACCGGGTTATTAAGGCGCACTGTGAATTAAAGTGTCTGTGTTCACACATAAACCGCGCCGGATTATAAGGCGCATTAAGCAAAACAACACAGTCCGGTAAATCAAACTTTATTCAACTCAAGTTTGTAACAACAAATACCGGTACAGAAAAATACACTCACTTAGCGTAGCTAATTGCTTGGAGTTTGAAACCCGCTTCGTAAAGCATGCCTCTTAGCCGGTGCCATTTTTGGAGTCCTTTTACGTACACACAAATGTACTGTAATATAATGTTGAAGTATTACGTATAAAAAATAAAAAAGTGGAGGGGGTAAGCGCACCAAATACTGTTCTCTGATTGGTTTATTGTGGCTAACGCATACTCCTTACATGAATGCGCTTTTAGTTTAGACATTACATTCATGTTACGGGGCCGATCAGGCGGTGACACCGCGTACCGTAATGCTACGAATATCCATTGAGCGGAGCGGCTTCGTTGCCTTACCAAAGTCGTACTTACACATTTCGACAGATTTTTGAGCGCATTGTACCACATAAAATCGATCAATAAGCACAACAAGTAACCATACATAAGGCGCGCTGGATTATAAGGCGCACTGTCAATTTTTGAGAAAATTTAAAGATTTTAAGTGCGCCTTATAGTCCGAAAAATACGGTACTTAGATTTTAGTATACAACACTCATGTAAACTGTGTCTGGTCTGTACATGTTTCAGTGTTGGCTCATCAGTTTGAAATATTGACACTTATACACACATACGGTGCAGGTTTTCCAGCTGTCTGATTGGTCTATTCTCCCCTGCTATTCTATCCTGCTGTCTGATTGGCCTATTCTATCCTGCTATCTGATTGGTCTATTCTCCCCTGCTATTCTATCCTGCTGTCTGATTGGCCTACTCTATCCTGCTATCTGATTGGTCTATTCCTAACTCAGAAAACTGCAGCAGCCTGCAAGGTTTTATTATCATATGACATCGTGACATTTTGCAGCGCCGGCTAAAGTCGGACAAAATTTCTGACCATCATGTAATGTTGTGAGTCCTGCATGCATTACTGTAAGTCAGCGCTGCACAAAGTCAAATGCATTCTTTGTGTTATATACTAAAGGTCAAGGAAAGTAATTGTTTACACTCTACTCCATTACATTCATCTGACAGCTTTACTTAGTTTTTAGATACTTACTTTTTAGATGCTGTCTTACAAACAGCAGTGTTGTCAAGTTGTCTATGCATTAACAGCGCTACCTATTGATTTTTCCCACCTAAATGTTCAAATTATCCAACATCTCAGCAAAAAAGCAAACAAGAAAAAAAAAAAAAAAAAAGATGTGTGCATCAGTACTTTGATTTTTCTTCTTTCCTCTCGAAGTAATCATCTGAGATTTATCTGCTGTCCCTGTTTATATTTATATATTTATAACCATATATCAGAGTCAGCAGCAAAGGTTTTGCTTTTTCTGTGTCTGTATTTTTATTTTGTTGTAATTGCAGCATTAGATAGTGTTAGCAATAAACTGAGAAAAAAAAACAACCAGTTTATCTTCACACTGGTGGAGCAGGAACAAACCCGTTTGGGGGGCATTTTTGGTCAATAAATAACTCAAGGGATAGTTAATTAACAGCAGTATGACTTATTCTCTGTTGATCAGCAGATGAGTTGGTTAGCTGTCTGTTAAATATCTAACGTATTGCTTCGTTGTCTAATCTCAGTCTCGTTGTAATGTCACATTTAACATAATACAGTGCGATTTAAAAAATAAAAAAATAAAAAACAAACTCACGTTCACAACAAATCGAAGTGTCACATAGACGCACAGCAACAGTAACCAGGCTGATTACGTCACCGGAAATGACGTGCAATGTTTTGAATCGTGCGGGCTAACGAGCATCACGGACACAGCGCCTTGGCTAACCACCGCACTGACCAGTTTCCCCCTTGTGCGTTTTTGGGGGTGGGGGGGGGGAAACTCTGAGCTTCATGTCTCCTTAATTTCCGTCAGTGTAAGTTTTGCTCCCCTTTACAACCCCGGTCCGGTCTATAAAAACAAAAAAAAAACAACCCGAGGCGGGCTCGGTGTTAAACCGTCGGCTCGCCCGCACTTTGTCGTTAGCTAACGAAAAACCCCACTGAGCTAGCGCTCGTTCACCAAACAGCCTCCTTTTATTTCTCTTGACAGGAAACTTTGAGATGAAGCTGAATCTTTGTTAATGGGCGCATAACGTGATAACGAGCGGACACGGTTATAAACCGCGGTGTGACGTGGACGGCGAGCGCGCGCGATATATAATACCGTTCAGTAAGGTCTTCGGCCGCGGTGCGTTTGAGGACGTGATGGACCTCCACAAAATCATCCACAGCGCGCTGCACGAGTTTATTCAGACTTACATTCCCGATGCAGATCTCAGGTAGGCCTCTCTCTCTCTCTCTCTTCAGCGTTATTTCATCATTACTTAAAAAAAAAAAAAAAAAAAAAATATCTGTCCAGTCAGTTATGTCCAGTTTTGTGTCCTTGACTGCAGCACGCTGGACGATGTCCTTCTGTCCTACATCACCGGAGTCTTGGAGGACCTCGGCTCCCAGCAGAGCGTCGAGGAGAACTTCGACGTGGAGGTTTTTGCCGAGATGCTCGAAGCTTACATACCTGGGTTTGCCGAGATTGACAGGTGAACAGACGGCCGCGCTTTACCTGAGTTTGTCGACCTTCAAGACCGCGAAGCTGCAGTGTTAATGTCATTTATTGTTATCACAACAACAACAACAACAAAATGTCTTTTTTTTTTTTTAATTTTTTTGCAGGGTCAAAGTCTGTGAAATGATGTTCAGTCTGGCTTCAAAACTGGCCACAGCTCGGACCTCAGGTACTTGATTGTTATTTCTTATGCACACGGTGTTGTGCGAGTTTTACCCTTTCCATGTGGTTTCTTTCTTTTCCTAGTGTTGCCAAAAGGCGCGACGCTCCTTTTTTTTTTGTGTACTGTTGCTAATTTGTTGGCTACTTTTTTTTTTTTTTTTTTTAGCTGATGAAGAAAACGACGCGCCAAAGGCAAGGACAGAAGAAGTTTCTCTGAAACTCACCAACCTGCCCAGTGAGCCTCCAGCAGGAGGAGAAACGCAGTGCCTTAAAACGCCGACAGAGGGCGCCACTGCCAAGGTTATCATTTTAGCACACATCAGCACATTATATATATATATTTTTTTTTTCCCTTGTGTGTCCCGCTGTTGATATTGTGACGTTCATAGAAATAAAAAACATATAAATGTGCATATGTTCAGCTACCAGTGTCTGAGTGGGAGGCCCAGGAGCAGCATCTGCTGGAGATGTTCCCCAAGTGTAGTCTGTCCGAGGCCCGCAGCGCCCTGTCTATCGCCAAAGGGGACATGGAGGAAGCTGTGCGCCTCATCATAGAGGGCGACGTCCAGCTCAGCCCAACTCCTCTTAATGTGAGAAACGTTGCCACCGTGGTTTCATCTCGGCCACCGCTGCTCACCTCGTGTACGTTAACCGAGATGATGGTTGTCCTGTTGTCTTAGGTGAACCACGGGAAGAGTATGTCCTCACTGGCAGACCACAAACTCAAAGAAAGCATCCTTGAGAAGTAAGTAAGATTGCTGGCGGGTGTGTTCAACAGAACTATCCCTCCCTTATATATTTCAGTGTTTATGACTTGTGTTTCATCTCTGTAAGGTACATGCTTGTGGACAGGGAGGAAGATAACAAAACACACCGGCCTGTCGCCCCCAAAGATGTAAGACTGCGGCTACATTCCTTTTTCTCGTCAAACTGGCGTCAGTGCAACGAAAAACCCATGCGTTCTCCTGTCACGTGTTTTTTGTTTTTTTGTTTTTTTGCAGGCTCCGAAGAAGCTCGTTCGTTACCACGGCAACCAGGTGGTAACCACAAAAGGAGAGCGATATCAGCTGGTGAAGACAAACGACTCGGAGGACATGAAGAAGACGTACGTCAACCTCAAGCCCGCACGAAAGTACAGATTCCATTGATGATGAGCACAAAACTGTAAGAGCAGCTAATGACAACATTGTTTACACTATTTTTTTTATTATTTATTTCCCCCCCCCCACACACGTACACGAGGACATTTGTTTGTGTTTCAGTGACTTATTTTTGAAAAACCGTTACCATTTTTATGCCTTGGTTAAAACTTTAAATTAACAGTGTTTCAGTTGCAGTACTGTTTTACTTGACAAGCATTTTAGATTTGAATTGAGGATGTCGTAACTTGTGTTCTTGTTTGTGTAACAGCGTAACGCCCGCTGCACCCTGGAGTATTTTTTTGAAATATGGGGTACGACAGATTTAGCGTATTTTAATTTTTTTTTTTTTTTTTTTTAAATCATCAGGACGCACACACCCGATGATTCAGTCGGAGATACACTTTGTGTTTATACTTTAAAAAAAAAAAAAAAAAAGATTTCATGGAGGCGGACCGTCGTTAGCTAGTTGCTCTTCTGTGCGCCACGTTTTGTAAAAAATAGCGTTTTGTTAAAAAGTCTCAAACGGGGCGAGTCCCGAGCTAATTGGGGGGGAAGAGTAAAAAAAAAAACCTGTGATCATTAGAAATGTCGTCATTTGAATACATTTTCTGACCTCCCACTGCCATGTAGATGTTGTTCCATATTACTATTACTGCGCTCTGGACTTGTACAAAGGTTTCTGTGCTGCCTTTCCGGTCAGCTGGCGCTCATTTGGCCGCTGTGGGGTTCGGCTCTGATGTTGCACTGACATTATTGTATTTTTTTGTCTTTGATATTTTGAGGCTGTATTTTCATTAACCAAGTAGAATATAGATACGTCCTAATTATGAGACCATAATATGCCATAATTATGACGTGGCGTTGTGAATGAGTCCATGTTCGTTTCTGTAAATAGGTTCTAGTGGTGCTGTGGAGTTTCTTCTGGACATTACAAGACTCGACTGCATATTATTTCAACGATGCCAATTTCTTTTAGCTATAATATCGCGCAGGATTATAGTGCTGTGAAAATGTTTGTTCAAACTTTTGAGTTTTAGGACATTTTATTGAGCTGCAACATGGTAATAACTCCAAAATAGGAAGTCTTGATTGGTTCCTATCCCACTCCTCGGGGCAAATAAAGGAAGGGTATGTGTTCATATGTAAAGTTTTACACTCTTGTTTTTTTTTTTTTTTTAAATTACTACATTGAATAATGACAGAAAAATACATATCATGATAACCGTGGCTGAAAGCTGTCATCACAGCCTGTGAATGCTGAGCAGAGGAAATATTAAATATTTGTCAGTGATTCAGCTGAGCCCTGCTTAAACAGGAGGTACAGGTTATGTTTTCCTGTTAAAGGGGAGCTTTTCATTGCCACCGTTGCCTCAATTCTTGCTCCAAGAGGTTCAGGCTCTTGAGTTCTGTAAAGCATCTCAAGACAATTTCAGTTGTTATTGTTGCATTATGAATTGATTCGAATAAATTAAACGGCAGTTGACTTAACAGCAGAAAATTCCTGTTTAAGAGGGTCGTACAAACGATTGCAGCACTGTTAACTTCTCTTTTAACGAAGTGGAGGACCGAGGTCGTCGCCCATCCGTTGAGTGAAAGATGCTGCTGGAGAACCTGATCTCGACGTTAATTCTAGCAGTGTTCTTTATTTTCGATGTTTAGATTTCGCAACGTCAAACGCGTGACGACGGACGGTCGGTCGTGTGCTTTTCGGGGTCCGTTCGCACAGAAGTGGTTCCGTATCACGGATCCTCTCATCTCATTTGTGCTCTGAATTTTTGCTTCGCTTGTATTTATTTTTATTTTTATTTTTTTTCTCGTCAATTGTGTAATGGGATAAATGGGTTGACGAGTTTTTCCTTCACCAAGATATACTGCTGTTTATTTGTGTTTCCCTCTGCAGCCATTCGGTGCAACTATAAGCAACCGTTTTAAATTGGTGGTATAATATAGTTTTCCTGAATGTAGTGTAACGCAACGGAGTGTTGAAAGTGATGTCGTTACTGACACTCATTATTATCAGCAGCAATGTTATCTTTGATTACTATATGACGGTGTTACTGTAAAGCATGGAATGGATTTCCTGAAGCTGTGTAGTCACAACTGAGTTTTAACCCCTCGCTTTGAGAAACTGCTGACGCACAATTTATAGTGAATAAATACACATTTTTGTAGACTACCATTTATTTTGTGTTGGTTTATGTATTTACTCATCTTACACGTTGTATTTCCGAGCTTTCAGCAGTCATTCACAACTGCAGTGTTGAACTTTGCAAACAAACTTTAATCAGAGGAACAAGGAGACAGCGTGTTCATAAAAAAAAAACTAAAACAGAAATCGGGCATCCGTCAGTAAAAACAAACATGCCTCTATTTCTATGAACCGCTGTCAGTCACAACCATTAAAGCTCTTTAATGCCAGAGTGAAAAAGAAACATTTTTACCGTAAAATAGAAAAATGTAAAATCAACCTCTCGCAACATTTAATGCCAGGCGAGGCACATACAGTAAACAATTACCCTAGCAACAGAGGGGGAGATCAAACGTAAGTCTTATGTCGGGTAAGTTCTTCTCACAGAGGAATAAGCATTCATTGTTTCATCATTATGCAATCTGTAAAAAAAAAAAAAAAAACATGTAAAAATGATCAGCAATTTAAAACAAACCATATTCCTGTTTTTAAAAGTTCACCATTTGCTGATTCATCCAATTTTAGAGGCAAAAATTGCACCCGTCGACTGGTTTGTGTGTTGGTTTGGCACGTGCTGCACAATATCTAAAATCATTCCCCTTTCGTTTTGATGTACATCTTCGCAACAGTTCAAGAGAGCACTTCAAAATACAGCCGTGTAAAAATAAAAGATTTGTTAACCTACAGATATCATACCTGCGTGGTTTCAACAGGAATTTGTCTGCTGGACACGCCGCAGCTGCTGTATTTAACACAACATTCTCAGTAATTGTATTTGTGCAGTGCAGTGCGTCGAAGGTACTCCATCAAGCTTCGCATGCAACTGCAAACCTGACCACTAGGTGTTGCATTACGTTGCACTGCAGTGGCCGGTAGCTTTTTTTTTTTTTTTTTTTTTTTAAACCTAGCTCAATCATTTACGCAGTTCACAGCTTTAACCATTGCATTCCCAAAACGGCAACATCTGTAGTCAATCTTTGAAGTGCTCCGCGAAACACGGGAACTTACTGTACTTTCTTTTTGATTCTTAACATTAACCGAGTTTGCATTAAAAGTTGCAGTGAGTATTGTAGCTTATGTTCTCCCTCTGCAGAACAGCACATCCAATAAAGTACAAATCAAACAAGCAAAAAAAGAATTTCAAAAACAAGAAGCAATCACTTTGTTTTAAAAAAAAAAAAAAAAAAAAAAAACTTAGCTGATAGCAGCCACATATTCCTTCTACTAAATGTGAGCCCCTTTTCCACACCTATACATTTTTTTTTTTTTTAATCATATTTCGTCACTGTTTTTAAAGTCTGTGCCAATGCCATCTTCACTGGTCACAACCTGTAGCCATGTCATTAGCACGCGCAGAGGTAATGGAGATAAATATTTCCAAAACTCGGCTGTAAAGTCATAATGACAAAGATGGAAAATACAATATGACCGTTCCAAATTTACAGCCGCAGCTGTGGTATTCCATATTTATACTAGTGCGTACTGTATATACACGATACTACCCCTTCACGCATCCGTTAGTGGTCAACATATTGAGGTTTCTCCAAAAAGGTACCGATCCCAGACAATTCTCATCAAAGCCAACGGCCCGAGTTGTCCGAGAGAACACTGATTGACATAAATACACGTTGATTAATGCCAAATTAGGCCTGCCCTTTAACAACGAAAGAAAAACTTCAAGTAGGTCGAGTTCCCATCAGTTAGTCACACGTTTCTTGTGTACTTCTTGTATTTTCGATGACAATGGCACTCCGAGACGACTGAAGCAGAATGGTTTCAAGATGGCCGCTTGTTGCCATGCAATGATTCGTAGCTCCAAAGACAGAAACACACGCGCGCGCACGCGCACGCACACACACACACACACACACACACACACACACACACAGCAGTGTCAGTCCCAGTCCCGCATGCATACAGGATGGGGCTCTAGCTGAGATCCTGGTCATATCGCCCCTTGATCATCGTTTTCAGTAAAGGTCCGACCTACAGAAAAACAAAAAGGATTTTTTTTTTTTTTTGTGTGTGTGTAGGATGAGCTGCTTCACAGAGACGGGCATATTGCGTCGTTTTACTCACCGTCCCGGACCGCATATATCTGTCCTTCGTACTAAAATCAGGTACGCCATAAATATTCGCGGTAATTGGGTTGCTGGGAGGGGTCAGCGTGCCCCGGGGATTTCGCGCAACAGCTGACCCAAATGCGGATCCGATTGAATTTTTTTTTTTTTTTTTTTTTTTTTTTTTCTTCTAGAAACGGGGCGGCGTGACACGAATGCGCGACCGCCGCAGTCGGCGCACCGACGACAGGAACGGCCGTCAAGAGACGGCAGGAGGTCAAGCGCTTTTTACCTCGTGTGGATCTCCGAGGGCTTCTCCCAACATCTTCTCAATGTTTCTCATGATGGCCACCTTCTGGTGGGCCCGCAGAGGGTATTCTATCCTCTTAGGGGTGGGGGCGCCCTGAACAAAAAGAGTCAAAACAGCTCAGCGATCACGAGGGACGTGCCGCGGCAAAGATAACACAGATCGATCACCGTGACTCAAACATACATACTTTGTACCAGAAGTTTACAGTGATCGTTACTCCACCGTTCAACAGTGATTCAATGTGATGCCACCTGAAGTAAAGGGGGAAAAAAAAAAAAGATGTCAGTCACTAAATTCATGAAACTGTACAAAAGAAACAGCAAATTCCTTATTATTATTATTATTATTATTACCCATTAAGGGCAACATCATAAATGGAAATGAAAGATTGTTTTTGACAAACTAAAGGCAGCGTAAGCGAAGGGGGAAATAAAAGGTGGCGAGACCAAGTGCGATGAGCGGAGAAGAGATCCTCTCAGCCTCTCATCGTCTGCTGGAGAAAACTCCGGAGAATAAAACGCCGCCGCGAAGAAGCGCGATCGTTTGCAGCAACGGCTTCCGGCGAGGCGGCGACGACGGCCGCCGGGCCGACTTTCCCTTCACCTTTGAGCTCACGCGCGGCGTAAACGCAGGTTTCCGCTCGAAAACCGACCCGCAGACCAACGGGGGACGCGAAGACGAGGGTGAATTTGTCGGCGCCCTTCGAAGTGACCTGGAATTGCTGAGAAACGGACCGAGGTCCACCGTTGTTCAACGATTCAACAGGATGTTTTAAATAATTTAAAAAAAAAAAAGAAAAATGAAACGGGCAAAAATTGACTGCAGGGGAAATACTTGTTGCGCAACCTCAAGGAGGCGATCGCTGCAAGCGAAGTTGTTGTTTTGTTTTTTTTTTTGACAGCGCCGACGTCTGCCGGTCCCGGGCCGACGAATGAGACGCGGCGAGCGAAACGAGTCGGTGGGTAATTCTCGGGACGGCTCGTTGAAGCGGTTGAATCGAAGCGTGCCGCGCTGAAAACGCTCCCGGCGTCCCGAGACCTCCGCGCCCGAGAGGTCGCCGGCTTTTCCCGCGAGCGAATCGAGTTCGCGGACAGCGTTTTTTTTTTTTGTTTTTTTTTAAAAAAAAGAAAGCCGACACAGAAGCGCCTCTTACCAATACATCGGGATGTAAAGCACGTCTCCGGGGCCCACGACGGCCTCGTAGCCGACGACATTTTTAAAATCAGGAAACCTCTCGTAGTCGGGGTTATCGAAATCAACCTAGAAGTGATGTAAAAAAAAAAAAAAGATATATAGATTCATTGCAAAACATGACTGTACCACATACGTCTGTCTTTATTCCATATAAACAGACATTTCTGACTCGCATAAACGTCACCCGTTTGTTTTTTTTACTCAAAGTATATCCTTAATTCAGCGTAAACGGGGAACTGGAATTAAATCGCACAAAAATGCTTTTGCGCGACTTCACGCATCAGCACCGGACCCGCGTGCGTGTTTTTTTTTTGTTTTTGTTTTTGGTGACCGGCGGCGCGCGCGCATTTGGGATTTCACCCAAGCGGCAACCGGCGGGCGACGGGACCCGTCGGTTTGGGAACGGCGGTCGCGAAGCCGAAACGCAGCTTTCCGAAGGTTATTTTGAAGATTGATGACGGGGTTGTTAAATAGTATAAATAATAAGCGGGAGCGACTTTTCAGCCCGGGCAGAACCGAGACAACTCGCGGAGAGGTTGGAGAATTTTCCGGAGCTTTTTGATTTCGCCGCGTACGACTTACCTGGCTCTGTCTGTCGCAGGGGTGGTGGACGGGATACGGATAGAGGCACTCAAACTGGTCTGGGGGGAAGAGGATGCACCTCTTGTGGCCTTTGATCTGCGCGAAGAAGTTCTGCTGCTCGTCGTAATGCGCCGGCGTCACGTTGCCTGCGGTGAGAGGATGTGAACAGAAGAATGTGACGCGACAAAACAGCGGAGGCCGAAGCGTCTGCGGTTACGGGAGGCGCGTTCGAACCGCTTAAAGCGCGGCTGCAAAAGATTTTTAAAAAAAAAAATAAATAAACACTCGGCGGACGCGCGAGCGTTTGAACTGCCGCCGGAGCCTTACCCTCCATGCCGATGAGCAGCAGGTTGGACGTCAGCTGGCCCCAGTTCCTCTTGGACTGCTGCTTGTTGATCCAGTTCCAGTTGAACCCGAGGAAGTCGACGACAATCTTTTTTCCTACCGTGTCGTTCAGGGTCTGCTGCAGATAGACTCTTCAAACGTGCCAGAGGAGAGACGTGCGGAAACGCACGGGTCATTTTGTGAAACGAGCTACGGCGCGGCCAATTTCCCAAAGTGCAAGGGGCGTGCGCGTGTGTGTGCGTGCGCGCGCGTGTGTGCGTGCGCGCGTGCGCGTGTGTGTGTGTGTGTGTGCGTGTGCGCGCGCGTGTGTGTGTGTGCGCGTGTGTGCGCGCGTGTGTGTGTGTGTGTGTGTGTGTGCGTGTGTGTGCGCGTGTGTGTGCATGCGTGTGTGTGCGTGTGTGCGTCCGCGTGTGTGCGTGTGTGTGCGCGTGTGTGTGCGTGCGCATGTGTGTGTGTGTGTGCGCGTGTGTGTGCGTGTGCGCGTGTGTGCGCGCGTGTGCGTGTGTGTGTGTGCACGCGTGTGTGTGCGTGTGTGTGTGCGCGTGTGTGCGTGTGTGCGCGCGTGTGCGTGTGTGCGTGTGTGCGTGCGCGTGTGTGTGTGTGCGCGTGTGTGCGCGTGTGTGTGTGTGTGTGTGTGTGTGCACGCGTGTGTGTGCGTGTGCGCGTGTGTGCGTGTGTGTGTGTGTGCATGCGTGTGTGTGCGTGCGCGTGTGTGCGTGCGCATGTGTGTGTGTGTGTGTGTGCGCACGCGCGTGTGTGCGCCCCGCGCGCCCGCGCCGGGTTGAAGCCGGGTCACAGCAACGAGCTGCCGCCGTCTTCCTGCGGCGCCGATGCCCGAGCCATTCGCGCCACAAACCGGCCTCTACCGCCGAGCTCACCTGCGGCGCGGTCACTTCCTGTCCCTGAAACTTGCCGTTGTACGTTTGTGTCGGACTGCGCGTCAGTCCAGGCAGGGCTGATGTATAAACAAGAGATTACATCATGTTCCTACACAGCGGCGGCAGAACTCCAAATGAAACGTCTTACCTCTCCTCCCCTCCCAGCTCCTCCGTTTTATGCATCTTGTCCACAAATTCGGAGAATTTCATTTCCATACGTTGAGACCGGGGGACAAAGTTCTCAAAGTTGGACATTTTCTTCTCGTCGTAGTAGAGGAATTTGTGGTTTTCTGCGGTGTAAACGGAGAAGTCTCCATTTCCAATGTTCTCCTGGAGGTACGCAATGTCCCATTTGAGAGCTGGATAGACGAGGTTTGTGTCTGTTAAAACCACCGGCTCCTGAAAACAAAATAAATAAAAAATTTCAACGCAATATTACAAAAGAAATAAATGTGTTTTTTTTTTTTTATTTATTTATTTATTTATTTATTTTTTTATATACACACTCAATCCCTCTCGTGGAAAATTTGGCAACAATCTCATAAAGTGAGAGGCTGCACGAGTTATGTGTCACGTATATTTGTCGAGTAGGTGGACTCGTGAAAAACCTTTTTGACGTTTTGTTTTGTGTTTTAATAAATAAGAGACCTGTTGCACAAAACACGAACAGTTGCTGCGCGCGTTTCCACATTTCTGCCTCGGAGAGTGTCGTAAAACTCCAGCACACGCCCGTGCAGCGCCGCGGACGTGTGCTGTTGTGTGGCAGCAGTCGAAGAGACACACACACACACACACACACACACACACACACACACACACACACACAGAGAGAGAGAGAGAGAGAGCTCCGAGGGCTACGTGACTAACTGAACGTAGACCGCTGAGCGCGCTCCCGCTACTCGCCTGCGCCGCACCGACTGCACCGCGCTCACGGTTTCACTTTCTCCCGGAGAACGCGGATGAATGCACCGCGGTCTGATGTAGTGACTTCGGGGTTGTTGTTTTTTGTTGTTGTTTTTTTTTTTTTAAATGCATTCAAGTTGCTTTTGATTTTTCACGTTTGCGCGAGTCGTTTTAATGATAATAATAATAAATAAATAAATGTATCTTCACGTTTCTATCCTGCCTCGATAAAGAGTGTTTGCGGGCGCGCTGGGACATGCCATGAACGCCCCCCCCCCCCCCTGGGTTCAGTGCGCCACAGACTTTTTTTTTTTTTTTTTTCCCTGCAATGAACATCTAATATATGGAGATCGTCGGGACACGCCATATTTGGACATATCAGTGCTGTTCATCGCTCTTAATGTGAGCCACAGCCTACATACCATAACCATGAATGTGATGTATTTATACACTCAATCCTGTGATGTGTTTGAATCAAACAAATTGCCATGACCGCATATCAAACACACCACATTCACTTTATGAGCTGCTATAGTCTTATTACTCAAATAGCTGATTGACAGAAATTCATTACAGACGATTTGGATAATTGATTAAACACTTTTGAGTTTTAAGATGACCTATTCCAACATCTTAAATGTGAATATTTTCTCCTGTAGTCCTCCGTGATAATAAAGTTAATATCTTTTGGTTGTGCGCTGTCCGTCATGACAAAACAAGACATTTTAGGCTTCGCTTTCTACTTTAAATTAACCAGTATTACAAATTATTATCATTCTGTTACCTTTGACTGAGTTTGTTAGCCTCCTGACCTGCTTCGGCTGCGTATTTCTCAGCCTCATGTCTTCTTGGACAAACTAAAACTCTTAAATTAGTTGTTGGACATAAAGATCTTGTTGAAAGACCGTTTTCCTTGTTTTAAAAACAGCAAAGGAAAAGCCCAAATTCAGTCCAATCGTATTCCCTGTGAACAAAATTGACCTGATGTTATTCGTCATTATACATCTCAGCCCTCTTGTTGCACACCAACAAAAACAAAAATGTGTCAGGATTGTCTGAGGTGAGGAAAGCGAGCATGGTGAATAGTACCTCACTAGAGATCAATGTGTATAAAAGACCAAAAAAAAATGAACTCTGCAACAATTAACGTTGCAGTGAAAGTTGCAGCAGTGTGAACCGGAGCGTCTCAGCTCAACTTCAGCCGGCTGATGGTGTCGCCCGCGACCCCAGGCTGTATATAAAAGTGGACTGAAAAATGATGCCAATGCGGAAGCGCCATGAAGTGCAATAACACCGAGGGCTAAAGTCACTGTTTCTTATTAGTTATCTGTGGGTCCATCGGAAAATACTCCCGTCGTTATTTAGATACTAGGCCTCAAGAAGGCACATTTTTGGGAGCTAGTCTTTGATTGACAGGCCTGTGGTGCAGTCAGGTTTCACAAACCAGTGGGTGACATCACTGCTGGCTGCAGCTTGCCGGTGACTCAAGTTTTGTCAGAACTCGGCACGTGTTGGGAAAAAAAAACAAAAAACGACCGGTCTGGTTTGGGTGTCATTTATTTTGAAAATTAAAAAAATGCAGGCGTAGAGCCATCACTTCAGTGGAGGCGTGTGATTATTAGGAGATTAATGTAACGGCTGCCTAATGCGAGTGTTGTCTATACTAACAGGTGTTCAGGCCTCCCGAGAAAGGCTGCAGTTAAGCAGACAATAATTACGAAAGACAAAAGACAGAAGGAGGTTTTTCTTCCCCAAGTGAGACCGTTAGTTGCCATCTCACGCCCGCTCGTCGGTAAAAGATGGTCTTTCCCGGCTCTTGTTCGCTACGTTCAAAGATAAAAAAAATGACCGTCTGAAATGGAAACGCTTCATCCACACAAAAGTTATTACCGTCTAACCCGAGCAACAAAATATCAGCAACAGACGGGAGCAGCATTTCAGTGTGGTTTGACCTGGTTAGACATAAACCCAGAGCTATTTCATAAAAAAAAAAAAAAAAATGTCATCAAAAGAAGGAAATCCACAGTAAATCACACAGGAAAGCTGCTGCTGACTGCTTTGTTCTGAAGTCTCCCGCATGCTGCACTTCTGCGTGAGCCGTAGTGGCAGAATACTTGAGGGGACATAAGTAACCGGTAGGAATGCTTGCAAACATCTGCGTTGATGTGGGCCGGCTTTAAAAAAAAAACAAAATCTCAAGAATTGGGACCAGAATGAACATTTCTGCCGATATGACAGGCCAATAAAACGCAGCCCAACTGAACACTCGATGCTGTGATCCCTGCCACAAGGGTCCTCTTAGGTCTCCGGTGTCAAGTGTGAAAGTGTGTGCAGCAATATGTCTGTGGGATTGAAGAATTTGTGCCCAGAACTTGGCTCCTGGGTATCACTCAAAAGTTTACCTTGATTTTGATATCTGTTCCTCAAAGATACTTTTTTTTTTTCCCCTAGAAATTCAGTTTTTGTTCCATAAAAATGTAGAAAAGCTTGGTGCCCGGCCAAACCAAAACTCAATAACCAAATTGGTATTTGCAGTCATTGTTCAGCGTCAGTCCACATTACAGCCCCACCTACCATCTGACGAATTTGTGAAGAACAAATACAATACGTTATCGGTCTGGGCAACGTAAGAGTCAAGAGAGTTGGAAAAAATAATATCGGCCAACAAAGTCAACATGGAAAACCTCTCGCGCTTGAATCCCTGCAGGGCTTTGCAGTTTAATGACGTCGACATTTCAAAGTGCCCATCGAGAAGCAAGCAAAAGTCACAACTCGACAAAAAAAAAACATTTAACAGCGGAACTGCTCGTTGTAATGCACGTGACCAAACGTGGGAAAACACCCATTCATCTCATTTAAGCTCAAAAAGATTTGCACACAGCTAAACCTTTTTCAAATTGGAAGCTGCAAAACTGGGATACTGAGGCTTAAGAAAATGACATCGAGCAGATGGCGGATTTATCTGGTGATATAACATTCATGCAATGTCAGCACACCACACGTTGACTTTTACAAATTAAGGCTACATCTATGAATAAACTCCCCTGCAGTGACCAATTATAAAAAAAAAAAAAAAAAAACAATTTTAAAAATCTGCCATTCAAGACGAGGCTAAGAAACAGACTTTGACAAAAACTTAATGCACAGTTCGCTTTCACTTTAAATACCTCGCTGTATGTTGACGTAATGTGCACTTTTGTTTTTGACCTAATGTAACATTGTTTGTGGTGCATCTCTCTCTCTCTCCTTCAGGTTCCTGCTGTGAAAAGGTCTGGTTATCGTCGGGTGGCTCCTGATAAGGTCTGTTAAAAGTTCCTCTGCAGGTCTTACCTCGTTGTTTATCAGCATCTCCGCCCTGGGGTCCGTGTGAGACAGCCTGGGAATGGGCTTGGTGGGGAAAGAATATTTCCGTAGCTGGGACTCGTCCCAGGCCCAGCTCTGCACGCCCGAGAAAGCGGCGCCGCCTTCGCTCGCCGCCGGATCAGCCTCCGCTACGGTCGCCGCTGCCATGGCGGGTTCGACGGGCGCCGATGAGCAGCCTCCGTCCTCCTCACAATGAAACAAACCGGGGGGGGGGGGCGAGGAGGAGGAGGGGAGGGTGGGGGGAGACCGGCTTTTCTCCGTTAACCTGCGGAGGCTACACAGTTCAGCGACGAGTCAGCCCCATTCACAGTTATGAACCAGTAAAAGGGGGGGGGGGGAGACTGCACGCTTGCTGCCGGCGGTCCTGCCCCTCTGCGCTGCTCTGTTCCGTGTAGGTGTTTACACACCGTCGTGTTGACAGCGAGAAAGCAAACGACACAAGCCGAAACAGCCAGGGGAACCCGCTGCCTATTTTATCCCGACAATATCCGACAGCGACACCTCGTGTTGTGGGTGACTAAATGCGCCTGTTTTGATAACGTGTCTCTACCACATGAGGGAGCTGTTGTATCTTCTTTTCTCGTGGTTAGGTTAGGTTAGGTTAGGTTAGGTTAGGTTAGGTTAGGTTAGGTTAGGTTAGGTAGTTACTTTATTAATCCCCGAGGGGAAATTGTTTCGCTACAGCAGCATACAGGAAGCAATAAGATAATAATAGAATAATAATTATCATATTATTATAGTCCAGAAAAATCACACAACAAAATCAGCGGTAGATATTATTCTGTAAATCTATTCTGCAGAATAAAATCCGATATCTTTATTAAGATCATTCTGTCCAGATTTTTAAAACACTGGGAGCGCAATACTAAAATGAAGCCTTTATTTTCTTGTTGTAGGTGCAAAGGCTGTACTTTACAATTCTCAAAACCATATTTAAGATTTTTAAAGGCTCCATATTTTACACTTTTCGAGTGTTTTGTTTGCCATCTTGATTTACATGATATTTTTATGATTTGTTATTGTAAAATACTGTAGCTGCTATGTTGCCTTTGCATCAACAACAAAAAAGAATTCAATATAATAATGGTAACAACTTTATGGCAAACCTTTATCTTGAGTATTCCTATTAGACATTTATAAGCTGTAGACAAACATTTTATAAATTACTTATAACTCATGCAGTATAGAGTAGCTGTAAGCAAACCTTAGGACATGTTAAAGTGTGTAGTGTTTTACTGTATTATTGTTCATACACTCCAGCCTTCATTGAGTGGTGCCCAATAAAGGTGTTATAGTTGTTGACAAATACATTGATAAAGATAAAGTTGGCTGTATTAGGATCATTATATAGTATGTATAACAAAATAAAAATAACAGACCGGAAAGATAAAAAAAAAATTTAAAAAAAAGAACTTGATAAATGAGTAAGCAAAACATGATGATGAGATGAGAAATGGCTTCAAGGATTATTATATCGAGCTCTTGGTATAACATGGTAAAAGCTAAATGAAGCAATATTTAAAAAGATATATATATATATATATATATATATTCTCGTTAAATGTAGTATTTCCATCTTTTACTATATACTCCACTACAGGGGCAACATGACACTTCACTCCACTGCATTCATTTAACAACGGTAGTTGCAGGTTTGTCTTTAGAGCAATATCATACTGACAAAGTGATCAGTTTACAAAATATGATGCACTGTTATAGATTAAACAACCTCCATATTGACGAACTACAACATGAATTGACACTGACACGGGACACTTTGTGTATTTTAAGGATTTATCTTTTGACACTGAATACAGCTTTCTGACAATACCTCTGTACATTTATGTACAACTCTGAAGACAAACACTTTTACCCGTTATAGACATTTTAACTTCATGGCAGGAAAAGTGCAAATGAATGTTGATAAAAAAAATGTCAGACATTAAAGCGAGCCAGATTGGACAAAATATGCACATTTTATTTAAATAAAAAGGTCAGTTTCTTCCAACAATGCTGGTCTGAACAAAGTGATGTACAGTACAAAAAAAAAAAAAAAAAAAAAAAAAAAAAAAAAAATCACTGATGATACACAATGCAGGACAAAGTACAATATTTATCGGCCCTTGAGGTAAAGAAAGTTGCCTCCACTGTCTTTGTGGTTTTCTCAGTGGGAGAATATATGGTAATAAAAGGCTGAGCAAACACCTTTGAAATCCTGAGCCAATATTTGCCTGTGGTTATCATAGCCCCGGCATTATTGGCCAGCATCGGCCATTGTTCATGAGATAGCAGTGCACACTGCACCTTGATCGGTGGAGTGATCTGCGCTGTGCAATACCAAATAGTTGTTTTTTTAACTAGATGGAATATATGTAATTCATTTACTTTGGTCATTGTTAGTTTGTGTTTTTAATCTTGCAGGGGGGGGGGTTGCATTTCAAAACTACAAATAGGCATCGTTTTAGTTCAGTAATACAAAATCATTCCCTGATTAGTCTTGTGTGGTTTTCTCCTGCTTTATCAGCAGATTTCCACGGCAGGGACTGATTTGGGCTCCCCGGTGGGTTCCCATGCTCCGTGTTTCCTGTGCAGATCAGTGAGCTGAGCTGAGCTGAGCTGATCCCTCTGATGCTCTTCCGCCCCCCACAGGTCTCTGCAGATAACCCTTTAGCCAGGAGATTGGACACCCCCGGTGAGTCACAAGAAGCTCGTACCTCAATTCTGTTGATACAAACAAACACACACCACAGCCGTCTTCTCCACAGCGGAAGAGACAGCTGACATAGCAAAAGATTGTCTCGGGGAGCTGCGATGACACCGTCTCCTGAGGAGCAGCTGATAACGGCTAAAAAAAATATATATATATATATATATATAATTTATACAGCAGCTAATGCAATAACTGCTAACAACGATGTAACACAGGCAACTCCAAATTTCCCAGGGTCTTGCGGCGCTCATCTGCACTCCTCTGTGTTGGCTTTCTCTCACATTCGCGCTGACCCTCGCCCCTCTAGGTGTTGTAGGTCCAAAACCCTTAAGCCATAAATCCTATTAGTCAAGGATCCTCTGAAGCATTATAAGTCGTTTTCCCAATTTTTTTTTTAATTGTTTGCGTTATCACTTGCTACTACCTGAGAGATATCGTTCCCCCTTTCCGATCAGACGCGAGACCGGTGCGTCAACAGAGCCAACAAAAAAAAAAAAACATCTTTCTACTTCAAACTAAAACTCAAAGTCTGCCAACCGTCATGTAACACTAGTACGGGGGGAGAGGAAGAAAAAAAAAAAAAAAAGGCCTTTGCATATCTTATCTCTTGTATTTTGACATCAAGAGTTCAAATTGATAACAATTCTCCTCAAATTCCCACTCTTCCTCTGCAAATGCCGTCCCCCTCTCTCCCCCGTCACCTCGGGCTCAATGTGTTGCCGCAGATTGGAAATGGCAGGGCCGGTCCGAGAGACGGAAGTTCAGGCCCCTCGATCGGAGGTCGTGTCACTCTCTGCGTGGGGGGAAAAAAAAAATTGTGTGTCTGAGGCATGATCAGCGCTACGTCCCGTTTCACACGTCCGTCAACCCCCTTCGGCTCCCCTCCCTCCCTGCAGGTGTTTGGGAGGTGCATTCGAGGGAACGGCGGAGAAAAATGTCCAACGCAAGGAAAGAAAACGTGTGCGATAGAGTCAAAAGATGACGAGGACATGTCTTCGGTACAGTCACGTGAATCGGTCCATTATGTTATGAATGCGAGGACAGAAACAAACAGAAAGGTTTTTGTCCAGTGGGGAGAGGAGCATTAATTCACTCTGTCCTTTCCGAGCCCGGATCTCTTTGTTTTTCTCAGCTGAACCTGCAGTCCAGCTGATGTTAGGTCTCCAGGTTGAGCATAGAATTCGCTTGATGCGCTTTGCTGATGATGCACAACTGATCTGCACCGCAAAGGTTAACAATCTCGCAGACGTGTCAAACTGCTGAACTTTAACGGTGCAATTTTGTGAAAAGTAAATTCCATCTTGTAATACTCCCTATAGCGTTGGCAACTTTTAAACTCACCTGTCTAGAAGAAACGTTTGGAGTCCTGCATAAAACTTCATTTCTTTTCTCGCCAAGATTTGTTTTACTTCATTTTTTATTTATTTTTTTGCCAAGAGTTTTAGCCATCGATGTGTTTCCTATTCTATTAATCTAACAAGAGGTTAGACAACTTCTTCTTCCTCTCATGTTGGTCTGAGGGCTGACCTGACCTGTGAGGCTGACTGGACACCACAGTTACTCACTATCGCCTCTTGTGGTACGTAAGTGGTATTAGGAGACAGGACAGGCTGGGGCTACCTGGTTAGCATGCTAATTTCAGTAGATATCTCTGTAAGACAATAAAAGCACATCTTTGACAAAACAATTTAATTTCTTCACGTTCTGTGGATAAGTTTTGGTAATTTTGGAATGTTTTAAACTAAAAAAAATTTTTTTACAAACTTCCTCTTTAAAGCAAATGTGTTTTTCATGCCCAGATTTCTCACACATTAGCTTTATTGCTGTGTCAGTAGGCTGTCCTCTGCGAGATTATTTTTACTCATGGGTTTATGCGGGCATCAGACTTCTGTTGACAGCAACTCACTGCATGACAGCATGAAGAAAAAGGCCAAATTAGAACCGCTGCATTGTCCACACCAGGTTTAAAGTGGCTTTGTTAAATTTAATCCAACATGTTGGTCCCAATTATATTTTTGCTTCACCTTTGACTACACTGAGTGAACATTTTGATATCCCCCCGTTGTAATACCTAACACAGCGCAGAGCCGCAGGGCACAAGCTTGGTATGCTGGATCTTTTGTCGGTGAGAGGGTTTCGATGCATGCCAGGCAGAGCAATCCGGCCGGCCCACAGGGGTCATCAGAGGAGAGAGGAGTTTTGATTATGATCATTATTTGGTAAATAAGATGTCAACAAGGTGTTTCCTTGACACTTTATTGAGTAAAAGGAGGAAGGTGCAGAAATGAACGCCCCCTTCTCAATGGGACCTCTAATCTCCCCTTTCATGTCTCTTCTCGTCTGAAGGGTTTCGGCTTCGGCTGCCATGTGCTAGTCTGCCTGGGCCTGGCACTTCTTACTCGCAGGTGGGGTGAGTATCCTGGCAGGCATGTGTTTATAAAACCCACTTGTTTGGGCACAATACTTGAACTAACTTCTTTTGAGCGAACAGTGTGAATCTGTGCAAAGCCTTTTCCCAAAGTCCTTTAGAAGGCGACAGCCCATTGAGAGTGGAGAAGAAGGGATTACCTTCCTCGACAGTGGTGCATTTCCGAGAGAGCTGATTAGCTCTGCATTCATTGTTAAATCGAGCAAAGGAAGGCCCTAGAGGAGTGAAAGGATCCAAATAGGTGGGCCCAGAAATAAAACAGCCACAGGAAGCCTTGCACAGGCAACCCAAAGTTTTCCCAACATTTCTTTCCCCCACTCCTAAGGAGGTGCGGCGTGAAAAAGGAGATTAGCATACAAAATTAGAGGCGGGATGATTTTTTTTTTTTAAGGGCAACTTGCCTCATGCCCTCCACCCCCACGGCCCTACTCTGTCTGGACAAAGTTAATTAAACTAGTATTAAACAGTGAAGAAACTTCCAAGCGCTCAGGAGTTAGGGGGCTCTTTGAGGATTACCATGATGAGGGAGAGAACGGGAGGTATTTGTTGAGGCGAAATTGAGAAAGGCGTGATAGAAGGAAGAGTACGCTGGAAGGTTTTCTATTCTTGTTGGTTTGCCCAAGAGTCTCCAGTGGGAGCAATGTGAAGAGTAAGGTTGTGTTTACTCCGAGCCGTGAGGTATTACTGTCACAAAGAGTATGTTAAAGAAGGATGAGCACTTTCTTCAGGCTGAACGATAAACACGACTGAAGGATTTATTATTCTTTCATTAGATTTTAATAGAAAACAAACCACAAAGGCAACTAAAGCAAAACTAGGAAACGCTGTGCAATAAATTAACAATGTACAGTTCAAAGTGCTTAATTTTATATACAATTAAATACATCAGAAGGGCAGCAAAGGTTAAGGGTCGAGCCTGTTGACGGGGAGAGCAAACTGTGGCCCAAAAATAATTCAGTACTTGACAGTAAAAGTTGAAATATGCAAAGATTGCTGTAAGGCTTCTTAAAGATGTTGATTTTAAAGTTATTTATGCCATTGAACAATAGCCAAATCATCCGAGATTTTCCCCCAAAGGTTTCCGTGTTTGAATGAAAATAAATAAATGACGTTGTGGAGAATTTGGAAGTCAGAGAAAAACTCTTCAAATGCCCAGTGACTTTTCAAAACGTTGTAAAAAATATAAAAATATATCTTAAATACATTTATACCAAAAATTCTACAAAGATGTAAAACCGCCTCTTCTCGCCACCTCTATCGTGTGTGTTTGTGCACATCCCCACTGTCATTAACTTTTAATACAAAAAAACAAAAAAAATTAAATTATATGTTTGCTAGGTTTTTCCTCCACACACACACTATCTGAACATGCATGCAGAGTCTTGAGTGTTGACAGGAGCTGCAGTGGTGCGAGAGGTGATGAAGATGCTCAGTGCTTCTTCCTCAGTCTGAGGTTCTTCCGGCGGCTACTGGCGCTCTCGTTCCTTCCCCTCTGACCTCCTTTCTTTACACAGAAGTACTTGGTCACTGTCTTCCTGCACTGCTCGCACTTCACCGCGCAGCACCAGTGGAATTTACAATTACAGCTCGACACCATCTCAGCTTTGCGCTCCTCCACGGCCAGCCCGCACTCTCCACACAGTCTCTTGCAGCTCCGCTTCTCCCACTTGCTCAAGTTCTTGCCCTTCTTGAGGCACTCGCGGCCCTCCGTGCCCGGCAAGCCCAGGGTGCGGTTTTCCAGGCAGTAATCAGGGGAGTCCTCCAGGTGGACCAGTTCCTTGCGGGAGATGGAGCTGAAGGTTTCAGCAATGGCGCCCCGGCTGGCTGCGCTGTTCCCCGCTCCTCGTAGCAGATCCACTTTTAGGGCCCTGTGGTACTTCTCCTTCAAATAGTTCCCCACCTCCCTGAACTCTGGCAGCTGCAGCCAGCAGGTCTGAGTCGTGCAGCTTCCTGACACCCCATGGCACTTGCATGTCCTCTGCATGGTGCCCTTCACAGCCTGCAGACACAGAAAGGGAAGATTCACTTTATAAAATTTAAAAAAAAAAAAAAAAAAAAATGCAGTTTATTGTGTAAAAGGATGTTATGTTTTGAGTTACATGTGAAAAACTGTCCAAAAAAAAAAAAAAAAAAAAAAACGTGTAGCTACAAGTGTGCTTACAACTGTGTGTGTATTCCACTTGACCGTGTGTGTGTGTGTGTGTGTGTGTGTGTGTGTGTGTGTGTGTGTGTGTGTAAAATCTCCATTGTTCATTGATTGATGTGTTGTCAAATTAACTGATTGTACTCTTTCTGTTTTCCAGTTAAGTAAAAAAAAAAAAAAGGGGATGAATACACTGAAAGGAAGAAATGATAGCTTCAAGGTCCATCGCTGGGTTTCTTTGTCGTCCTCAGTGTTTCCTGACTTTCCCCGACACAAAACAGCTGTCAGTTGAAAAGGGGCGTTTTCTTTTCGCGAGGAGGGGATGAACTTTTCTTGTCGAGGTGAGGCTGAATCAAAGTTTCACATCGAGTCCTATTGTACCCCCAGAATAAATTGGAGTATTTATTTAGCATGTTCATTATCAACATGTTTTCTAGTGTGAGAAGACCCAATGGAGTGTCCCATTGAGTGGAGAAATGAAAAAGGAGTTTTTCTCTCTTTCTATCCCCATTTTTTTCTGTTACAATGATGCTCCAGGTGCCGTGGGGATCCCAGGGCCCAACAGGGGGGAGCAAAGGCACCGTAAACAAAGAGCACTTCAGCTGCACGCCTGTGGTCCCCTCAGACTCCCTCGGGGCCAAACAAAGACCAACATAAATGTGGGATCCTTATTGCAAGAATAAAACTAAACACTTATTTTAAAAAGCAGAATAATACAGAATGCTGTGCTATGTCTGGCTCCCCAGGATCTCTAATTAAGCCTGCACCAGTGATCCTGAGATTCTTGAGTTGAGGTATTGTCATAAGGAGCATTCAGCACTGGTAAATAGGCCCTTCTGGTACACCGAACACACTGTTATTATTGGGAACGAGTGGCACCTCACTTATAGCAACGTGAAAGGGATGCTTGGGTGGCACACTCAGTGTAAAAATGATTCAAAAGGTGCTTTACACTCTGCAATCAGTTGGAGGGCCACGAGAGGTTCCCAAAATTTCAACCAAGTTTCCACCCCTGTCTAAATACTGTATGGTTCAAATCAAGGCATCAACACTGCACAATTGTACCACATCTTATACTGAAGGGGCTCATCTCTCTTTTTCCAAGTCGACCAAATTAGAAACACCTGCTGTACCTTGCGCCCAGCCTCGTTATTATGGAGATTCATGGCTGCCCGAGCATCCTGCCCAGTCTCCAAGGCATCCACAAACTGTTTAGAGATGGCTTCACCAAAGCCAACGTTGTCACTGCAGCCGCCCCACAGCCAGCCATGACCACCTATAGGAGAGGGGGAAAAAAAAAAAAAAGAAGAATCAAATTACTGCTACTAACTGCTACTTAATGTAAATCTTCTGCAGCGGTTGTTCGTGTGCAGATTTGTGTGTCTCTGACCTCGTTGTCCGTTCCTGCTGTCGTCGCAGCCACAGTTGTCAAAGTCTCCGAGGCTGCAGTTCCGGGTTAACGTGTACATCACCCCAGCGGAGCTGATGGCATGTACGAACGCTGTCTCTCGATTTGCTGCCAACAGAGAGACTCATTAAATATTCTGTCTCATTAAAACAAATCGCTCCTCATAGGTACAATTAACTGCACATTAAGTTTCAATTCTAATTTCACTCATTTTATTTTCTGTTCTGGATCATAAACTCAGATTTGGTGGTATTTATACGCGAAAACTAACAAAGCAGATTTTCTGCTGCCTCGTATGTTTGTTCTTGATCTCAGTGTACTGTTTTTATAAGCTGTGAATAGAGGCTGAGATTCTGGGGGATGTTTTGAAATGGATTAGTGTGTTTGTTTTGCCTCCAGTGACGGTGGCCACTGTAACTATTCCCGAGGGTGATGACTCTTTCAACTAAGCAAACGTTTCTATTTCACAAAGGATCCCCACCCGACCCCACCACGACCACCACCACACACACACACACACACACACACACACACACACACACACACACACACACACACACACACACAAAAACACACGGAAACTTGACACAAACAGAAGCACACAGCTACAAAACACTTTTTAAACATCTTTGAAAATCGGTTGGCTGTGTTTCCCGTTTAGAGCTGGGATCTCAGCCTAGCTGATGTTTGAGCTGGCTCTTGGTCTCGCGGGGGATCTGGACTCACCACTGCGCAGGCTGCTGTGTGTGGACAGCTGCAGGGCTCTCTCAGGGCAGTTCCAGCGGTCCCATGCAAACTGGTATTTGCACTCCTCGATGCCACTCTGAGCTCCTGCTGCCACGCTGCTCGAGTAGATCAGGTACGCCTGCAGCGGCGGAGATGATATAAACCCATAAAACAACGCTCAGGCAGAACTTTTGAAGATGACATGGGTTTTTGATGCATCACATCACCTGATACGTCCACCTTATGCTATGAGAATTAGCACAGTCTCTGTGCAAAACATTATCTGCTGCAAAAAAATTGAAGCAATTGCACCCTTCTTCGTAAATCCAACCCAATAAGTGGCGAATAACATCATTTCAAGGGGACATGGTTGAACAAATCACTAAAACGGGATATCAGACAGACGCAACAAAGTCAGAAGCTCCATTCTGCAGCAGTAAGAGATGGTGAGCGGCTGAAAGTTGGTCCCACATGTTTAATTTGTGCAGATATTTCTGAGAATTGAGTAAATCAGATCATTTCTGAATTCATTCTGAGCTCTTAAAATCCAATCTTGTATAAATAAAACTAAAAATGCTGTTGTGAATCAGCTACTTTAAAATTTGTATCATCCCACTGTTAAACATCTTCACTTCAAAGTCTCATTCATATGAGTTTATTGACAAAAACAAAATTACGATGGAGGTTTTAAAATGTACAAAATGTGGATAAAAGCTGCTTAATCTTTTGGACATATAGATAATGATGTTTGTCAGTTTCATGACAAAAACAGTGTGAATTTATTCAAAGTGACATCCGACATTTTCACGCTTTTTAAACTCTTATCAGTTTCAGTGAACACAATGAATTGTTGAACTTTCTTAGTCCACTCTTTCCTTGGCTTTCGCCTGCCGCTCCGCTGCTTGTTCAGACTGTGTGAATGATAATATAACTAATATGTCTCAAGTGGCCTTCAGGGAGATGGAGTGCCACCTCTTTCACAGGGGTCTGGCTCACTAATGATGACCACCCACTACAGCAATGCCTGCCCTCGCCTCTTAACACATTCAACCCTCGGATACACAGAGCCTCTGAATAAGGTCAAGTGTATGGAGGGGGGGGGGGTGAAAAAAAAAAATCACAAAAGGCCAAGAATATCACTGATAAAGTGTCATTGTTGCATACAGACAGGTACCAGAGCTTGTCCATACACTTGAGTCAAGCTATCACAACGACTGTGGTTTCTCTCTCCATCTTTCTTTGGGAAAAGGAGAGGAGAAAAGATCAAAAGAGAGTTGGCTTACCTTGGGTCCAGTCATCAAGAAATTATTCACTGACCTGGAAAAGGAGACAGCTTATTCACTTGGGGAAGCTCAGTGTCCTCCACAAATTCCTCCGCTAACATCTCTCATTAGTGCACTTTGTAACATGTTAAACTGTGACACCAGTGGGCATCCAAACCTCAGTGGACCACACTGCTGAATTTGTGAACAAGTCCCTAGAAATGTAAGAAATGCAGCACACTGAAGGCAATGACTTTTATTAACACCTGATTACTTTTTGTTGTTGTTTCCTGGTCATAAAAAAAACCCAATGGGTTGGAGCTTGTCCTGTTTATTTGGAAATAATGCTGTGATAAATCTTGGAAATTAATTTATAAATGCTCATGGGTCTCTAATAAATTATTGGCTCCACATTATAGACGTTAAAAGGTCAATAATAAATAGTTAAATCTCATCTTGTCAACAGTTTTAAGTGCTGACAGGTTGTTACTAAACAGATTTTGGTCCTGATCATCTGAAGTGCTTTTGCCATCCTGTGGGTGACTATAACTAATTAAAGGGTAGTTTCACACCTGGCAGCAAGTTATTTATGAATGACTTACAACTTAGCAACAATAAATTATTTTTTAACCACTGTTAAAGCCATTAGTTAAAGCTTATTAGCCCGTTATAAAAAGGTATACTGATACTGGTGAAATAAATCCAGGAACCATTATTGTAAAAAGCAAGTCAAAGCTATTCCTTTGTGTTTAATTAGTATTTTCAATATTTATCTATCAACTGATGAGAGAAAAAAAAAAAAAAACTTTAACATCTAACTAATATGTCATAATAAATTCAACTTACCAGCAGCAGTAAGACCTCATGTGCGCTAGGAGAATGAAAATGTAATAACAAACTTCCCAGTGCACGAACATCCTGACAGGTGACGGTGACTCTGAGCTTGTCCAAAGTCTGCAGACCAGTGAAACGATGGAGAGGAAAGTGAGCTACCAGCGCATGAAACTTCACCAGGGCTTCCAGGATTCAAGGAGGGGGCTCTGAAATGGAGCTGCTCTCGTCCCAACAAGAGATTATCTGCTTAATTAAAGATTTTCCCCCTTCTTACTCTCTTGGCCAATCAGGAGTATTGTACCAAAGAGAGACTGAAATGATCAAAAGGGCACCCTGGGCCTTCAGGGCCGGGCAACGGTGGGTTCCCTGCCTCCATTCAAGAGCAAAGGAAGATCTATTTAATCCCATCGGGAAAAGTGTAACACTGATCCCTTGAATTTCTGCTCGGAGAAAAAAAAAAAAGTTTATCTAACAGCATCTGATTGTCGGGGATTAGTGGAAGATAGCCGAAGACGAATTGTTACCACAAAAGATAATCCGAGAGCCGAGTGTTTGTTCTCGAGGAAGTAATTCATGGTTTAACAAGGGTGTGATTGAATCGATGCGTATCACCCTGAAATACGGGGTCTGTCACTCAGAGCGACGTGCAGAAACAGCAGCGACAGAGGGGGGGGGGGGGGGGGGGGGTTGATCTTTCAATTTCACGTGGAGTCCAACTCTATCACTGAATTTACACATTCAGATATATTTATTGCGAAAACTATGGGATTAATTGTATGTTTCTCATATTGCCGATTCTTTCTGGATCAATGCAGTTTATAGTTGCAGAATTTGATGCAATGGTGCAAAGAAGTCAAATTAGCGACAGTTATGTCGGGACACGAGTGTTTTTGCGGTATTAACTTTGTTGTTTTTATCTCTATATTTTGGGCATTTCAAGTTATCCTGCAAAATTAGGATGATTTTAATTCGTTTAAGGAGCCTAGAGAGTTTGTCAGTGTTGATCTCCCTGCGGAAAATAAAAAGGTGGATTGGGACACATATCGCCTTTGATAAACTATAAAACATGTGCATCACTAATCCAGACGGTCCTTTCCTAAAGCTGCATGCAGGCCTATTCCCCAATAACCCCGTCTGACACTTAGGTCCCTTTCCTTTGGCGCAAGCAGCACCTTTTGCAATTCTCTTGTGTGCAAATTAGGATTAGAGCAAAACAGTGATTTGGAAGGGGGGGGGGGGATTTCTGAGGGATGTTTTTGGATTAAGATTTAAAGAAAAATGACCAGCGAGATGAGACAAAAGCAGGAGCCATCCTGTTGTTTTAGCCTTTTTTTTTTTTTTTTTTTAATTTATTCCTCCACAGAAGGCATCACCTAAACGACTCCATCGCCTCAGAGCAACAAACTTCAAAATGTCTTAAATTGTACTTCTATCTTTTTATATATATATAAACGTAACTGACTTCACTGTGGATCTAATTGGAAATACTGGGCATTTAAATTAAGCACGCTTTTACAAATTCAGTTTTTTTTTTTTATCTGTTTCCTTTTAACCCAAGTCATGAGTCAATTATGGCATCGGATTGCGATTCCCTGCAAAGTGGGGCAGCAGAACCAACTTAATCTTAGTTAACACGTCTACGTTGCATAAATTTGCAGCTGTAGCTTTCTGACTGGCCACAGTGAACCGTCTGAGCTGTGTAACACCGATGTGCTGCATGCCGTGTGGAGGATGGCCTGACAGTCAGCAGCCAATGAACAGAGGGTTGATGTCACTGTCGGGGCGACAGAGATCAGCAGTGGTGACACCACTTACACAATATACGTTTGGTCCAGACTTCGACTGGTGGCTGCACCCGAGAAGCAGACTGTCAAGAGATTTCATGCAAAAAACAAAACAAACAAAAAACACCAATTGCAAAAAGCAAATCACTTTTATTGCTTTTGACACAGAACAGAGAGAGGATGTACTCTGACTTGTCATAAAGAATTTCTCCAACAGAGGGAGCAAGTGCTAAAATACCACAATTGGGTTTGCATAGCAAACACTAAAGCCTCTTTATTGACTCCAGTGTGGAAGTTATCTTCTCGCTTGTCCAGGCTCAAATTGTTGGGAGTGGCAGAGTTTTGGTGTTTAGAGTTATGTAGATATGTCTATAATTATGAATATCTCCCACCTGACATGACCACAACAAAAGGAAATTATGATTCCTGTTTTAGGTTTTAAGTCTGCAGGATCACACATATAAAGGCTGTAAAATATAAAGGACTGCGCCTACAGAGATCCCCCCCCCACCAAGGACTCAAGGAATGTTCAAACTACACATGCAGATATTTGAAATATGTCCTGGTGATGTCACAAGAGCAGCTGTCTGACAACACTTCTAGATGAAAGTGAGACAAGTAAGCCAAGTGTGAACAACAGAGATCGATCCCCATCAGTGTCGGCATGCAGGCAGGAGACGAGGCTTTCAGTTTAGAAGGACAAGATGTCTGAAAGCAGGTGAGGCAGATACCTGAGATGCTGTCAGTTACTGTACGTCCGCGCGCAGCAAGATGAAGAGGAAAAAGAGATTCTTAACCCCTGTGAACCTATACGGGGTTCAGTGCGTGAATATATGTTGTGCAGATGGACACAAACTCACACGACTGTGAGTGAAGATGAAATGATTTCCACAAAAGGTAAAATAGCACGTCACTGTACAGCACTGGAATTAATAACTATTCATGTGGTGGAGTTGCATATGAACTCATGTGCTTTTCTCATACATTATTTTAAGTGTGCAGTTATAACTTCCATTTACCATTGATTAAGGCATCCAGTTGACAATGACTTGTTTTATTCTTTACCACTACACCTGTCTGTATCGCTTCAGAATAATTATTTATAATAACTTTAATAATCGCATTAATAAACTACGAATGAAAACAAAAGGGAGCAGAAATGGTGTGATCATAGATTTTATTCAGTATATGAATAAGGAGTATTACAGAGTTCCAACAAAAATAGCACATGTAGAAAATTTGGTTTATTTAGGGCACATACAATACATACAAAAACATTTTTTTCAAAAAAATGTGCCATTTTTAACACTGTAGAAAAGTGTTGCTCTGTAAAAGAGGAATTGTGACAAATATTACAACAGTGTCGTTACTGATGTCGTAATGAGTTTGGATCCTGTTTTAGGGCCAAGTAATTGTTTAGCGACACAAAAGTTACGTCACAGTAACCATTTGTTGTTTTTTTCCGTTTTAAATGATGAGATTTGATTTTTCCATTGTTTCTTAAAAGCTGGTAAGACACCAAACAACCGATTGCACATACAGTTTAAGCCCTAATTTATTTCTTTATTCGCACTTGTAGTTTCTTAAACAGGTGTGTAACCCTCATAAGGCATTTGGGCAAGACTCCTGACATGTTTCAGTAATATCACACAGCACAAAAGGTAAATACACCTCCTACCTCATGCCTCGTTGGTCTTATCTGAGGGAGAACATGTGTCTCTATTTCAAATGAATACAAAATAAATGCAGATAATTATCTCTTTTCAAATTAAGAGGGAGAAGTCCGGTTCTATATTTCAGTTCAGAGGCACCTACTGTACATAAATTGGGTTAGTGATGAAGTCTGAAGCGGCTTTACATGTCAACCAGAGGTATAAATTGTGTTATAGTAGAGAACTGAATCCTCATTTAGAGGCCCTCGGACAGTTGGAGACAGTGAGTGTCAAAGTGTCCCCAAGTATAACACAATTGAACTGGATTCAGTTCAATAGACGGTTGGCTTTAAACACAGCAGCTCGTGGCTTAGTTAGACTATCAAAAGTTGAGAAAAGCTCACCTTAAAATAGACAAGTATCAAGATAAAGCTCCACTCCGTGAGGAATGAAACAAAGCACTGCTGACAGAAGTTAAAGCCAAAGGACTTGAATCTTGCCTGCAGAGAAACCTCACTATTAAGGGTTTCGATAAAGCTTTCAAAGTGCCAAAGACTATTAATAAATAGCTAATTAATAAATATAAGGTACAGTAAATTATTCTGTAATTACTGCTTTTACACACTGCTCACACAGACTTCTTTGCCGTCCTAATGTGGCAAAAAAAATAAGACTTATTCTCCTGGTGCTTGTTTGATAATATGGTGAAAAAGCTGTGCTTGCACACGTAGCTACATAAGTCACTACCTGTGGCTAATAGTCGGTAAAGACACTTCAAAACTTAAAAGAGACCCACACATTTTTACGCAAAGGTCTATGATTCTTTAAAGCCGATGTTAGTGTCAAGAAGAGGTTTAACTTAACCAGACGCATGGTGATCACCACCCCACCAGTGAAATGCTGCTATACCTGATGCTATGCTCCGACTCGGTTTTTGTATCAGATGCAGAGTTTGGGATTGTGTGACTCAGCCACTTTTGTTGCTGCTGTCACCAGTTCTCTGCCTGCGAGCAACAATCATTTCCTTTGAAACCTTCTTGCAATCGCTGGCTAAACCCATGAAGGACATGAGGTTTATAAAGGCAGTGGTGATGTTGAGTTTGCAGCCAAACTCACTGGTGGCGTAGTCAAAGGGGAATGTGTGGTGGTAGTTGTGGAAGCCTTCCCCTGAAAGACAAAAAGAAGAACTCGAATAAGTTCAGACGCATAACTTGGAGGAGGATATGCATGACTACAGTGGTGTAACATATCTTTTAATTAGGCTAATCATATGGTTAGGTCAATGTGACACACATCACAGGGCTGTGGCCGAGTAACAAACCGCTGTTGGCTACATGTGACTGATAATTTGATTTCATGCTAAGCGGAGACTTATTTTTGGATTTGAAAGTTCTAAAGTCTCACAGTCATGTAATGTAATTCACAAGCTACCAGAATCTAATTAGCTAAATTATCCCACATTCAGACCAACACAGCGACACGGGATGAACCTGCGTCAGCGTCTATTTGGGTGGGTCAAGCCACATAAGCGACCTTCCTTATGATGACAACCCTCTTTTCGACCAGGGTTGGATAGAGGTCAGACGCTGACCTCGCATTGCTATCGGGAGTTGAAATAAATTCAGCAATACCAAAGTTTCAATAGTATTTACCCAGGAGTTATAAACAGGAGAGAGAGAAATAAAATGTGCTCACGCAGGCGATTAAGGGAGGAGGCAAGGACATAGACAGAGAGCCGAGACAGATCCAACCCACACCGAGTAGACCGCGTCATCCGTACATCAGTCTGTAGTCTTTGTAATCATTTCGACACTGTTTAGTTGTCAAGTCATTGCAGGTCTGTCCACATCCATTAAAGTCAAAGCAAACGTCTACTCATCATTTTTCAAAGTTAAATCAGCACGGCGAACATTGAGCAAAAGACACAACAGCTTTTGGAGATGCAACAACTACAACTCCCATGGAGGTAAGCAACTAAAAACATCCAATCAGCAGACTTATAACGCAAAAAAAAAAAAAAAAAAAGATTATAAAAGCCTGTAATATGGACTAAATTTAGATATTTGTAAACTCCCGTGTGCAGCGATTTGTTGATGACACTCTGTATGCTACAGTAGTAAACAATCCAAAAGGCTATTGTTGTGTTGATGAACACTGAGGTTGTCATCGGAAACTTTTAGATGTGAATTTAAGAGACTTCACAACTCCATTTATTCAACACGTGTTCACTATAGAAGCTATGAGTGCTCAGGCACAAGCGAGTGACGTGGGGAAACTACACTCAGAAGGAGGTGAGAAATGACTCCAATGCATCCAGTAACTGTTTTCACTGCAATAAAGGTATGGTCTGGGAGAAAACATGTTGGCAGACAATGTTAATTCTGGTAACACTGCATGGAAATATATTTGAAAAGTGAATAGCGTGCTAGAATTGTGCAGTTCTTTGCCATCATTAGATAACGTGAATTTGGAGCTATTTGCGGCATCGTATATCCTGTGGTGAAAAGCAAACACAAAGAAAGTCGGTAGTACTCGAGTGCTGCTAAAAATAACATCAGTGTCCAACGCGGAAAAAAACCACCTATATATACCTATATATATATATATATATATATATACAGGCTATGTCCACATTGAAAACACATATCACATGACTGTTCGTGTACACTGGCCACGCCACACAAAGCTGGTGATACGCTGTCTTTGGTGGCCCATCAGATTCTGGGCCCTATAGTGTTGGTTACGTTTAGGCATGAGGAGTAAGATGTCAGGGTAAGAATATCAGGGCAGGTCACAGAATCTGATGGATCAACACATACAGCGCAACACCAGCGCTCCATGTAGGGCTGATATTGCTGCTGGACACCTCCTGCGCATGCGGGCAGTAGTATTATCATAATATACAGAATCTACTTGAACAAAAGCTGTAAGCATGAACAACAAGGTCATGAACGCCTGCAATTCACTTTCCGTGCTGGATTAACCACTGGTGGTCAAGGCTGATGTAGTTTGTTTTCGCAAAGGGTCATGTGATAGGTATTGATGGCGAATCAGGGAAGAACACGTCATAACTGATAATCTAATCTGAAAGTGAAGGCGAGTGTCTGTGTCATTGTTTCCACTTGTCCGGACAAATATGCAGTCCTGCAGTTTCAACATGTGATGAAAAGTCGGTTCAAATATTCCTGAGGCACATCAAGACAGAGAAATGAATAATAAAGCCTTACCGATGGCGCTGAAAGCAACCAGCGTGTTTTCCCTCGGGTTAATGGTCTTGTCGTAAGGCCTGTTGCCCCAAATGTGCGCAGCGCTGTTGACCATCCAGGTGGCATTGAGCACCACCGTGTACCTCAGGAGTCCAGGGACAAAGTAGGCCACAACCAAGGACTCACCCCAGAAGTACCAGGGCACCATCATGGGTATAACGAAGCAGAAGACCACCACAGAGAGCTTGTAGTGCCTGAAATAAAAGAGGAAATCACATGACCACCACATTAACCCCCTTCGCCTGACAGCAGAAGTGAAAATCCGGGACTGCTTCCAGAGGAATAGAAATGTTGACCGATGACCGGTCAGTTGACACAACGTGGACGCGGTGTGAAGTGTCATCATCGTCAACCGTAACTCTGACCTCAACATCGTGCACAGCTCGAGACAGCGAGGAAAAGACTTTCAGTAACCAGACACGAAACAACAACTTCTCCTGCGGTCACATTTACGTGGAACTATTTCGCATTAATATACCGTATGTTCAGTGGTAACATGCAGTCCTGTGTGGCATTTATATTTCACTCTGGGTGGTAAAGATGCGAACGTGGAGGCAGTGGATGATGGTGCAAGGTTCGCGGTTCGGTGTTGACCTTTCCATAACTTAAAACCACGATCTTTATGTTGTTCTATTTCCAGGAGCGTTACAGACGAGTTCAAGGAAACGTGCCATCGTATTTCACGTGGCATTTTGTTTCCCCTCAAGAAATTATGCAACTTGTTTTCATTATTGCACAGGAGACATGAATACTGTGAAACAATACTATTAGAACTTGTAAGTCCAGTAAGTGTCAGTAGAGCGTCTGCAGCGACAGCATCTGATTACATCCTGTTGCTTGTTCTGGCTGATTAGGATCTGCTCAGTCTGCACTGCTCAGCTCCTTTCGCTCCTTTCGCAATTCCCCCCCCCTCCCCCCCTCCAAAAAAAATCTAACTCTCGCTCTCTCTCTCTCACCGTCTCTGGAGCATGACCACATTGTCCGCCTTCAGGTCGCTCATCTCCAGTTTCCGTCCCTTCTCGATGACGTCGGGATGTTTGCGCACCAGCAGCCAGCCGATGTGGGCGAAGAAGAAGCCCCGCGTGGCGTTGTGGGGGTCTGCGTCTGTCTCGGAGTACTTGTGGTGGACGCGGTGGTCCCTCGCCCACTCGTATACGTCATTCTGCACACACGGAAAGAGATGATTGTATGAGGAATTTATAGATAATGCCCGGCAGGTGCAGAACATCAGATTAAGGTCATAAATCATGTAAAGGCAGAGCAACAAATGCCTTATCACCGAGATTACACGTTGTTTATTAATATTCAGGAAAGCACGCCTATGACTCTTTATTTTTTCCCCAATTTATCCTGCAACAAAGTAAATGTGATGAATATTAACCATTTCGAGAAATATCAAATTCACTTCCGCGGTTTATGACTCATAATGTGTTAGATACTTATGTTACAAATTAAACTGAAAGCTGTCAAATTCACATCTACTTCTCCCTCATTAGAAAAATGTATACAGTATAAATATGCAAAAACTTTTCATTAGAAAAGCACAACTGCTAGCAGCTTAGAAATGGGAATACATGTGGAGCACATGTACACTTTTGTCTGTTTCACCTGAAATGCCATGGAGTTAGCGAGGGCGAGGAAGACTCGCAGGGGAAAAGAAGCCTTATAGGACCTGTGGCTCCATAATCTGTGTGCACCAGCAGTCACACCGAGAGCACTGATGAGGTAGCACACCGCACCTGCAGGAGATAGAGGTGAAGAGGAGAGGTATCTCAGGAAAGTGTCACCACGACACCGAGATTCATTTTAAGGCCGCGAGGGCAGAGTCACTGGGACATCATGTTCTTTTTTTTCTTTTTTTTTTTTTTTATCACAGTCAGACCCTTTTTGTTGGGAGAAAAGTCATCTGTGCAGGGAGACGGGACGGTGGGGGTCACGCAGGTCTGCTCTCACACTTTTGTTGTTCTAAAACTGCTGAATGCATTTCTATGTGAAGCCTAGACAAGACTACCGGGGATTTGAGAGCGGGGGGCTTCTGATTGGCAAAGGCCATTCTGTTGTGGTGCCACGCGGCTCACAATGGGATGTCTATGGGAATGGTGATTGTGCTTTGTCTTCCCCAGTGAAATAATATGCAGCTCAGCATTGCAAAGAGAGGGGAAAATTATGCAGTGCCAGAGTGGAAACAAAGTTGAGATTGTTCAGGAATTTTAGTCAATAGTCTACATAATATCGGGTGAAAATTTTAAATTATTCAGCAAATGCTTTTACCGCTACCACTGAAATTCAAATACTTCTAATTTGGGACATGGAACACATTCCAACAGGCTGGAACAGTTTACAATCCGCCACAGGTTTGAGCTCTTAAAGAGGGGTGGAAGAGAGCTGGAGGCATACATCTGTGGATGTTTACAGTGCTGTGAAAAAGTATCACGCCCCCTCAAGATGTCTTCTGTCTTGGTGTGTATTTAATTTGCAATACTCTTAACATAAAATAAAGGCAACCTGAGTAAATACAAGACATGTTTCAGATGATATCTCTACAGTATAAAGAGAAACAGGAAGTTTATCTAACCTCAACTGGGCCTGTGTGAAAAAGTATTTTGCCACCTCACACCATGTCAAAATACAAAAAAAAAAACTGCAGACAAGATTGATGGTTGACACATCACTCTGTGAAACTTTATGCAGCTATTTCTAAGTCTCTGGGAGTCCGCAATGAGATGAATTATCTACGAATGAAGACTTGGACTTTGAGCAATCGTAAACCCTCCCAAGGAATGACAGAGCAAACAAGCTCAGAAGGATTCACATTCAAGTTTTCGAGTGGCCAAGTCAAAGTTTAGACCCCACTGAGAAGCTGCAGGACCTCGTGCTCTCAAACCCTCCAATCTGGCCGCTGTGAAGCAGTTCTGCAAAAGAGAACTGGGACAAAAAAAAAAAAAATCCCACCACAGCAATGTCACACTGATCCACAGTTATCAAAAAAAAAAAAAATGTTTTGGTAATTGTTATTGTTAAAGGTGGTATAATGTTAGGGAGATCGATTACTTTTACACGAGGTACAGTATTGCATAACCTCTTTTGGATTGAAACGTGTAGGTTTTGTTTACTCGGGTTGCTTTCGTGTTCAATTTTGTTTGAAGATATAACACTCAGAAATATATTAAAAAAAAAAAAAAAATCAGGAGATGGGTGGAACAATTTGTCAGTGACTCATTCTCCATTATTCTCACAGGCATGACCCCCTCAGGCATTAGGCACAGTACAGTTAACTACGACGCACAACATCAGCACATTCTGTACTCGGGGACTTCTCGCCCACCGGGGAGCGGAAACCGACAAAACATCTGCACGGCTTAGCCCGCTACGGTAGTCACCAGATACTTACTCCATCCAAGAGTTAACCACGACGCGGAGGGAAGGAGGACCAGTCCGTAAAGCGCACCGACATGCAGGAAGGACATCAATATGATATTTCTCCACACGAACATCATCGGCGGTTTCCCTCCCTCTTTCTCTTTGTAGGTGTCGTCAAAAACATCCTCCACGGTCGACGTTTCTGCCATGGCATCTCCGTTTCGCTGCTTGTCGGCGTGGTGATTCCTGATTTCCGCTTGAGTCATTTCTCCGAAGGGCCCCTGTGACAGCGGCGGAGCGAGAAAAGAGGAGAGATGTTGCTCAGTTAAATGTGCGTAGCGTGATGCAGTCAGAAAGGAAAGTACGGCGGCTGGCTGTGCTCACGCTCTCGCCAGCAGACCGGAGAGTGGCTGCGGGCATGCCACTCTTCTGATGTCACTTTTTTTTTTTCTTCTTCTTTTTTTTTTCTTCTTTTTTTTTTAAAGACCGCTTCGCTTCTATTGGCTTATTTTCATTGGAATACCGCTCATTGTTGTGCTGTTATAAATTACACCACTTTTCTACGCGCGTACTACAGCCGGAAGTACAGCCGCTGTTGTTCCGCGTGTATTTTGCTGGCACATCTGCTGCCACACATCACTCCTCCTTCCCCACCCACCCACGGTCTCTACTGGCATATGCCGCTGCCGGGTGTCACGTAAAAACGACATTTCATTTGGTACCACTGTGACACAGAAGTGCAAAACTTAACCACAATAATACATTAAGAAGACCACCGCTTTCTATCAATCACTTTGAGGGACTTTCCTGTATTAAATTAGACCACTAAAGCTACCTATATATGTAAATGTGCATGATATCAAAATGTATTTTTGAATTATTTTTTTTGTATTATTACTTATTACATTGATAAAAAAAAAAAGGGTGGCATATGTCTGCAGAACAACACTATGTTAAGTGGCATACGCCACTGCTGTGTCATAAAAACGGCATTTCATTGATGCCACTGTGTATCCAGATAATACAGGAAGACAACGCTTTCTATAAATTACTTCTTTGATTGAATTTTCTGTGCAGATTGACCAATAAAGCTTGCAATATCTAAATGTGCATGATATTATACTGTAATTTTTTTTATTGATTTGTTTATTATTACTTATTACGTTGATGTAAAATGTGGCCTATATCTGCATATCAGCACCTGTATATAAAAGTACTGTTTTGTACTCATCAGGCAAATTTGCCCCCCTGCTGTTCAAAATGACATAATCTTCTTTATCAGATTGATCAAAAATGACAAATGATCTGAAAGTCTATTAATTATTTCAGTCATATTATATTAGAATCTCCTTGATATTGAAATATATGAAATTTACAGGTTTTCATTGATTAATATTTCAATATTTATAATATTTTACTACAATTTTTTGTCTGTGATTTTTTTAAGTTTCAGATAATTAAACAAAACTAAGGTTTAAATGCAGACAAGTGAATGTGGGGTGTCAAATGCACTCTGTCAATGTTGATCAAACACAATATGTGCCCATAAAAGCATTTAATTCCTATCAAACTTTGATGACGTGTCATTAATGAGTGTTAAAAGGTACATGCATTATTAATTATAACTCATTGTTGCTGCTGAGCAATGCACGTCTCCTAATGTTTCAGGTGAGGTCCCTATGAAATGCATGAAATTTATACTGTCAAGACAAAACAGCCCAAAAAAAATGTACTGGTAAAACCATTTGATTCATAGATGCGCAGAAATAAAGTCACAGTGATGACGTTTTCGGCATCTTGCAAGGTGCATGCAGTACTTCTGTTAAACAGCAACGCCACACCACTTACCAATACCATAGCAAATAATTATATGATACTCTCTTAAACATTTCCACAGACATTCTTTTTGATTTAAATTATTTCTTACCAGACTTGATCCTCTTCACCGTGTGCTGTTGTCCTCAGAGGTAGATTGGCTGCAGCAGAAGGTCTGGGTCCACTTGAGATGTAAAGTCACCACCGTTTATTGAAGTCCTGTTACTGTCTGTTCCCGGGTCGTTTTAAAGTAACTCGGCAATGTGGCAATAGAAGGGACCAGCTGTGAAAATCC
Source organism: Embiotoca jacksoni (assembly GCF_022577435.1). Classification (NCBI taxonomy): domain Eukaryota; kingdom Metazoa; phylum Chordata; class Actinopteri; family Embiotocidae; genus Embiotoca; species Embiotoca jacksoni. Next base: position 8,955,370 of record NW_027185252.1, on the reverse strand, counting down.
CATTGGCTGATTGCTTAACTGATGTTTGCCTCCCTCCTCCCTATCACCATTGTAAAGTCTCTTCACGTGAAAAATCCATGTCCCTATCTCACCCAAATCTTTATTTCAGCACGACTACTTAATATGATGAAACATAAGAGATTGCAGAGAGTCAAAGACCAGCTAATCGGATAGCATGAGTCATACAGCAATGTCAGCATCGGTCTGTTATCGGGGGGGTTTTCATAAGACTGTGTCCCTTTACCCCCAATGACATGTCACATTTTCCAAACAATGGTCACTTCAGTTACAATTCTGTTGTTTTGTAAGCTTCAGTTAGCAATTTCAGAACACGTATAGTCTGACTTCATGGTTGTGACCTGCGGCTAAAATAGTCTAACTTTTACAAAATGATAATAGGGCTGCAAAAAAATTATTATTATCATTATCGATTAATCTGTCGATTTTTTTTTTTCTTGATTAATCAATTAGCTATTTGGTCTTTAAAATGTCAGAAAATTATGAAAAATGTCAAACAGGCCAAGGTGCTGCCTAGAACAATCAAAACGTGCTAATTTCATTATCATAAAGGACTAAAAGAACCAGAAAATATTCAAACTTTAGAAGCTGGAATCAGAGAATTTGAAAAGATTTTCATTAAAAATGACTCAAAATGATAAAGCGATTAATAAAATAATTGGCAATTAAACCAATAACTCAATTAATCGACCATTCCTTGCAGCTCTAGATTTTACAGAACATTTTCCACTGATGTGTAAATCAGCAATCAGTTGAAATAAAAGACAGAATAGACAGAAAATGTCTTACTGGAAATGAGAAAACCAAGTCAGAGTTTTTGTGAAACAGCAAAAAAATAAAGGTTAACGTCACTGGACCCGTTCCCCTCTGCTGGCACTGACAAAGATAATTTTGTGCAGGTGCATCATCAACCCCATAAACAAATAAAGGATCATCCTATCCACAAGCCAAGGCCTCCCTGTTGCAATGTATGCCCTTGCATAAACCTGAGGAACAAACATTGGCACTCATACTGTACCATCATAGTGTTTTGACCTTTTGTAAACTGCAATAAATCGGATGAACTAAACACTCATTGTGCAACAAATGTTTTAGGTCAATGTTCTCTGGGAAGAGGGAGCTAAAGAAGTTGTAATGGCACCATCTACTGCACAAGTACAGCTACTGCAGGGCCCTTTTTCACAGCAGACAAGTGTGATTAATTACATTAACGATGGCTTATTTGAGCCAGTTTACAGGGTTTGGTTTATTGTACAGGGGGCATCAGTGGAGAGGCTTCCCGTGCTACTTAAAGGAACAGAGCCATCCGTTAATGCAACTGGTTGTACCTGTGCATATACATCAAATTTAAGGTTGTTTGATGAGAAGGTTTTTTTGGGGGGGCCATTACAGTTGTGTTTCTCGTCCCTGTACATATCAGGTTCTTTGCTCATTAATGTCTAGCACACCCACGGATGGATTATCTTAAGAGAAAAATTTTCCACACAGACCCCGTTTGCAACAAATACGTCCAATCAAACAGTCTTCCATTTTTGGATTATGCGGAGGTTGTCAAGTTGTCATGACTGTATATTGGAGACTGAGCTGATGCAATAGGCCTTTTTCACCACAGACATTTTGACTTGCCAGAGCAGGACTAGCACGTTACTGATAAAAATTAACAACGGCTCTGTTCAATTCAAGTGCTCCAGTAAGCCATGAAAGAGTGAAAGTAAGCCGGGAATGTCGGGACTTTGAGAAAATGAATCAAATTGATTAAATTCAGCCATCGTTTATTTTGTTATCTAAAGCTGTGCCATTGCACTGAGGCTGCAAATGGAAACAAAAAGACCACAAGATCAAATTAATATTTCTTTGATGTAGTCAGATCAATAACACCGAACGATACGGTACATTTGACAAGGCCCGAATGTACTGGCAGGGTTTTGTACTACACTGAATTGTACTGTCCACATTCTGTAGGAAACCACAACTTGTCAAAGCAGAAGACATTGCGCTGACTGCACATCCACACAGGGGGTTTCAATCCTTCTGATTCACTAACAGTCTGTTTCAAGTCCCTTGATGAATAATAAGGTTAATAAAGGTGTAGGTTGCTAATGAATGGGGGGTGGAGAGGGGGAAGGAAATGTCAGTGTAATGAGGGGTTGATAGCTATAGGACTGTAACTTTAGCTGGTTGGGGTTGTGTGACCACACTGGTGCATCGGTCAGAATGCTGAGGCAGATGTGATTCCAATCTTCTTTATTGCATATTATTGTGGGTGTGGTTGTGTAATAATGTATGCGTGTAAGTGTGTGATAAGAAGTGTGTGTGAATAACAGTGTGTAATTGTGTGAGTGTGTGCGATAATTGTGTCTGTGTGTGCGATAATTGTGTCTGTGTGTGCAACAATTGTGTGGTTCTACAAGAAGCAGAAACAGAAATATCAGCACACTGTTAACACTGAACAGAAATAACACACATGCAAGATATTCAGAGTGAAACTCTGGTGATTGGTAGACTCAGTAGAAAAAACAAGCAACTTGAAGACATTACCTGAGGCTTAAATTTTTTTTTTTTTTTTTTTTACAAGAAATTTAAAAAGGTTACACGTTAATTAAGAATCAAAATGATCATTTGTTGCAGCCTTACCATTAAGTCCTGAAAGGATGTTTTGTGAATCAGAGTTTTTGCTGAATGGTTGAAGCCCACCTTTGAACAAAACATATTTGCTACCTCTCGAAGAGTAGTACCAGTTCACAGTGAGGAGTATGTGGGAACATGTCCACAGGCACCGCCAGAGTTGGAGAAAATGGGTCTCCTGTGAGTTTCTTCTGCGGATCAGGAGCACAACAAAGCTCCTTGAAGTTCCTCATGGCCTCTCCTTCTGGTTTACAGGAAACATAGACCAGCCTGCGGATCGCGGGTTGGTTTCGTAAAGCTCGGACCACTCTGTGGTGGAGGCCAGCTCGAGCCGGGTTTACCACGGCTGTAAGGCCTCCGCCTGCGGAGCTCAACTGAGACATGAGGCCAGGAAGCACCACCTCTGCCTTTCCAGGGATAAACTCACAGTTCAGCACGTTATTGAGAGCTGCATTGTGTATAGCGTCCTCCACCGCCTGTTCTATAAGCTCTATGCCGATAACTCTGTCCACTCTGGGAGATATAGTGATGCCAATGACACCTGTCCCACAGCACACATCGAGAAGAGTACCGCTGAGGTTGGTTAGTCTTCCATCTTGCTCAGTGTTCGGGACGCACAGGTCTCTGACTGTGCCGTACAGCACCTGAGCAGCAGCCTGGTTCACCTGGAAAAAGGCATCGGCTGAGACGCGGAACTTGAAGCCCAGCACCTGTGAGTAACAAAACAACACAGGGACAGCAATCAAAAACAAACATAATGTAGGCATGCATGAAATCAGAACCACCTCTTTCCTCCATGCCTTCACAAAAGAAATACTTATAAGGAAACTGCACCAATTTTACGTGTAGTTGTCTTATTGCAACACAAGTTGGGAAAATAGTTGTATAGTTACTAGTTCTTAAAAGGCTGAGAGAACGTCTCGGCTGATATCGATGATTGTCCTTGCATTGAGCTACGAGAAGACAAATCTATCACCAGGAAGCTTTGTATGATTGAAATAAATGGGGAATAACAGGGGGAGGGTCAAACAAAATGTGACATCACATTGCAAAAAACAAAACATGCAGAAACAAAAATGTGATGATTTTGGATATTCAGCCATATTAGAAACTAAGACTAGGATTATCTGGTTTATAAAACAACATTTCTATTCTGACAAGCTCTCGGTTTTTTGAATTGCTGCTCAATTTTATTCATTATTCTTTATCGGCATATTTCCCCTTGTAACTTCTATTAGTCCCGCAGTGGGGAAATTTACAGGATTACAGCAGCATAGTGCAAACAAGAGACATAGTAAAAAACAATATATCAAAAGTATCATAAATAAAGTAATACGGTAAAGAATATTGACTAAGAAAAGTACAATCCACAATAACTAAAATATAACTACTAAAGACTAAAAAAAACATGATATACACAGGGAAAATAATTGAATAATCAAGTAAACAATTTTAAAATATCACTTTAAAAGTAAAGTCAAGGACATATGGCAATATTTCTGACGTCTTGTGTTACAGACCATTGATTTTAGTTTTAAAAAGTACTATTTCTACTGTTGATAACGGCTGTTTATGGAAAACACTCCCCCCCTCCCCCCATCTCTTTCTCTAAAATGAAGTCACTTAATGCAGCTATTAAATTAGCAAAAGAATAAAAGCATCTCTGTAATTTGCTTTACCTCCTCGTGTAGGTGTGGCTGACCATGCAGGAGCTGGTAGGGGGATTCCTCGTGGGTGCAGCGAGTCATGGCGCTCTCCTGGAAGAACAGCGAGTCCAGCTGACAGACCGATCCTGGACCCTGCGTGAAGTGATCCACCAGGTCGGCCTTATGGACAGCCACCTCGTCTGGGGTGAGCGTCTGTGGATGAAAGTACACTACAGCCATGGTGCGGCCCTCGGCGCCGGTCCTCACCGTGACCTCTCTCCAGTGGCCCCCGGTGTGGAACAGCAGGCAGGGCTCCAGCGAGGAGAGGCGGATGAAGTCCTGGTAGCACTTCGCGACCAGTTTGTGCTTCTCCGGCATGTTGAGCAGGTGGTCTCCGCTGACGCACACGATGTTTCCCTCCCTGCCCGTGCCCAAGTAAAACCCGACAGTCTTCGGATTTCCGTCCACTCCTCTGTTGACGGAAAATGTGGACTTGTTGCGGTAGCCATCCCTCACTGGCGACGGCAGAATAGGCAGGACGGGGAAGCTGAGTTTACCCGCGACAGGTGATGAGAAATGTGGCCGGAAGTCGGCCGAAAGATGCCCCGCGAGCTGAGACAGTATCCTCTCTTGATGCTTTTGCTTGAGCTCAAGTTGGTCATCGTAACCGAGCCTCCACAGAGGGGTGACTGCATCAGCCAGCCTTTCCTCCCAGGACAGGTTATCAGCCCGGGGAGGCTTCCGGGGGCTTTTTCTCCACCGCTTCTCCGGTGGCGGTTTCCCCCGGTCAGCCGGTGCGGCGCTATTAGTTGAAAACAGGCAGATTTTGCTCAAACAATACAGACTGTTACGTTTGACAGATGTGACCGAGCTGCTGCACGTCGCTGCCGAAGACATTTCGACTTTCAAACCAGTTCCTAGTGCAGCCCGAGGGTGCTGCAAGGAGTCAGAAATACTACGCTTTAAAACTAAACATCCACCCGGGTGCCCTTGAAGCGCACGCCGGAGTTAAAGAAAACCGATATGACGTGTTATTTTATTCGACGGACAGCCTCGCAAACGTCATCGCCGCGCGTCCCGGGGCAAGTAAACATTTCCGCTCTTGTCGCGATGGATTCAAACAAGGACGAAGCGGAGCGGTGCATTAAAATAGCCCTAAATGCGGTCGGCAACAACCAGCCGGACAAAGCCAGGAAGTTTCTAGAGAAGGCAGAGCGCCTGTTTCCGACAGACCAGGCCAAAAGTACGTCGAATAAACGTCTGTTTCGGCGGTGATTGTTTTATCGGTCGGTTGGGCCGTCGCTGTGAAACCAAATCAGCTAACGTTAGCATAACCGTCTTAACATTACAACACCTGCTCCCGACCTACTCTGGTATTTGTAGTTGTTTTTTTGGTTTTTTTTTCAGCCCCCCCAGCCCGCAACTTATCTGTTATATTTTCTTAATTGATCTCTTAAATCGGTGCTCGCTTAATCGCAGCTGACATTCGCACCCACTCGGGCCTTCTTTACTAGCGGCTACGTTGCTAACTGTTAGCTCACCGTAGTGAACACAACAGTGCGTCCTCAAAATCACGTCGTCTCCAACTCTCTTTGCAGACATACTGGAGTCTTTAGCGCAGAATGGGAAGCCTCCAGACGAGAACGGCGGCCCTCTGCACGGAGACGGACCCACCTTCAGACACCGCGGCGACGGAGCAGAGGCTCATGTGGCCCCGCAGGGAGCCTCCGAGTCGGCCAAGTCCTTCACGGCGGAGCAGCTCGAGGCTGTCAGGAAGTCAGTGCATCTGTTCTCATCTGTTTACGCGTCTCCCACAGTAGAGCTGGGAGATGCTTGCAAAGTCAATGTTGTGGTGGTGTTTCTGACTAAACAGCAGTACTGGTGGGGGGAAAATGATCAGCGGTGGAAGAAGTATGCAGATTTCTTATTTAAGTAGACGCGGTGAAAATACCCTCACTACAAGTTAAAAGTCCTGCATTCATACCCTTACTTAAAGTAATAGTGTGTAATAGTTAGCATTTTACAATCATACGCTATTAATGTTACTGTTGCATTGATGTGCATTTTACTGCTGTAGTTAGTTGAGGTTGTGCTGTTGTGAACAACTTTATATGTGATGGTTAATTTAATCTACAGCGATGCATCATATTTTATTAGATTATTATATGTTTGTGTCATTTCTGTTCTGTAAGAACCACGTGTCAAAAAAGTGAATTTTATTTTTTTAGTTAATCCAAAAGGGTGTTAAAATAGTCTATTTAGCTCCAAAAATAAGAAATTTGTCTCAACCCATAAAGGAACATTTAAGCCTTCAGTTTATCAGGAAAAAAAAAATGTAAATAATAAATTGCCAAATTTGGAGAGACATGATTTTCATTGGACAAAAAGGGTATAAAAACTAAACTAAAGCTGTCAGACAAATATAGCGGTGTAAAATGTACAATATTTGCCCCTGAAATTATGTTTAATAGAGTTGCATAGAATAGAGATACTCAAATTCTGTACTTAAGAACAAATTCCAGGTACTTGTGCTTTTTCCTAAATAAAAGTTACATTTCACCACCGTATATGATGACCAAGCAGGTAGAGGTGATTGTTTACATTACTCACCTGGAGTAAGTTTGATTAGTAAAATCCACAGAGATATGTCAAGCAAAATATTGGACATCTGAATGTCATTGTCATTTTTATTAAAGGGAACTAAAATCGAGCATTATGAAATGAGAACAGTGTGTAACATGCGTTCGGTAAGTATTTGGAAGTGGCGAATCGAGGGCAGATAACGAAGCCATGTTACACCTGTGAGACTGCAAATGTCTGATGTTTACGGAGAGCGAACAGCATGCTCAGGAATTCAATAAAACTTCACAAATTCAATGTAATAATAATAAGAATAACTTTATTTCTGTAGCGCTTTTTAAAAATAAGTTACAAAGCGCTTTACATTTAAAATACAATATGCAACAGTATAAAATATAGTGATAAAATACAACAGAAATAAAGCGGAGAGAAAAAACACAGTCAATCGATAAAATAAAATGCAGTTGACAAAAGGAAAGTCTAAAATAGTGCGTTTTTAAGAGTGACTTAAAAAAAACAAAAACCGATCTATCATATGGATAGCTCATACGTTGAAGGGTCTGTCTGTGCCATTACTTTTAGTTTAATTAGGTACTCAATTTTGCATGAATGTCTCGGGAGGTGTCTCTTCTCCCTGAAATCTGCTAATCATCTCTGGTGGGTGCTTTTTTCCCCTGCAGGATTAAGAGCTGTAAAGATTACTACCAAATTCTGGGAGTTGAAAAGAGCGCCTCTGAGGAGGATCTTAAAAAGGCTTACAGAAAGCTGGCTCTGAAATTTCACCCAGATAAAAATCACGCACCTGGAGCTACAGAGGCATTTAAAGGTAAAATTTAAGTTATCTCCTTTGCTGTGCTGCACACCTGGAAACATAAGTTTACTAAATGTAGATCTCTGGTGTGTTTTTTTTAAATTATTTCTTTTAATGCGTTCTCTTTCAGCTATTGGTAACGCCTACGCTGTTCTGAGTAATACTGAGAAACGAAGGCAGTATGACCAGTACGGAGAGGAGAGAACACACCCGACCAGACACAGACACCACCGTGATTTCGAAGCAGACATCTCACCCGAGGACCTCTTCAACATGTTCTTTGGTGGAGGCTTTCCATCTAGTAAGTAGAGCTCAGATGGATATCGTGTCAGTTAGGATTTCTGTTGTACTTTGGTACATATTACTGAGGCCCAAGAGTATTTTGATCTTTATGTTTGTTTTCCTGACATGAAAGCAAGCCAGGTATCTTATCGTGTACATAACCTGAGTGTTATCTTAAAGGACTTTACTGAGGATCATTAAATACAACTTCCATAACCTTTATGGTTAAACTGATCATTTTTCAAAGCACACCCAACGTTTTTCTGACATTCAAAAAAAGTTCCTCATCATGCCAGTATGAAAGTTAGCCTATTTGGCTGTTTGTTGTTTACATTTGTCTCCATGCAATGAATTGCTAAGAGGAACTGTTTTGAAGACTCCACCTGACACACTAAAGCAACAGTTGGCCATCAGCCGTCAAGGGTTTGTGACTATTGTTGTTTTTTTTTTTTTTTTTTTTTTTTTTTATGCTCCATAAGCAAAAACCACAGGCCGATGCCAGCATACACGAAGTCTAGTCACAGCTTTACAGCACCGATATCCTGTCACCGACATCTTAGAAGACTAAGAGAACACGGTTCTGTCCGACCCACAGCTGAATTAGTAGGATTGGATAGTTTTGTTTGCTCCTCTGTCGCAATTATTACATAACCGCCTGATCATGATTTTTTTGAGCTGACTGCAATCACTTTGCATAATCATTGAATCGTTTCCATTTATCTGTATAAAACCAACTGAATGAAACTAATAGAAACCTCCTTTTTCCGTCATTATTTCCACCTTGTGCCCCCCCCTCCATACGAGGTTAGTCTAATACTTATAATACTCGACCGGCCACGTTTCACGTACAGTAAAACAAGTTAAAATCTTTAATCGCATTTATTTATATGAGGATTAATTACTAACTGTAATTTAATGATCGTGGCGGCCCTACGCCTCTGTGATGGTCATTGTGGTGGAATTTTAGCCTGCTCAGGTGTTATTTCTTCTTACTTTCTCTAACTACTGCATCTCTTGTGCTGCAGTAAAATGCAACGCAAACACGTTTTGGCATGAAGGTAATGTCCTGAAAATAAGAAATTGTGACGTCCTTTTATCTGGTTCAATATGAGATCATTAGTGAACTCATCATCACGCTGTAATAAACTGGACTGTAAAGTTTCATATGTACTCTTAAACTTGACTTAACATGGCTTAAAGTCGCAGCACTCCTAAATCCAACGTCATCTTTTATAATCTCTACTTTCTTAAACTCTTTTTCTAGGTAACGTACATGTTTACAGAAATGGAAGAATGCACTTTGCACATCATAACAGGCCAGAGAGACGAGAACAACAGAGAGATGTGAGTCCCGTCTGCAATACTTCAATTATATAGCTGCTGAAATATTGTACGACCTGTGACCAACAGTAATCTAATGTTTTTTGTTGTTGTTTTTTTTCCCCCTTTGGACAGGGAGGTCTGGCTCTGTTTGTCCAGCTGATGCCCATCTTAATTCTCATCATTGTCTCTGCTCTCAGCCAGATGATGGTCACCCAGCCTCCATACAGCCTTAGCTACCGCCCGTAAGTGGCCCGCCGCATATGGAGCTTTCTGAGGTGTATCGACATCTGTCCCACTCTGTTATTACATCTGCTCTTCATCAGGTCAGCTGGACATATTCACAAAAGGCATACATCAAACCTAAAGGTGCCTTTTTACGTGGGGGACCGTTTCAACGAAGAATATGCTGCAAATAACATGAAGAATGTTGAGAGAAGTGTAGAAGAAGACTACATCTCCAATCTCAGAAACAACTGTTGGAAGGAGAAGCAGCAGAGTGAGTTCACAGCATTGTTGTTCTTAATCCGCTGGTTGACAATGTTACAAATTAACACTCAGTTTACTATTAGAAAAGAAAACCAGAAAATACTCTATATTTTTAAGGCTGAAATTATTTAATTCTTTCATAGTTTTTTGCTACAGAAGTGGCTTAAATGCTAAAACAAGTAACGACATTGTTTCCTATTTTTGAATACAGTTGAATGAATCAACTTATCATTTCAGCTGTAGTTTACATTGCTTTGTTGTAAATGAGTAACAACAGCCTTTTAAAGTTTGAAAGGAGTAGTTTAACGCTTGAATTGCACTTGCATTTTACACCAGCTGGACGTACCGCGACAGGATTCTATGATTTTAACTTCACAGTACCGTACTGACCTACTCTTGTTTCTGTCCTTTCAGAGGAAGGCTTACTGTATCGTGCTCGTTACTTTGGGGATTCTGAGTTGTACCAAAGAGCACAAAGAATGGGCACTCCCAGCTGTTCCCGACTATCTGAGATTCAGGTCATATTGGATGGCTAGAAACCACTTGCGCTCAAATGGGTACGTCACTGCATTCTGTAGATAACCTGCAAAGACTTCAGGGTTTTGCATGTTTTATCTGACGATACACACACACACACACACACACACACACTCTCCCATCATTTGAATCTAACCCTTCAAGCTGCTGTTTATGTCTCAATTTTAATCAAATACGGTTAGCAGTTAGTTAGCTGTATTCTTGTCTGGTAACTTTCTGTGGCGTGGTAATGCAGCTGCCGGCAGGGACTGACATCTGATAGTCAAGAGTCAGCTGTGTTGTCTCAGATGTCAGGCTGTCCCACAAGCACTTTCCTGCGCCTCCAAGAAAAGCAAGCCCCCGCTCACGGCCGCACTACCTCGTCAGAACAGAATGTCGAACAATGAAAATACAATTGTCCTCACGGTCCCCTGACCTCATTATCAAAACCCTGTGGATAGATCTCAAAAGACCAGTGCATGCAAGATGGTCCACCGCCTTTTAGAAATCAGGTCGTCCTTTACTTGCTTTTCCCAGTAAGACATTTTGACCAAATCTTTGCATGCCACTGTAAGAACCCAAGATAAGATCATCCTGTGAGACGCGACGTCCGGTTAACTGTCATTGTTTCGTTTATTTTAGGTTCATCAGTACTTCAATCTGATTAGAAGAAATCGGTCTGAGCCCACTCAAATTGGAGCATATTTTTGCAACAAACCAAGAGAATGAAAAAGGCCTTACGTGCAGTGGGCAGCAAACCTCATCAGGGAACCTCTCTGCAACTCCATGTAGATTGACTTCCTGTAGAACTGTGAGAAGCTTTGAGTTGACTGCTGACTTTATCTTACTCTAGTGTCTTTTACAATGGCGAGTCGGCTGGTGAAAAGTAAGAGCATCGTGTCTATTTGAAGGGTAAACAAAGCTGCTAAGATTAGCTCTTTCTGTCCCAATCTTTTTGTTTTCCGAACACATTTTGAGAAACCTTATGGCCTTCTCATAGACAGACGTCTGAGCCACTCACAAGGAAAAGTGTGTAATTTTTATAGTTCTTACCAGTGTAAATATTCATTTTACTTTGAAAAGTGCAGGGTTTATTGGAGCCATTTACAGTCATGTTATGTGGATTTGCTCGTAGCCTGTTGGATCATAATTATTGAAAATCGTTGCACAAATAGAAGTAAACCATATTTATTAAATTAACATTCTACTAAAATTGTATAAAAGTTTCTTTGAATTAAATTTGTCCAATGATTGACTGGTGCACATTTTCTCTTTTACAATACGCAGGCGCGCGCACACACACACACACACACACACACACACACTCTCTTATGTGGTCCCAAGAGGGTTTTTGAAACTGGAGCAACAAACAAAATGAAGCATACTTAAAGCATGTGCACATTTTGCAACATTAAAAGTCTTAAATAAGTTCAGAAATGTTTATTTAAGTTTTAATTGCCATTCACTTTTCAAGCAGTTTTATTTCGTGTAAAATGGTCAATTCTGTTTTTGGTTTTTTTTTTTGTACACTGACTGCTTAAACTCTACACTATAATGCTCTGTGTGTTTAATGTACGGTATAGAATTGGTGTGGCTATGAGACAGAAAGGAAAAAAAAACTTTCACAACAAATTCATTGAAAATAATTTATTCTTTTATGTTTTGTGAAGAATACTAAAGTTTCAGGTTGTAATATTTGACTATCAAATACATCAGCCATTCCCTTAAAGGCGTGACTACACACTCATAGAAAAGAAACAGACCCGTGTTCAAACACAAGTCTTTGCTGTCGAGTCACCTGCAGACAGGCGAGTAGCTGCCGTGAGACACGCAGTAAGTTGGCTCCAGGCAGAACCACATCAACAAAGACTGTCATATCAAGACAATCTTGGCAGTGCCGTTTGACATATAGGCTGGTGTCTTTAAAAGTACCGGAGCACTTGGTCAACGGCACTCCTCGATCAGCAGCTCCCCCGAGCAGTACAGTTTCCTCCTTATGGCCCTGAAGCTCGGACTCAGCCTCAGAGTGCTGCGGCGCCTTGGAGACGATGCACATGTCTGTGGAGGGCTGCTACTTTTGAAGAGCCTCTGAACCTTTGGCCACAGTCCACTGGACTCCATCCTCAGCACCAGAGTCACGTGGAAGGTCGGGACCACGGAGGGATCCACCGCTATTTGATCCATAGTGCATAGGGAGCCCAGGTCCCCTCTGTCCACACACAGGTCAATGAGCGCCCCCCTGAGGCCGCACGGCTCACTGACAGCCAGGTGCAGCAGCTGTTGACTGATGTTGTGTAGCAGACAGTCAGGTAGAGTGAGTTTGGAGCAGCCCAGGATGTGGAATCCATTGTTGAGACTTTGTGCGATGGTTTCCACAACCTCTGCGGCCAATGTCTCCTCAAGAGGAAAACAGAGGAAGCTGCTCTCTGACAAGTCGACCACAGATCCTGAAACAAAGGAGTACAGGTTAAAGTCTTGTCTGGTGGAGCGGGATTCACTAGAAACTCTTTATTCTTGGTCCCTATACGCGCATCAACGCAAACAAAAGACAAAGCGTCTGACACTCACCAGTTTCACTCCTGCAGCACTGGTCTGCTGTGGTCGTCTGATTGACCCCCTTCAGCTCGGTGAGCCTTTGCAGCAGGCTGCCCCATGACAGCCGCTGGGAGCCCCTGTCCTCCGCTGGAGACGGAGGAAAGCTGCCGTCCAGAGATTGATTGCAAGAAAAAGACATTTAAAAAAAAAAAAAAAAAAAAAAAGGACGAGACGCGATTAAAAAAAAGAAAATTTAAAAAAAAAAAAAAAGGGCTCCAATACCCCTTTGGAGTATATCCCTCCCAACAGTCATGAGCCAGACCAGCTGGAAAACTCACCCCGTAACAATGGAACAAAGCGTTAAATACCCAAAGCGAGCGAGCTCCGCCCGCCGTATTTCTTAACCAATCAGGGCTCAGCTCACGTCCTCAGCTCGGGACCCTGCCTGGTAACATTTTGGAACCGTTTGCTGACGAGGCAAAGGCCAGCCCCCCTCCCACCACCGGCCCCCTCCTCCGGCCCCCCCACCAAACAAACTTACGCACACGAAGTCGGCGCTTAAAATATTTTACGGGTAAATATGGCGTTTAACTGCTAAACAAAGTCTCAAGCAGCGACCGCTGCTAAAACTGCAAGAAGCAGCAAAAAGACACACCCAGACGGATTTGGACAAAAGAATGGTGTATTGATGAAAGATCGGAAGACACTGATTTCTGGACACAGACACGTATCGCACGTACAACTCGTAAATTTCGAGAAATGATCAGTAAGAGTGCTGACCACAATTTCAACAAAACAAAATGACTATTGCATTTAAAGTATGTGTCACTACCAAAACGCAATACGATGAATTGTAAAGTTATATTACGTAACTGCTGTGACTCACTTGAATAAGGTATTCTCTAATTTACAGCTTCTCTCATCCACCTCCTAAATAACTAAAATAATTTAGACCTTGATTTTTTTTATTTTTTTTTTTTTGTCCATTTTTTTTTCTTGTTTTATTAAGGTATGTAGAGTAAAAGTGTTAATTGTTTCACACACCGTTCATAAATGTGTTTGTTTTGGGTGAGGGAGCAGTGGTGTAACAACAGGACTGCGCTGGTCATTTAACTGCTTTAACAATTTGTGTAATAATACTAATAAAGACAAATCTGCGAGTATTATGGAGAACCAAACTTTGACTCCTGACTTTAGACATGCACACTCAGACCACCCCTCCACCCCCCTCACACACACACACACACACACCACCACCACCACCACCACCTCCAGAACAGACTCCTGGCTTGTTTAGGATAGTAGTTCGCTCAACACCTGTTTACAGTATGTGGTTTTGAAATGTACAAGAAGTCAATGTCATGTCCTCTGAACTTAAGGAAAGACAACTGTGTATGTATGTATCTTTGCACGTGTGAAAACACTGAAGTATATAAAGTAAGTAAGTAAGTAAAGTATATAAAGTAAAGTATTCACTTCAGTGCTGTTGTACACCTTTGGAGGTATTTGTATTTTACTTGAACACTTGATGTTGCTTTGTATTTCCACTCCACGACATCTCGGAGGGAAATGTTGTTTAATCCAAAGGCAACTGAAATTATTTAGCGACTTGAGGACATTTCGCCTCTCATCCAAAAGGCTTCTTCAGCTCTGACCGACCGGAGGGGGACTTCGACGTTCTAACTTCTTGTTGGTTGTTTGGATGAGCGGCAAACACGTCTTCGAGAAACTACAGAAGTCCAGTTGACTTTGGATGAAACATATATTGACGGTGACCTGGATGACTGAGAACCTTCACAGACATGTTCCTATTTGATTATATTTATCCAACAGCTGTAATTGACTTTTAAGATAAAGATTTGAACACGATAGATAATACAAGAAGCTTCTGTCACACAAGACATTGCTGAAGACTAAACCGGTGGTTTAAAACCTGTTTGTTCTCTGACATCTCACAAGCTGCAGCTTGTAGCTGAGGTCACATTTCACGGGTCTCTGACTTGTTAACAGCTCCACCGAACACTGTTTTGTTCCCTCTAAACTTCTCACATGGTTACAATGATCCAATATCTCATCAAACATCAAAGATTAGGGAAAGGGGTAAAAACTGAAAACACATTTGTGTATCAGAACTTTGTTTTCCTTCTTTCTTTTCCCAGTAATCATCTCAGGACCCCTCACATCTATCTGCTGTGCATGTTTATAAAATTGGCAAATTGTTCAAACTAGCTCCACCTGCAGCAGCAACAACAGTGACACGTAGCTTACACACTGATGCTTCAATATTAATAATCTACTTTTCTAAACCAGTACTTTTAAAGTTAATACTTTCACTGCATTTTGCTGCCAATACTCATGCATGACTTCATTTTTCATGCAGGACTTTTACTTGTAACTGAGTATTTTTTACACATCTGTATTGGTACTTATTTTTTTTTTTTTTTTTTTTTTTTTTTTTTTACTAAATAAAGGATCTAAATACTTCTTCCACCGCAAAATTCAGACTTAAAGTGTATAAATAGTATAATAGGATTTTGACACTCCACAGAATCTGTGGTGTAATACACATAACAGCCAGGTGACGGCGCCACTGTACTAGCTTTTACTTGCACACAAAGAAGACGCTGCGACCAATGTGGTGCGAGTGCACATGTTTGCATTGTGAAACGTTTCTGCCTGATTGCACCTATTGTTTTTGAATGAACGTGCCCATGAACACGGTGTTGTCTTCTTCCATGTGATTGTCCACTTTGACGGTCACAACAGTGTTGTGTCTCGTTTCTTTAATGTGTCTCCGCACCCTGCATATGTCATTTAACTGAGCTCCTACGTGATACTGTTTTGTTTTGTTTTTTTGGGGGGGGGGGGCAAACATCATTTGTACCGTGTCATGGAAAAAAAACAAACAAGAGAAATGGTAAAAGGGAAACGAAGCGTGACAGACTTTGTGTTTTACAATCCAAACTGGCCTGAGAGAGCTGTTAGGTCGGCCAGCCTCAGGCTATGTATTTCATGTATAATAAATCTACTACGTAATGGATTGTGACGAAAGATTTTTTATTTTTTTTTTCTAGAACAATT
Organism: Embiotoca jacksoni; assembly: GCF_022577435.1. Taxonomy (NCBI): domain Eukaryota; kingdom Metazoa; phylum Chordata; class Actinopteri; family Embiotocidae; genus Embiotoca; species Embiotoca jacksoni. The sequence continues at coordinate 8,939,467 of NW_027185252.1, read as the reverse complement.
TGCTTTAATCAGAGGAGCATTGGAGTGAATCCTAAAGAAAAACCTACCTATATTTTTCATGCTGAAGATCTATTCGTCTCAGGAATTAGTGCAAAAAAAAAAAAAAAAAAAAAAAAAATCCAAATATGATGCATGTAAGATTGTAAGTAGAGACTCCCAATATATTTACACTTGAATTAGCTCCGATACAACGTTCTTCTTCATGCTCTTTTGAACATGCTCACGTTAATTAATTCAGTCAGGGGGTAAAAGGGTCCCTGGATTGTGCTTTGCAGGCTGTGGCTATGGCAACAAGCCGTTGTGTGCGGGAATAGTACATGTTTTTTTTTTTGTTGTTTTTTATTATCACATGAGAAGTGTGTGTGCGTGCGTGTGCGTGTGTGCGTGCGTGCGCGCGCGAGAATGCGTGTGGGCGGGGGTGTCGGTCACTCGGAAGAAGATCATTCCAACAAAAGAAGAAAGAAATAAGTCTTCCATCTTAGTGGTAAATATCTCAGCGTGTACCCTCTCATTCTTCTGTCACACGAGCCCTGTGTTTATCTGGAAACCCTTCAGCCCTTGAACGCAGAGCCTGCGTCACCTGAGTCTGGAGCCGGGACAGCATTCCAGTTAGGTTTAGATTTATTGCTGGAAGAAGCAGAAACAGACCTGCACTCTCTGGGGAGGAGAAACTGTGATGTTTGACAAGTTTTTGCTGAGAACACACTCTTCTTCGTCAAAGCATTAACACTTTACGTGCCGTCTTCAAATAACCCACACTCAAAATTGAATAAAAGTCAACTTTGAGGGCGTCTGGTGCAGACACACAACAACAACAACAAAAAAACACAATATTGTTTCCCAGAGGATCCGATACAAATATACAGTACAATACAAACTAGAACCTACGACTTGACTTCACGTTGCAAAAGCAATCCCAGTAGACTGCATGACTACAGTCTGACATCGACGTGAACTGTGTAGAAACTGCAGAGTGCAACAGCTTCTTTCAGTTTTGTATAAAATAAATTTCTCAATAATTTAACTTTATTGAAACAAAGTTGGTCAGAGTACATCACAGCTTAGTTCAAATCTCAAATTTAGTAGCAACAAAAGCACAATTAAACAAGTTGCATGTGAAGCACATGACCTCAGTCCATTTTTGCATCCGCTTTTAAACACGTTTCAGGAGGTTCATGTGCTGTAAATACATTTACACATACTTTATACAGTATTTAAATGTCACTTTCTGATCTTCATTCATTTATTCTCACAGAATATGAGCGTAAATGTATTTCCCCTTAAAAAGGTATTATCGCTTCCTTCGCTGACTTGATGTAAAAAAACAAAAACAAAAAAAACAAAGGACCTGGATTATGTGCAGTTTCCAGTTTGCATTGTTGAACGTGTGAACGAGTCTCATTATTAATATTGATTGAATGCCATTCGGCAAAGAGGCTGCATTGCCAAGTGGTGGTGCTGGAATGAAAGAAAAAGTCAATGCATACATGATGAACTGTGACCACATCAGACAGAGAAAAGGATGCCTATCATTATTTATAAGTACTCTTACTGTGCCTCGTCCCTGTGAAGCTATCTCTCATTTTAGAACCGTGTGCATTATTTAGCAATGCTGCCAATGTTATGCTCTTTGTGTTTGGTTTTGAATTAAACAAGACTTGGCGCGCTGTTGTGACTGCTCTTTGAATCTTAAAGTAATTTTGAATATCACCCGTGTTTATTGGATTTATACGCCCTGTTTGGTGTTAAATGCACGTTATGGTTTAAAGGAACAGTTCAAGGTTTGCGTTTTTTTTTTGGTTCGTTTGTTTGTTTGATTGCCAAAAGTTAAATGAGAACACTGTCGTATCTGTAAACTGACCAGCAGCCAGTTGCTGTCCAACAAAATTATAATATTAGCTATAAAGCGCTAAACATAAAGTACAGATGAAGCTGATGTCATTAGTTTTGCAGAATTTTGGTCATAAACCTAAAGTCCAGGACAGATTAAAATGTTGCCACGCCGATGGTGGTGTGATCAAAGGTTTTATAATTCACCCTGAGACCAACAATGTTCCCAGCAATGCAATCCAAAACAGTATTTTGTCAGGACATCTCGCTCAAAATGGCAAATATCAACCTGCTGGTGGCGCCAAAGAAAACACCGAAGTCATTAGGATTTATGGGTGACCGTTGATGTCTGTACCAAATTTCAGTTCTATCCATGTAATCGTTTTTTTTTTTGTTTTTTTTAGATGTTTCAGTAGGAAACAAAGTGACTGACCCGACCGACTGACTGCCAGACAACCATCCCTCATATAATGCTGCTAATGAGGCGTAAAATGCAGAAAAACAACTTTCGTTTCCAAATGTAAGCATAAACATTATACAAAATCTTGTAAAATAGAAGTTAAGTGTTTTATGAGGCAATAAATAAAAATAAAAAATTGACATCTTTGTTCATTCTTATGGATTCATAACAAATTTGGGTTGCTAATGTGAAACACAGGATAATTTCTTATATACATATACAGTATATATATATATATATATATATATATATATATATATCAGGCCCCTCAGAATTGTATGGATTTTTTGGTGATTTCAGCGATCAAGATTGCCTGATTTTATGGGGTTATTGTTGTTGATAAAGGGGCTTTTGTTTGGAAAGGCTTAGTTTGTGCTGTGACACCTTCAGAGAGATTCTACCGAGAACCTTTTTTTGCTGAATTGTTTGCTTGAATTTGCGTTCATTATTGCGATTGCTAGACATTTTTTTGCAAACTGTAATGAAATGAAACAGCTGTCTTGGACACCGTGGGCGTCTCATGGGTACGGAGCATTAGCTTATATCCGGGCATCTGTTCTGGATGAAAGAGGCCACCATGTTTTGTTCACGAGCATCATTTGATCTTTACATGTCTCCATCCTGCAGCCAATCCAGCCATCACATCACATTCCCTCCGTCTGAGTCACGAAGCGTCCGACCCGGGGAAAGAACAACTCAAATCGCTGACAGAGTGATGTATTCACTGAGCTTTTTTTTTTTTTTTTTTTAAGAAGATTACCTGAAACCCCCTATGGCTCTGTGACTATAGGATTACTCAGCCATTTTTTTTTCTTTAACGGCTTCCAATGAATGAGATGTTCATTGTTGGCCTGCCATGTTCTTCCCTCCTCTCTTCTGGATCTCTGCTCTGTGACGGTCACGTCACAATCTGTCTGGGATCGTGACCAGGCCTGTTACTCAACTCCCAGCGCAGCCGCGTCGAGGTTTTTGCACCTCACGTGTCCCTTAAAATGCTAAAGTTAATCGCGCTGCCGTTTTGATTCATGTGACTCGTTGCTTTGATTAACGTCACAGAGAGTGAAGTAGGCAGATTGCAGCTTCTGCAGAGCGTTGTCTTAAAATGGGTCAGTGTACGACTGCTTAGCATCGGTTTCTAGCAGGGACCGCAAACTGAGCACAAGTCAGTTCCAACCAGCTACAAATTTATTGCTTGCGCACATGAATATTTCATTTCCAGCCTGAGCGTGCGGCATTAAAACGCGAGCACACGCGTGTCGTGCTTGCTGTGTGCTTCGCCATAAGACATACTCAGTTGCACGTCCCAATTTCCCACGTTAACGTGAACGTGTGCGTGTTCAGTTCGAACAACTTCCCGTCTCTTTATCGCTCCTCTTAAATTTGATTGGGCTCAGCTGAGAGATTAGATGACGCCTTGTCTAGGGGCTTCCTTTATTGAGAGGGCCTCGAAGACACTCCTTCCAGAATGACATAAAGATGGCATCAGCTAATCCGGCATTTCAATTACAAGCTGTCATTCAGTGTGCCTCTGGAGGGCTGAGACTTCAGCGCGGAGATACAGCGGGCGGTGCGGATACAGTCCGACACTGTAGCAATGGAAATGCTCTGCTTCCCAGAAACGCGTCAGAAAACGTTGCCTTATTCTGCGAGCCATCTGAACACAGGCAAAAGATCTGCGTTGAATTTAAACAAATCCACAAACTTCCTCTTTGAGCTGTCTCATCATCAATCGCGGAGAAAATCCTGAGGCAGACGAGCTTTATGAAGCGTTAATATTCTACTTTAGCCGGGTGCTATAGAGCTGGTATGGACAAAAAGGAACAGTTCGTCAAGCGATTTTCTTTGCCCGTAGGGGTGGGTCTACTGTAACCAGACTAAAAACCTGTACAGTCTACTGCAATTAACAATCGATCACCTTTATTCCACGCTGCAGGCTCGCCGTAACGTCATACGCACACTATATCACGCTGCAATTAATATGAACTCATTTTTAAGTCATTAAATGTTGAGGTTTCCCCCCTCAGACTGTCAAAGAGTAGATTAAGCTCAATTATAATGAGCCTTCGAAAGCAGGAACAGGTGGAACTAATTTAATTCATTATAGCTGCACTGCATTTAGGTGTCCCAGTTCCGGGACCTGTGTACGCTGGCTCGTGGTTTATTGGGACACTTAAATAGAACAAAGCTGTAGGTGATTTTTACGAGTGCCACCTGTGCTTTTTGTGTCATATAGATAAGGATTTTGAACACACGTCATCAGAGTCAGGGTCTGTCGGAACAACATTTATTACACATCAAACATAAGGCTGCAGTCCATGCCGTGTCATGAAGCCACATTTAAAAATGAACAATATTTGAAATTTCTCTAAATATTATTATTATTATTTTTTTTTTTTTAATTTTCTTAATGCTGTTTAACTTCTGCTTTAATTGTTATGTTTCTGCAACAAAACCTAAAATGACTTAAGATCTATAAAGCAGAAGGATATCCGGCGGTAGAGGAAAGTACTGAGATCTTTTCAGTGTAAATACGTTTATTATTTAGAGCACCAAAAGTAACAGTATTCACTATGCAGAATAATTACATTTCGATTGTGGGATTATATTTGTTGATACTTTAATTGACCAAATCTATGTTACAGCTTGTAAAGGTGTGCCTACTTCTACTTTATGGTCTTCTGGATAACTTTATGGATTCTAATAATAATTCACAATTTATTTGTTGACTATATTTTGTATTTTATAGTGTGACTCTTCAAAGTAACCAGTAACCAAAATGGTAAAATTATGGTGGAGTAAAAATGTGCCTCTGAAATGTATAAATGTAACATATAATTAAATTTGGAAATCAGCATGGAAACTTTCATTAAGTAAAGTGCACCATACAAACGCACTTCAGTAAATTGATGTATTTTGCACTGGACTGATTGATTGATTAATGAGTTATAACAAGGCAAGGCAATTAAAAAAAAGACAACAACAGCCTATTTTCCTGATCCGTGTCCACCCACTTTAAAACAAAACTGATATTTACAGACAGCCTCATTATATAAATTTAAAAGCTGTTTCTCTTAATTGTTTCTGCATATTTTGACTAACATTAAATTATTGAGTTGCTGGATTAAATCCAAACAAACTTGGCGACAGACTGATCGCCACGAAGACTGTACCATGCGATGATGATTGACAGCTCTGGAGAAAAAGCTAGTATAGGTGGTAACGTTTTATCACACATTGTCAATAATTAATTAAATAAAGTTCTTTTACACGGCACCTTTGCTGATGACAAGTCGCAAAGTGCTTCTCAGTCTACTCTCATTTTTACCACGCTTACGGTATGACACCGGGCCGGAGGATTTGCTGCTTTTATTTGTTTGGAGTGACAGTAAACTAAAAGTGTTTTTTTTTGGTTGTTTTTTTTAACATTTTGGACTGTTTTGTCAAATCACAATGACCTCACCTCAACCTTAAGACTTTCTTCACAACACTCTTTTACATTTAATAGACCGAATGCTAAATCTACGAACTGAGAAACTAATCTGCTTTTCTACTAAATCCTTTTTGTCGTGGCTTTTATTCCGCCTGTCCCAGATATAACGCTCATTGTCCCCACCTGAGCAAACCAGGAGCGGGAGGGGGGTGAGGGTGTGTGTGTGTGTGTGTGTGTGTGTGTGTGGGGGAGGGGGGGGGGGGGGTGATGATGATGTGATGAGAGCGTCACGTGACATTTTGAATTCGCAGCTTCAACAAGCACTCGGGAAAATGCAAATTAAGTGTGGCGGCGTGGTCACACGAACACACCCAAAGGTGTCCTGCAAGCAAGCAAGCAAGCAAGCAGGACTTACCCTGAACTCTACCATCAAATCTCTCCCTCTCCCTTTCTCTCTCTCTCTCTCTCTCTCTCGCTCTTTCTCCCCCCCCCCCTCCTCCCTCCCCCTTCCTATAGGCTAATCAGGTGGCAGTTTCAACCCAGCCTCAGCATCCTCCTCCTCCTCCTCCTCCTCCTCCTCTCCCAGAAGAGGAAAAAAAAGCCGACAGCCGGTGCGCGCGCGAGGTGCTTTTTTTTTGTTTTGCCCCGCAAACCATGGTGGAAATTACGGATATGGTGCGCCTCCTCGTGCCGCTGGCGATGCTCGCGGGGTCTGCCCTCCGGACCGACGCGAAGAGCGTCAAAGAGGCGGAAAAAACGGGCAATTTCATGGAAGACGACCGGTGGCTGTCCACCATTTCGCAGTACGGCCGCAAGATCAAGCACTGGAATCGCTTCAGAGACGTGAGTGTCGGTTTGAGAGACGCGCCGGCAATGCGGGCACGGCTCGCGGATGCGCCGGTGAGGAGTGGGAGTGGGGTGGTGGTGGTGTGTGTGTGTGTGTGTGGGGGGGGGGGAGGGGGGGGGGGACACACACACGCGCGGCCATTGGGAAACAGGTAATTGTAAAGTAATTGTCGTCACCGCACTTTCTCGGCGCGACGACGCACCGCGAACTCGGGTGCCGTTTTGTCGGAACGCGCCTCTCGGAAAACGCACGCGTACCTTTCAACGAAATGTTTTCAAAACAAGAAAAGATCCGTCACTCCGCTGGGTAAAAAAAAAAAAAAAATAAAAAAAAAAAAAATGTTTACGAGGCACCGAGAATCTTAATGAAATTAGAAAATGGATTAAGGATTGTATCTACAGTGGACTATTGACTTTAAAAAAAAAAAAAAAAAATCTTCACGTAGCCTATATGTTTACCCCGAATTTCAATATCATGAGTGAAATGTACAGTTCGAAGGATTCTCTGTAACGTTTTCCTAAAAATTCAGGCCGACCGAATGTCAAATTGATTCGTAGAACTTCAACGAAAGGAAACAAAGCTCCAAAAAAAAATAAAAATAAATAAAGCAACATTTCCAAACACAAGCGTCCTACTTTTTGAGCCATTTGCTCATTATGAGCGATTCATGTTTTTGTCCCACTTGCGCAGCAGAATGACCCCCCCCCCCCCCTCCCACTCCATCATACTGCCCTTCTTGTGGGTTAGCTCGGATGTGTTCCCGGGCCTGTCTCAGGAGATTTCACAAACAAGAGAATTAAGCAATTAGACCAGAGGGGCAGTGATTGATCGATTGTGCACATCCACCTCGCCGAACAGACTGAAGTGGGTTGCGGGGATTGATTAAAGCCCGCAGGGCACGCAGTGATGCATTGCTGTGTCTGTGAATGTGTGGATGTAGTTTTTGCCTCCAGCTCTTGTGAAATGATTACTAATGATCCCAACAGGATTTGGACAGTAGTGCAGTTGGATTAGGTTCCCTGCGACTCCCGTTAATTGGGTTTTAATTGATCCTGGGCGGGGACTGTGATAGCTATCGTTATTGGATCTGAAATGCCAGCTTCAGGTTGAACGTCTGCCTTGAGAGCAGTGGCATACCTTCTCGGGAGAAGAAGACGAGCTTCTCTAAATAATAACCATCCCGCGGAGATTGCGGTGTCCACCTTTTGATCCGCATTCGCACGGCTCCTAGCAGCACGGGTCACCGCCGTCCCCGAAGGAAAACCGAGCGCGTGTGGAAAATTGGCTGCCGCCCCTCATGGGGACGGATTGGTTTGACCGAGATGACTTTTAAGAGCATGTCCTCTGGAACTGTACTTCGGGAAGTAATGAAATTGCGGGCATGGAAAGATTAAGTCGGAATTATTGTGGGATTATAACTCTGTATTTACGCAGCTTTGATCCGAAATGTTAGTTAGAACGGCAGTGTCATTCTGAATTCAGCACATCATGATTGCACGTGCAAAAAAAAAAAAGAAAAAAAAAAAAGCCCTCCTTCCAAGAATAAATGAAAACACAAGCATATGTAGCGCAGCTCAAGACACAAACAATTTGCTCAAGGGTTTCCCATCCTGCATGAAGATGTCACTTCCTCTGCATTCCGTTTTTTTTTTGCTCAATTCGACATCAAAGCTGCTGCGAAACACAAACGACCCCCGCAGTTGCGTTCTTCTCTTTCGTGATCATTATTCCCGAGGGTGACTGTCTCGAATGCGTACGCGCGTGCGCGCGTGCGACCGTGTCTACAATCGTGCAAGTGCGTAAGTGTGAATTTGTCAGGGATGTTGCTTGTGCGCGTGCGCGTGTGTGCGAGTGCATTAAAGAGTGGTGGTGTCTCTGGTGAGGCTGACGATGACAGGAGAAACATCAGAGAGGCAAACCACTGAACCTCCCCGGGGGAATCGCCAATAAAAAAACCGCTTTGATTTCAGCTCGCTGCCGTAGCAACGGCGGTCCCCGTGTTATGGTGTTGAGATGGAGCATGTGTCACTGGCAGTTTGATGACTCTATCCCCTCACCAGCCCTGCTTCGGGCTGGAGGAGTAAGTGGAAACATCCTTTTCTAGGTTTCTCCATGCAATTAAAGCAGCGGATGTCCGTAGCTGAAACGTCATTCGTGCCACAGGCTCGTGTGTTTGTCATTATTCTTAATGAGAGTTGCCTAACATTGAATGTAATGAACATTTAATTGGCGTTGCTTCATTCGGTCCCCAATTCAGTCTAAGGAAATGACATGGTTGATTTATAATATATATATATTTATATATACACGGTTATAGGTATCCTGATTGCACAAATTGATGCTGACTTGCACCGTCCTCTGAGAGCGGAATGCTGAATATTAATCCAAACACTGGAAAGCAATAATCAAAGCTGCACAACATGAAAGACGGGCTCTTTCGCTCTCCCTTTTCCATGTGCGCAAACTAACACACACACACACACACACAGACCCCCGCACATTAGGCTACAGAAAGTGCGCTGTAAATATTTCATATTTATTCTTTTGCGGCGTAAAAGCAGACTCGGGATAAGACGCTCTTTCGCTACCAATAAAAGCAGCTTCCGCATTTCAATTCAATCTATCTCACAGGAAGACAAGGCGATTAGATTTAACAGTTACAGTCAACAAATAATAGAATGGGATACCTCCAATCCTTTAATCTGACAGGTGCACTCAACATTTCATTCCACTAATGCACCAAATCCTGGAAGAAGAAAAAAAAAAAAAGACTCAAGTGGGGAACAGGAAAGACAATCATGATAACTGAATGCAGATTTATTACTTTTAACGCAAACACTGACATCCTTGGTGGCGTTTGCTCAATATTTAGAGAAAACGAGTCACTTTTAGTTCAAATAACAATGAGCACCATAAGACCACATTTATGAATTTATTCGCTTTTCTCTGTTGTTTATTTAGCATCATTTGAATACATAATAGAAAAATTATTAGCATTTGTGGCCCAAAAAAAAAAAAAAAAAAAGTTTAAAATAGATTTAGATAGCACTAATAGATGGCCAAAGGATGGAGACATTTCCGTTGATGATTATGTGTAAAAAAAAAAAAAAAAAAAAAAATCTTCATTTTAAGCAGCATTTTAAAGAACATACGCTAAATCAAATTTGTTCAACACAGAAACTCAGTTATAGGGACAATTAGATGTTAGCTGAGATCTTGTCACCAATCGAAGCGCTGTCTATTTTTACTTCAGTAAGAAATTAAATAAGCTGGAGACCGCTGTATTTTTCTGAACAGCAGATCCAGTTTGATATGTCTACTAAAGGCAGATCAACACTAAATTCAATTCATTTTCCCCTGTAAAAATGATACTGACCATGAAATCGCAGAGCCATGAAATTGCCCTGCTGTTTTATTACTGTTGATTTAAGATAAACTCGGGATACAGTGTGTTCCTAAAAATGGATGCTCATTAAGACACAGCAACGCAACTTCACACGAAAGGAGGCTCTTAACTGTTGGCATCCATCATGCATACCAGCATGAACATACCAGAAAGGGCTCAGTGTTTATGAGGCGATTTGCGTTTCGAATTTTTCTTGTTTTCTCTGCTTCCTGCCCCCCTTCCCATCCAGCCCCGTCTGTGCCTGGTAAATCCTTATCTAAAAAAAAAACCGCACGCCTCTACAGTGAGGCAGCTCCGGACCACCCACTACCAATCCTGCCTGCACCTGTTCTCCATTCACTTCATTTTTAATGAACAGAAAACACTCTGCGCCTGCACAAAAAAACATCAGATCCCATGTCGATGTCAGTGGATGAAATATGCAAGAACGGCGGAGGTACTTGTGGTAGCTTCTGACAGTTTGTTCTTCGGCTCGACACGAGCAATCTCGAGAAAACATTTTTGACAGGAGGTTTACCTTCACTACCGACTGTGAGCTTGCCTGCCTGATTTTTTTTTAGCGTCTTGTGTACCTTAACTGGCTACAGTACAGCAGAATGTTAACTCTTTGTGACGGCGAGTGCACCCTTCAGCTCTCCTTTTCATCATTTCACCGTGGCGTACAAAAAAAAGTAATTGCGGATAATGGCTTCTGTAACCGTGGAGCCAAATACTCCATTAAAGACTATCCAGACGAACAGTAAATTATCACTCCTGCCCCTGCGCTCTCACTCTGGCTTTCCCGTCGCACAGCCGCTCTCTGATGTTAGAATGGACTGCTACTGATGCATTAATGCCGTAATGATAACAGTTTATCAGAAATCCATTAGTCTCTCTAGTCACGCTTTGTTCTGGCACGAGTTGTTCCTTATCGTTCTCCAGATTCTCCATGAGGCCGCAATCGTCCGGAGCTCTGTGGCGATGCAGACGGGGCCCGTTTTGATCACGTCCAAATGTTGTGGGAGAGGTGGTGGGGTTGTTTGGGGGGCGTTTGGACCGTCTACTGGTGCACCGTGGGGTATCTTGGCCAGCTCCAGGAGGCCGAGGTGGGCCGTAATTGAGTAGAAGAAAAAAAAGAAAGTGCCTTTCATCACGCTCGGCTCCAGCTGCTTCCCACAGCAGTACAATTACCACAGCTGAAGGGCACAGGTGTCGCAGAATCAGATCTGCCAAGTCGTAAAGAAGGGTGATACATTTCTAATTTATTAGAAGATGGTATCGTTTACAAAATTGAAAAAAAAAGCACGTCTTCATCCAGAAGTCTCAATGCAGTTATGACAAAGAGCTGCATAAAAAGCATCCTTTCGTGCAACCCCCTGACGGATGCCACAAATCTCCGCCTGCGAGCATTTCACATCCGTGAAGTCTGCACTGGCTACACCTGGTAACATGGGTTGTTTGCAGCAGAGAACACCTGACATCCAGGAATCCGCCTGTAATGAGCTCTTTGTGGGATACTTTCAGTGTATATACAGTAAACAGCCCAGGTATTATCCCTAAAGTAGTTCAAATTGTGTGTCAGTGTGAAGTGAGTTTGTATGAATTCAGATGCAAAACAGGACTCCGGAGATGTTTTTGTTTCATAACAAACTCCCAGTTTTTTTTTTGTTTTTTTTTTAAGGCAAATTCAATAAATCTTAACTTTTTCCTTTTAAACTAACAATAATTTCAAGAGGCAGGAGCTGTCTTTACAGTAAGTGCTGTTGGGCTTGAGCCAGACTGAGTCACAGCCGGTGTGAGATCAGGTCCTGTTTGTACAGTAGCTGATGTGAAAAGAACGTGATTAGCGCTGGGAAGGAAATGTTAGAAGTGGCGGAAAATAAAAGCGCAAATCTGAGGTTTTAGCACCGGGGAGAGTTGTTGCTGAGAGTGTGCGCGGTAACGCACAAAAATATACTGTAGGCACACGCAGAAAGGGATAAGTGTTTGAGGCTGAGACACTACAGGTGGTAGCTGAAAAAGAAAATCTCAACGTAAGAACTGAACCAAAGCATAGCTTGAAGGATTTGGCTTATGGTCCAATCATACCGTAGCAACTGTAACTAGGCACGGCAGGTATGTCAGCTTAGTATCTCTGTTGAAACCATGGGTATGGCGCTGTATTAAGAGTTTGGATGGTGGTTCCATATTTTTGCTCTTCTAAACCTTAAATACGAGCGCAAAGGAGTGAAGAATTATTTACACCGTTCGTTTATCTGCTCCAACATGACGCCGCAGGCGTAATGTGCGGTTGAAACCAAGCGGCAGCAACCGTGACATCACCCATTGGTTTGTGAACTGCTGATCTCAAGCTTCCAGGTCGGCATTTCATCCGCCCCCCCCCATCTCTTTACTTTGGAGCCAGAAGCGACCGTATTTGGACGAGCAAGCGGTGGATCTCACTCGATCTGATTTGGAACCCGAGGACACTACGCCCCCGCTTTTTGAGGCCTAATATCTAATTAATAATGGGATTATTTTCAGACGGACCACCAGAAAACTAATAAGGAGTGACACCATAATGACTTGCGAAAAAAAAATGGATTGACTTTGTATTTCACGAGAGAAATTGAATGGGAGTCGATAGAGCCAGAGACTTTTTGAGGGCTGTTACTGGCTGCACTTTAACGTTGGCCTTATTTTTCAGACTCAGAAGTTTAGTCCACTTCTAAATACAGTCTATTGTTGTGACCTAACCTGGCATTCCCTCAAAAGCTAGATACATTTCATTATTTTCTGGGGTTTCAAGTTTTGTTGAAAACAAAGTCCCGCTCTAATGTTATTTTAAATTGCTAACTACAGCTAATAGAATCTGCCCAGATCACCAGCTGGAAATGAAAATCCTGCTTTCGTCTACCTCTGTCTGAAATCAGTGATCTCTTCCTTCACAAATCACAGTAAACTGTGATGGCAAGTATTGTTTGTAAACAGTATAAAAAGCTTTCGTGGCATAGCAACAGCAGACTAAGGACTTGCACAATATCACCGAGCATTCTATAAATTTCTGTAATTCAAAAAAAATATCAGTGACTTGTAGGATGTTCAAAACAATTTGTTGCTTAGAAATGTGCAAGGAAGGTCAATGCCGTAATTATGCGGGTCTGTTTTAAAGGAATTTTTGCTGCATCGCACAAGTAGACATTTTTGAACTTGGCGAGCACCAGACGTGACGGTCCGTCAGGACGAGCCAGGTTTCAGTCTTGCTGCAGTTGATCTGGTTGTGACTCCCGTTTGATTAAGCTGTTTCAGACTCCCTCGTCTCAAATCATTGGCTGATTCTTATCCTTCCCGAAGCCCTTACCCAGGCAACTTCATCGATTTTCCATTGTTGTACAAGTCTGTTTTTCAGTTGAGCTTGGTGTTTCCAGTGAAGTGTGAAGGTTCTCGCTGTTTGTACCTGATTCTCCTGTGAGTTGCGGACTGCTTTCTTATTCCCCACGGCGCCCCGCGAGGCACAAGGGCCGATTTTATTTATAGATAGTGAGTAGAAGGCTGGCCTGAGTGCACAGAGATTTTGTGGACTAAGTGTGATTTTTATAGCTGTATCTGTGTGTGTATCTGTGTGTGCGTGCGTGTGTGTGTGTGTGTGTGTGTGTGTGTGTGCGTGTGTGTGTGTGTGTAGCGTGTGCATGCTGCAGGTACGGCAAACACCGAAGACAAAGCAAGAAACTTTAAGAACTCGTCACACTGCCTCAAAGTTCGTGTCTAGAAACCGGTCTACTTTTTTTTTTTTTTTTTGTCCTGTCCCTTTGAATATGTTTTCAGTGGAACGGAAAGAGCAATTCACCGTTTACATAATGGAGTGCAGTTTTCAGCCTGGCTTTGTATTTGACCTTTTATCCATCCTTTGCTGCCGCTGTATTTCCGTCGTCACTCATCTCTACTCAAGAGTGAAGAGTGACATTAGAGCTTTGCTTGAACGACAAATGGAATTATTAGGTATAATGTGCAATGTCCATATTAGTAAAGTGTCATTCCATCTAGTGCAGACATACAGTAAATGAATGTCTTTTATACGCCACCCTCAGTATTAAGGTTTCTCATTCTCTCAAGTCCCAGCAAGGATAAGTGCAATGCAGATAATACGTCTTTTCATCTGTCAAAGTGTGTTTGAAGGTAGAAATGGACAATCTATCTTCAAACTGACACAAAAGAAATATGTAAATTAGACTTTTAGTAGTAGAGTGAGTTTGTTTGAATACAACCTGGGACATTTGGATGTGCTTTGCTTCCATTTTCTTTCTAATCTTAGTTATGTATGGACACAACTCCACCACAAGCAGCGTCATTCTGTACACCCACTGATGAACTGCTCCCATGGTACACAGCAAGGAAACATGCAGGGAAAAAAAAGTCACAATCAGAATAGCGTAAAGGAAAAGAGAAAAAAAATAGGCATAAATTTGTGTGGTAGAAATGTGTTTTTTTTCCTTCGGTTCTCTGAGTCATTTCAAGCCACTTTATATTTTTCTTGCATCTCTTTGTGGGAGCTGCTGTTCCAGATCATTACATTGTCCTCGTCTTTACGTTGACCATCGATCAGGTTCCCAAAAAGCACTAACCTCTGCTTCACCTTTTACTTACTCAGTCTCCCAAGCTCTCTTATATAAGCCTCTCAGCATTTGATGCTCTGCCTCTGCTCTGCTATCCCGAAGCGGCAGCGCGGAGCCCCGTGTGCATGCAGAAATAACAATCACCGAGGTTTGCTTCTCAGCCCAGTGTGCATGAACATAAGAAGAGAACGTATAGAATGAGAGTATTGTTCAGGGGGGGTTTTGTGTGATGCATGTGATCTCTAAACCAAAGCTGAGAAGCCGTAACAGCAGCTGTGTCGTCATGTGAGTCTCTGGGTGGGAGGAAGTGAGACAATGCTGTGTGGAGCAATCAAATTTTATATTGCCCCGAGGTTGTCTTCAGAAACCTCTGGGCAATATAAAATACGACGCTCCATGCATTTTACATTTTCAGATTAGATTTGAAGGTTGGATTTCGCAATACAACCGAATCCATCGGAGTGCTTCCAAAAATGTTTCAAATAAAACATTAGTGCCCGTACTGTAAATGTCTTGTCAAGTTTGCACTATTTCAAAAGAGATATATGTTTGTAGCACAACTTGGAAGCTGAAACAACTGCAACTTTCACCATTTTAAAATTAAATTAGGATGTTTTGCCTCTTGCTGATCAGCTAATTGCTGTTTCCATCTCATAGAAATTCTCATTATACATGGTCAAGCTTGTTGCCCCCCCCCGCCCCCATCTCTCAGGGACTCTCAGCTTTGAAGGGGTTCTTGGAAACAGGATGAAAAAGAAGACTTGAGCAGCAGAAGCTGCGGGCATGCGGCCCAGCCCTCGATGAGGTCAGCAGGGAGATTGCATTACCGAGGAGGACCAGGTGACAGTCGGATCAAACCCTCGAGAGCTTGCATGTCTCCTTTGTCAGATGAGGAAAATCATCTACGAGACCGCCCAAGCAAGAAAAACATCAGCATCTGTCTTCTCAGCAAGTGCCAACAGAAACACGTTGATGTTCAGGATACAAAGCCCCGTGGATGCCGTAGTAATTGGTGTAGGAAGTAGTTGTTTTATTCAAAAGCCAGAAAGTCCAGAGGGAGGAGGATGGGCTGGACAGATAGGTGAACAAAATGTTTGAGTTGAACACAGATCGCTGTTAGTTTCCCATTTACCTACTGGCAGTCAACATTTCTTTTAACCATGGCCATGATCATAACCATAACCACATCAATGTTTCCCCCACCTTTGGCTTGAGAGGGCGGGCCGCCCTGCCAACGGGACCTCCCGTCCCCCTGAAAGAAACTGAATACGAAAGTGCTCGTAGAGCTGCAGTTACGTCCAGTAACTGCTATTTATCTACTTGGGTCCTTTGCACCCGTTTTATTTCAGCACGGCGCGAAAGTGGCTCATGCATTTTTCTGTCACTGAAAGTCACGCTAATCTGTCTGTTTCTTTGCCGTGCTGCGGGGGGGGGGGTTCTGTGTTTCATGAATGGAGGGTCTGTGCTTCGCTCGCACAGACACGCACGCAGCAGGACAGAAAGTAGACACAGCTGAACGTTACTCCAGTTCATAACAACTACACTCGTTACATGACTGTAAAAAAAAAAATAAACAAGAAAAAAAAAAAAAGCACAATAAAAGCTAAAGTTAAGCTATCAATGGACAAACCTCGATCTCAAACTGCATAAAACCAGAACAGAATATCAGCGTTTATATGTCAGGGCTGTCTGTTGTAACCCCAACAAAGTATTCGTTGTTTTTTTTTTAACCTAAAAAGAGGTCTCGAAGGATGAGGACAGAGGACAGAAGAGGCTGCTCTAGCACTGTGGAGCTGCTCAGAGACCGCGAGGAGCGCCGTCTCTGTTGAGTGGCCTGTTGAAACCAGAGTGGTGAGGGTCAAGAAGGTTATTATGGTGGAGATAGGAGGCGAGTTGATTCAAGATAGCTCGCTCCAGAGTTTTGGAAAGAAAGGGAAGAAGAGAGGGACGGGTCTGCGGATGTTTACTTCAGACGGGTTGGGGGTGGGGGGGGGGGGTTCTTCAGGAGAGGGTTCGCTCTCGCCTCCTTCAGAGAGTTCGGGAAACAGCCAGTTGACAGGGAAGTGTTAATGAGACGGGTGAGAAAAGGAAGAAGGTCAGGAGCAATAGACTGGAGAATGTGAGATGGGATGGGGTCAAGGGGGCAGGTGGTTGGGCGGGCGGAGGTTACCAAGGTGAGAACTTGATTGGGAGACGGGGGGGGGGATGAAAGAGGAAAGCGAAGGGGATGAAGATGAAGTTGATGGAAATGTAGTTACAGAAGATGGATTCGAAAATGAGAAGCGTATGTCATCTATCTTTTTTGTAAAATAGTTGACAAAGTGGCTTGGTAGAAGGGTGGAGGGAGGAGGGTGACCGGAGGGGGTCAAGGAGGTTGGTTTTTTTGGGGGTTAGAAAATGAGGATTGAATTCTGGTTTGGTAGAAAGAGCTTTTGGCTGCAGAAATAGAGGCAGAGAAAGAGGAGAGACGAGATTGATAAGCGAGCAGGTCGTCAGGGTGTGTAGATGTTCTCCATTTCATTACAGTAAAAGTAATAGGTCAGTTGACTTCTCTGGATGTTAAAGTCACCCAGAAGGACAAGTGGAGGGCCATTTTCTGGGAGGTTTGACAGGAGGACGTCTAATTCTTCCACGAAATCTCCCAAAGAACCTGGTGGACGTCAGAGAAACAACTATGTTTAATTGTACCGGGGGTGAGTAACTGTCACGGCATGAAATTCAAAAGACAGTGGGGTAAAAAGTGGAGGCGGGTAGAGAGAATTTGGGGGAGATGAGTAAACCCGTACCACCGCCCCTACCAGCGGGTCTGGGTGTGTGGCTGAAAAGAGAAGGCAGAGGAGAGAGCAGCGGGGGTGGGCGTGTTGTCCGGTGTGATCCAGGTCTCGGTGAGAGCGAGGAAGTCAAGCGATCGCCGGATGGCAAGGCCAGAGATGAAGTCTGTCTTGCGGGTAGCTGACTGGCCGTTCCGGAGTCCCCCCTGCGACGAGGCGTTGGGTATGCGTGGAACGGGTGGGATAGGTAACAGAGGAAAGGTTACGGTAACGCTGCGAACGAGTGCGAGGCCTATAGTAGCTACGGGTAGATGTACGCCCAGGCACGGAAAGTAAACGCATATTCAGGTAACAGTAAACGCGGCAAACCACACTCCGTATCTCTTTGACTGTAGCTGAGATTTTGCACACGTTTGATGAATCTGCTGAAGGCCGAAATTAGCAATAATTGCGAGAAAAGGTCAAGTATAACCCCCCCCCCCCCACACTCCCCCCCCACCCCTCCCCCGCCGATCTCCACAGGAGAGCACTGTGTCCTTTGTTCCTTAGGAGTAAGCGATGCACTCCTCCGTCACCGTGAGCGAATCCTTCAGGATAACCACAGTGAGCACAGAGTGCGTCAGGCGACTGACATTTACCCAGAAACACTTGTCAGTCACACATACCATTTGTCACACACACACACACACACACACACACACACACACACACACACACACACACATGTCCATTCCAACCACTTTCCTGTTGGTTTTTCTGTTTTCAATCAGCCAAGCAAGCACAATCTCTGTCAGTCACACCCTTTTTTTTTTTTTTTTTTGTGATCTCTGTGACACTGCAGTTCCTCCTGAGCTGAACCCAATTTCTCAGTGGACAGGCTCATCGGGTTGTGATCCCCCCCCCCCCCCCCCACAGATCCACAGATACGAGGGATTGTGATCTGTCAATCAGTATTGCGGAGCTCTGCAGCAGGGTGAACATTCTGCCATGTTTGATGTGGAAGGGTAAGCTTCCCCGCTCTGTTTAACAAGAGGAGATCTTTCTGATGTGATCGGTTAGATCACAGAGCTCCTGGATAGAGCCGAGTGTTTCAACTCTCAGCCTGTTTCCTCTAATCACTTCTGTGTGGAAAACCAGCTGTCTTTTCATCACAGTTTTGGGCTGTGAATTATATTCAAGTGATGCAGCTTCTCCGCTGTGTGCCAAACTTGTCACCTCGCACCACATTTCATGCTCACTTTCATTGAACACTCAGGAGAATTTATTTTCCCGAATAGGTTTTCTGCAGCCTCTCTGTTATGAAATCATCGATTTCCAGTCCTGTCAGCGCAGCAGGACAGTTTCCTCATCGGTCCTGGCAGGAACACAAATACAGAGAGGCCGCTAAATAATGCAGGAGCTGAAGCATCAATAAAGGAGACACGGGAGGCATCAGATTAATGGCCGGGTCGTAAGCTCTTTGAGATCTTACCCCGCTAAAGCGTGACTCCACCAGACCCAACAAGGTTAAACTACATAATCGACAATCATTCGTGAGGCTCAACTGGAGTGTTGAGTTAAGATCCAGACACAAAGCGGTTTGCTGGAAGTGATTCTTCCGTCGGCGAGGACGGGGAAATGATCGCGGCGCTGCAGCGAGCGGAGCCAACAGCAGTGCCGCTTGCTAGATTTCAACTCGCAAGTGGAGTCCTTGCCAGCGATGAAAATATTTACCTCTGTGAAATAACACTGTCAAGGTCAAAGAAGAAGGTCCCAGCTTTCACGAGGGCTGCTTATTTTACGTATTGTGTCATGATTTATTGCCTTCCGGGGAGCTGTTTGGCACACGCTTCCAGTACAGTAAATGTTTACGGTGATGATCAAGTCATCGCTAAGGAGGAGCGGTGGCCGATTGTAAATATCTTGAAATGACTCATGTTTATCATTTCAGAGATGGCAATATATATAAAAGCCTTACATCTGCACCATCTCCTGTGAGATTTCCATATATTTGAAGCAAATTTACTCGTGAATGAGTCTGATGTAAAGCTTGTACACCTTCATGTATTTTGAATCATTGGAGACCGGAGTCGGTGTGTGATTTGTCTTAATTTTTTTTTTTTTAAATATATTTATCTCAGATTAAACATATTCTCTTCATTAGTTACTTACTATGAGCGCTGGAGCTCTAATTGTCTTTTTTGTGCGAGGGTTTCGAGACGACTTAAATGCCACAGTATCCTTAGAGGTGCGAATTAAGCAGTGTCGGGAAAGTTGACGTTCAGAGATTACCAACATTTGAACTAAAAGGTGATCCGGATTTTCTTCTGTTGTTTAACTGCTGTCAGTCAAATCTGATTAAACCACATCAGTGTGTTAAAATCTAAATAATTAGAACAAAAGGTGTTTTTTTATGAATTTTATCATTGACAGTTGCTTATTTACTCATGAATGTTAAATGTAACAAAGGAATACTTGAAACCAGGCTTTCAGGTGCTTTAAAATGGACGTAATAAAGTCTTTCTTGTGGCCTTACAATGTCGTTGAATGCAATAGCTTAAGATGCTGTAAAATGACACCTTTCTTTTTCACTAATATTGGCTCTTTTCTCTCCTTTTGCTGTCATTTCACCAGGAGGTAGAGGTCAGTTCTCTTCACTTTCTGTACAACACTCCTCCCGCTGCCTTTGTGCCATGTCTTTTTCATTCATGACTCATTGCCTTGTCTTTTTTTTTTTTCTCTTTTTCTTTACCTCTCCATCCATCCTTTCTCTCTCTCTTTTTTTATTATTTTTTTTCTCCGACATCTCCTTCAAGCTGCCCATTTTAATTAGAACGATTAATGTTATAATTAAATGGGGGGAAAAGGCAGAGCACTTAGAAGGCGGCTCACCCCCGTTGCCGTATGTCTCGCATGTATACAGAGGGTGTAGATTTGATGAGCACATTTCCATACAGAATGTACAGCCATAGTACGTACCCGTCCGTCTCTGGTGTAGCTAACTTGGCTAATTATCATGCCAACGTGCACATTACAATCAGTGTGCAGTGATAATGTAAACTACATTACTTCTCCCCTGTGATGATGACAGCGTGTTCATATGTTATAGTATCAACTACACTTTGTGCTCAGTGTGACTTGCTTGGCTCCTCAGTCTTTGCAGCTGCAAATAAATGATTGTTTTCCTCCATGTTTCTGCAGGATGATTATGTGCGTACCTGGGATGAAAATCAAGGATCTAACGACAGTAAGTCTGACACCGGCTTATTTCTTTCTCACTGTGTGGTCAGTTATGAAAAGTGTGTTGTTGGTTTTTCCGAGTTCAGTATAGGTTCATATATATATGGCATTAAATGTGTGCCATACCCCCGGGAGTAACTGGAAAACTAATCTTCTGAAAAATAAATTATATTATGAATGCAATGGTTTGTTTGAGCAGACACTAAAAATTGTTATTTACTGTATAAAATTGTGTATACATCCCTTATAGAAAAATACACAGGGCTGTCCCTTGCTTGCCATTGTGAAACTCGGTTATAGCTGTGATTCCTCACTGATTTTTGCCTCTTTGACTCATAACACATGAATCCAAGCCGGGTCCTCCTCTGCAGCACCTTCAACTCACGACTCACTGTATTTCTAAACACAGACATTAACAAACTCTCGAGCCACCAACAGTCCATAACCAAAGCCAAAGTGCAGCACTACCTTAATTCTCATTCTGTAACACAGGAATCGACACAAAACCAGTTTTCACTCCATTCACAGAGAAATCTGCTCTTATTGATACATAAATGTCTAATCCGCGAAACAGGCCAACATGTTGTATATCTAAAGGAGCCGCGTGTACGATTTAGCGGTATTTTGCGGTGAAGGTTGCAGATTGCGACCAACTGAAGACCCCTCGGCTCACCATCCCCTTCCAAGTGTGTAGGAGAATCTGTGGTGGGCTCAAAACTTTGTCCCTTCTGGGCTACTGTAGAAATATAGCAGTGCAACGTGGCGCGCTCTATAGAGAGGGGCTAGCTCCCCATGTTGATATAAAGGTCTCATTTTAAGGTAAGAAAAGTTTTAACGCTATGAACATCATATTCCATTTCTGACAACCAATCCCCCCATCTCAAATAAAAAATTGAGCCATAGTGAGAATTTGAAGGTTGCACATAAGACAAGGCCGAGTTACACTAAATCAAGAGTATAATTTAACCCTGCCGAGGGTTTATTTAATTTATTTGCGAGCCCGAATTACTAAATTGATAGCAAGAATCGGTTCATGACACCTCCTGGGGAATAAATAAAAAAAATCTTCTGCGCTCAAAATGTGTTCATCATGCATTCAGGACGGAGGAGCAAATGTAAATCTATACAGGAAGATCAAATTGGAAGAAAAAAAAAAATTGGTTTTACTCCCTGGGACGCATGCTGATGCAGTGAAAGCAAAGCCGCAAGTTATTGAAACTGAACGTCATTAGAGTGTACTGTAGCACAGAGACGGAATCGTGTGACTTGTACCTGAACTGTGATGCTTCCCAGACCGTCAGCAGGTCGTTGTATTAGACAGCACTACGTATGTTGTGTGTTTGTGTTCTGGGGTCAGCCGCTCGCTCGCTCGCTCGCTGTCCACACTTGCAGTGGTTCCTCAGCGAAGAGGTTTTATCTGCCTGAGTGGATCTGATGTGCCCCCCCCCCCCGGGGGGAGATGCTAAACATTGGCTCGACTTCAACCCATCACCACTTCCTACTTTTCTCTGTCTGCACTCCGTTCGTGGAGGCCGAGCGTCAGAGGTCTCCCCCTCGACTCCTGCTGCAACTCACGCTTTAATTGAGCCTCTGCCCGATGAAGTCGTGACACGGAGCCGTGTCCTCAACCACTGTCGCTTGATTTGCAGCTTAAATGAAGTCAGCTGAATGGCAGAGTCCATTAGCGCTATTTCCGAGGGTTTAATGAAGGACTAATTATGGTTTCCAGTGAAGGGCCAGAGAGACACATAAAAGCATGAGAAGAAAGTGAGACAGGTGGGTGTTAATATGCCTTGATTTAGTGTACAGGGACTGACATCAACATTATCACTGCCAACACTAAGGCAGCTTGGTGATGAAGAAATTGTGGACTCGCGGGTGAAAGCGGGTTGTCAGTTTGCTTCAGTGTATGATGGGATCCGAATTTTAAAAAAAAAAAAAGGAAAAAAAGGAAATTATGTTTTTGTGCTCTGTTCATCGGTAAAGAAGATGCCTGTTTGTTTACAAGGAAGAATAAAAGGAGGGGGTTATTAGCAGATTTTGCAGAATCACATACACAAAAATATGATTCACCCAATCTGTAAGAGAAGATATTAATAGTGAGCACTGAGGAACAAGGCTACCGTGCTTATGTTTTGTGTGAGCTGACTCATAAAAACACACAGCGCCGAGCCAGCTTAACCATGCAGGCCAAAATGTCCAATAGTGTTCAAGTGGTGTGTTGACTGCCAAGGCCATATCATGTGATTCTCTTTGACATTCATCAGTCAGTGATCCCTCATGATTTGTTGCCATGGGGAATATTGCGGAATTTCCATGGTAAAAAAAAAAAAAAAAAAATGTCATTGAACCTAATCCATCGGTTTTGCTGAATCGCCCAATATTGATGTTCCTGTATGGCAGTGAAGATGAAATTTGTCGACTGTTATCTGGTTTCAACCTAGACAACATAGTTCACAAGTGTCGTCTGTGTCCTCAGCTTTCATGAAACCTAATCAAAGTTTGAAATGCTTGCCTAAGGTTGTCAGATGTATAGTCCCATCATTTCACAGCATAAAAGCCTATTTCCTCTTTCTCTGAGTGCACTCTTGCCCCCCTCCCCCATTGATCTGCCTTCCCTTTATGAGTGGCCTAATGAAGCGAAGGAGGGAAAAGAGGAGATTTGTCCCTCTGAGACATCACTAAATCAGTGTGATGTCTTTACTCCCGAGCTCAGAGCCCACAGGCCTCATTTCTCAGCCGTGCAGCCCAGACACTGCCGTGCAGAGGAAGACGGCGCTTTGGAACTTGTCCACACTCCTGACGCGCAGACAGTCAACGCCGACACAAGACAGAGGCGGAAAATTTGCGTTCGAGCACTGCAGTGGCTGATTCCGTTTTTAAGTCGGCTCTGTGCTGAGCAAGGGAGAGGTCAGGGTAATTTGCAGTTGATTTCCGCGGTCGATTCATCAATCCGGCAGCTGACTGAATCACCTCACTCTTAAGACGGTAAACACTGCAGGCAACCGGTTGTAATTTGGATTTATAACACACACACACACACACACACACACACAATTTTGTGTGCACCGCTCTCACAAGAGACCTGATCTTTTTGTACACAATATAAAGTACACTTTAAGTGCACATTTAAGCGTAGATTGGATTTTCAGATGACCGTCTCAGCCGGAGAGGCCGGGTGAACGGTGAGCGGTGGTTTCGGATCAATGGCAGACAGCAAGGAAAGAGGAGAACATGCCGAGTCCACACAACACGAGGTCTAGACATTTAATACGGTGTCTCTCGAGGCTATTGATAGGTATTGGTTTGAGTGGCTCACACACGCACGCCCGCGCGGTAGATTGCCACCGAATGCCCAGTCTTTCACCGCACGTCACCTCGGAAGAACGTCAAGGCAATTAAGCCGCTGTTTTATTTTTGTCGGAAGAACCCTGCAGCCTGTTTTTTTCACTTCACGATATCCAGGAAATCAGATCCCGTGCACATCATGCGTCTGCAGCGCTGCAACTTACAACGTCCAAAAACAGCCGTTACAATCCTCCACGGCGCTCCCGCTGCCCCTTCTCACCGTCACACACACGCACCACGGATTTGTCCGGTGTCGCCCCTCCCCGTTCTCCCTTCTCGAGCCGCCTGGAGTTGATTCTATCAAATTCCGAAACCCTAACCCACAAGGCTGCGAAAGGATCGGCATACTGTTCCCAACTCCAGGGAATATATCTCCCCTCGTATTTAAAACTAATCTTTTTAAACACGCTTAACTTCGTCTTCTTGCTATTGAATCTCCTCGGTTTAACATTCTCTAACGACGCACCAGAATAAATCCTTATTGTAGCCTCTTACACATTCTGGTGATTGCAGTCGTGGTTTTATGAGACTTAAAGCTGCAATAATCAACATTTTCATTACTAATGTAAAGACTTGTTGAGAAGATCAATATCGCTCTCGTGTCTGTATACACAATATGAAGCTGAAGCTGCTGGCTTAGCTTCGCACAAAGACTGAAATTAATACATTGCACCTCTGTACAAAAACTGTGATATAAAAATGAAAACGTTGCCAAACCGCCTGCCGGCTCGAGCGTCGTACGTAGCAGCGCTGATTTACTCATCCGAGTCTTGACAAGACAATTTTTGCATTTGGAGTATCAACAATTACAAACAACAGAGACATGCCCGGCCCCGCTTCTACCTCGAAGACAACATAGCGCTGATTATATTAGAGACGGAGTGTGTAAATGGTAGATAAGAGGGCTGATGATGAGGATGTGGCCTGAGCTCTGCCTCCGTTATCCTCAATCTGCAGGGATAAACCTCATGCAAATCTGTATTGGATTAGGCTTGAAGCGCAGGGAGCCTAATTAGGAGAGGTTTACCGCTGCAGGCAGTAGTTTAATACTGGAGGAGAGACTTTGGAAAAGTAAAAATGGAAGGAGGTGGGCGCACCGGGGCTTGGATGGAGACACGGCGGATGCGAGGAGGAAAACGTTAAGTGCACAGGCAGACGAAGAGTCAGCGTACACAGTGAGGAAGTCTGACATGAGGGGAAGACAGAGGAATGTGAAGAGATGGACGAAAGGTAGGTTGATAAACATGATTGCGCGACGGGGGGTTTCGGACGCAGAGAGGGAGAGACTTCTCAGAAACGCCAGATTGAGCCGCAAATCACAGTCAACCCAGAAAATGATTCCCAGACCACAGAGAGCCTGTTGCTATGGAAACGTCATCATTGCAAGGCACTGCTTTAATCCGTGGAAGCCTGTTAAGTTAACATGAGGCTCAGCCAGCCACCTTATGCTTCTGTACTCACAACACAACGCAACACTGTGCCAGCATTGTAGCCGCTCGCTACCAACAAGATTTATTTACAAATGTTTTGCTATTAGAAGGCAGGATTATCTTCTCCGTATTTCTGTGCTGCTGCTTTTCAATTTCTTTGGCGTAACTATTGCTAAAATGAACTGCGGTTACACATCGTTTTGCGTACTTTCCCATTTCAGCTACGCTGTATTGCCATCGCAACTTTAATCAGCTTCTCCTTAATGTCAGAAAGTGTCTTTAGGGTGGAATCAGCTGCTGCACCCTGATTCTGCTGATGCACTTCCGCGAATAAGACGAGGGTGAAACATCAAACCCGCGAGGAAAAGAAAAGCGGGCAGCAGCAAAAGAGGAGAGAGTTGAGAAAGAGCAAGAATTAGAAAGCCAGCGACAGCCAGAGAGAAAGGCTGGGAGATGCGTGTGATACTGTATAGTCTACACAATCAATGCCAACTGGGATAAGGGGCGGCTAGAGAATAAGGCTCCACTGTTGACAGCCTAAATGGATGAGGAGTCTGCATCTGGGCATTAATGCCTCCGAGCCTCGGTGTTTCTCCCAGCAGCAGAGCAGTCAGTCCGTCAGTTATACAACCAGCTCAGCCATGACGGAGGGGGTGGGAGGTTGTATTGTTTTGGATTTGCTTCTCAAATCAGATATCTGTCGGTTCGCTTCAATAATCCCGTGATGTTGGCAGCTTTAATGCATTCGGCTACCAGAGAGGACAAGGGAGGAAGATCCTAAGCCTGCCTGCTACATTATAATAGCGCCACAAAAACAGGATACAGTAAGAGCAGAGAGATGAATGAATGCACGATTTACAAGCACCTCCGTCACATAGGTGAAACCCGCAATAGTGGCGTGCGAATACGCCGTCTTCCTGTGTACTGTAACTGATGGATAGTGCAGGTGAATAGAGGCCAGGGGGGAGTTAAAGAGAATAGAGGGTGACATCCGGGTCAGGCTTCAGGAGGCCTGGTAGGAACAGACAGCTGTGACGTATGAGCGCGTGTGTGTGTGTGAGGTGCTGACACACGGTCCAGCATCAGCTGCTAGCGGAGAGCGTGATGGATGGGGCAGAGTGAGCTCGTCACCCAGGCTTCGGCCTACACCGCAAGAAGTATTCTGTCTTAGCGAGTCACTTTAAGAGCAGTATTAAACTTAAATAAGTAAACAAAAGAAATGTGACGGTAATGCGTGACGACTGCGCTCTTCTCGATCACAAAATAAATAGAAGGACACTATCTCGAGTCTAGTTCTGCAAGAGCCCAAAGATGATTATACGAACGAGCACAGCTACATGATAAACAAGGTGATCTGCCTCACCCTGTTAGGAGGTCTTGTTATTTCGATGTTCAGTAATAAGATTGTCTTCCCTAAATAAATCACAGGATGCCTCACAATGCATAATTGCAACAGCGCTAGACCTACAGTTCTGCACAGCTCCAAATATTGAGGCCGACCCTCGGGTTACGCTGAGCAAGTAGAGGGGGAGAGATTTGGGATTTGAGACTTGGGAGTGAGATGTAAAATGATGGGCAGAGAAATATACAGAAAAGGGTAAAAAAAAAAAAAAAAAAAGGGAAGCGGTGTGGATAGCGCGGTATACATCTCATGTTCTGCTTCTTTTTTTTTCCCCCTCCAGATGTAGACACCACCAAGGACCCTTGTCAAAAGGTTAAGTGCAGCCGACACAAGGTGTGTATCGCCCAGGGCTACCAGAGAGCTGTGTGCGTCAACCGCAAGAAACTTGAACACAGGTGAGTGTGTGTGTAGCCCCTGGGCAAGAACTGACTAACTCCCAAAACATACAAATACTCACAAAAAAAAAAAAAAATACAACAAAAAAAAAAATCCTCTTTACGCACCCTAACATGAGGTCAACACAACCGAGTTTACACTCTGCTGCTGGTGGCAGTCTGGAGTGTGTTTCCCCGTCGGTCACTGGTAATAATAAAGCTTGTTTGCGCACCCGCCGTAGTACGACTACCTGCTGTTTAACGATAAGCTAATACATTCAGACAACACGGAGGAGGGCTATTTGCTTCATGCCCAGCCCGGTGCTGCCGTGTCTGTCCTCTGAATTAGCTCAGCAGCAGCTGTCTCAGCTGGACTCGGTGAGGCTGATGTGTTTGCGTGTCCCCTGTCCCGCAGACTGAAGCAGCCTGTTCTCCGGTCCCCTGACGGAAACTGTCAGCCCTGTCCCACCTCCTCCACCGGGCCTGTGTGCGGATCAGACGGACACAACTATGCCTCAGAGGTACACTGAAACTACAGCAGTGCGCAACCGTAGGGCCGAGAAATAATCTAGTATTGTCTTTTTTTTTCTCTTTTTTTTTTTTTTTCTCCCTTAAGGCTTTTTGTGTGCTGATGATACAATCAGATGATTCTAGCATTTTCCCAAATGCTGCAATCCAATTTCACGATACTAACTAAACTAATTAAAACCGAGTTATTTATAGCATGTTTAGTTTTGTACAATTGAAGAGACGTTACTGATGTAGAGAATAACTGTCAATTGCATCGAACAGTTTCAGGTTGTTTTTTTTTCCATCCCTCCATTTTGCACCACTTATCTGGGGTCGGGTCCACTGAATAAGCCATCATCTTTTTATGTGATTTTGCTTACATTTGCAATTTGGATTTGATACACACTCCAGTTTATGAGGAACGCCAATGCAGTCTAATACAACATCTTCACAATACATCTTCCCCCATGAAGTCTGTGAAGTTTAGTTTTTGTTGACATTATTTTCTGGTTAATGGTCACTTTACAGACTATCGTTTTCTGGTGCTGTTTGCTATAAACTTTATGGGGTGTGAGGGTTATTTTTACAGCTCGTTTCTGCCTCTGTAAGATGGCTGAAAACAATCAATGCATGTTTCTTTTTTTGGGATTAAACAGTGTAATAAACATGTTAATTTCAGAAGAAGAAGAAGAAGAAGAAAAAAAAGCTAGAAATAACCACTGGCCGTAGGTGGAAGATGGGAATTATTGGCAGTGGAACTACACATCACATATGTTCTGTAATGTGCTTCGTCGTCACATATGCTTGTGTTAATAAGAATTGCAGAGTGCTCTGCCGCCGCACAACGTAGGTTGTACTAATAGACTGCTATATTTATTCGCAGCATTACATCAGTGTTATATACGTGCAAACATAATGTGCTGTGCGTTGTGGGGTGAAAATTGACATCCCGAGCTGAGCATTGTGAAGAGACTCTCAAGGGAAAACCTTGAGACAAAGAGCCGTGATATATGGTCTCGGAAGGACCAATTGGTGGCTTGTGGTGACAGAATCCTATGTGTTTATTGATTAATGCTTTGTCTTTTGGATCACTATTCGTGACCTTGTGAGCAAGCAGAGGTTGGGAAGTGCGTTCAGGAGCAAGTCTCAGACTTGAATTAAGGCTTACAGTCAGTCACCTCATGAATATTTGATCCGAGTTGCGGCAATAACTCATTTTACTTCACCTTTGTCTCCCCTTGTCGATGTTGCTGGCGTCTGTCCGTGTGTGCGTGTGCGTGTGCGTGTGTGCGTTAATGGCCGTATGTGTGTTTATGTTGCAGTGCAAGCTGGAGCAGCAGGCGTGTCTAACAGGGAAGGAGCTTACCCTCAAGTGTTCAGGTCTGTGCCCTTGTCCAACTGCTGCCCCTGCATCCAAAGAGAGTAAACATGGTAAGAACAATCAGGCAACAATTACAACACAAAATAATCAGGTCTAATATATTTAATATGAAGTTACTGGATCACTGCAACGCGAGGCTTCCCATCTCACGTACAACAATTACCATAAAAGGTATGAATCGGCGCAACAAATATCACAATTCTTTCCCTCCTTCTGGTCTGCACAGACAGCTGTACCGGACAGGATCTGGCTGATCTCGGCGAGCGTCTGAGGGACTGGTTCCAGCTGCTGCAGAGCAACGCCAAGCAGAACAACAACAGCAAGCCCGGGGCCAGAGCCACTGCAGCCAGCACCACATCAGGTTAGAGCTACCACTTAATGAATCCCAACTGCATCAAGAGGTCGTTTCAATGCTTTAGTTACAGGTAGTTTACTGTAAAAATGTCGAAACAAGTCTTTAAATCTAATTTTAGATCTCAGCGAAGACAAATAGTGTTGCTGCCCAGGTGCTGCTGCTCAGATAACAACTACAGCTCCACTTTTACACCACACAACTCCGAATTCATAAAAAAAAACCCCGTTGGTGTCCCATCAATGAATAAACTGGTTGTCTTCCATGAGCTATTTTGTAGTTCAAGACCCGGTAGTCATCATCAACACTAACTGTACCATGTAGTGACTTTAATCAGAGATGCAAAAGGAATTTCAACAGGAAAATAAAATCCTCACAAATTTAGCCTTATGGTTCTGCTGGTGCTGCTTTCACCATTTGATGTAACGCTCAGTGTGTCGGATATCCCAGGTTTGAAAACACTTCCACTGCTGGAAACAGTTTTGGGTGGATGGATCAAGATAACGTTGCATCACATACGGAAGCAGGTTTGTGTTTGAAAACACAAGCAGGGAGTGAGGCTTCAGGATCTAGTTCGTGCCTGGTCGGCACCAAGTCCTAATCAGGCCAAAGTGTCAAATTCATGTGATAGGTTTAGTAGAAGTAACTCATTTTTGATTGTTGAAACTGGTAACATACAATAATTAAGAAAGCGTTAAATGGAGTCGATTTGCAACGGAAAGAGGGGATATTTCGGAGCTCAATGGCTTGGCTGCGTTTTCCATTTGTGCAGCTGTCTCCTGATAAAAAAAAAAAAAAAAAAAAAAAAAAAAAGAATGCTTGTTTGTCTGTCTTTGTGTTGGCAGTGCTGGACAGGAGCCTGGTAGCCAGCTGTAAGGACTCCATAGGATGGATGTTCTCCAAGCTGGACACCAACGGCGACCTGTACCTGGATCAGGCCGAGCTGGCTGCCATCAACCTGGACAAGTACGAGGTCTGCATTCGGCCATTCTTCAACTCCTGCGACTCCTACAGGGACGGCAAGGTCTCCACTGCCGAATGGTGCCTCTGCTTCTGGAGAGAGAGTGAGTGTTCTGGGGACGGTGTGCGGTTTGTGCGTCCACGGGCGAAGGCTAATTTCCGTGTCTGCGTGCTGACATTTTATCCCTCAGCGCAGGCATTTCAAACTTCGAGGCACTCAGCTGCCCTCAGGTGTAGCTGCATCTGGGTTGTGTACTGGTCCATCAGTATTTGTCTTTCTACTCATCCTCCTGTTCCCCTACGGAATGAAATGGTCACCGCAGGGCACTAAAAACATTCCTGCTGCTTGTTGACAGCCTGGTTCTCCCACAGCTCTCAGAGATTGAGCATGTCAGCCATCCAGCCAAGCAGAAACTAAGTGTGGGTCCCAAGTTTATACAGCTCCTTTATTTGGGATGGAAATACTCGAGAATTGATTTAAAAAAAATTATTGCAGAAAGTCACGAGAGAACGCGGATTACTACGCTCACAAAACAATTCAAGTTTTGACAATTGATTATGTCTGTGAGATTTTAAGTCATTTTTTTTTTCGCTGCTTTGTGACTACCGGTGCGTTTGTTTTCTCTTTTAAAAATCCCTTCTTTTGTTCTTTTAAGAGCCGCCTTGTCTGGCTGAAATTGAGAGGATCCAAGTACTAGATGGCGGCAAGAGAAAGTTTGGTACGTATCTGAATTCTCATAAGAGCATTTCAACCCAATGGGATTTGTCTGTCTTGGTCGAGGTTTTCGTCGAGCAGATGACAAGCGGGAGGTGGGGATTAGTCCCTGATCAGTCTCGTGGATTATAACTTGATACTGACAGACGGCAAAGGAAAGCAGCCATCAGTCTGTCTTACATGTATGTGTAAGCGGGTGTGTGTGTGTGTGTATTTGGACACGTGCGTGTGCATGCATATTGCAGATTTTGGCTGGCTGACTGGGCTCTGAGTCAGGACTCTCCAAGGACACAGAGCGGCGAGCAAGGGGCAGTCTGCCAGCTCGGGCACTCAGACGTTCCCCTGAAAGACTGGATGGACAGTTCGCTTGTGCCCCATCTCATTTGTATTACGGTCACAGCATCGTGAAAATACCTAATGTCATGACAAATTTATCCGTCCGTGAAGAGCACGACGACAAGGTTGTAAGTTTTGCCTCACTGACGAGACGTAACTACGCCGTGACATTTTCCCGGCTTACGTGGGAACACAGGCCGCATCTCGTAATTTGAAATTTGTTGAGATTTCCAAATCTCGTGTCCTCCCCCCCCCCCCCCCCCGTTAACACGACGATCAGCCAGCCAGCCACCCCCGATACGCTGCAGTATGCCGAACTACAACTTTTGTCAGCGTATCTCGCTCCGCGAACATATTTGTGTTCATGGAATATGGAATCGGCCGCGCGCACACGCACACACACACACACACACACACACACACACACACACACACGTACGCTCCATTCATTACATTTCTCACTTCGGCTCGGTGCCACGTGCGACGAAACACGACGCGGGAGGTGTTTGTTCGCTGTTGCCTCCGAGGCGTTTGGAGAGACTACGCGACACGTAAAGCGAGGTTACTTGACCGTACCTTGACTCTCGTTTCTTCATGTGTGTGCGCGCAAATGCCAGGTCGATTCATTCCCAGCTGCGATGAAGACGGCTACTTCAGGAAGCAGCAGTGCGACAGGGGCGAGTGCTGGTGTGTTGACCAAAACGGAGGAGAAGTGGCCAGATCCAGGATTCGTGGCAAGCCAGATTGCGGTAAGTCCCAGCGCTTTCAGCTGTCGATAAGTGAATAGAATTTGAACCTCGGGGCTGAATGCGGCAAGACAAAAAAAAAAAGAAAATATCCACTTCTACACCGCATCCCCGCATGCATTCTACACAAGGCTTCCTTTATGTTAAAGGGCTGAGGCCCACTGCAACAAAGGACCAGTGCCACATTCATGTGTCTAAAGTCATTTGCATTCTAAAGCGCCGCTTGTCGCTGTGAGAAAAGTCTTTCAAGATAAATGAGGGCTGGTTGGACTGAACCTGCGCCTGATAAGAATGGGTCCCCTGGCAAGATTTAGAAATAGCTATTAAGATCCAGACAAAGTCAAACACACGCCCCATTTTTATTTTTTTTTTGGCCATTGCAGTCAATGTTTTTAAATTGATTTCTGCATTTCCCATTGGTATAGACGGGACTCCATCAAAGTTGGGAGGAAGACATGGCCAACCTGAATTTATTGCAATGCGCGCGATGTCCACAGTGGATAATTCAATTCCCCTGCATCCCCCTTGCCCTCCAATGTTTTTTTTTTTTATTTCCGTCTTCCTGCAGATTATGAAATGGCATATTCGGGTGATTTTGGCAGCGGGGTTGGATGGGAAGACGAGGAGGAGAAAGAAGCTGAGGAGACTGCAGAGGAGGCTGAAGAGGAGGAGGGAGAGGTGGGAGAAGTGGATGATGGGGGATATATCTGGTAAAGGGCCAAAGTGTAATCCAACCTCTCTACAGGAGCATCTCAATGGTCCCAACATAAACACATACACACCAACAGATCCCGCAAAGAGATGGACGTGATGACATGCTCACACTCAGAACAACACTGGCGAAGGAGAGGATTGCACAGGAAGATGCATATATGTTATGGGAGTATTTAATGTTACAGGATGTTCTTAAAAATGGGTAAGGGACGGGGAAATATCACTATAAAAGAAATTATGGGTCTTGAGTCAAGAATTTTCCTTCATACTTGTGAATCTTTGTTCTCTTCTGTTGTGTGTCCTTTGAATTATCTTTGAGCAGTTTTTAGCTGATGCATAATGGAGACTTTGAAGAAGCTCCAGGTGCTTGTCATGTGCTTGCATAAAAAAAAAAAAATGGAGCAAGATTAGGTGCATTTCAATAGTCTAAATTGGCCTCTTTCATCTTTTACGGTTGCAGATTTAAAAACATTTAGATAGCCAGTTTTGATTTTAAGGCAGGGAATTGACAATAAAGAGAGGAAGTCACATTAGAATATTGAAAAGCACCCTTTGCCTTTACAGTTTTCATGTCATACGCTGTGGCTCATATGTGACAAAAGTGCTCTGTCTCATTCATGACTTGTTAAGAAAAAGTTTCTCACGCATCACTCTTTAGCTTGTATATAATGTGTGTATCAGAAGACATAATGTCACCTATTAGTCCCGTAATCAATGCCTTGAGAGACTTAGCAGAATATACTGCTGAGTTGACAAGTGTACATCGTGTCATAATGTGGCTCAATTTATTGTGTTTAATAAAAAAAAAATATAAAATAAAATCAACTGCTCTACGTGGCCCGGCTGGCCACCATACATCCGAGTCTGTGCTCTTTCTCAATTCATTCCTCGCCAAGTTTTGGCGCCGTCATGATCACAGAGGGACGGACTACTACACCCACAAAAGACCAACAGATTTTTACATTTTTTTGAGACCAATTTCAAATTCAAGTCGATGCCAGCTGCTCTGTAAGGCACAGACATTCACGCATACCTAATAACTGCAACGATTACTAAAAATGCATAGCCGTATTTCTCTTCACCTGATAAGTTAGCTTTACTCTGCGTTGTATCAAGTCACTTCCAGTCATGTTCGCTTAAGAGAAGGATTACTTCCTGTGATGTCTCAAATTCAACACTTGTAAACACTGCACGCAGTAAGATATTGTCTCACCTGTGTAATGGTATTCCCTGCTGCTTGGTTTGGCGTCTCTTTCTTTAGAACTGCGGTTCCCAACCGGGAAGGGGGTTGCCTAAATTATTCTGAAAACATACAAATAACAATTCAATGAAATAAATGACATAAAAGGTTTGAGCAGAAAAGCTGGGGGGGGGGGGGGGGGGGGTTATTAAAAAAAATAACGGATAAGCAATAGAAATGGACAGCCTAAAGATAATGATTGAAAATATGGGTAAGAGTTGAAATTGTTAGTTTGCAGTACGGATGAACAAATAAAATTGTTGGGTAAAAATAATGCATAAACAGTTGAAGCAGATGGCTAAACATTTAAATAAAGTTAAAATATATATATATTTGCTAAAAGTATGGCTAGCAGTGGAAATTCTTAGCTGACAATATTGATAAATAGGAGGGAATTGATTCGCTCCCAGTATGCTATTAGTAAATGAACTGGTGAAATCGTTACCCTAACGGTATGGTCTTTTAAACTCATTTGAACATGAGCGGCGGTGCGGATGAAAAAGTTTGGAAACCACTGCACACTGCCAAGTAGAAGAAAAAAAACAAAAAAAAAACAACAGTCCTGCATTTTCTGCTTTTTTTGAACTGAAAAATGGTCTAGTTAGCTCTTAACACGAAGCACAGCACATGGGTATTAAAAATTTGAATGGACAAAGAGTTGAACAAAGTGAAATTTTGACTTGATAAAGGCCACTGCCTGAAAAGTTAAGGGACGACCAAAGTGATTTCTTCTTAAGGAAGAATGTAATGTCAAATTTAATGACAAATGTTAAGGGATTCTTAACAAAAAAATTATGTTGAAACAAAACAACAACAAAAAACTTTTTTTTTTTTTTTTTTTTGCCATAACTCCAGATTGAAATATGTCAACATGCATAGTGATAACCCTTTTTTTTTTCCCAGATAATATCAGCTGATATAGGCCTAGCGGTAAGACTCAAGTAACCGCATCTTCTGTGATCAAATGCGTGACGGTCATCTCGCAAAAATTTCCTTCAAGTAATTTCCGTGATAAATGCGCAGACAAGTACAGTCGAACCTAAGTGTGGTTTAGTTGGGGTGATGTGACAAGATTTTAGATGAAGTGACTTGAATTTTTCAGCCATCTGCTCAAAAAAAAGTTTTAAACCAACTTGAATATCAAGGACAAACATTATAATATATTATGGTGCGCATTTTTGGAGATCTTTAAAGAAAAAAAGAAATAAAAAAACCACTCAAATCCATAAATCTCCACTCTGCGGGAACTATTCTCTGAGGAGCTGCTCTTGTCGGCGTGCGTCTACTCTCGCCTTACCTCATTCTGCAGTGAAGTGACGCTTATAGGTATGGGAAAGCAGCAGAAATGAGATACGGACCCAGGTCTGCGTTTCAGCGCTTCCGCCGGCCTCCTCGGGATATTGCTCAAGCCTCTCCACTGTGAACTACTCAGTCTGGGAACGGTGAAATAAGAAACCTTTCAGTATGTTGTGTACATCCTCAGGAGTTGAGGCCCAGAAAACTTGTCTCGGCGTTGTGAAAATTGACAGTAACCGATCCTCTGAAATGTCATTTCTCAGTTTCACATTTCTGGGATAATGGAAATCAGTACCAGTAACGTCCCAGTGGGCGAAACCTCCAACGTTGTTGGCTGCGAGTGCCTGCCAACAGATGTCTGAATACCTGATACCGACAGCCGTCCTCCGGCTTACCCAAAGGGACCAATCATTCTCGGCAGCCTGTCAGCTTATTATGCTGAATATTCCTGCTGCTTGGTGAAAACAAACCACATGTACCAGAAGCAGGTGTAAATCTCAAAACACGCTTTCCAAAAAAAAAAAAAAAAAAAGGTGTTTTTCTTTGATGCTGTAACTGCAAAAGAAGTTGGGATCAGATGTTAGATTTCAAACTTTTTTTTTTTTTTATCCGCGAGTGAGAAAAATGGGTAAATAAAACGACTGTCTTCAGTTTTCTGGCTCTATTTAAGATCCTTTGGTATACTAATTGTAATAATGTGGGTAAATTTGTGACACAAAACATACCCAGCGTACACTGAATGTTACCCGAATAAACTTGTATTCATTTAATTACATTGCAAAACAATGAAACAATTACAACGGGTATTAATGTAATATTAACATGGTTACTAACCTTAAGTGGTCTCTTAAATATTTCACAGTTTACTGGATGATTCTGGGATGTTTTAGTTGCATTTACTCCATCAGATCAGCGACTGAGTGTCCGTTTGTAACAAACTGAAGTGTATATATGTATAGTTGTTATTGAAAATACCAGTTTTGTTTAAAAAAAAAAAAAAAAAAAAAATTGCACGTAATATCCACTTGATTATCTAATATAATTTTGCACATAATCCATTTTTATTTAATGTGACTAATGTATCTCAAAGTGCAGGAGTCCTTAGCTATAGTTTGCTTTGAGCACCTTGTAGCCTCCACACGCGCCTGACTCCTTTTTCTGTGGTGTCCAGCTCCCTGAACACGTTCACATCTCTTGTCTGGTCAAAGTGCTGCAACAATTTCTGGAAAACAGTCACTGGGATGCTAAAGTTGAGGTGCGGGTAGGTCACTCGAGAAGCCATGTCCTTTGTGTTGCTGGACACGATACCTGCACAAAAACAGGAAATAATCAAGACGTCCTCTTAAAAATTGCAAATACAGCAGAGCGGACGAAGCGATCTCGTACACAGAGCTGCCTTTTCTCTACACGCGGTGTGGGTAACGGGTGTTTTCATCGGTCATCGTGTGCCCCCCGCTGTTCAGAAGGAGCATTCGTTCCCTTACCCAGCAGCTCTCCTGTGTGCTTCTGCACCACGGCACCCCCGCTGGTCCCTGCTTGTACTGCACAAGTGGTCTGGAGCATGACGGGCTGGCAATTCAAACTAATGGCCTTGGAGAGGACGCCAGAGGTCATGGACGGACCGCAGTGCCGACCCAGCCCCCCGTATCCCACCACCACGACGGGTTCACCTGGAAGCAGAGAAACCAAGCTGAACGCGAGCTCTCTCGGCAGAAACAGAGTTCTCCTCTGGCACCGAATGTGATGCAAAAAAAAACCAAACATGTAATTCAACTCTTTCTGCCAAACAAGATTGAAATCCAACCTGGATTGAAAGTCTGCGACATCCGAGTGACCGCGGCTTCAGGGACGGAGAGTCTGAGCTCTACCAGAGCCAGATCATAGGGGGAAGATGCTTTAGTGGAAAACAGGACATCGCCAATGATATTGTGGACTCTGTGGAACAGAAATCGGCACAAATAAAAGAGCAAACATTAGAACAACATATTCTGCACCATTCATTCGGAGGCATTAAAGCTTGTTAAAAGGCCCTGAACCCACACGGGTGTCTTTAACTATCGGCTGACTGAGCCTCCCCTCTGGTGGACTTAGTTGGTGGTCGTGACATTAAAAGTACAAACTCATCTACAGCATAAAAAAAAAAACATACAGTGTCGATTCACATATGAAGCAAGGATGAAGTTTACTTTTTATGTCTGTGACTGAGCCTTCGTGCCGCGTCACTCATGCGAGATAACTTACAGGAGACGGAGGTCGAAGTCCTGTGGAGAGATTTATTTATCACGTTTTCTTTGGATGATTTTTTTTTTTTTTCTCCCCCCCTTCAAATGAAATCCCATTAAGTACAGCGGATGTGTTTTCGGGAATACCTGGCCGCCTTCGCTTGAAGGCGTTTTGGGATAATAAACGTGCTGCCGTCACCTGTCCCGGTGGTGGAACTTCAGGGTGACCGTAGACCTCCCGTTGACCACGTGCCGGCAAGTCACGACCAGCTGCGAGCTGACGGCAACCCCCGAGCCCCAGAGCTGCCCGCTGTCCACAAAGCACACAGTGGGGTACTCGACGGCTTTCGACCCGTGAGCTGCGGTCAGCATGTGGAGCCCCGCCTCCCCCGGGCGGAGCCCCGCCTCCCCTAGATGGAGCCCCGCCTCCCGGAGCGGCTCTTGAGCGCTCGCGCAGCGGACGACGTTCCCGAAGATGGAGTGGACGGAGCAGACGAGGCTGAGGCCGATCCACTCGTTCGCCTTCCAGCCGAACGGAGAGACGATGAGCCCGACGAGACGCACGTCGTCCGTGCCTTTCGCCGCAAACAACCCTCCGCCCTCCGTGCCCGGCAGGCAGCGGGCGTCCGTGAGGATCACGGCGTTGTCCTCCCCGGCGAGGTTACTGACGATCCCTCTGCTCAGGGTGCTGATGAAGAGATCCGGGCAGAGCGAGCCAAAAGGTGAGCCGCACGCGACGACCGGGTGGCCTTTCTGGAGAGTCGAGCTGCTCCGCCAAGGGATGGCACCTGAATCCGGGCTGCCGCCGCCGCCGCCCCCGCCGTCGTCCACCACCACCGCCGTCGCCTTGAGCACCGCGAACCAGCTCAGGTAGCGGGAATCTCCGATCAGCTCGTCGTCCTCGCCATCACCATGGAAACGCCACTGGTCAGCCTCTCGGAAAACGGCCAGGAAAGCCCGTTTGAACTCCTCGCAGTTCACCAGCATCAGCAACTCGGCCGCGACCTCCCGCCGCCGCCGCCGCGTCGGTTCGCGTCCGGACCGCGCGAACGCCTCTCCCCGCGCGCTCCGGTCGGAGTCCGAGTCTCGCCGGGCCGGAAAGGCCACGCGGATTTGAAGTCCGTCGCTGAAGCTGCGCGGCGTCAGGAACCCGCGGTCCGAGGAGCGGAGCTCTTCGTCGGCGAGGAAGCGCGAGAACGGGAGGCCGGTGCATATAATGGTTCCGGTGTGAGGGTGGACGACGACCCCGCTGCAGCTCGCGGGTTTCTTCGCGGAAAGCGCCTCCGA
This sequence comes from Embiotoca jacksoni, assembly GCF_022577435.1. Taxonomy (NCBI): domain Eukaryota; kingdom Metazoa; phylum Chordata; class Actinopteri; family Embiotocidae; genus Embiotoca; species Embiotoca jacksoni. The sequence goes on along the minus strand of NW_027185252.1, from coordinate 8,900,620 downwards.
CACCTTGACGACGCAGCAGCACCTCTCGACCGCCTTTAACTCCATGCTGTTTGCGGAGCGGGTCGAGTCTAACGGGGTCCGGCAGAACTTTAACACGCTGGGGAAAAAATAAATAAATAAACCCGCGGAAGAAGCCGCGCGTTAAACCTAACGACACACCGGCGGTGAGACAAGGGAACAGGCGTCCGTCATCCGGTGACATGTAAACTCCCCAACTTTAAACTATTCTTTTATCGCAAACATTCTTCACGGCTGTGTGTCGTAACTTCTATTTGATTTCACTTCCTAGTTGTGTCTCGTTGGTCCACGTGATTGGTTAGAATGTAAATTGTGGGACAGCTCCCCAGCCAATGGGGAACGAGAGGCCGCGACGGTAGTGGCTCGTTTTACTGCACGGCGCGTCCCGTAACGTTGTACTTTTTCCTGTTTTGTTACATGTATCTTCGTGATAAATTCACACCAGAATGTTATGGCAATCCTTTTGGATGTACGTGATTGCGTATGTAATTAGTGGTCGAAACACCCTCTGTTTTTGCAGACTGGAGTCCCCATTCAGCGCACACGTGAGGTTGTCACCTAATGTCCCGTGGGTCATCTGGCAGAAGGGTAGTGAGTACAAACAGTCTCAGAACTTTTAAAGTCATAGTTTGGATAATAACCCAAAATTGTGGCATTTGCTGCTCCGTGCAAGTGTAAAACAAATCGCTATTCAAAAGCAGAGAGCAGAACAGTTTCTCTCGGGAGCAAAATGTTACAGAAAAGAAAGCTCTCTGAAACCAGATAGAATATGTCATCAAACTGAACAAATAACTAGAAAAAAGCAACAACAACAACAAAAAACAGTTGGTTCATGAGAAGACATATATGGTATATATGTGCAGAACGATACACGCATACTAAGCAAATAAATAATAATGACAAAACAAAGTTTAAAGGATTGTCAAAAATATTTATTACGCTAAAACTGAACACGTCTCGTCCAATAAGAATAGAACCTACCTTATCTAACAGATGCTTTTATGTAACACAAGGCAATGCGATTTTATGAAATATAAATAAGATCTTATACACAAAACAATGTATAATATTGCAATATAAATCCATGCATAAGTTTTGCACACCCTATTTTTAAGCACCACCCAAGTACTCTCATAATATCACCGCATGTCGTGAGCAGCAACTAATCACAAAGTACTCAAGTCATTTCACAGCAATTACCCACCATGACAACAGGTAGTTTGGCATCCTCTCTGCAGATGAGCATGAGTTTGTTACATCACCTGGCTGTGCTGATGCAGTTATCATGTACTGCAATTATTCAACACTGTGTAGTATCAAATAAAGCCCACCGTGGCAAAAACAGTCAGTAAATGCACTTGTGGTCACATTCATATAATTGGCTGTAGTTGTAAACCTTTCATTGATTAAAGAAAGCACGTAACAAGGAGAACTGTCAGTGTCAGGCTACTATTAACAAATGAGGCACCGCATTTTTTTGCTGCACTTTCAAGAAAAAAACTTTTCTGTTCTTGGAAACAATTGATGGTACTTTTAAGTTTCCCATCAGTCGAAAAGAAATCTGATTAATAATGTTTTTTGTGTGCAAAAAAAACACAAAGGCTTCAACCATGATCAAGGAAGAGCAACTCCGAGCCTACGGTGTTAACTAAACTGACCTTCACTGTAAATCAACACCGGCAGCCCAAAATAAACCTGGGTCAGAAATCGGTTCACAGCGATGGCATGTTCTACTTGGCAGACAGAATTCCCTGCAGACTTTAAGTAAAGCAAAAAAAAACACAGCATTATTCTCCACACTCAGTCTGAATAAAATATACTCGTGATTCCTAACTTATCTTTGACTTGCTGTGGTGCGACTGATGTGACGCAGGTTTCTTTGAACGCATGAAGAATACAAGGTATAGTAATACAAAAACACGACTTCAAACGTATTTTATACTGGCAGTCAAAGTCCTACATATAATAGATTAAATAAAGTATCCGTTTACTGCAGGTAGTTTTGTGTGGAACATCTCTTTGTGTGCACAGACAGCACGGCTATTTAAAGAAGACGAATCAGTCAATATACTGTGATAGCCAGCGGAAACCGTCTCCGTATCCCTGTCTCTTCAGCACGCTACACATGAACACCTCCATCGGCCTCAAATTCAGCTCCTTCAGTGACACTGTGCCCTGAAAGGAAACAAAAATACACATCCAGAGATACGGCTTTTAATTCACAACCCACCTGTTTCAAAATATTTGTTCTGTGTACAACCAATATCCTAAAATCTTAAAACATCCTGCATATACAACACACCGTGGAGCACAGTGTGATATGTGTAGAGCTGGCGCCCGACTCGTGACATGGATCCCTAAAACAGGTCTTTCTGTTGCATCCTCCATCCTTTAAGTCTCTTTCCTCTTTTGTCACAAAAAAAAACCCAGCAGGTAGTTAACAAGATTTACACTAATGTTGACAACTTTGCATAACACCAGTAATGTGCCAAATGTTGCTCGACAATATTGCCCCACCACTGCCGCTAGGTTTGTCATGACTAGTGGTGACCTACGCACACTTTACAGCTGCCCTACGTAACTCAGATTTGAATTAGGAATGACAACTTAACTTTGTATCAGAAGGAATAGAAGAGTAAAATCTGGCCTTTTGACACCTGTGAAGTGCCTTTACCTCACTGTTACTATGCAGTAAAAACGTCTTTGGATGACCAAGCAGCATTCACACAAACGCACTGTTTATTGAAGTCATTAAAGCAAAGTCAGGATGTGATGTTTTGTTGTTTCTACCACATTTGTTTATTACCTTTCCAGTTGTATGTCCTTGAAGCCCAAATAATCCTCTGAGTGCATCCTCACTGATGGCCTCTGGACGGTCTATTTTATTCCCCAGGATGAGAACTGGGATGTTTGAAATGGTTTCATCTGTCAACAGAGCCTACAAACAAGAAGATGTCATATATTGATCGAACAGATCATTCCAATCAGTAAAAACAATAAACAACTGTTTTTTTTTTTTTGTGTTAATCTAGAATGAATATAATGAACTCACATCCAGTTCAATTTTTGCCTCTATTAGTCGCTCATGATCAGCGCAATCCACAATGTAGACGATAGCGTTTATGGCTGGGAAGTAATTCTTCCAGATCCTTCGTGCTGTGGGATTTCAGTATTGATGTGACACTGTTGCAAGTGCATGAATACAAATTTCTACGACACAATATTAAGGTCGAGCGGCACATTCCTGACTCCCACCTTGCGTGTGACCTCCGAGGTCAAACGTCGTGAAGGTCATCCCAGCTATGTTCAGCTCCTCAGATGCTGAGGACAGAGGAGAAGCACTGACTTTAGATTCGTTTTGAAGCAAGAAACGCGAGGCTGATCGCTGAACGGACAACGTATCAAATTGCTGAATGTACTTGGGTATAGCGTCGGCACGTGCTGTCCTAGCCTGTCGTCTCTGAGCATGTGCAGGAGCGTTGTTTTTCCGGCATTGTCGAGTCCAAGGAAAATCAGCTTGCCCGTCTTCTTGTACAACCCTGATGACAGAAAGAACCACAGACACAAAATAGTTTTCCTTTTATGTAATTTCAGGATGGGCAAGTTGGAATACTTCATAGAATAATAATTATGTCAAATTTCTTCACATTGATTGGTATGTTTTGTTTTCACAAATACGGATAAAACCAAATTCAAATTGTGTGTTGTGAGTATTTCGGCTGGAATTGGTGAAATATACCCAAAATGTAAAAGGGAAATACATTTCTAATGATTTAAAAGATCATTTGGCTATTTGTTCTGACAAAAAAAAAAAAATTTAATTTTTACTGTTTTCAAAAGGTTTGCAGCTTTGCTACGTGTTTTCTGAACTAATATCATAAACGGTAATTCAATTCGTCAGACAAATATTTCGTGCTGTTTTCGGTTGGACGGTACTGATATTTATGTACGGTACCTAGTAGTTGCAAGACGCTGCTGAAGCCCCTGTAGATCCAATCAAATATAAAAGACATTTCTCTCGACTACCTGAAATACAGAAAACTGAAATGATTTATCATGACACATGAAGGAGGAACACGGTGATGCATATAATGTATCAGTCAGTGTTGTTCTGTCATGTTCAAGTAACTGTCAGACATGAACCAAGCCACCTATCGCTCCTTTAAAGACACGAGTAAATGAAAACATGTTGCACGTAACAGAACAGAGTTTATAATACTGTTGCAAAAGGACACCGCTGCGTTGTAGAATCAAGCACTGAGGCTCATTGTAAGTTATTATTCCTGACCCTGGATTACTCTGTTGGTATGTGTAAGCTCTGTGTGATCACAAGTTTTAAAGTACAAAAGGAAAGGAGGTAAACTAAGCAGTGGTGGAAGATGTATTCAGATTGTTTATGAAGTAAGCGTACCAATACAGCAAAGTAATAATACTCTATTACAAGTAAAAGTCCCGTGTGAAAAGTCCCACTAAAGTGAAAAGTACATCAAAAATGTTATTAAAGAATAAAGTAAAAGTATTGGTTTGATCCCTCTGACTGATATGTTATCTGACTCATTATATTATTAAACTCAACACACCAGTGTGTAAGCAGTATGTCACTGTTGTAGCTCTTGCAGATGAAGCTAGTTTGAAGTTCTGATACACACTTTTTTTTTTTTTTCATATTTTACTGTAATCTTAGATTTTTGGTGAGATGTTGGATCATTTCAACATTTGGAAGGGAATGAAACTATGGAAGAGGTTTAGAGGGAAAAAAACATTATTTGGTGAAAATGTTAACAACCCACAGACATGTGAAATGCGACCCCGACTATTCACTGCTGTTTGTAAGACATCAGAAGACAAACAGGTTGAAAACCACTTGTTTTAATTTTTTTAACAATGTGTTGTATTTTAAAAGCTCGTCATACGTAACCGTCTTAAAAGCAACGTCACATCGGCCTGTATCAAAGCGATGTAGTGGAGGAGAAACGACAATATTTCCTTCTGAAATGCAGTAAAGTGAAAGTAGCATTAAAGACAAATGCTCAAGTAAAAGTACACGTACGTTCAGGACAGCGTTTGAATAAATGTACGTCCCATCACTAGGACGGGGAAACAAACAGCCTTTTTAGATGCTGGTTTGATCTGAGAGCTGTTACGCTGATCTTCCTCTGACTATTTTTATGACAGGTTGTGGCAAGGACACTTGATCTTGGTCGTCAGCCCCTGCTTCTCTCCCTGACTCACAAACACCTGTCACTCTCTGTGAACTTCATGGGCTAATCGTGGGGAATACTGAAGCCTCCAGTGACTAACGCCTCAGGGGGGGGGGGAAATTACCCATTGGTTGATTACTTTATCATAGAGTGTTTTGTGTGGGTCACTTGTAAACACCAAATTCTGCGTATAAAGTGTGGCATTTAATTTCTAACATGTATTGATTAAAAACTGTAAGATAATGCTACTCAGTTCTGCCAAGCCAACTCTCCAAAATGTCATAAATAGCAGCCGGTTAAATCAGTACTCCTTAACGAATATACGTGAATAACACACGAAAAGCCAGCAGGCCACACGACACCAAACTGAGCTGCTCGGAAATAATTGTTCTAGTGATTTCACGATTACTGCCACGGTCGGCTTCTCGTGTGTAGCTGGTGCTGACAGACATCAGCTGTTACAGACGTAAACAAATTAAGTAAACAACATGAGTGCGCAAACAAGTCCAGACGGACCAAACTAAAACTTTATGATATCAAGAGCGGGCTTCAAAAAAGCAGAATTAAATAGACATGTGGAAACTAAAAGAAAGACAACTTAAAACAACATTTGCGGTCTTACCTTGTTCTTCCGAATCAGTGAACTCCTCGTCCGTTGGTTTTTGCTCTTAGTCTGTCCCGTCGACTGACATGCAGCCTGCAATTTTGACAGTTAACCGGAAGTACGTCACGACGACGGCTAATAACGTGCGAGCGGAGGAATATTTCGACAGTGAAATTAAAAACAACCTGGCTTATTTCCTCCATATCAATTAATTCCTAACAAAATAAAAGAAGTAAAAAAAATTTAGCGTAATATTTATTCCACTGACAAACTCTCCTCAAAGTTTGTGGATGTGATATATCTCCTATATATATATATATAGCAGTATTTCCTCTAATTTAGTCTTTTTTTTAATTCCACCTGCTCATCAGTTTTTTTCTATGTATATATATATATGTTGTGTATAAGTTGTATAAGTGTATAAGTTGTATGTGTATATATATATATATATATGTAAATATATGTATGTATGTGTATATATATATGTGTGTGTGTGTATGTATATACGTATGTATATATATATATATATGTATATGTGTATATACATATGTATGTATATACACATATACATATACGCACACACACACATATATATATATACATACATATATTTACATATACTGCATATATATACACATTCCCTTCCTTTATTACTTTACAACTTTTGCTCTATACTCTTTACATAAAGTAGAGTAGCAACAAATAGGAATGTTATAACTCTGTTCTTTAACATATCTGGAAATCTCTCTGCCATTCCCTTTTTTTGCTCCTCTTCTTTTTTTGTCCCCAAAACCTACATTTTTACCACAAGCAGGCACACTTGACTGACAGCACAGTATGTACTTATAGAAAACAAATCTGGTGTTAAGGCCCAATGCACATTACAATTACTCTAAAACATGTATACATGAAAAGATACTGCATTACTGTACACTTAAAAAATAAAACAAATGGGGGACAATAAACACTAGGTGGCAGCATTATGACAGAGAGAAGTTCAGTTTGGCATAAACTGTTAATGAAGATAAAGCAAATGTCACTTCTTTTCCCTTCTCACTCCAACACCTCTAGTGATTAAATTGACACGTTGATAATTTAACAGAGAAGTTTTATTAAAGCAGTTCAGTTTCATACAGGGCACAAGTATCTACTAGGCATAGTATCTGTAATGTATTCATAACAGAACATCTCCAAAGAGATCTTTGTTAAATAAGTGAAAATTTGTTGGTCAAGACACAAGTACACATGAACTTTTCTCTTCTACAGTATCAAACCACCATCAGTATTTCTCCATCTACAGGGAAACAGCTGACCCCGACCGAACCATCCCGTCATCCTTTTGGGTCATATAGTGTACCGTCAACTTCAAGTAAGAGCCTTTTCTTCTGATCCAATCCAAACAGCTCCTGGATTACTTCTTCTCAAGGTAGAACCACTTATCAACTGCAAATGAAAACATGACCATCAGTCTCACATCAGATCAGGCAAGTTCAGGAGGAAGTCAGTAATCTGGCAGGAATATTTAAAGGCAGACTACCTGATGAGGGGATAGGCTCTTCCTTTCCACAAGGACATGTCTGAAAATAGAAAAAAAAACATTAGTTAAAAAAGGCCTTGTGTTGAAATATCTGATGTTATGTGGCAAAATGTAAAGAAATTCGTACTTACCTCGCCAACAGCAGCTTTAGCCTCGTCTGCTGAGCAGCAGCACAGGCTGTCACTGGCTGAGACACACGTGTTTTTGCTGTTTTGTTTAACAAAATAGACATTTATATTAAATACAATCATTTGTAATCAAGATATTTTTTTGCATCTGAAAGTACATTTGTTCTAAAAGCAAAAAGTGTTTCAGCTAAAGTCACTGCAGCAAGAGAGGCTGTGTTTACCAGTTTAGTTCACCAGCATTTGCCTGTTGGGAAATGAGGGCTTTCCAGAACTTGTGAGTGCTCTTGATTACTTCAATGGCAAAGTCCTGAAACATAAAGTTGAAAGTATGGTTTTCACGATTAATTATATTGTAATTCTCGTTCAGGTTTTCCTATGAACTTGACAAAACTGAATTTTCTTGCATGGCAGGTTCACTGTTTGACAGGCAGCAAGGCAACTTATAAGATGCATCTATTTATAGTCTAATAATGACTAAATGAGGTATGTTGGGTGGAGACCTTGTCTTTGAATTCCTCATTGAAGGCAAACTGGTTCTCTGGTTTCCCATCTGGCACTTTGTACTTCCTGAACCAATCGACAGTGGCCTCCAGAAAACCGGGTTTCAGGCGCTGAACATCACTGATGTCTGAACATCAACAGGAACAACAAAACAAGTTAGTAATACGACTGATGCAGCATGGCAGAAAAACTCAAACAGACAAAAAGGGGCTCGAGTAAACGGAGGTGCTTACTGTTCAAGTCGTTTGCTTCAGGATCCTCCACATTGATTGCGATCACTTTCCAATCAGTTTCACCCTCATCGATCATGGCCAGGATCCCGAGTACCTTTACTTTGACTATCTCCCCACGGGAGCACACCTGGACACGACATTTCAGTTTGCATCAGCAGTGTCATTTTGTATGATAGGAATCTGTACAAACATCAAAATCGTGCATGACTTTGACTCTTTCCGGGTGACATAATGTAAAAAACATAGTTCAGGCTGTAAAATCCTCAGCCAGTATTGTACCTTACTGCCGATTTCACAGACATCGATGGGATCATTGTCACCACAGCAGCCAGTGTCTCCATCTTTGTGTGCTGGATCCTCCCATGTCTAAAACATGACATCAGAATTAAATGAATCTACTCAACGTTTCCTATTGATCAGCATTAAAACAAATGACCTATGCACACAGTGTCTCAGACAACATACTGACCTGAGGAATGGCCCCGTAGTTCCATATGTAGCCCTTGTGTGGGAAAATATTGGCCACATAACGCAGCTTTCCCTTCTTTATATCTTGCTTGATTGGGTTCAAGAGGTCTTTAGTAGCGATCTAAAAGACAATAGTAATGCTGTTACGATTAAAGAGCCAATCAGTGCTAAAATACCAGTTATCAATCATGTCAAAAAGACATGTATACCTAAATACATATTACATTCACATTGATTATATCATGACACGGCTAGAAATAGCCGTGTCATGATATATGTGGGTTTACGAAATTAAGACATTATTATGGACACAGGTGTATAAAAACTGACAAAAGCTAAAGCCAAAGCTGCAAAAATCTAATCCAAAAAACGGATGCTCAAAGATCAGAAAAATAGTCTTACCTCCATCTTTGCATTGGTCCATCTTGGTACTTCAACCACCATGTGAAAGATGTTCTATAAAAGAGAACAATCTGTCTGAACATCTTTAAATTACTTAAAATTTACATTTGTACATAACTGTACACACGAAGAGACACAATTTGAAACCACATCATCATTATATGAATAAGGAGCTACATTATAGCTCTTAATCAGCAATTACTTTGGGTAAAACACAAATAAGATTAACTGTTTCATGAAGATAAGATCATAGATAATCTGCTGCAATCACAAGGGATATTGACACAGCACTGACCAAAGGCCATTGCCTTGCAAACAGACAATGGCCTTACTATTCTGGAGAGTATTACCTCATGCAGTTCCATGTCAAAGTAATTGAGATACTGTAGCTACAAATATTCGTGGCAGAACTGCAGGTGGGATTTAACCAAAAAGTAATTTTAAAGAATATATATTTAATAAGGTAAAGGTGACAGGTGCTTCCTTACCTGACTCTCATCAGCATAGATTGGTATGTCATGAAATGGGGAGATGTACTTTCCTTCAGCATTTTCTGTAAGAGAGTCAGATTGAAAACATGTATTAATACAGCAGGCAGATACAAGTTGCCGTTTTAACTGTTAGATCAACAGCTGAGTGAGCTCTACCAGGAAGAAACAATCCTGACCGCACTGGTAGTTCAGGTTTACTTTCACTTGTCGAAAGCACGGCATAGAATATGCTTCCGGTATTTTTGTCTGTACAGCAACTTTAACATATTCCGACAGATCCGAGACTTGAATTCATCTTTAAAAACTATACACTAAAAAGGAAGCAACACTACGAAATTGTGATAATGTTACTACATGAGGACAAGCAACACTCAATACTTGTTATAATCAAAGAGGGCGTTGTCTCACCAACTCAAACCTTTTATTATTTTTAAAGCTGGATGACGTGTTCAATCACCCTTCGAGAATTTCCATAATAATCGACTTCCTTCGATCAAGTTCAGGCAAGAACAGTTATAATGAAATATACCATTTGTCAGATTCACATCATTCGAGGTGTGACGAGGCAAAAACCGGCGCAACTGGTCGGCGCAACTTAAATGACTCAAAAGGAAACCTCGTGAATATCCAAACAACACGCACATTAACAATGCAAGTACAAAAATTACAGCTGAACATGGTATAAATCAGCGAGAATGAATAAGTGACACGTGGGAGGTTGCAGCTGGCCGGTCGTACGAGGAGAGTCCTCAAAGAGGCAAACAAAGACAAAACTTATTTCATTACATTTCTTTTTACTCACTGAAAAACAAACGGTAGCTCAAGGAGTTTGGGTTCCCCCTCTCTTCCACTGTGAAGCTCATGTTTATATTCAGGTGTGTGATTCTGGGATGAAGGATGGCGGCAGAATAAAGCGACTGAGCTGGCTGCCTTAGTGTAACGTCCTAAAGGGCACCGCGCGTGCGCAGTTTTGCCAATGATGCCTTCACGGGCTATCGGAAAGAGCATTAATAGATGCATTACGTTCTACGTGAACAAGAAGAACGTCTTGATTGTATATAAAACCACAAAAAACAAAACATATGATGAACGATAAAGGTACGGCACATGTTGTCATCTGGTTATTGTGTTTATTAAAGTATTAGGCATATTTTGTCACGTACAGAGTCGACAACAATTGTCCTCCTGCAGAGGGTCTGAACGACCACACAAACCAAGTATTCACAACATGTTTGAGACGGTGCAGAAAGTGAGCCGACTTCAGTGACGGTCCGCTTCGCCGTCGTCATATCCGCCCCGCAGCTTGTCGTGCTTCCTGCCTTGCTTTTGAGGGAGGGGACGGTGCTGACGGCTGGGAGGACGAAAGGAGAGACAAGAAAGCTTTTGGGGGAAGATATAAGAGAGTGGGGAACGGCCCGGGTTTCCACCGTCCGTCGGGAAATAAACACCCCGATTTTTCTGCAGCTGCTGGATTTGTCACCGAATCGGCGCTGAAAATGTCGAGCAGTCGTCAGTTTAGCGAGAGCAGGGCCATCCCGACCAGGACGGTGTTGATCAACGACACAACGCAGCTACCTCATGACTATTGTACCACCCCTGGAGGCACTTTATTCTCTACCACTCCTGGAGGTAAGTTGATGTCCCATCTTCTATATTATTTTTTTTTTAATTTTTTTTTTTTTAAACAAAATGGACGATAATTAGCTTTGTGTGCTGCCTGTGCTGTCAGCTAACCTTTAATTGTTCCTGTCAGTGTGGCCTAGGCTGCCTTGTCATCCCGATCAAAACAAAAACAAAGCTTAGCCCCGCCCCTGTTACCTCTACATGCTGCCTGATTGGTCGGTTTGCAGCGCAGCGCTTGTGATAGGTTCGGTTAGGTTAGGTAGTTACTTTATTAATCCCCGAGGAGAATTTTTTTTTTTTTTTCCGCTACAGCAGCATACAGGAAGCAATAAGATAGTAATAGAATAATAGAAAGCAATAAAATAGCAGTAAAATGGCAGTGAAAATATAAAATATAAAATGCACAGTATATACAGTAGAGTATATATCTATATATATTATATACAACAACCAAGAACACAGACAACAGTGTTATTGTTGTGTGATGGATTTTGCCAGAGGTGAGTTATTGTACAGTCTTATTGCGGTCGGCAGGAATGATCTCCTGTGTCTGTCCTTGTGACAGCGGAGCTGGAGGAGTCTTTTGGAGAAAGTGCTCCGCTGTCCCTGCAGCAGGTGGTGCAATAATTCATTGTTCAGCTGTTACTGTATTTACAGAAGGTGAAACTGTTTATTTGGTAGTTATGTCGAGCAGTATTTTGACAATCGGTAGTTTATAAAAATCAAACGATGTGCATCAGCTATGTATCACGTTGCTGGACCTCTGCCAGATGTATGATTCATTACAGTGAATATAGGCAAATAAGGAAGTGCAGCACTGTGTTGTGTAACCGCCACATTGCGTGCCCGACGTGCATAGGAATGGCAAGACATTTGATTTTTATTTTTTTTACGTTCATCATCACTGATGCAATTAATTGTTTTGCTTATGTCACTCAATCATTTCGGCTCTACATCAAATACACAATTTGAGAATATTTAGATTTGTTGTTGTTTTTTTTCTAGCTGTGGTTTCTGACGGTGATAGAGCAATTACAGGGAGTAATGTGAAAATATTATATATGAAGTAAAACTCAAGTTGAAAAGACCTTATTCAGAGCAGGCATTTTGGTCTGTCACACAGGTGTTGCTCATAAAATGTATTGCTGCATAAAAAAATTTACATAATCATTATTAATGTTATTAGTTCTGACCTTGTTTTCCTGTCATGAAGTGACATGAAGTCAAAAGGTTTACTGTAAAACCAAAAAATAAACAAAGAGACCTCTGATGCCAGCAATGTTATCAAGACAGAGGTTCACCATAATCATTTAGAGGCAAAAATCTGTACAAGGTAGGCTGATTTCTGACTGGAAAGAAATTTAAAGTGTCTTTTGATTGTACTGTGGAAGTTTGGCCAGTTTTTGACTTTTTCCCAACAGAAACGTGTGCAAAAATAGATATGCAAATAAACTGGAGCTGACAGGGATAGGTGTGTTTTTCTAAAGACTATTTGTTTGAGGGCAGGTAGATGCTTGTAGACAGGGTGAATCAAATCAAGGCCGTTTGGATAAAGGCCAGATTCGGACTCACACACATTTGATTGCAGCCATGTCAGATAGTTCTTTAAAAAAAAAAGGCCTCGGTAACAAAAACTTGCTGTGTCCTGTTGCAGGAACCCGGATCATCTATGACCGGAAGTTCCTGCTGGACAGGCGTAATTCTCCCATTGCCCAGACTCCCCCAGCTCGCCTGCCTGTCATCCCCGGAGTGACAAGCCAACATGTCCTGAGTGAGAACCAGAAGAATGAAGCCAACAACCACATCAAAAACCATGATGGGAAGCCCCTAACCGGTAAGACTTGTAGTATGGAACGAGTAACCATTCATGTCATAGGATATGTTTCATTTGTACAGTCAGCCTTTATTGTTTCTTAAAGGGAACACTTTGCACTTTTTATGTGGATGTCCACTCCATGTTGTCCGTAAATGTGCTCAACTGACGGAATCAATTCCTGAGTTTTCCTGCTAGTGGAGCTTCGCTGGTCGTGCTTACATGCATCAGGACACCTAACCCCCCCCCAAAAAAAATCCTTTGGTTCCCTTTGCCCAAGTCTCTCCTCTTGTAGCACCCATTCAACAAGAAAATAACAAGCAGCCAAACAAAATTGTTCGCAAAGAGCAAAAGACAGGAAAGCAGGTGGTTATTGATTAGGAAGTTCCTTGTACGTATATTGTAACGTCAGCAGCTATTCCGAGCACAAAAACTGCTAGTTCAATGTTGCCGTGCATCACCACCCTGCTTCACACGACAAAACAGAGGCCCAATTCCAATCTATACACTCTCACTCCGTACACATGGAGGGTCCGCCACCACTATGTGTCACTCCAAACCAATTGCCCTTAACTGGAAGTGGGTTATGAAGCCCTCGAACACCAAGTCTGTATCGCTGCAGGCTCCCAAGCTAAACTCCCAAAAAGTGCAGCGCCGCTTTTCAGTCCAAGACTAAACCGCCAAATGTGAGTTATGTCCAGAGGGTAGTCTGTCAAACAGACATTAGATTAACTATTTTCCTGGACACATGACGGAATTAGAAGTTACATCAAATTTTGGAAACACGCCGTTGTGTACCCGAGGGAATGTGTTTTCAGGAGCTGTGGAGAAAAAAACAAAACAAGAATCTAGTCAGATTAAGAATGGCCACAAAAAAAAGATAATAAAAATTAAAAAAAGTCAATAAAAAAGTTTTCCTTTCACAAGCTTACTATGTATAAATGTGCGTCATGTCATTGCCCGTACTCCTACATCGTTCTCAACAGTGTATAAAATGATCTTTCAGATAAATGTTTGGTTAATTATAATATATTTCTGAAATATTTTCAGTAAAAAGATTTCCTGTTTCTGTTGGAGAAAGGTGAGGGCGTCCCAAAGCTTGCCGGTGAATTTATACACTCCTCCTAAACTAAGAGATCCTCCACAGCCGCTAGTGTGACTCACACTGATGTGCGCTCCGTCATGGAGTGGGAGGTGTCGGGGTTGAATTGAAATTGGGCCATTTTATTAGGTGACAAAAATACGGTCCTGCTGGTTTTACTTGTCTTTTCCAGTTTATATTTGGTATCTTGAAAAATGGTCTCCATCTCAGTCCAAGTGAGGAGTAAAACTTTCAAGCATTATAATGTCTGACTCTCTCAGTCAGTGTTAGTGACAGCAATCCAAAAAAAAAAAAAATGCCCTCTCTGAAATTCATTGCAGCCGAATGATTCTGTTTCTGTTGGCATTGCATGTCAGTTTGAGCAAAAGCTCCACCAGTCGCTGTTTGCTCTCTGAAGTTCAGTCTCTGGATGTTCTCTCCTGTATATCTAATGTAGCCGCAGCATTAACTTCTCTCCGCTTCGTTTCTTCAGCTGTGTACTCCGGTTCATGTCATACAGCTGAATATCAGAGTCTGCTGAAACACTGTAAAATGTATCTTAGGCCATTTTATCCTCTGCACTCCTATTCTGGGATGCCATTTTTGCTGTTGGAAACTAGTTGCAGTACAAGAAAAGAGGACAAGGTTTTCTCCTGGTGCTGCATGTAGAGCGCCCCCTGGTGGCCGAGGCAGCTAAATTAACCTGTGGTTCTTCCGGGCCACTGACGACGTCACTGTACACGTCAAATAACGGTGCTGGAGAACAACAGTTCTTGCAGCTGCTTCCCAGAGATACAGAATTTATTGAGGAATATAGTTCCGCAATTGACAACATTTCCTATCAACACTTGATTGGACATCCACACAAAAAGTAGTACATTTTGTTCTTCGTGTCATAACACCACATAGTAACCGTGTAAGAATACATCAACCCAGTCGTGAAGGAAATCCTGGAGCTAGTTAGCGTGTGCTGGAAGAAGCCTCAACCCTTGTTGTGTAATTCAAAAAAATAATTTAAAGACACTCGACAAAGAAGAGTGAAATAAAGGAGATGCAGTCAGCACATGTTAGCAGTTCGTCTCTGACAGCATTCGTCTCTGCACCCGAGTTAAACGTGTGCCGGGCTCACCACAAGGCCGAGCTTGCTTACAATGTTTATTATATTTCCGGGAGGCATTGGGTACATGATATCCACATGTCCGGGGGGGGTTTCTATGGCAACGGCAGAAGACAAGTCAGCTTCACCTAATAAGGAATTTAGACCATTGAGTCATGGTCACTGCAGAGATCAACCTGAAAGAGGGAAAAACGTCCTTCACTACAGATGTGTCTCAATACCGTTTCTTTTTGGTTTTGTTTTGCTTTCAAGGTGATGACTCTCAGTTTGAAATGGACATCTAACCGACTGGAACCACACCAGCACAAGGAAATGACCTGGCATCATGCGTGCCAGAGGCTTGGCTTGTAGAAACCAATTTCGTGAGCCCTCATCTTTAGCTCTTTGTCTCAATGCTGGATGTAATGTGTGTAAAACCATGGGGATTCAATATATCATACATACAGGTACAGTGTGGCCAACTCTGTTTATTTGAATAGATTTCCATGGTTACCAGTTCAAATCAAGAACCACAGAGCAAGGGAGCTGGGCCTCAATATTTTTCACCCAGACAAATTGTCCAGTTATCAGACTTCAGTGCTCATTTTACAGCTTTCTGTGAGCCATGATCCATTAATTCAATTCAATTCAACTTTATTTATATAGCGCCAAATCACAACACGGGTTATTTCATGGCACTTAACACATTAAAGTCCTTACAGCAAGACTTTACAATATTATACAGAGAAACCCAACAATTCAACAATTCCCACATAAGCTAGGAGGGGAAAAAAACAAAAAAAAACCCTCCTCTTTAAGGGAGAAAAACCTCCAACAGAGGGAAGGAAAAACTCCCTCTTAACAGGAAGAAACCTCCGACAGAACCAGGCTCAGGGGGTGGGCGGCCATCTGCCTCGACCGGTTGGGACAGAGTGAAGTGGTCATTTCTAGTGCTGGCCTTAGAATCAGTCAAAAGCTTTGATATTCATCACAGTCTTTGGTTTTGAAGACCCCTGTAAGCATGTTATTTAAGTGGTTTTGTGTTTTTTTTTTCCCCCATTTGGTTTTTGGAACTACTTGAAAAGCTCCGCAATCTATTATGAGTTGGACCGTTTAGTTTTCAGTGACGGTATATAAAGGGATGCTGTGTTGTTTATATTTCCCAGTTAGGTGAAGATTTCATGCCATTCCAAGATTTTAAGTTTCCATTACCAACACAAGCCCGCAAGAGTTCCCAGTTTTCAGGGGAAAACGTGTATTTTTAAAATGAATTTTAGGCTGCGATTGAACTGTTTTGTAGTCATCAAATGATTGTATTTCCCACTGTTACATAAATGCTAATTAGAAATCTGGAAATTTAAAACCAGCTTTTCATTTAAATGTCAGCCCAGTGTAACGCTACCAAGTATAATGGATTCATCACGGTCATGACCTCGCTATGAATTTTATTTACACATTTCTGCTCTGCCAAGAAAAACACTTTAACTTACTTGTTGTGCTGGCAGGAGCCTCATGTTCAGAATTTTAACAATCTAATACTCGGCAGCATTGCCGGCGTTTTTGAACATCCTGGCCAGATCAACGTGAAAATGGTTTTAATATCCCGATGTTAATTTTTGGG
The DNA here is from genome assembly GCF_022577435.1 of Embiotoca jacksoni. Taxonomy (NCBI): domain Eukaryota; kingdom Metazoa; phylum Chordata; class Actinopteri; family Embiotocidae; genus Embiotoca; species Embiotoca jacksoni. Next base: position 8,883,803 of record NW_027185252.1, on the reverse strand, counting down.
TGAGATACAAGAGGAGTTTTGAAAAACTTGAAATAATCTAGATGTTTTATATGCATTTTATTTTTTGAATACAGTTCTTAGTATTGAGGGTATTTGTTTGGGGAATAAGCACTGTCAAGCCTTCGGAATTTGTTCTAGGTGGCAAAGAACCAGAAACCATTGTTTGCGCCAGGCTTGATAGATGCTGTCCCTTAATCTACTAATCTGTCCCCAGTGTCCTTAATCCGTTTTACATTACCTTATTCTCCTCAAGCGTCATGCCCGCCCATGCCTTACTTTACATGAAATGCAGTAACTAAAACTAGGTTCGTTGTCATCAATTTGTACTTTCCAACAGATGTTTATTTTTTCACTGTAACGTTGAACAGGTAACATTGTACTTGGCAATTGAGCAAAAAAAAAAAAAAAAAAAAAAAAAAAATTATGTTTTATTTTCTACATAATTTCCTTCCTCAAAACAGCTGTGAAGTGTGATGGTGTTCGGGTCATTCTGAAATTCAGATGGAAACGTGGTGAGAGCACCACATAATTATTTTGACCCAATAACAATTTTCTTCCACCACAATCTTGTCTGCTAATTGTACGCTGTACGAGTAGCTGCTCTAAACTTGGTAAATGAATCACCATGAAGTTCCTGTTTTTCGTTGAAGTTTTTTTCTCTGTATGACTGGAACCACTGAATGATGTCTATCAAAGATTTTTTTTTTTTTTTTTTTTCCTTTTTGGCTTTGTAATTAACTCTGGCCAAGTTTGGTGACGAATACATCGAGGGGGTTGCTTGAACCCAGTTTGCATTGCACATTTTTTTGGCGATAAAAGTCTTTATATTACGGCATTGTAAATCAGATGGCAGATTTATATTTCAAATCCGTTCGGTTTGACAATGAGGGCTTAACATTATGTGTTGAAAGAGATTTGAAACAAATTACAAATCGTATACGTCTTACTGTACCCTTCTGTTACAATTTTAAATAACTTTATTTTAAATGAAACTCCAATGCCAGTGGACACTGTTGCTGCAAGATCAATAAAATTCCATAAAAAAGAAAATACGATTTTGTGTTTTTAATTGTCTCTGTTTTATGTTACTATTTCAGATACTTTAGGCCCATTATTGTGTCTCTGCAAGAGTCTTACCTTTCTCCCATGTTTTTAACACAATGCTCCTCAGTAACACTGATTCATGCCGTGCAAGAGAGTGGAGCTCTTTTTCCACATCTGAAAAGTCACATCACAAGTACTCAATAACTAAAAATAAAGTCTCTGTAAGCATTTTGGTTTCTTTCTCACATTAATTTTCTCATTCATGGTATACTGTTTCCTCAGGCCACCAACTGCTGTGATCTCGATTACAGCCTAATGCATGTGAATTAACTAACTACAGTTACTGACTTGCAGTTTAATGCCTCTGCCAACCAGTCAGGCTACAGTTTACATCCATGATTTGTGATATAGCGATAAAATTGATTTGACTTGACTTTGTTAAGCTTTGTTATTTTACTGTATGGCTACTAAATTACAGTAGGGTGTAAATTTCACTGAGAGACAAAATAAAAACCTGTTAAACTCTGTATGTGTTCACATGTTTGGCCAATAAAGCTGATTCTATCAGAATTGGCTTCATCTACTGTTTTAGCCATGACAGTAGATAATGCATAAAATACAGATGTTGCTGTAAAGAAGCTCCAAGTTCTTAGATGTGGATACTTCACACACATTCAACCTGACAAAACGGAAGATCTACATAATCACCGTTTCAAGGTAAACACCCATGATTAGTGACATAAATGTAAAATATGGTCTCAAGTTCACTGCAACCTACAACTCCACCGTCAATAAATATTCCTTCAAATGCGACCAAAATTGGATAGTAGATATACGTGTTTTCAAGGGGGTCTGCAGTGATATTAAATATCTTCCTGTAATGTGTAGTGTATGCAAAACTTTTTCAATTTCCCCAAACGTTTCAACTTCACTAAAAGTTGAATCACCATCAACAGGCCAAAGTGGAATCTGAACCATTAATAGCAACCTTGGTGAAGTAGAATCTTTTACCTGTTGAGTTAACCAGACTGTCGGTTGAGTCGCTGGAAGCTCTGAGTGAACTCCTTGAAACACTTTCTCCTGCCGCAATATATTATCTGGTGCCGAAGATAGTCCAGCGGTCTACGACACCAGCACCAGGCTGGAAACAACCCCATGAGGACGCAGGCTCAAGCCCCCACTCACATATCTCACATGGTTTACAGTTTACAGACAGCAAGTCCCCTTAACAAGCCACACAGTGCAAATCCCTGTAAGGGTAAGCCATGTAGTTCACAGAGGGCAAGACCTCCTAAGGCAAATCCTTTTAAGAGTAAGCCACATGGTTCATGGAGGGCGAGACCTCCTAAGGCGAATCTTTTTAAGGGTAGGCCACATGGTTCATGGAGGGCGAGACCTCCTAAGGCAAGTCCCTCTAAGGGTAAGCCCCTCGTGTTTGTGCGTGCAGTCATACTACCAAACCAAAGGTCAACAACAACAACCAAAAAAAAGTCCAAAAGAGACTTTTTTTTTTTTCATTGTGCACTGGTTAGAAGTAAGAAGTAAGAGAAGTAACAGTGAGAAGTAACTTGAGGCATGTCAGTTCAAAAAAAGTGCTCCAAAAAGTGATAAAAAAAAAAAAGTAATCCAAAATATCCAAAGTATGTTGTCCAAAATATGATAATAAAAAAAAAGAAAAGTCATACTGTCATCTGAAATGTTCAAAAAAAAAAAAAAAAAAAGTCATAGGCAAGGCATGTCATTCAAAAAGTGACCCAAAAATATTTTTTGTATAGAGTATATAGTACATTGTATAGAGTCTATAGTATAGAGTATAGAGTATATAGTATAGAGTATATATTATATAGTATAGAGTATATACTATAGTATATAGTATAGAGTATATAGTACATTGTATAGAGTCTATAGTATATAGTATAGAGTATAGAGTATATATTATATAGTATAGAGTATATACTATAGTATATAGTATAGCCAGGGCGATGCTGCTAAGTTTGATGTTTTGCAGTGACACAGGAAGTTGATGTTTAAGGTCAAACGATGCTCCAAACCTCATGAAACTTGCGTCAGGCACCAACTTTCATGAGTTTTTGAAGATGTTAAAACAGCCAAAAAAAGCAATTTAAAAAAAAAAGAAAAGAAAAAGAAGAATAAGGAACGAGATCGAGAACAAAAAAATTATAACTGCAAGGGGGAATATGCGGACCCTCGCGGGCTGCACGTAGGGGAGCCGGCGGCCCCGACCCGCTGGATCCCCGACGTGCAGCATGCGAGGGCCCGCATACCACAGTTTTAATTTTATTTGACATCAGGAAAATCAATTACTTCTCGTTAAAGTAAGGTTTTGTAAACAATCTGTTCTTCATGTGTGCATCCAAACCTGCATTACCTCCTCACTAAGGTAGATAACTTCTGCAACACGTCCCTGTGTTGTCTGCGGTTTGAAGCGTATTTAAAAATAAATAAAATAATAAATAAAAATAATAAAAATTTAAGACTACAGGGTAGACAAACAATGTAGGCTTAGTGGTTGGTGAGGTGTGGGAGTTCGTACGGGCTGAACAGGACATTTTTGGGCATGGATACACCCAAAACCCAAATGTTCTGTACATTTTCACTATTAAAATGAGTACTTCAAAGTTTGTGCATAATTTATCAATCTGTTACGCACGCTGAAAAATAAAAATAAAAAAAAGTTTTCGTAGCAGAACATTATTATCTAATGCTTAACTAAGTTAATTATTATAGACCATATTTATTTAAATACTACATCATGTGCTAACAATTTATACAATTTTGTGAAACGGAAAATACATTTATTTCGCCGAGTTCTGAATTTATTTACACGCTTTTACATCAGGCAATACAACAACGTACCCACTGAATTTTGTGCAGGCACTAATCCCGTCGCCTGCCGGTCCTTCCTCCTTTTCTACGTCCCTGAGCGAGACCGGCGTCAAAATGGTGAGTCGTGGGGTGAAACTTACAAGTAAAATCTGTACATCATCAAGGCCATCCGTTCATCAACACGCGTTTCATGTAGATTTAAGTGTTCCTTCAAGTCAGACTTTTAATAAAATATCAATATTGCTTTCGTGGGTAACGTTCAGAGGAGGAGGAGGAATCGGTGTTGCCGTCCAAACGCTTAACATGACCACTGTGCGTCCCGGACGTTACGCACACGTTTTTATCTACTGTTTTTTTACAGCATAAACTCTTAAAATGTCTTCGCCGTTCTTTCCGCCAGAGATTCTCTCAAACACACACGATTGCTCTTTAAAAAAAAGAAAGAAAGAAGTGTTTTATAAGTATATTTACGTGGAGTCCCTTAGCCGCCGGTGGCTAACGTTAGGCCCTCGTAGTTGGAGCATATGGATGTTAAAAGCGAAAAGGTTTCCCCTCGGGGATTAATAAAGTAAATACCTACCTACCTAAATGTGTGACGGAACTACAAGACGACCATTAAAGGTCTATAGAAGCTGCTGATGCTCTTGAAAAGCTACCAAAACACGTGATGCTTGTAGGATAGGTAGGTGGTGGTAGGTGGTGGTGGTGGTGGTGGAGCCTCTTGTTGTTAATGCCGCGGCGAAATAAGTGCAAAGCTGCAAATTCAGTCCCGTTTTCTTCCCTTTTTCCAGAACGACACAGTGACAGTCAGGACCCGCAAGTTCATGACGAACCGGCTGCTTCAGAGGAAGCAAATGGTAAAAGGGGGGGGTCTGTTTCACCACGTTTACCGCAGGTCGCAGGTCACACGCCTCACGTTTTATCGGCTTTCCTCGTTTCTCTCTCTCTCTCTCTCTCTCTGCGTAAAGGTCGTCGATGTCCTCCATCCCGGCAAGGCCACGGTCCCCAAGACCGAAATCAGGGAGAAGCTCGCCAAGATGTACAAGACCACCCCCGACGTCGTCTTCGTCTTCGGCTTCAGGACTCAGTTCGGCGGCGGCAAGACGACGGGCTTCGCCATGGTGTACGACTCGCTAGACTACGCCAAGAAGAACGAGCCGAAGCACAGGCTGGCCAGGGTGAGTTTTTTTTGGAGACCCGCGTCCCGCGCGGGCGGGTCGGTTTGATCGACGGCGGTCGGAGACGGAGAGGCTCTTGCGCCCCCCCCCCCCCCCCTCAAGAGTTGTCGGATACTCGGGAGGTACTCGGTGTCGTTTGTGGGCGAAAGGGAACGGATTTGGCCGACGGGCAGTGAAATAAAAGGCCGGACGACGGGGTGCAACGGTGCGGGAGACCCCGAGATGATAGTTGATGATACACACTTTACATTAGACACGGTCGCTGTGTGTGTGTGTGTGTGTGTGTGTGTGTGTGTGTTGGGAAATCGAGTTCAGCCTCGTATGAATGAAGAGATGCACAATTAGACTTTTGTTTATATTAAAAGCTCAACTTTCTACCACAGCATACCCTTATTTTTTTGTTTTTGTTTAGCGTGTCACCCGCTGATAGTCACAGTCTAAAATGTAATATTTGATATTCCGACGCAAGAGCACGTGTGACCAGAATAGTTCAAACGACCCACTTGTTCCCCTCTTTCTTTGCTCCTTAGCACGGCCTCTACGAGAAGAAGAAGACCTCAAGGAAACAGCGCAAGGAACGCAAGAACAGAATGAAGAAAGTACGAGGCATCAAGAAGGCCAGTGTCGGCGCTGCCGGCAAAAAGGTATCGTGTTCTTTTCAAATTCTTCCAGCTCAATGAAACGAGTCGCGCAGGCCAAAATTGTAGTTTCTTCTCGGCTCATTACATAAAATGTCATGACATATTCCTGTGATAGCGCGCCAGGGAAATATAATGTGTTGCTCGTCTTTTTCTAATCTAAGCAAGTTACAACAGGATAGCAAGAGGAAGGCGTCCTGAAATTTAATGCACTTGATTCTTTGTTGACTTTCACTGCACACCTATATTTTTTTTATTTTTTTTTGCCACCCCGCTAATCTTTGTTTTTCCCGCAACTTTTCACTGTTTTAATTTCCTTTGTCATCTTTTCCAACCGTATCAAATTTTCTTCGGAATCTGTAGAAGGTAAACGTTTGTCCATCAGTAGACTAACTGCAGTGTGCAGATAATCCCAAGAGTTACAGCTACTCGCTAACTCCCGCCTTCACACCATCACCCGCCCGAAGCCTCAACACCTCCCCCCCGACCCCCCTTTTGGATGTACACGGCGCATCTAATACGAGAGGATTTGAACCCCTGCTCGATCGATACTTATCTGCCCATCCCTCCCCTCATACTAATAAAGTACTGCTCTAAAACCAGTAGTGTTGTAGACCTTGTGACGACGACGTGAGGAGATTCCTCCCAACGATATATTAAAAAAAATTAAAAAAAAAAAACATCATGCACTAATCAGTTCAATCCCCTGGTAGAGTTTGTAGTTCCAGTGAAACCCTGCACCCCCCCCCCCTCCCCCCCCGTAGCCCTCCTCTTTGCACCCGTCTCTGATTTAGAGTCGCATAGACTAGATCTCTGAATTTGACGTAGCTGCAGCGCGCCCGTAGAACGTTAGCACCGTCCCTATCGACCCGGGTCTAAACGTGGTAAGTGCGCCCCGTGGACGTCCGCCCGGAGATCTTTTTCTGTGGACACGTTTCTCGTTTCAACATGTTAACGTTATTTTTGTTCCATCTTTTGTTCCCGATTTTTGCTTCCCGTGGATTTCTTTTGCAGAAATGAAGTGTCAGTTTTGCAGGTATAGACGCAGAACGAACGCGGTGTGCCCCCCAATGTGTTGCACATCATGACCCGAGCGGTGTCATGCATGTCGCACCCCCTACTGCCCCCCTTCCCCATCCCTCCTCCCCCACCCAACCCCCTCCGTGTTGTTTAAAACTCCCGGCTAATAGGTTTCTCCCACTACCCGAGCCCTTTGTACCACTGTCTCTGCAGTAATGGGCATATCCATTAGGCTTTGCCCACTGTGACTTCTACTTGAACAGACACGAGTGCTTTGACAAGTACTAGTTAAAAGAAGCCGAGTGCAGCATGTGGATCTTAGTTTTTGTTGTTTGTTGTGTGCGAGGCAGCTGAACTAACAGCCTGCCAGAGTGTGAATTTTTACACTGGAAATTATGATCTTTCTACAAAATGTAACTCTTTGACTATGATTTTTTTTTTTTTTTTTTGGGGGGGGAGGGTTTAAAAACGTTTGTCCTTGTTAAAAAGTACGACTACTTCACAACGTGCGCCCGCCTCACTTTGCGCCGTACGACCGACGAATAGTCGTGTTGCCCGTGTTTGATTATTGTTGCTGCAGAAATGAAATCGGCTCTCGTTCTAATTTTTCTGTTTTCTACCCCACAGTGAGCCCGGACAGCCAGGGAGGGTCCCCATCCTCAAGATGTTCTTGTATATTGTCATCAAATAAAGTTTGGAAAAAAATTGAAAAAAAAAATAGGTCTCGGGTGTATTCGTCTGAACAGCAATTGTTCCGATGCCTGCATCGAGTTCAGCTCGTGCAGCTCACATCCGTTCATGACTCCTGAAGCTTGTAAATGTACTAAATGGCAGCCCAAAAATGCATCTTTTCGTCCAGTCACTCGTCTTGGAAATATCAAAAGTCAGGGACTAACTGGGACAATAACCCCGGGCGTGTGCCGACTGCTTTACGACACGTTTTCCGTTTGGTAAATGTGATTGAATTTGTTTTTTTTTAATGATAGCCCGACTCCCTCCGAATATTTGGAAATGGAAAGCTTTTTAAAGATGAAGCTGTAGTTCACCTAAACGGCCACACGAGGGCCTCCTTCATTGAAGAAAACACAGAACCGGTTCCACACTCTCCAGCGTGTCTTTTACCTGCAGTATGAAGTATTCACCTCCAATCAATCCATAACTCGTCGTTCATCAAAAAAAAAAAAAAAAAAGGAGACCCGATAACTGCAAATACACAGGCCGGCCACCGACGCCCCTTTTCTCTGCATTGGGAACAGAATGGCCATCGTTCTTTGCCGCGTGACCTTTTCAGATAATTTGCATCGAAATACCCCGAGAGACTTGTGTAAATGAAGTGATTAAAATGGCAGGGAATAGTCTGTCCTCGGAGTAACCCCCCACCCCCACCCACCCACCCACCCACCCCACACACTTCACGCCTCTCTCCCAACGTCTCCCGCCCTTTTTGCGCTTCTCATTTCCTCATGCGGAGGAAGCGGGAGCCGTAACCCGGTCCGCCCTTCTGGGAGAAATGTTTATTACCTAAAGGAAGCTTTAAAAAAAAAAAAAAAAAAAAAAAAAAGGACATGTTCATGGCAAATAGTACTCCGTTAATAACAAATGACAGGAACGAGCGTTACCCGACGCGCAGCTTCACGATGACCTTCGCGTGCAACGCTCCCGAAGAGCGTTCTCCGAAGCCGCTGCCACTTTTGTCTACTTTGAGCTCGAGCTCTTTGTGTTGTACATAATTGTCTCCCAACCTTCCAATTTGACATATTTTCATGGCGCTACAAAGTCTTAAATGTAGGCCAGACATTTCTCCGCCAGAGTCCTCGGTACCGACACCCACCGGGGGAAGGAGAAAAAAAAAAAAAAAGGGGGGGGGGGGCGGGGACAGTAGCTCGGAGGCACTTCCATTGACACATTTTGAATCGCGGGCTCTTGTTTCCCAGCAGAAAGGCCTACATATAATACACCCAGCATCCCCCGCGGGCTTTCCTTCAATCGATGCCAGCCGCCTTAAGATTAAACACTTTTGACAGTTTTATCAAGGTAATTCGGACTCCCCGACACAACACGGCACAAACTGGGAGTTCCCGTATCAAGACCCCATTCATGAAGTGGACGGCGAACCGTTGCGCGCATCAAAAGCAGTGACGTCAAAAGCGCGTCGGTGCCCGAGTAAAGGAGTACTTCCATTTTTATTTAATTTTATTTTTTTTTGGTCCTCGGCAAACTCTTCAACCCCCCCCCTCCCCCACTGCGACCCAGAAACGCGGCGTTCAGATTGCCGGATGATCTCGGGCTGAACGTGCGCGCCGCGGCGGTGCCTCCGCAGAGGACGGGGAACGTGTGGGTGAACCGGCGCTTCAGGTGTGTGAGCGGAGAGAGAGAGAAGGAGAACCGAGTTGCGGCGAGGGGGGGGGGGGGGGCTCTCTCGCAGCGCCGGTGTGTGTGGTTGTGGGAGGTTTGACACAAGTGGAGCTTTTCAACCCAGGGACTGGTAACAGATGGTGTCGGGGAAATTAAGCTCCTCTCTCCGCGAGCCCCGTCGGTCCCTCCCGGGAGCCTCTGCCTTCGCCGTCTTTTGTCTCTCATTCTCTTTCTTCTTGCAGCCCCCCCCCCCCCCCCCCCCTCCTTGGTCCCAGTGTCTCTCGCTCATTTTTCTTTCCTTCTGTTTCTTATCTCCTGCCCCCCCTCCCCACCTCCCTTTGATGCAGTAGTAAAATCACTTTAATTCTGCATTAATTCCAGCATTTCTTTTTAAGGCAGGCTGACATCGGAGGGATAGTTAGCGGACTGATGGAACAAATGGCGTATTGTTAAAAAAAAAAAAAAAACGGGGAGAAAACAAGCGGGAGAAGACGGAAAGGACGGTTTAGGCAGGGGGGGGGGGGAGGGTGGTGATGAGCGCTAAATAAGCAAGACGGCGTGAAGAAGATGATTGAGCTGCAGGTTGTCGTTAGTGCGGTATCTGCAGTCTCAGCATCCATCAGGAGCCTCTGCCCGGGGGGGGGGGGGGAGGGGGGCTCTAGAGGCCCCCTAAAACGTACCGCATAAAAAGCAGATAAGAGAGGACAACATTCAGCTCTGCGTCGCTCGAGGACCGGAAACGGGAGTTGTTGTTGTTGTTGTTTTTTTTTAGCGACGAGACCGCCCGCTCGTGGTCCTGCTCTCCCGACGCGTGCCATTTCGGCGGCCCGTCTCCCTCCGCGCGGAGCCGAAGTTGCTGCGTTTGCAAGAAGGCGAGCGGACAGAATTCCTGATGACTCGCCGCGTTCGGTATCACCGGCAGCGGTAGACGTTAAAGACAATAGTCCTGTTGTTCCTCGGGGTTTTTTTTTTTTTGTTTTTTGTTGTTTTTTTTTTAAATGCTGCGCGTGCCGGTTGTTGCCGTTCCAAACCGGAGACCGCGCAGCCGTCCCGATTTACACCTCGGTTATATTTGACGCTCCTGCTAAATTTTTAGTTTCAGAACCACCGAGCCGGTCCGCGTTGGACTTGCGACCGAACTGTATGTTTTCAACGGCACTCTTGAGCGCATTTGGGGTTTTTTTTTTTTGTTTGTTTGTTTGGTTTTTTTTTTGCAAAGGGGGCAACTTGCTTCTGTAAAGTATGGCCGGGCATTCGAGGATGCGCTGCATCTTAATGAGGCGTGCGCTTCCCTCGTTGGCCCCAGCAGGGGAATCATCACAGCTCATTTTGCAGTCCTGCGGTGTCCTATCGGCTTTGGCAGCCCGCGCTAAGTTCACTCCATCTGCCAGTTGCTAGGTGCTGATATATAAAATGATCTGTGCCTCGGTAGCCCCTGAGCACCAGGGAAGTGATTTGCTTTTGAGGACAAACTGTGTTTCGTGAATCCTAATTATCCTCTTTGCATCACCAGCCTGACGTGGTTTTGTCATTTATCCCTCTCTGAAAGCAGTGGAGGAGGAGGAGGGGGGGGCGACAACAACCTGCAGATACTGCAGCACGCCACATCTGCCCGAGCAGAGACAGAGCTCCCGTGGATACGCTGTATAAGTAGCTGAAATGCAACAGCGGTATTTTTTATTTCATTCCATTTTTCACAGGTTCGGGGAGAGGTGAAAAAAAAAAAAAAGATACCCGCCGTCTAATTCTGGCACTCTTAACCGGGTGTGCACACGTGGAAAAAAAAAAAATCACTTCTCGGTTTCAATCATGCGCGATGTATTGAACTCGCTCTGTGGCCTTTTTTTTTTTTTGAAATTTAAATTTTTTTTTTTTTTATGGCTGTTAACGTGCTGTCTGAAGCTCACAGGACATCAGTCCAGCGCAACAGCTCACCCCGCTCCCCCACCACCCGCCGACGTCCTCGGGAACTCTGTTCAGTTTTGGAGGCACGGAAGGATAGTCTGCAGAGCGGTGAGAAAAGGAAGAGGTGGGGGGGGGGGGGGGGGGGGGGTAATACGTATGGTTGTAGAGGAGGAGAGCGAGGGGGGGGGGGGTGAAAACAGGTTTGGTTGAGGGGCAGGTAAAGAAGAGGGAGAATCAGGAGGGTGCGGTAATGAAGGGCAGCAGATGTGAGTGACAGTATGATGGAATGCACTGTGATAGTCATGCTCTCCAGAGTGGGAGGTGTGTGCGCGTGTGTGTGCGCATACTTGATATTATGGCTTTTCAGGTTTGTGCAAAAATACCCTGTAGGTCTCCGCTCTGCGAAGAATTGATCGTGGTCCATCAATTGAACTGAAATATACCAAAACGCTGCATAAAGCCGCGTCGTGCTCTCCCGCTGCCATGTTAATGTTAATCGCGATGGTAGCAACACTCGCTCTCCCGCCACGAGTTGGGACAAGAAGAAGCGATACCACTTCCATATTTATGTGCTTAAATACGGAGATACTGCCGGCAGACCGGTAACTCAGCTCAGCGCAACTTTTTTTTTTTTTTTTTTTTTTTACTCGACATTGAAAAGCAGTTAGCTTTCTGCAAAGGTACAAAAACAAAATAATAAAATCCATCAAGAAGTACCTTTTAAAGCTCAGTGATGATTTTACACACATTTTACCACAATGTTTCAATGTAACACTTTAGATTTTGTATGCATTAAACAAACAAGGTACACCGTAGTATAGAGAGTATGTTAATCATGAGGTTTAGAGGTGATGCAGGATGGGTTTTGTTACCTTGGGAAGGAGCCGGGAGATGATTCCTCGTTTTTTTTTTTTTTTTCCCAGTCTGTTTTGTGAGCTTATTTAACCGCCTTCTGGCTATAGCTTTATATCATCCTCACTGTAAAACCTGAAAGGGTTGTGGTTTTATTGGTGTTTATGTGCAGGACTATCTCATTTTTGCACTTTTATTTCTTTTTTTTTTTCTTTTCCAAGATACGCTGCAGAATGATGTGCGACTGGCGTTGAGATTCTCAGCCGCGTCTTTTTCAAAATATCAAACTACGTATTCCTCTCAATACCTGCGTTTCAAATGTCAATTGCAGGTGTCCGTAAGGGGTTGGAGAGTGATATTTATGTGAATGAGAGAAAAGAAGATATGAAAAGAAAAGAGAAATTACGTCCCACGAACACAAGTGGTTTCTAACCTATCCTTATTCTAGAGGCATTAACCGCATACAGACAAATTTATAGATTCAATTTATGAACACAATGCTCCCTCGAGCACAAGCCTGGTCCGGTTTTCTTCAATCAATGAAACAAATTTGTGTTTTAGACATTGCATCATGCTGCTTCCAAAGTACCAATATAACTGTGGTACATGGTTTTCCAATAGCAGTCAAAAACCAAATTGTCTCTGTGGGTGTACGGCAGTTTGATATAGTCCCTCGCGGAGAGCACGGTCAAATTGTGATAGACTTTATTCCCAGTAAAGATGGGACATGGCTGTGTTTGGGCTGCACACAGCACTTGGCTGTCTGTACGGCTGAGTTATTCTGCCATTTTTCAGCCCGTGCACATTCCTCTACTCATTGGTATTCCTGTTCATATTACCCTCCTCAATCAGCAGCAGAGAAGCTCTGATTAATGGCAACAGTGAGAGCAATCTCCCAGTGATTCATTAAACAGGGCTGGCATGAATAAAAAGGAAGATTTGCTCGTATTGCCTCTCAGATCCCATAATATGTTCTGTCGCTGGGGAAAAAAAATGTATAATTCATGGTGTTGTTAGTGGCTTTCGATGTAACCATACGTACGGTACATATGGCTAAATGAAATGCGCGAAAAAGTGAAATTGCTTATCGTCATCGTATCTGATCATCGCTGGAATAATTGATGTTCCCCGTTTAAGTTCGGGACTTTCCATTTATTCGCCACTCTTTTAACAAAAGTAATTAAAATGTAGTCGATCTTATTGCCGTTTGACTGATCATCTCTTCACTTGTACATTTTGCACTAATCCGAAGCCTTAACATGTCTAGAATGGTTCTTGATCTTTTTCGAAGGTCTCTCAGCGGAGAAGTCCTACAATTAGACCCATTTCCTCTGTAACATGCCTGTATTTGCTGACTCAAAATATCGAGATATCAGCGAACTATTTCACGTCCTATAGAAATTATTTCATCCTCAGTCAGCTTGCTTAATTTCTGGCAGGTAATGTGGCGGATTTGTTTTTCCAAAATATACATGAGATTTTTTTAAGGTCCCATTTAAAAAAAAAAAACCCCGTTAAGATGTCGGTTCTATTTGCAGTATTCATATACTTAATAAATATTTGTATGGTTTTAAGTACTGTCAGTGTAGCGTTAAATCTCTCCTAAGCCTCTCTGGAGATCTACCAGGAACAGGCCGTTTTGTGTCTGTGCCTTTAAGGCGCATTGATATCAGCGACCCTCTCTTCTGGCTGGCTGACTGTTCTGAATTGAGGCATCACTGGGCCAACCACAGGTATTCCTACAGGAGCCATAGCTCCGCAAGGTAATGACCACTCAGTGTTTCCTTTGACATAAAAGTGGGCCGTGCTGAGGACAAACACGTCAGGAGCTTGAGTTTGTGACATCACAGACTTGCAGAGGTTCTAACAGCACAGTTGCTGAATAAGAGCTAAGGTGCATTTCTCCATAGACGGAGCTTTTCACCACTTTCGCAGTATTTACATAGCACCTAAGCCTGCTTTATAATCAAACAAGAAACTGAAATCTGAATTTATTTAATATGGGATGTTTAAATGCTCCAGTTTCTTTTTTAAACTGCTGTCTGCGGCTACATTTTAATTACTTTCACGGCTCAGTGAGCGAGTTTATTGAACTGACAATGCAAGGTTGCCAATACGATTTCAATTTATATAAAGTATTTTGTAATATTTCTGGTTTTGGTCTCTGAACTAAACATAAAAGTATTTTGCTCACAACTGTAACAAGCACTGCTAAAAAATGACAAGGCAAAAAGGGCATTACATTTTTAATGTGCATTTAAGGGTCATGGGTTAAAGCGCGTTGGACAACATTACTCGGTTTAAAAGCTGATTTGGAAGCGAAAAGAGACATCCTCACAGCCTGAGCCGCTCGCACTGCAACACCCATCTCGACAAAATCACCTCGGTGCTCCCATCCACCATATTATCGTGGATTGATTTCTATCAAACATTATCCCTGCAAATGTGCATGAACATGGGCCATCAGGCGAGTGTCATTACTGTGGCTCATTTGCGAGGTAAGAGACGATCGGATGTGACAGGGGCGGAATTAGCTTTGTGTTGGCTCTCTGTCACTCTCATCCTAAACTGCTTCTGGGTGGGGAAGCATGATTAAAAGGATATATAATTCCACCCTGCACGTTAAAGACCCTGCGCCCCACTTTCCCTCCCACCTATACAGCAGAGCGCACAAAGGCCGTACTCGCCGCGTGATGCCGCGATTGGGAGCCTCCCGGTTTCTGCTGCCTTTCCGTCCTCGAGGTGATGGCCGATCCGCGTGATAAAAACGGATGAAAGCGTCCGGGTGGAAAGCCAATCATATGGAGATCCCTTGTATTGCTTTTTCATTAGAGCACACCTACATGAAATGGATATAGCAGACACTGTAACTGAGCTGAGGCCGTACTTTTTTTTTTTTTTTTTTTACGCTGGCTCTACAGTGGTATCTTTTGCGCCGAGCATCCTGCTCTCTCATTGAGCAGTGTTAAAATCAATAGGCTCTGACCTTAACTCTGTCAGAAGCCGTGTTGGAGACCCCGACACACAGATCAGGACACAGTATGTCTTACACTATCACAGTACAAGCACTAGTTCACTACTAAAGCTACGAGTCCGCAGAGAGCTTATGGACAGCACGATTTTTTTTTAGCCAGGAGCACAGCATCATCAGCAGTTCGTTTATAAAACACGAATATATTTACACACGTTTATTTTTTTCAGCTACACCACACTACTTCCACGGTTATTACCTAAAATATAAACTTATTTTAAAATGTAAAGATGCTAGATGTTGGACAGAATGGCAGTCTGTTCACGTTTTTAAGCCATGCTCGTGGCTATTAACTCAAGGGAATGATAATAGTCAAAACAATTGGTCCACTATTTTGGAGTATTTCAACAGCTCTCATATAGACCACCATGAGTTGTTTTTTTTGTGTACACAGTGAAGAAACCCTTTCAGATTATGAATCCCAATGTTTTTCTCTGGCGTCACCACGAGGCCAGCATTTGTAGTTTTGAGCGAAACATCCTGCCATATGAATTGTAATGACTTACCACGGTGGTTCGGTGATATCTTAAAGGAATAATAAGCAATAACGGCATTTTGGCTCACTTTCTGTACTCCCCTCTTCCCTCCCGACGTCACCACCAGCGTACGGCGGTCAGGTGAAACTGCAGCGAACGACGAGCTTCGCTGCTATCATTACACAGCGAACCGAGCTAAACTCTACCACAAGTGATGAGTGTCCAGGCAGTTATAAATTAACACGAGTGACCACAGGATTAAAAATGGGAACAGGATACCCACAAAATGTATTCTGTTTACTGCGGAGTGGAGGAGCTGGAAGAACCATATTCCTGACCAAACACTCTGTCACGGTGGCTGTTGGAATGCAGAGGTATTTAACATTGCTCTTAAACCAGGTGAAACTGGGTCAGCTTCTAAAATTGTAAGGGAAGCTGCACCTCAAAAAGAGTGATTTCTCCTTGTGTCAGTGGGCTATTTCAAGTTGTGTAGATGGATTAGGCTACGTGTTGAGAAGTCCATTAATAATTGAGAGGAACCCAGAATATAAGCTGTTCCCTGTTGTGCAGTCAACTGCACTGGCATGAAAAGGAGCAGGGATGGTGGAGAAAGGGATGAATGGTGAGAAGTGTTAATGAAATATGGATATCGTGAAGCGAGAAGTCCAGTAAAGTGAACAGGGAAATGCTCATTCATTGCTTAAATCATGCAATGTAGGATGGAGGTGGTGGTGGGGGGGACGACTTCAAGAATCACCTGGCTTTTCCTCAAACATGACACTTTTTTTAAATGAGACTGTGAAATGTGTGAATAAAAGTAATCTTACTTTGTCAATCTCCAAGCCCTTTATGTAATGTAATTGATGTGTGACTATCATATGCTTACATTTTCCCACTCCAAAACATCATGGTATACTATAAGTCAGCAGTAATTGTCTCCATAGACCATCATCTGTCTTATATATCAATACAAGGCTTATTATCATTCATTACAGGAGGAACAATTACTTTAAGTACTTCCCTCTGTGTTTGTCGAAGAAGTGGCATAAAATAGAACTCCCAGGTAATCCCTAATGGCTGCTGTAACATATGCATGATTTCATGCCTTCTGGTGCAGCTATTCCAAGAGCAACAGCTATGATTAGCGTCCCAGCGGTGATGTTTATTCCCAGCGAGGCTCAACCCAGAATCTCAGACATGATGCAAAGACTTAACATAAAACCAGATTAAACAAAATGAAAAGAAATTGCGTCGTGATTGTGATTTTGCCGCAGCAGAGTTTATGTTTACTGCCAGGGCAACATTATTCACTGAACAGTTTATTGCTTTTGGGCTTTCTCGGGATATATCTGCTTTCTGAAGTATTTTAGCGCGCTGCAGAAGAGCAGTGAGAAAAGAGCAAGCATGTGGAATATGAACCCGTGCCATCATGAATATTTACTTAATACTTAAGAAGACTAAAGGCACCAGGATTCCCATTGACTTTGGTTATATTAACTTGAAATGAGTACGTTATGAGCTACTTGAGTTGCTTTATGCCAAACGTTACACGCTCTGCTGAGCAAATGACTGCAAGATTTTCACTAGCCTCTGTCGAAGCCCAGACTGCAATATTAAGATTTAACATCACTGCTGACAAGGGTTGGAGGAAAAAGATGTTTTGTATTCCCTCCAGCTGGGCTGAAGACCAGCATCATACAAACTAGTGGGGAGAGTAGCACGCTATCAATGGGCTGACTGGCCGACTGGCTCTGGCGTTCAGCTTCAAAGAACCGCCTGCAGGCATAGTTTCTAATATTGTCTCAGAGTCTGTTTTTCACAAAAGTACTGATGCATGAGTGGCCTGAAAAACAGAGGGGAGACATCAAAAGTGCTTTTGAAGTGTGGGGGTTTGTCGGACCACAGCTAAACGTTTCCACCTGAATCCTGATTGGTACAGCCATCCTCTGAAGGAGATGAACAATCTTTTAGGGATTATAATGACATTATGCCTCTATCCAGATAAGATTGGGATCAACTGGAATGGTAGATAAATGTAAAGAATGTGCCACTCATGCTCAGAAACGATGTGGTTTTACACCTCGTCTACACAATGCTGAGGGAGGTGTACAATGTGCAAGAGGGGGCAGGATGGAACAGCTGTGTTTGCCTTTGCGTGGTTCACGTCTGGCATGTTAATCCGCAACCAAAACAACAGTTTCAAAGTAGAGGACATGTCTAATTGTATCATCATTCAGCCTGAGCACACAGCCCTAGCAGTGTGTAGATTACCCCCACCTCACCCACTTGCCTCTCTTTCTCACACGCAACCCACATGGACATACGTAGCATTATGTAACGCAGGGGCTGGGGTGTTGCAATGAAAGTGGTCCTCAGTAGGGGATGTGTGAACAGCTGCAATGTCAGTGCTGGGCACACTTTATTATCATAGCATAACACAAGACCTCAGGCTTCTTATGGAGCAGAGACAGTGTGAGCAGGACAGTTTTCGGATGAAATTCCTGTCACTGCATCTTTGTCTCTTTAGTCATATTATCACCGTTTAGTTGTTGTGTCCATAGACGAATAATCCACGGCTTTGTGATTAAAATAATTGTAGTAAATCACTGTTATTATGCTATCTATTTTGGCCTCACACTCACTGAGAGACAGAGACATGAGTGTCGGCACAGCTCTCTGGGAAATGACTGGTCTGTCACGCTCCGGTTGACTTCCATCTTTCATCCCCTCAATCCCCGCCATGTTGTTTTCTGTCTGTCACTTTAGATTGGCCTCACAGTACAGTAAGCCTCCGCTCATATCTAATTGGAGCGACGAGAGAGACCCATCACGAGCCCCGTGGTGTCTCCAAATGGGCTTCTCAAGCACTTAGAAACTCATTAAACTCACCAACATGCTCCTTTAGCGCCACCTGACATTTTCAAGTATCAGCGATAAGTAGCATCAACATAGCTGACCTGATGCAATCATTTGTATACGTAAGATAACTCCTTATTAAAATGAAATCTTAGGTGTCATAACCAAAATATGAGCTATAAACTATACAAAACACTGCAATCCAACTTTGTTGCAGCAGTTTTAGATTTTGCAGTGCGCAAAGTCAGGTTCATAAAGAAATGTTTTTCTGCAGTTCTGCATGGAGCCTTGACCTCTGAGGGATGAACTGAAATGCCATTTGAAAGCCTGTTTGTGTGCATTTTCATTTTACACACAAAAAGTTGCAGTCAAAAACATCAGATCTGTATGGCGTGACGAGTAGACAGTGACTTTCCCTCAAATGAATGCCTAAACCCCTCCCCACAAATACCATTTCTACGTCAGGTATTCCATAGTTTGAGGTTAACTGTCATCTCATTGTCCACACACCTCTGACCACATGTACCAGGAGTCGTAATGGACAGAGTTTTTTGCAGGTAGATTCATAGAAGTAGGATGGTTTGGTTAGTGAGGAGAGAGTTCAGCTGGATTTACTGTCCTTATTTCACTCCACCTCATTTGTATTGGCTCTGTATAACTACCACTATTGAATGATGCAACGGTAAAGTATAAAAAAAAAAAAAAAAAAAAAAAAGTGCACATTAATGTTTATATTTTAGTCACTGAATTAAAGTCAAATTACATATATATAGGACTTGTTGCTTTATTCAGAGGCCTTGACCGTGTCACTCAGGGGCACAGCCAGCCACACATGCGAAAAATCTGCAGATGTGGACACACACACACACACACACACACACACACACACACAAATACACAGCGTTCACACAAGAGGAGGCAGTTAGGCTCTGGACACATTTGTCACTCTGGCAGGCAGGCCTCCCATTCTCTGGGTTGGTGGCCTGGTTTCTACACAGGGGCTGGGCATCTCCCCGCCTATGCTGCATAGTAACTGTCAGATCTAGACTGTGATTTATGCAAATTGGCAGGCAAGGGCTTGTGGGTCAACCGCGATATGTGGTAAGACCATCATTGGGACAGTGTACAAAGGCAGGTCAACAGAAGCAGTCATGCTGCATATCTAACACTGAATTCCATATAGAAGTTAAACAATGACACTGAGTATTAGACTGGATTTTTTTTGGGAGTCACATTAGGTCAAGAGAAAAACACTTTGGTGAAATAAAATAAAAAATGCAGTGTACTACATTTAAAATATATAAAGTCACTGTTAATTCAATCAAAGGCTTTAACTTTTAGGAATTTGGCATAAGTATAAAGATGAACAAAACATTGTGTACATTTTAAAAACGACTAATATAGAGTATCTAAATGGCATTTGAAATGATAGTTACCGAATATATTACAGAACATATGTGTGTTCTTGAAACAACAGAAAAGCTCACAAATCCCTTCAAATCAATTCTGGCAAAAGCAAAACTTCAGTTAACAGAAACAAAAAAGTCATACCTTGACTTACATAGTCATTACTTTACCATAATCAAGTGAAGTTTGTTGTAACAGCAAAAGTCAACATGATTTCGTACAAACAATCTCCAAGCACCCATAGCTATGGTATTAATCCCGAATTTTACAAGCTAAAACGTTTCAACAACACCCTCCCATTTTCCCCTAGAACGCAAAATGGGAGAAATATCTATCAATCACGCCTGCTGCCAGCTTCTGGACTCGAATCAGTCCCAAATGGGTCTGTCACGATCAAACACCTGCTCGCTTTGTTCCCTCAACACTTTAGATGATTGCTTGTGTGCAATCTGGCACTGTCCACCCGTACAGCACTTCTGGAAGGAGATCACTAATAAGCCATCCAACGTATTGGACCACAGCACTTTGCTCTCCCTGTCTTTGTGTTTAGCAGACAATCACACAGCCAGTGTTCCTAATCACCTCACCATATTCACACAGATCACTTAAACAGACAGCAAGAAGTGGCTCCTCCTTGACTGGAAAAGCCCTCAAAAATGTAACATTAGATAGACTGAGTTTGTGATATAATTGATCTCAGCGGATAAAAAAAAATGGAATCTTGAAACACAATATTTACGGATATTATAGGACCCAAACATTACATATCTTCCTCTTCTGTGTGTTCTTACAACCTATTTATGTCGGAGTAGTGAAGATTGGCACTGTGTCATCAAGGAGCAGCATGGTGCAGCAGGTTGTTGCAGGGAGTGAAGGGAGTCCGGACTCTGTCTTTTCCAAATAGTCAAGCGAGAGCATCTTTTATGGTGCAAAAGGATCAGAGGGACATCAGTTGTCTCCACTCAAAATTGTGTCCTTGGTTGTGTGTGAAAGTGGGTAGCGGCTAGAGTGTGAGGCGTGTATCTGCATGCAGAATTTGTGACATCACAACACCTTTAGTGGCCAATTCTGGTCTGTCAGGAAACTTGCACGGGCAAAATGTGGAAACTTGTAGCCTGGTGGCGTAGGCCTTGGGTAATGTTTGTGGCTATCAGAGCAGGCCTTAACCAATTGTCATTGCCCACGCATTTGACGTATGTTGTGCAATGAAAAAAAAAAAAAAAAAAAAATGTTGGGCAGCTTCAATTCCTTGTTATTCGTTAGCATTGCTATAACTGTTCGTATGGCTCCCTCAACGACTGCCACAATTGTTAAAACAAATGATTGACTTCAACGTCATCGCGCTTAGCCACCCCCCACTTCTCACTGATTGGTCTGCTCTTAAGAGTGGCTGAGCGAACCTTCATGCAAACAGGGTTTCAAGACTATAAACACAGCCAAGCCTGAAGCTGTGAGCACTTAGTTACTTCTTAGTTTTTGACGTAGGTGTCAATTTAAAACTTTGTTTTGTTTGAACTGAGTAACTATTCTTTGCTTCTGTTCAATCAATAAACTAAACTGTAAAAAAAAAAAAAAAAGACAAAAAAAACTTCATATATTCATGAGGGTAGACCCATCTCGTAGATGTTCTGTCCTATTTTCGACTTCAGCCTCGGTCCTTTGTTGCGCGTCCTTCCCCACCTCTCACCTCATTTTGTGTCAAATCCCTGCTGTCTCTGATATTTAATTAACACAAGATGCCAAAGGAAAATATTTTTAAAAGAAAATGTTTGTAGATATTTGAAGGAC
The DNA here is from genome assembly GCF_022577435.1 of Embiotoca jacksoni. Taxonomy (NCBI): domain Eukaryota; kingdom Metazoa; phylum Chordata; class Actinopteri; family Embiotocidae; genus Embiotoca; species Embiotoca jacksoni. The sequence continues at coordinate 8,862,406 of NW_027185252.1, read as the reverse complement.
TCTCACAGATAGTCTGTGAGCCTCAAATCCAGGTGGTATTTGGGGTAATTATATGACATTGCCATCCTCTGATGCAAACAGTTGGTCTTTCTATTTTAACGGCTGGGCGCTTGTGGCGCCTGGCACAGTTTAATTAGTGTGAATACATTAGGTCTGTGTGAGATCTTGCTACCTGGCAGGGGTTAGAGCTGGGCAGGGACTGCAGAGGAGCAGGCTGCACCAGCGGCACTCCCTGGCCTTGCTGTAATGACCCTGCCAGGCTGACACAACGCTCCCACCTGAGGGACCGCCACGGCTTTCCAATGACAGATGGAGGGCTGCTGAGACACAGGAGATGGGCTGGATTACTGCAGGCTAACAGAGCAACCATTAGACCAGCCAGACTGCCAACATGTCTTTGTGTTGGCTCCACCTTTGCCTGGTAACTAATATTATGGTGTGACCAGACAGACTGCCAAAAGACTTAGTACATTTTTACTCTGTCATCATTCTGCATCTGTGGTTCTGTTTGGAACTGATTACATGTTGGGTGACTGGTTTCTACATGAAACTGGGCAGTGAGATATGGCTTCAAAAGATAGCTACTTTTTGATTTTATGGATACAAACCAGAGGGGCAAAAACTGTTGGGTCTACAATATATTGGACTATTTCTTTTTCCATGTTTGTAACTCTGTTGGAAAAATTACTCAGAGGCTCGGTTCAAAATCAAACACATCGGACATTTATTCTTGCAAGAAGGAACACATACATGCACCCTCAAAGAGAGGTGTCCAGCAAAAAGGCTCACGTCACTCCCTCCGTAGGGCAGCTTTTATACAGTGTGACAAACAGTTGACAATCACCCCCATTCCCTTTGTGTCTGCTTTCGTATGGTAATACTGACTTGGTTGTAGGTCACAAGATAAAGGCACAGGGAAGTCGTCAATTAGATGCGGAAAGTAAAACAAAAGGATTCACTTGCAAATATAAGAGAGACAACAAAAGAAACTTTTCGGAGCCTGCTTGACAAAGAGACTTTCCGGAGCCACAAATGCAAACGAGAGGAAGAGACAAATCTTTTCTTTCCATCAAACTCAAACCACAATCTTTCCCTAACTCTAACAAATGATTTCTATTTTTGTGCCTAGAATTAAGCAGTGATTTTTAGATTTGTCTTTTCATGTTATTTTGATCTGTAGTATGTGTCCTGCTACCAGAGGCCTGTACTACGAAGCAGGATTTGCAGTTATGAGGTAACTTGAGGTTTAACTCTTTCAGTACTACAAAGCTGGTTCACTTCTTACTGGGATACGTCACCGTGGTAACTTGTGCTGCAGAGCTGACCTGCTCCGGGGCAGGTTATGTTCAAGATTTCAGATCAAAACGTACATAAGTACCACCTAGCAATCAATTGTCTCTGAAAAATGTCATCACCAATCGGTGGCGATCCCATGGTGAGCTTGGTGCGCAGAGTGAGACAGTCCTCTGTGGAGGGCAGAGTGTTCAGAGACCGACAAACCCCTGTGTCTTTCCCCGGTGATTTTTATGAGATATTTATTTCTTACTTGCCCCTCAGTCAGGTCTGAAATAATAAAGCTAAAACTGTCATGAAAATACATCTAAGAACACATTATTTAAATGAAATACACACATGTAATTAGAGTCAGTTCTTCCCATGCACTTTATGGTAAGGAGATAGTACATTTTTCTATTTAGCCTTCACACTTATACAGTCTGCAACTTCTTTTTACCAGCACATCCTTCAATCATTCAGCAGCTGCAGCTGTGCTGCTTTCAGCCAGAAATATGTGTTTCACTTCTTCATGTTTTTTTTTTTTTTTTAATTATGAATGAAATATGTCGCTCTGCTGTCAGTACACTATGTCCATGTTGTAGCCGTGGGGATGCGCCCGTATTATTTGCCGAGGGAGTTCTCGTCCGCCATTGTTATCGCTGTGTACGTTACTCCATCAGCTGATGCTGAGGCAGCAGTGGACACCATATACGCCACTGCGTCTAAACTGCAGACTCAGTATCCCGGTGCATTTTTGCCAGTTACTGGAGACTTTAACCACACCACTCTGGATAAAGCACTGCCAACTTTTCACCCGTATGTGAACTGCCCCACACGGAACAATAACTGCTGACAGATCTTCTGTACGCTAATGCCATAGATCATAGATGCATACAGTGCTACTGCCCTCCCCCCCCCTTGGTAAGTCTGATCACAACCTGGTCCTGCTGACACCGAAGTATGTTTCTCTGGTGCAGAGGCAGCCTGTAACCACCAGGACTGTGAGGAGGTGGACACAGGAGGCTAAAGACACCGTGCAGGACTGCTTTGACTCCACGGACTGGGATGTGGTGTGTGGACCACATGGTGAGGACATCAACAGCATGACTCCACCGTACCATCCCGGACTGTACACTGCTTCCCCAACAACAAGCCGTGGATCACCAGCGACCTGAAAGTTCTTCTTAAGAAGAAGAAAGCAGCCTTCAGGTCTGGGGACAGGCACGAGCTCAGGAGAGTGCAGTGCGACCTGAAGGAGAAGCTCAGGAGGTGCAAGGACTCCTACAGGAGGAAGCTGGAGGCCAAACTCCAGCAGAACAATGTGAGGGAGGTGTGGACCGGGATGAAGGAGATAACTGGCTTCAAGGTTGGAGGGAGAGACAACCAGGGGGCTCCCTGGAGAGGGCCAAAGAGCTCAACTGTTTCTTCAACAGGTTCAGTTCACAGCCCTTAACGGTCTCCACCACACACCACACCTCCCAAACACCTCCGCTTTTTAGATTTAGGGTTTTAGATTTTAAATAAACATTTTTACCATTCCCTAATTGTTATGTCTTGGTGATCCCTGCCGCCCCCCCCCCCCCCGAATTTAAAAGAGCCTGTGTTTTAAATGGAGACCGCGACTCCTCAAACTAGGTAGGTTAGGTTAGGTAGTTACTTTATTAATCCCTGAGGGGAAATTTTTTCGCTACAGCAGCATACAGAAGCCATAAGATAATAATAGAATAATAGAAAAGCAATAAAATAGCAGTAAAATAGCAGTAAAAAATATAAAATATAAAATGCACAGTATATACAGTATATACAGTACAGTATATATCTATATATATTATATACAAACAACCAAGAAACACAGTAACAGTGTTATTGTTATGTAATGGATTTTGCCAGAGGTGAGTTATTGTACAGTCTTATTGCGGTCGGCAGGAATGATCTCCTTTATCTGTATAGGTAATAAATGAAAAATTAATTCTGTGAAAGGCTACATGAAACCCCGTCATTAACCCTGCTTAAATCACGTTGAGTTTTTATAGATAATGTGTCTGCGTCTTTAACACAAAGAAAACTGTCCTTTTATGTCATTTTTGTCCTTTTTTGCCAGGTCAAAGAAATATCTCCCATCGCACCATTTGCTGCTTATTAATTTTCTATTGCTCTGAGAGCACAGGAATAATTGAAAGTGACTCAGATGAGCTTTTCGACATGTTGAGCCGCTCGTCTCTTCTCTCGTCTACATTATGGTGCCTGGACAGTAAAAAAAAAAAAAAAAAGTATCAGTATGGAAATAAACCTGAAACTATAAAAGAGAGGAGGACAAGATCAGGATTTTGAAAAATGAGGGGAACATGTCCCTCCATCCCCATTGGAGACTACGCCCTTGGCTTGTTGGACCCACCCGATGAGAGGCTGGTTGGATGGCTCTGAGCGCAGGATGACTGTACCTCTTAGACACAGGTAAAAACTGAAAATCTGTTGGGTTTTTTTCTGGACTTTTGAGATTTCATGACAGACAGCTCTGCATCAACATTAATCAAGTGCCACATTTTGAACACAGTGTGCCAGTTAACCAGTGGCTACCTCTTTCTTCTATTCTAACGTGTTGATCAGAAAACTGAATTTGAAGCCGTCAGATCTCAACCAGATGGGGACTTCCACCACTGCCTCTGATGACCACTGCTGCTCCTGTGAGCTTCAGTCAACGGAAAGAGGAGCTCTTTGGTCTGGTTAGTGTTAGTGATATAATCGTTAATAAATGAAAGCTCTTCTATCACACACCCTAAGGCAATGACTGGCAGCTGGCTGGGACTTGACTTGCAGCAGGAGAGCGAGGGGGAATGAATGTAACAGTTCTCATAAAAATAGAGAGGGATGGAGAGATCGGAAAGAGAGATTAAAGGCGGACAGGAGGAGAAGAAGAAGGGAACAGCCCTTAATGTGCACTGTCCAGAAATGCTTGAATCTAATGGGGGACAAGCATGCACAGCCTCCTGAAGGTTGTACAAGCAATTATGCCACTTAGGAGTCTTTGACAGGCAAGGTCGTATTGGCAAACAGACATGATGAGCATTATAATATAATGTTCTGCATTCTGTGTGACACAGACCCTTTTAACGGAGACAATATCAATCTTCTCAATGTCTCTCATTGCCCTGTGTTCACAGTGACCTAAAATCCTCTATGATTCTACCTATGCAAGAATAGGTGTGGTCCCAAAAGTACCAATAGGTGTTTAATTGGTAACTATTTCTACTTTTTAAAGTATTTCACTTGTTTTTATCATGCCGATTCCTGTATGTTTTTTTTTTTTTTTTTTTTTAATTAAGGAAGAGGAAAAGCAAAAAGAACAGTGAGAGACAGATTTCATTCAATCCCTAACCCAACAGACGGGAGCTCCTGTGAGCTGATAACAAAAGCAGATGTGACGGGAGGACTTTGCCAGAGAGGGTTGATGTAACAGTGTGCTGGGTGTTTCTGGTGTTCATTTCATTCACTCCAATGCAAGCTGTGTTCAATTGTCAGGGGAGCCTTTAACTCATGTTTGTGCGTGTGTGTGTGTGTGTGTGTGTGTGTGTGTGTGTGTGTGTGTGTGTGTGTGTGTGTGTGTGTGTGTGTGTGTGTGTGTGTGTGAGAGAGAGAGAGAGAGTGAGCATGTGTGGAGGAACAGTTGGCACCTGAGCTCACTGCCAGAAGAAACATGGTTACCATGGACACAGGTGATTATTATAGGATGCAAAGAGTTTCATCCACACGCATTCTGGAAATGACGAAGTTGACATGACTGAAAGGAAAAATCTGTATTTGAATTAAAGCTATTAAACTATGCTTATAGACATGTACTCTACCTGCAAATAACAAAGTATTTTCCTTTAGCCAGTATAATTTTATCTCCCTATGTGAGAGAAGTTGAAGCTTTTTATGTAAATAAATTACAAGAATGAACAAAGATCTCTTAAGTTTTCTTGGGTATGCCATGAGTGCACGACTGTAGTACACTAAGACAAATGGGAACGGATCCACATGACAGAAGGGAGATTAAAAGTTTCAAATCACAAGTTACATCATATGTTTACACTAGTATATCCTCTGTCTGGCATACGTTGGTTGTTCTCTGAGGATGTAGTCTTCCTGTACAGCTTGCTTTTGTAGCCTGATACTATTGTGTTTCACTTACTGCTCACAACCCGCTTCTCCTCCACAGTAAGAGTCAGCTTTAAGCGTTCAGGAAGGTGACAACCTATCCCGCTTGGCGCCAGAGAATCGGGCGTGTTCAGACACTCTGCACCAGGGGACAGATATATTGAAGTTAATGGTGTCAAAACTGGAACCTCTTTGCTTCCTATATGGCCCTTTAACTAGTAGTGAACACATAGCAAGACGGGGGTTCTTCCATCCAAAAGAGGGCGCTGTGTGATTGTTTGGAGTGTTCAATGTGTGGCTCTGGGGTCTGGAGGTTGAAGATACAGACAGGGATAATTATATCTAATTTAGCTTGATGTCATCTGCAGTCACTGCCTCCTCCACACTTCAGTGTGTGACAGCAACAAAAGGGAGGGGGGAAAAAAAAAAAGCAGAATTAAAACTCCACAGGTTTGAATTCCTGAAAAGTTATCTGATAATCCGAGGCGGACATGCGTTTCTGTCTGTTGTTTTGTAGATGTGAAGCATTAATGTGTCATTTTCCGCATAATCTTTGTGGTTTTACTGCCGTGCCATCAGCTGTTTTAACAACCGTCCTCTTTCTCTCCGTCCTTCCATCCATCTCCTGCCTCCTTCCGCTCACCCCTCCGCCTCCTCCCTTTTCGTACGCCATCCTCTTCACTCTTTTCGTCTTTCTATCCTCGGACCTTCCCTCTGCTGGTAGACACTGTGTCAGCATGGGATGAGATTAGCCCAGTGTGTCAGGCTCATGGGAAAAAAAAAAACTCTGAATATGCAGCAAAAGCCCTCTGACTTCACTCTGTCTTTCTCTCCTCTGTGCTCAACCTTATGACGGACAAATTTCCACTCACATTTGTGATGTGATGGCGTGGAAAACCACAGCGCAGATGAGTTATTGTAATTCCTGTATGCTGCTAGACTTCATTTTAAGCCTGTGTGTGTGTGTGTGTGTGTGTGTGTGTGTGTGTGTGTGTGTGTGTGTGTTCCCCAGAGGCCACTTTGACAATTATGTGTTGCTTTTTGTGTTTATTGTTGCACCATCTCAGAGTTTACACTCTTTGTATCTAAACCCACTGAGGCCTCGGCACACACAGCCAGCGTTTAAATCCTACAACAAGACAACAGTAGCTGATGCAGGACAACGAGCTGTTGCCTGTACCCTTCAGGGAACCGTGCAGCTGTAGTGCCTTTTGGTATCATATTGTTAGTCCTGGCCATATTCACATTAATAGCCTGCTCTTTGTGAGTCCGCTGGTCTCGCTGCCTGCGTGCTCGTCCTGTTGCCTCCCCGCCCTCGAGACGTCCTTGGCTGAAAGTATCAGCTCTGTGTGGATGTAATCCTGGTGATACATGGTAAACTCCTGACCCGTCTGCGCTGTGGCCTCTCTGTTAGATGCTATTACGTGGGCCTCTAATTGCTGCTGACATTCATTTACCCACTAAGGCTATCACCTTCCCCATTACAGGGCCGACTTCTGTCTCTGGGTTTTAGCCTGCGCCGCTGAGGGATGTGTGTTTATGTGCAAGTGTGTCTATTCTACAGTCTCACCTGAGGTATGTATAACTGTTCATATACACAAATCAAAGCAGGTTTCAGAACCCTTTCTCTGATTGCAGGAAAAACACTACAGCTCTGTCCCCCGTGTGTTGTAAAGCAGGCGCCGTTTTATCAGCAGTCGCTCAGAATGACGGTATTCACCACATGTTCAACTGGGCCTCAGCTTGATTACACAGGGATTTATCATCCCAGAACATGCCACAGACACCTGCATTCTGCTACATAGCACACTGATTTAGGTTTCTGTGTAATATTGTTGCGTGTATTGTGAGGCTACCAGAAACACAGCCATCATGGTGATGGGCTGTTGATGCTTCATTATTTCTGATGCGAACACCCTCTTGTTACTGTGAGCCATTTTCTTTGGAAGGTAATCAAATCATAATGGGATGCAGAAATGTTATGGCTTCAGCAGCTCCTGCCTCACCTGTGTACTCACTGTTTGTGTGTGTGTGTGGGGGGGGGGGGGGGGGGGGGGAATGAAATTCCTCTCAGTGTCCATGGGGTATTAGAAAATTAAAATCGGAGCTGCTATCTGAGCAGGGTCAGGTTGTGCCTGTGTCTGATTACGGAAGAGGATAATCTGCGCAGCTTATCTGATGCTCTGATAAGGAAGCACACAAGATGCAGGGATAATAAGAAAGAAACAAAGACCTAAACAATGCTACTGAACAGGGATGATGTCATAGACAGCTCTTTGCCATTTAAGTTTATATTTTCATGGGAGAATGGATCCTCCTCTACTAGACTTTTTTAATGATTTGCCCTTTATAAAGGCTGTATAAGTGGTAAGTAATTGCTTAACTAATGCTGACTCAATTCTTATTGCAACTTTAAGCCATTATTGAGCCTAATGTTTTGGGTAAATTGTGTAAAATCTCTCCGTCTAATGTTTATTCTCCTCCAGATTGCCACTGGCTTTTCAGTTTTAGCTTTTTTTATTCAACAGGTGTGTACCATTAACAGTCCATTTGACCTCTGACCTTTTAAGAAATAGCTGCAATCCATTTCTAAAGGTGGCTTTAATCAATATCTCTATACTAACAGTGGATGAAATGAATACGTCTGTGTAAAAGATGGTCTGCACTGATTTTATCCCCCAACTCTGCAGTTTCCTTAAGTACTTCTAAGAGTTTTAGCATCTTTTGGCTCTTTCCTCTGTGAAACTTTTGTTTTGTTTACTCTCACCACTCCAGTGACCATTTTTCCATCCACAGTTTACAGCTGGACAGATGGACAGAATCACGACGCCATATGTTTATTTATGTTTATTAAGTATAATCAGGCAACTGTTTGCTACCAAGTTTGTCATATTAAGTTAAAAAGTGGCAATACATCTGGTGTGTTTAAAGCTCAAGTGACCCAAAACAGTGAATGCAGATTTAACTATGAACATTTTCAGGTGCAGACTTCATGGATTATTGTCATTATCAGTCACTTAGGAACATTTACAGGACATGACATGGCAACGTGAAGTCATTGTTAACTAGCTGGTGGCTTATTAAAAAGAGCAAAACTCACTTTATTAATGACTTATCTATTACAACTAACCAGTCTCAGGTAAATCATCTATTAACATTAGTAATACCAATATTTACAGCATATAAACCTTTCTAAAAATGCTGTATGAGAATGAGGTACACCTCTGTAAAGAAAGCCCCTATCACAGCACCACGTTGTGTGTCACAATTTGATGCAATACTCCACACGAGAGCCTATGTATCTGCACTTCCCTGAGAGGGCCATTTGAAGAGCAGCAGGTCAATACACATTCATAGAGAGTGCATTTCCCTGAATGCTTCAACAGTCCGTAAAGCCTCAGTGCCACTCTTTCCACCATATTCTGCTTACTGCATTAATCTATCCCACAAAAGCGTCATTCTGTGCATGGACAGAGAGGACACACACACACACACACACACACACACAGAGCAGAGGCCCACGTAGACACACATTTTCGCAGCTTCAATGGCAGAAAATCCATAGCCCTTTCTTGGAGGAGGAATTCCATTAGATAATAGATATGGAATCCATCTCGAATCCCCACCTTATCTTCTCCGGGGGTGAGGGATCAATACTGGGGCTTCAGCTCAACTGCCAACAATAACAGAAAATTGATGGGACAGAGTAAGCAGCATGGAGGTCCAGTAATGGCACTTTCTTGGCCACCTCTGTAATGCAAATCAGAGGGCCAGTTAATTGGTGAAAGGCTGCTTATAGTAATGAGGAGGAATGGAACCTGAGTCTGGGAGTTCATGAACCAACAAAGAGAGATAAGGTTGTTGATTGTTTAGGAAAATCACAGCAGTTGTTGAAAATACACGAGACCTGTGTGGTTTTACAGTAGAAACAAAAGAGCGGCGATGAACAGAGAAAGATCTCATGCACAGATATCCAGTTATCTGAATGAATGGATGTGCACACAGTAATGGCATCTGATTTTCCACAGAGCCATATGGAGGTTTCCTGTCAGAGCTGCCAGGTGCTGTGTTTACGGAGACCATTGCCTGGCAACGACATTCCAAACAGCATTAGGATATGAGGGCGAGGGAGTGATGCTGAGGTGAGTGTTGGGTCATGCACTATAGGCTACAGATACTGGCATACTGATACTGCTCACCTAGGGACCTGGGCGGTTCCTGACTTACACAAAGATGAGTCATTTTGTGTTTGTGTACACTAGGTCCCATATGTGGCAACATGTGAGTGGTTTACAGCTTACTGGTAATGGAGGTCCAGAGTCCATTCTCCCGGAGATGTTTGCACAGCTAAAACACCATTTATTGCGTCATGTCACAGAGGGGTGTCAGCAACAGAGTGAAAGCGTGAATGACCACTGGAGAACAGAAAATGTTTTCAACTTGTGTTTGTTCCGGAGAGTTTGGCCCAAACAGGAGCACCCTGTTCTTTTTTTTTCTTTCTTTTTTTTCTTTTCCCCACTGAGCGTTGCCACTGACACATTTGGGGTCTTGGGGCCAATGCTAAGACATGGAGTAGAGGGCATTAAACTCTTTTTTTTCACAACCCAAAACTGAAATAACTCATTCACTCACAGTGCACTTACATTAACTGTGAATAAGACTTGTTGAGGAAAAATTGTCATTTCATATCTTGTTCAGGGATTTCTATGCATGTCTCCTACCCCACACCACTGAACCGGCACAACCAGCAGGTGGTGCTGCCCTCTGAGGTATCACCTTGTTTTTTTTCAAATATTTTGACTTTTTTTTTACCTTTACCTCCACCCATTGATACCAGACACCTCTCTGCACCTGTATGTCCAACATTCAGAAGGAAAAACTCACACAGAGCCGCTCTCAGTAAAACCTCCGTGATTCTGTGCCGCACCACAAACAAGATGGAGATGAAAAGATGAGTCCATTTTAGATTGTTTTTAAGATACACATGACTACTAGTTGTGAGTAACACACTTTTTCCCTCTGATCTCTGTGGTTGTCTAGCAGAGCATTATCTGCAGTAATAGAGTCAGATCTTCACGGACAAATCCCTTTAATGTCATCCACATCGCCCAGGGGAGACCACCCTCATTGGGAGAAGGGTGGTGGGAGCTAATTTCAACCCACACAATAGACTCATCTCCACCGCCTTGTTAGATCACACTATTCTGTGTGTAAAAGACTGTGTGCATGTGTGTGCGTGTGCGTGTGTGTGCGTGTGCGTGTGCGTGTGTGTGTGTGTGTGTGTGCGTGTGCGTGTGTGTGTGTGTGTGTGTGTGTGTGTGTGTGTGTGTGTGTGTGTGTGAGTGTGTGTGAGTGTGTGTATGTGGAGAACTGTGCTGGCTGAGCGATGCCACTCTGGGGAATTAAGGTCATGTTTTCATTCATGCCTCTTGAATACTAATAATTGAAGATTGGAGCGTTCCTCTTCATGGCCACATAACTGTCTAATAAGGGTCCTGATCAGTCAGCAAAACAACCATACCTTCTGACAGAAGACATGATGTTCCCACAGATAACATCATGCCGTTAAACATGTTAGCAAGGGGGGAAAAAAAAGACGAGGATATGATCTTACGTTTTGATTGAGCATTGAGCCTTTGTGGTGGAGCCATCCCTGGCTCCCACTCTGTGCCTCGCTCTCCCGCACAATGATGTCATCTGTGGGAAGGTATTTCTCTCAGACACAACCTGTCTGCTCCTGTCAGGGGCCACGGTAACTCGAGCCGCCTTGAAAGTCTGGGAGTGAGCGCCGGTCACTTGCAGACAAGGGCGTTATTTATTTTTTCTGGAGGAGATTCAATACCTCCTCCTGCTCCTCCAAGGCTCCGGGCTTCATCCTGAACTCGACAGCACAAAAGCACTTTCCCTCCAGAGACACACGAGAGTCTGTGAGCTCAATCACAGAGTTCTTTGGAGAACTGGAGAGTAATAAAGTTGTCTAACACGCTTAGTTATTGTTAATGTATGTAATCACAAAGATTTAAAATAACATCTTCTTAATCTTAACTGCAAGCTGCGGGCTGCGTTTCTGTCGTGAAGATGCTAGACATTGTGAGTCTTCCCTTGCAGTGTTGGTGTTATGAATGCTTTCTTCTCCTCTCGTCCCCTTCATTTCCATAATATCCATAGGATGTCTGTTAAAAATCACATATTCTCTCAAATTCAGATATATATTAACTTGCATTGTTTTGTCTAACATGAGTTTGATGATTTTTACGTAAAGTAGGCTAAATTACACAACTATTACGTACACATGTTGTTTACAACATATATGATTCTGATTTATGTTTCTCATCTTGAGTGTATTCAGCTGCATTAGAGGCTCTTAAATGCAGAGAGCAGTGCTTTCAGCCGCCGTCAGCTTTCAAAACCTCACCACAGTGTGGAAAGTGTTTCTTTGATTGACTGAAAGGCTCACGCATTCATTTTTTAAAAAAAATTTAAAACATGACCCACAAATATTCAGCTGTAGTGAGGAAACACAAAAATGAGAGCCAAGTGTGGCTATTCCCATCGCATGTTCAGAGTAGGCATTGTTTCCGTGTACGCTGCAAATGTATGTATTTAGTGCAGGTACATTGAAAAGCTGAATCCCTGTTATCTGCTGAAAAACATCCAGTTTCCTTGACATCTGCAGCCACACTCAAGGGGAAATTGCAGGGAGCTTGCCGTACAATGACAAACAACCACAGTGTCTTTTGGCCATTCAGCTTTTTCATGAACTCCCCCCAGGATCTGTAAATACTAAACGAATCTCAAGATTCTCTGTTTCGGGATGAGTCACCGTGACCAGTATGTTGGGAAGCAATAGCACCATTGAAAATCAGAGGAGCATGAGTCAGCATGGTAAGGATGAAAGCACATTACAACAGATGTCATAACAATGTATTTATAGTATTTAAAAAAATCATTGACGAGGTTATGATACCAAGAGAGTTATTATTATTATTATTATTATTATTGTTATTAATTGCTTACTTTTAAGATATTTACCACACCTTTATAAGAATGAGACAGTTTACCCACACATCAGGAGAAAACGACCCCACAAGGGACAGTATCTACCATGCAACACTGCAACAAATCATTGCTTGAAAACATCACCATGCCAAAGCATTCTGAGTTAGAGTGCAGCAATCGACTGGCTTAAAAGGTTATGCGAATCAATACAAAGTTGTTTTGGGTACCAGCGCTATTATATTAATGTCATCCTGAGAAATAGGCACTCGCTTAGGTGGCTTGTCTGCCAGCCTGTTTTCCTTTTTAACTCTGGTCACGAGATCCTTGTTGCAACGCAGAGATGGCCACTAAAAGCAGGTTATGATGGTGCTTTGGGAATTTCACTTTTTTTTAACAAGCAAGAAAATGGGGCGCATTATGTAAAATAATACAAAAAGTCATCCTTTTCCCTCATTCCAGCCTTGCTTTGGTATCAGTGTAAAGTAACCTATGGAACTGAGTAAGCTGAATTCATGATGTTCTGAGTCCTCATGGGCGCTGCTCTGTGACTAGTGAGGTTGCTAGTTGTGCAGTCAAGGATGACACAGAGGTTGAAATGGTCACACATTCACTCAGCTCACTCCCTATCCCTCTGGCACATGTTCTTCCCAAGGTCAGATACTGCATTGCATAATAATGTAAAAAAAAAAAAAAAACACAAAAAAAAAACACACATACGCATGCATGCAAACACGCAAACTGTGCAACAATGAGAGGAAGAAGAAGCTGGCTAAAAATAGTGCTATCACTGCAGCCAATCACCCCAAGCGTCGGACCACCACTCTTCACTTCACATCTCATAACTTAAGAGTTTGCTTCTTGAACTGTATGTTAACCTCAAGTTACACATGCTTTACTGAACATAAACAACCGTGAAAGAATATATGCTTTAGTGCTTCATACATGCTTTTTATTTTTTATTTTATTTTTTTAATAATTTCTACCAATGGCTCGGAAACAAACCTCTGACACCCACGTGCTAAAACCCCAAATCTCTTCGCCCGCCTCCCTCCACCCTCGTCTGCCTTTTCTCTCCTTGCTTTCCCTTCTTGTATCCATCCCCCTGTCCTCCACCTATTTCCCGTGGCCTCAGGGAGCTGTTAGCTATCTGTACGCCCGGCGCTCTATTGTGAGCACTCATTGATTGCCTCTCTGCTCCCCACAGCCAGTCGGGCCAGTCAGCGAGGGGCCCGAGCTGTCTGCCTTATCTGCCACTGCTCAGTCACCATACACAGCGAAAAAAAAAAACAGAAGAGAAACATACGACAGAGAGAGAAACCGAGAGAGAGAGAGAGAGAGGATTTATAAAAGGCTGTCCAAGCTTCCAGGAGCCAGCAGTCATATCATCTGTTTTCTGTCCCTCTCTCCCTCACTCAGCCTCTTGTTCTTCTCACAGCCAGAGACAATCAATGGTGTACTCAACCAGACTTCTCTTGTCTTGTTTTAAAATAGTGCTCTTCTGCCTTTTCTCTGCGGGAGATGATCCATTTGCTGCCCCACATCTTTCTCCACTCGCCCCTGAACATTAGCCCTCGTCTCACCTCCTCTCGACTCAGTCACATGGTCAATCGGTTGAATCATTTTCTCACACAAACATCTCGTTTTCGAAATGGAGGTATTCAGCGTGCATTTAACCCACGTCTGACCACGTGAAGCAGGTTATTGATCCCGTGTTCATGCCGGGTTGCCGCCATCAACTCAAGGTTAATGGTGGAAGGATTTGTCGATTGTGATTGAACACGTTTGCATGATTGTTTGAGTCCTTTATTGAGCAAAAATGCTTGAAGTGGTCAGACAGAACAAACAATTTGAAGATTAACCTGCAATTTGTAATGACTCTTTGCGATGAGAAGGGCTGACGGTGTTGTTTTTACAGATTCAACATGACAGCATAAAGCCTGTAATACACCCTACTGCTGCTGTGACACCTAGCATGAGAAGAAGAGGCACTTCAACTGACATAGGTCACGTGATGAATGTCAGTCGACAGGGGTCATGAGACAGTTCAAAGGCTGTGAAGTCCTTGTAGGCTTGAGGGTGGTGTAAGGCGTAAGTAATGGACCTTCAACTCAGGCAGTGTGTGAGTTCGGGAGTGGACGATGTGTATTTTTTTTAAACTAATGTAATTTCATGTGTGCTTTGTTTGTTTACGTGTTGATTTCCCCCAAACCATTAGTCCCCCCCCCACCCCCACCCTAATCCTAACCACATGGTTTTCTATGAGTTTTTGTTGTCCTTAACCACATGGATTATGACACTTTGCAATTTATAAATTAGCTAGGGTTTGAGTCCAGGGGAACACAGCGTGGATTTATTGAAAGAAATGTTATTTTATGTGGGGTTTTTTTTTTTTTTTTTTTGCATGATGTTTTTCCCCAACTCTAACCTCGTGCTTTTCCACAGGTTTTTGTTGTAATAAACCACGTGGTTTTTGACAGCTCGTAAGTTAAAGCCGTGACACTGACACACTGCCCTCTAGTAGCCAGGTGGGTGTATTACATGCTTTGTCCTAATGGTGAGTTAAACGAGCGGGATGATATGGACAATGTGGAGAAACTTCATTGGATTTTTTTTTTCTTTTTTTATGGTCACTTAATGAAAGGTTAATGCTTACATTAAACAACCATCTCGTAGGGTCGTTGCAGAATTTATGGGGGAAATAGGTTGGAATTGACTATTTACATAGTGTAGTCAATAGTAGAATTAATATTATCATTAGTAGAATAAATAATTTAATTACCAAAACTTAAATGCAACATTTTTATAAAGACCTGTTTAAGGAGCGCCATTGGAAAATATTGTTTTTGAAAGATGCAATAGTCATTCAGTCACTCTGCTCTCCTGATGATAGGACTTGTTTCTTAGTATTTCAGTGTGGTGTTTTCAACAGCAGGAGCCTAATGGTGGCGACAGCAGGGTGGCACTGTAAACCACCATCACACCTCAGTGTGAATGGGAGAGCTGATGTCAGCACAACTGAAACTCTCCCTCCATCATGTAGCTACATGAAGCCCCAGCAGCATCCATCACTCCCCCTGCTGCCTCTACAGGGAGAAGCCCTGTCACCAGCAGAAAGGTGGCCGAGAGAAATGTACATCGTTTCGTGTTTGAACACGAGTCGGGGAGCCGAATCTGGCCCTGTGATCGGCGCTAATGTTTTAGGGTCTAAACAGTTTTCATATGTTAATTTGATACACTCCGACACAATGCAATATGTATTAACCTCGTCGGAGCATGCTTCGCTGAGCGTTCTCTTTGTTCTCCTTTGATGCAGTTACTCAGCCTTTGAAATACTGTGCATTTGAAATTATACACAGAGTCTAGTCAAGCTGAAGTCACCCCACCTATACTCCATCCATCTTATTGGCAGCCATCTGGCCATATTATTTTGGAGAGGCTGAGGCACACGCCTTGCTATGAAAGCACGGACTTCTGACAACAAGCCACTCTTTGAACTGCCGAGTGCCACTGCAGAGTGACCCGACCAGCTGCAGGCCCCCTGACACCCATAACAAACCATGTCGCCATGAGTTGGTATTCAACAAAAATTTGATGGATGGTCCAGAACAGACAATATTATGATCAGACTGAAAGCTAACTGGCAACCACCAACAATAGATCTGTCAGTTGCCGGTCTGTTGTAGAGGAACAGTAATAAAGAAACCTACATTGGTCTCCTATTAGATTGAAAAAAGGCTCAAACTGTCTGACAACAAGATGTGAGGATTTTAAGGAATAAACACTGCATGTTCATGGGATTTGTTTGATGTGAATCACAGTGTCGACATCAATGTCACTGTTGCAACATGACAGGTGAAAAACATTGATGACAGAGTCATTGCCTGAACAAAGACATGGGTCATCTCAATGGGCCATTTCCAGAGGAAGAGGGAAAAAAAGCTCGCAGCTACAGCGCCGTGACATTGACAGCTCACCCATTCTCCATCTAAGAAACAGGCCCCCCGAAATAAAAAAAAAATAAAAAAATGAGTGACTGCCAGAGCTGGTGATGTCACTGGCCACATTTGTCCTCATCAGTGTGGATACCAGCTTTGACCAGAGGGCCGGGGTGTCCTTGAGACACAGTGTGTGATATGGACACCCCCCTTCTACTCCAACTCCTCATCGCTGATACCCTGTTCAGGCCTGTACTGCATCAGTGTCAAGAGCTCTGCAGGCAGGAAGCTAAAAGGATGGAAGCCCCTTCCTTCCCTTCAAAGAGGAAAGGAGCACCGGCCAGCGGCTGCCGACAGGAATTTGACCCCTGAACTGATGGCATTGTTTGAAGGGAAATTGTGATTTGACTCTCAGCAGATCAAATCTAATCACCTTTATTGATTATCTAAATTCATCAGCCACAGGAAATAGAGTGCTTAAACAGCCAGGCCTACTTTTGCTGGATTTTTTTTTTTTTTTTTTCACGATGGTTTGTTTGCTGTTGTTCTTTTTTATTTTCTCGGAAAAAAAAAAAAACCCCAACAACAACAACAACAAAAAAAACAAAAAACAAGTGAAGAAATCCTGTGTGCAGGCACAGCATGAGGAGTGAGTGATTCTATCTGATGCACTGCGAGTTGAGCGGCCCTCCCTCTGGGCTGTTCAGCCTTGCCTGACGAGGAAGAGAGGGAAGAGCTTGTGTGCGCCGTGCGTGCGTGCGTGCGTGTCGGGAGGAGAGACATTGTTCCTTGACGTCACCGCTCAGCCCAGCCTGCCGCTGCTCTCAAACACGTCTTTGTTATTCCGTGGCTTCCACCGGAGACCGACCATCCGCAAAACACGGATCCCTGCCTTCACAGCTGCTGGAGCGGAGCGCAGAGGTTCACCCACTCATACAGAGGAAGTTGTAGAAGAAATGGAAAACACGTCCAGGGGCAAGAAAATGTGACTTTTTTTTAATCGTTTTATCTTACAGCTTACTGCAACCAACATTCAGGCGACTGTCGTGTTTGTACCACTGCCGGTACAATAATACACTAAATGCTAAACTGACCGAACTTTGTGAATTATTGTGCCAGAGATTGCTAAAAACAACAACAACAACAACAACAACAACAACAACACACAACAGTGATACAGTGCACTAGAAGGAACAATTTTAAGGAATAATCAATTTACACCAGTGCCTGATAGAATGATGATAAATAAATGTTGTGTTAACTAATAAAATAAATACAATTAAATAGAAAGGTAATATTTTAGGCGATACTGAAAAGTAATATTGGCAATTATATCTACTGAATAGTATTATTACACATGGTGTTGAAAAAGTTGCGTGGAAAGTCACAATGAAAACGTAATATTGCGAATGACGATGAAAAATGGCTAATACACATTATAATGAAAATGTACCATTAAACATGATTAAAAAAAAAAAAGTAGGATTAAGCAGGGTATTGAAAGGTAATATTACAAATGATATTGAAAAAGTAACATTAAACACGGTATTGAAAAACTTATAGAAAATATGAATTTGAAAAGTAAGATTACACACGATATTGATTAAGTAAGATAAAACATTAATTTGAAAAGTAATATTGCACATTGTGTTAAAAAAGTAACATTGTAAACTTATAATAATAATAATAGTAATGAAAAAGTAATATTACACATGGTATTGAAAAAGCAACATTAAACAATATATTAAAAAAGGCATTGGCCTATATAAATATGAGAAGTAATATTGCACATGATATTGAAACGTTTTGCACCACATGTTAAAATAGTAACATTACATATGATTGCGTTAATACTACTACTACTACTGCTAATTCATAGAACCTGACACTTTTCCACTCACCCCAAGCCCTACGTATTTATTGTATTTTATTTGTTTTTTTGTATATATAGTTTGTGTGTGTGTATTTATTTATTCATCGCTCTTATTTTTCTCAAAAATACTATTTTTTTTTCTCTCTCTTATTCTACGTATGCGTATTTGTAAATTTTGGTCTAATTGTGTGCATCTTTTTTTTTTTTTTTTCGTGCTTCTTTGCTGCTGCAACGACAACAACAACAACAACATTTCCCCCAATCAAGCCCAAGTCTAAATCTTAAGTCTCAGTCTAATAACGTTAGGAATAGGCTGCTGCAGTTAATGTGTATTCAAATCCGATTGTTACGAACCCAGCAAAACTCCAATAAAAGAAACGGCAGTTGAACGAAGAAGTGCTGGTCTGACGACTGAGGCGAGCACCGCTGTAATGAACAGAAGCAGACAAACAGCTGGAGCTGCGAGCCGCACTCCGCTCCGCTGTCAAAGCCTCTATATTTACTACGCCTCTTACGCGCTCGGTGTGTCCTTCCGCGGAGATCTAGTCCACGTTTTTACGCCGACCGCCGAGCACGGCTCTCTGGTAACTGAATAGCCAGTGTAATCTGACACTTCAACTTGCCGTGCTCTACGGTAGTTGATTCAGTCACTCAGTCACACCGTCTTCGGAGAACCTCACGTCGTCTTTTGTGAAGTGAGGAGAGCGAAAGAGGAGGGGGGGTAGAAAAAAAAAGAAGCACCGCAAACACGAGGTCTGGGACAAACAATTACGCGGCTTCGCCACTGAGGTCCGAGCAGAAAGTAAGTTTCGCGCCTGGTTATTTTATTTTTTTTGTTTTGTTTGTTGTTGTTGTTGCAAAGCGGGGGTTTGACTGGTATGAGTGTGTGTGCGCGCGTGTGTGGGGTTGCTCAAGATGGGGTTTGCCTCCCGCTGGACGGGCACTACCTGCTAACAATAGGGTGACCTCCTAGAAACCTTTAACAGCCGCTGATGAACTCGTGTCACGGAGGAGGGGGGAGGTGGGGGGGGGGGCAGCAGATTCCGGTTGCGTGAGCCGTAACGGAGCGCGTTTACGCGGCGTAATAAGCCCAGACTGTGCGCCGCACACCTTGTGTAGACGCGTAGCGCCGGAGCGAAATAGCCGAAGTCGGTGCGTCTTGCAAGGGTTATGTTGGAAGAAAGGTGCGCGCGTTTTTGTTTTGTGCGGACGCCGAGACCGGGAGTGTTGGCTCGGCGGTTGTAGGTTCGCGGGTGTCTCGGCCGATCAGCTGATAAGCCCGGTTGATGCTAAACGGGAGAATGAATGCGTGTCACTTAGCTACCAGTCAGCGGTGTGTCTGGGCTCCGTCGGCTCCCTCCGAGGCTGTTATCGGGTACCTGTTGTAATGCAATTAGCCGGCGTGTCCGTGTGCTGCTCTGCTGTGTTCCGTTAAACAAAACACGTGTAATGCAGCCGCAGTGCTATTTCCCACCTTCGCCGATAACGCTGATTGTGTTTACAGGCTCGTTCAAAGATCGGAGCCTCCCAGCGTGAGGTCTTTGGGACCCCCTCCCCACTACCACCACCACCCGGGGGGCCCTCGTCTGCCTCGTAAACTGAGAAATAGTTTACTTCCACGATATTGGCCCTGTTTAATGTACTGTTCCTATTCCGATGACAGCGTCCACTCTGTTCTTTTAATTTACCTGCACCGAAACCATGCAGTGCGCACCCAGCTTTTGATGTTTCAGGGAAGCTGTGAGAGTATCTTAACTATCTGGATCCTTGATAGAGGCCAGCAGCAGCGCCGTGTTTCCTGAGCATGTCTGCAGCGGAGTGTGGATGAGCGGCTTCGACTCAGCGCAGCTCTCTTGCCTTAAGTCTGGCGGACCCTCCCCGTTAAATTCCTCCCGTCTGGATGTGAGGCCAGCATGGGCAGAGCGCAGAAGAGGGGGGGGGGGCTCATGGCTGCAGGAGGAGGAGAAGGAGGTGGAGGTGGAGACTGCACCCTGCTTACAGGACAGCTGAACTTTGAGACGGGGTGAAAAAGAGCCTTTTTTTTTTTTTTTTTTCCTTGTTAGTAAGGATCTAAAGTTGAAGCGAGCTGATCGTCAACATCCGTTATTGTAGTTATCAAACACCAGAAAGCCTCCCCCCTCATTTCCTCAGAGATCTGACAACTATGACTAAAATTTTACATTGCAACACGTTAAACAGCCCGCGTTCATTGCAGGAATATTGCACTGGATTGCAGGTGTTCGTGGTTTTTGCGTCCACTCCCTGTGTGTTGGTGTTAGAAAGCGTGTAAACAGATTTTGGGTGGGTGCACCCTCCAGTGTCTCCTTCCTCGGTAATTTAAATTGGTGATGTAATGAAATTGTTTCAGCAGCAACACTTGTCAGCCACATTAATTAGTGCTTGTTTATTTATTTATTTTTTCCCCCCCTTCCCGACAAACCGAAGCAGCATTAAGTCATCTCAGCAAAGCATGAAAAGGAGGCAAATTCATTCAGAGTAAGTTACCTGATGAATTGTGAAAGAAAGAGGGCAAGGAATTAAAGCCATCTGCAACTGTTTGAAACTTGGAAGTGTGTGTGTGTGTGTGTGTGTGTGTGTGTGTGTGTGTGGTTTCTTTCCTTCTGTTGTCCCTCCTGGGGCCTCTCTGCAACCAGCCAGCCAGGCTGCGAGACAAGACAGAAGAGTGTCTGATTCACTAAACAGGCTAAAGGCTCCAGTAGACTCACTTTGAAATCAAATTTGGGTGTTTTCAAAGCCTTGTTTTTTTGTGTTTTTTTTGTTGTTTTTTTTTAAGACGGGGCTGGGCGAGAACGCGAGCATGCTCACGGAGACTGGATTGTTTGGCCCTTCGTATCAGATCGCGTAGGAGCTCGGGCTGGAAATGCAGTGGGAAAATAGTGAAATCTTTTAATAGCGACGAAAAAGACAACACATGAACTGGCAGCGCTACAAGTTGCGGATAAACACGAGGAAGGAGATGTATGTTTTGTGTCCAACAGTATGTTTGTTCCCCCAAACCAAACAAGGAGACAGAATGTGGAGATTACTGTCTTGTAGACACAGTATCAGCCAATATAGCTGTACATTTGTATCATTTAGAAAACAACAACTTTTTGTTTTTCTCATAACTTTTAACAACGTCTCTGTAGTATCACTTTTTAAAAAAAAAAAATTTATTATTATTTTTTTTATTGGACCAGGCTGCAACAACTTATATTCAAGTGTCAGTTTCAAACACCTGCAAGCCATTCTTCAGTATCTCAGGCAGAAAGAAGTAGTGAGTGCACCTTCCTCCCTGTCTCGGACCCCTCTGTGGAGCAGTGAGGTAATGCTGATTTAGAAGGACGTACAGGAGCGGGGGGGGGTGGGGGGGGGGGGGAGAAACAAAAAAACACTTAATTACTTGTGTCTGAGTAATTAACTTTTTGTTACTCAGCAATTTACCAAGTTGCACCGTCTTTGCTGCTGTTTGCCGCGCGCCGGCACAGCTGCAGCCCCGCTAAGTGCTCCAAAACCTGGCGAACGCTAATCAATGTTTTGACAGCCTGACATTTCATCTGGCTGTCGTTTCGAGGAGCGCTGCGAAATACTCGCCGCGTTGTTCGCTTGACGCGGATTCTTGTAGTCCGGTGTCTCGCCGGCGGCCCAAAAAAAAAAAACCCACACCCACTCGCGTCCAGAGCAGAAGTCAGCCTTTGTTTCTGCCTCTCTGTCTCGAATGTGGTTCAAACTTGGCAGCACTTTTCATCTAAGCCGAGCCTTTTGTTTTCAATGCGACTATTTTGGTCTGTTAATAAGGGAAAAAATTGCGTCGCGTACGAGCACTTTTAAAGACCCATTTTGAGAATAAGGGCTTAAGAGGGAGTTAAAACCTCGATTGTTCAGTTTCAGCTGATGTCGTGCCCCCGTGTCTGACCTTTAAGTACTTCCTAAATGTTATTGTAACTCTACCCGTAAGTCTGTAGTTAAGCTCTCTTCGAGTTAAAACCAGGTAATTGCAGTGTTACTAACTCAAGAGAAAATGAGGCACTCTGCGGATGTAACTCATCCGTGCTGACTGACTGCGATGACATCAGTTCTGCTGCAGGACACGCCAAGAGTGGACCAACCAGAGGCGCCGGATAAGAGAAACCTCAGTTCCACATGGCAGTCACCGCTGTCCTCTAAGCTGCAAACCTTGCTCTGTGGGTTGGCTTGTGGCTAAAACACAGCTGGCTTAAACTCCCGGAGGTGGCCGAGAAGGGCTGGAGAGTCACTGTGAATAATGCTGAGTCCTTGAGCAAGGCATTTAACCTCAAGCGGGGAGGAGGGGAGGGGGAGGGGGCCATTGTTGTGGACAGGAGCTGTTCACAGGTGTGAAACGGGGCGGTGCCGCTATTTGCACAGCAAGACTTCTAATGTACCACTTCTCACACAAACTTTCAGTCAAGTTCTCTGGCCCTTTCAAACGCACACCACATCAACGTGGTGGGATTTCGCCTTCGAAATGAACGTGCCGCGGCGTCTCTGCGTTGCCTGTCAATCGTGGCGTTGTGTCGACAGATATCCGTTTAATCGGGACAAAACACCAACTCAACCGGTGTTTCTGCGAAGCCGCCACTTCAACCTTGAGCTGTGCCAACATCAGGGAGACTCGGCCCCTCTTAAGTGCTTCTTCTCCGAGAGGAGAGAGTGAGGAGGAGAGTCGCCGGCCCCCCCCCACCCCCCCAAGTCCCCTGTCCCCTGTCACCGTCTCATGCATGTTTGATTCAATGTTCTTTGAGAAACGAGCGCGGGGACGTCACAATGGCCGTGTCCTGTTCCCATCCGTCGGGGGAGACCGTGGGGAGGGGGGGGGGCTTGAATCATAAATGACACCAGGCCTTGCAGGGAACAATATGAGAGCCGGAGCCCGCACAGGAGGAACAAAATGTTCCCTCCATCCGTCCACTCGCCCACCGCTGCCGCCTGCACTCAAGACTTCTCACCATCGCGAGCAATTACCCTCACTTTTTTTTTTTTTTTTTTTTTTTTTTTTCCCTTTTTCTTTTCCTGCTGATGAAATCCTCACAGAGCCTGTCTCAGCTGCGTTTGTGTCTGGTGGTGGTGGTGGTGAGAGAGAGAGAAAGGGGTAGTGGTAGAGAGGAGAAGAGATAGTATGTGTCTGAGTGAGTGGTGTTGGCGTGTGTCTGTTTGGCTTGTAAATCCTGTTTAAGCTAAACAAACTCATTGTCCTCATCCTCCAACTGTGTGTGTGTGTGTGTGTGTGTGTTTTTGGTGTGTGTGTCCCCCCCCCCTCCCCCTCCTTTCCCTCCTTTCTTCTCGTCTCTCTCTGCCTCCTCCTTTGAGTTGTAAGTACAGTCACTAATTAGTCCCCTCTCCCTCTTCATGCTGGGTCAGTGGGTTTACGGTTTCAGCACTGATCTGCTGTGTTTGCCTTGTGTCTCCCGACACTGAAGCATGCCTGCAAGCCAGCAGAGGACTGCAGCCTCCTCCGAGAGGTCTTCACACCTTACACGGTGTCCCACATGGGTTCATTTGCCAGACAGCCTCTCAGGACTGTGCTGCTCTGTCTCTCTCTCTCTCTCTCTCTCTCTCTCTCTCTCTCTCTCTCTCTCTCTCTCTCTCTCTCTCTCTCTCTGGTGCAGCTTGCCCTGCACTTGAGTTCATGCCAGGTATTAGACTAACCAGTCCAGCAAAGTGCTGCGCCTGCTGGGTCCAGTCAATAACCCGTTATGTTCTCATACAAACAGCAGCGCATTTCGAAGAGGCTTCCACATGATGAGGATTAATTTCAGACAGACTTTTAGTTACCCCGCCACGCAGCATGTTGCAAATCTTTCTAGCTTATAGGCTATAATGAATCATTTTCTAAAGATAACACACCGCATGCTGTGTTTATAATATCATTTGTGCTATAAACAGTCTCTTGTCTAGTCGGCACTGTTGTCTCTCCGAGTGCATGCTGATGCTGATTTTCTGGTGGAGGTTGCGTGGGAGATGCAGAGCGATGGCAGAGATTCTATGAAGGCGGTCGAATTGTCTCCCAACATGGCCTCCGGGGGGATACATACTTCCTTGTTTTCTGACAAAGTAAATTAACAAGGATTTACTAATGCATAGGGACAGCATTTATTCTTCGCCTGAGACATCAGTTATGAGGGGGAGAGGGAGTCGTGCAATATCTGCTCGCACATAATGCCGATGCCTATGCATTGCAAAGAGTGCGAAGGATGAAATCTGGTCTGCGTCGAACGGGGGATATTTTTTTTTTGCAAAAAAAAAAAAAAAAAAAAAAAAAGGTAGTTCAGTTTTAAGGCCGGCGGAAGGCTGTAAACTTGATGTTGTTTATCCAGTTGTGCTTTCGGTCTGTTGAGGATGCCCGTTGCTGTCGTCGTTGTCGCGCCGGCCCTCCAAATCGCGCCGGCGCATAATTGCGAGCTCCGCTGCCCCAGCTGAGATTGTGTCCCGCCCACGTTTTGACATTGCTCGGTGGCAGAAAAAGTCTTGTTACTGTGAGCAGCGTGTTCGCCCGCTCGGTGCCCTCCCCTCGGCTTTGACACCGGCGGTTGAGCCGGGCGCTTTCCCAGGGTTCTGAGGACTGACATCCCTTTCATTCTCCCGCCTGGGCGGCTCAGATAAAGGGGCATATTTTAAACCTCCGTGTGGATACACCAACTGTAAAAAGAGACGGGCCGGTGGGCCGCGGCCGAGCTACGGCATTAACTTCACAGGGAGAGGGATGAAGAGGGTAGCGGGGGGGGGGGGGGGCGACGAGGAGCGAAACAAATAAAGAAGCAAAGAGTCCGGATGCGAAAGTCCACATTATTAAACGGCGATCACAGCGACTTGTACGGCTTAAAGTAGTATAGCTGGCTACGGACCTTACTTTGCAAAGATCACAGCCATTATCTGCAATCACGCTGCAGATAACCCATCACTCTTGTTTATCGGCGGTCTATTACAGGGGCAATGTGTTTCACCACTCTTTTTTTTCTTTTTTTTTTCTTCTTTTTTCTAATCTGCCCCTGTCGTGTGTCCTCCCAGCAAACCAAAGCCGCGGTGGAAGCCGTCGTTTATCATATCGGTAATGAGACCAGGGTAATCGTGTGTATTCCGGAGACAGCAATGATACACTGCTTGGCGCTTGCCAGGGATCAGCCTCTAAACAATGTTTATCATTGTCTCCCAGGGCTCTTTAATTATCTGGCAAACATTATTGACAAACCAGCGAGGGTCCCCGCGTTTTAAGGATGCTGGGTTGCGATTCGCAAAACAAGTGCGCTCAAAGTAAAAGGCTTTTTAATTTGACATCGTTTGAGATGCAAACGGATAGTCGCGTATTGCAGTTCTTTGTGCAGCCAGCAGCCTCCACTGGATGTATTTTGGAGGAGGGAACAATTAATGAGAAACGATTGGGGAACACAAGGCGAGGGGAGAGGCAGCGAGTTTCATCAGAAGCAGATCTGATGCTCCGTTTCTCACAAAAAAAACAACAACAACAACAAAAAAACGCAGTTTAATGTCTTCGTCACAAGAGGAGGGATAGTCTGCTAAGAAAATACTCCCTCCTAAATTTTTTTATTGAATCATGTTGAAACACTTGTAATCCAAACTGAAAATATTTCAACAACGATCGGGATGGTTTGCCAGGAAATGATGTGCAGACCTTCGTGGCTTCAAGCTGATAAATCCTGTAGATTTTTGTGACCCATTGACTTTTACGTGACGTTAACATTTGCGGCTTTTTAATAAAATGTCTCCGTATCGGTTTGATGGATTGCTTTAAAATTTGCTGTAACTCATTCAACACCCCCTCTCTGGATTAAATATAATCACGTTGGTGATCCTCTGATCTTCCATGTAGAGCCACCATCAGGTCAAACATGTTATTTGTCCAATACTTTGAATTATGGAAAAAGAAAAAGAAAAAAAAAAAAAGAATAGTATTTGCATTAGCTTCTGGTATACTTTGTGTTTGGTAAACACTGTATAACCGTCATGCCTTTTTAATATCAGCGTTTCATTTGTGACAATCATAGATTTTTAGCTCAAAGCACTGGCTCACAGCGCTGCTAGCATGGTTGTTAACTCTTCCTTTAATTCTAAATAAACTTCACCTCGTGTCATTTCATACTTTCAACACTCTGTGGAGAGACTAGTTGTAACTAAAAAAAAAAAAAAAATAAAAAAAAAATTCTTTCCAAGTAACTTTCTAGCCTCTCCTTTTGAAAACATCCTAAAATAGTTTCTTTGTTCACGTTTCTTCAGTCAGTTTTCAAGTATTCTTCTTCATGAAGAAGCATGAAGAAGTGATGGAACGGTTTATGAGCTCCTCTGTGTCTCTTCCTATCCCAACACTACTCCGGATTAGCAGCACATCTCAGCCATATTGCTTTCGCAGCCGCTCTGCTGCCTTTACTGTGCCTCCCCGACTGAGTAGAGGCTGAATGACATGTGTTGACATTGTTGAAGGCACACGTGAGGACATCACACGTTTGTCTCGCTCAGGCGGGGCGGGGTGGGAGGGGGGGGGGGGAGGCATGTTGGGAGGCGAAAGGAGGAAGCTGATGTCTAAGTCTGTGCTGGTCAGCGATGGTCCGCATCAGCGGCAACAACGACAGCGGACTCACGTGACCCTGAAATATGAAGTAGAGCCAAACTGTATGTTGCCCCCCCCCCTTCTTCCCCCTCCCCATACATCTACACGCCCATCCACGTCTCCTTGTCATGTCTCTATAACCATGTCTCCCTGGATATCAAATCAACATGATTGTACAACAAGAGAGGAGGGCGTCTCATTGATGGTTGCATGAAATCACCTTTGCAGAGATGTGTGTGTGTGTGTGTGTGTGTGTGTGTGTGTGTGTGTGTGTGTGTGTGTGTGTGTGTGTGTGTGTGTGTGTGTGTGTGTGTGTGTGTGTTTGGGAGAGCCAGAGAGAGGGAAGTGGGGGTAGCAGCAGCAGCAGCAGCAGCAGAGGTGGCTTGGGGTGAGGTCCTGCCCTGATTTTCTCTGGAATTCCTTTGTTTTTGGAAGCCAGAAAGGGGGAAACTGAATCTGAGTAGCCTGAGGGTCTCTTGCTCCTTGAGAATTCTCCGCACACATCCCTCTGCCGCCATCACTGATGGTTTTTAGGGGCAGCTCTGTTTTCAAAGCTCCCAAAACAGCCAAGGTGTTTTTCACCTTCCAGAGAAAGGAGAGGGGGAGCAAAGAAGATGACTGCAGCAGCAAACCGTCTCAGGGCCTGGAGGGAGCAATGTTACTGGTACAGAAATTTGCTCCATGTTTCAGAGCTGCGGAAATGAAAGTCAAATGTAGATCCTGTCACTCAGGGCACACAGGATACCTTCCGACGGATACGGAAAACACGGGAGCAGAAAGAGCACTTTCTTTATTTAAAAAAAAAAACAACCTAATATGAAGGTGAAAAAGTGCAAGCCTAACGTTTTCCATTTTTAATGAATTTCTTTTGCAAATGAATAAGTATTTGTAATTGTTTCATGGCCAAAGCTGCTGCAGAACTGTTGTCAGCTTCTCCTGCTCGCTGAAACTTTCACCTCACATTCATGGCTCATTAAATCTGATAAACTGTGGGTAATGGTGTTACAATTGTACAAAGGTATCTCCATTTACTCCGTGCCACAAGTTTTCTGTGACTAGATCCTTATCTGGCGGACTGTCGCTTTAAGTAACTAACTTCCACAAAGCAGAGCTTTTCCCTCTCGTTTGAAGGGGGCTCGTGTTGAGTGAGGGGGGAATTGAATAGGCTTGTTGCCTGCCTCTATTGAGCCAGCCCCATTCTTCCCTGTCCCCTGGAACGGTGGGGTGGAGGGACTCTCTCTCTCTCTCTCTCTCTCTCTCTCTCTCAAAAGAGAGAGCGAGGGGGAGGAGGTAGGAGAAAGGGGAAAGGGGAACAGGAGAAGGGCTAGGAGGTCTGATCACGTGAGCAATAATAGTGTTCGTGCTGGTCCCTTTCAGGCTGTCACAGTAAATCTGTTTGACTTGTCACTTTCTAAATCATTACGAAGGCTAAAAGCCTCTCTATTGGATTGTGGTGGAAGAGGGGAGGCTGCAGGTTTCCTTTGTGCCTTCTTGACGATGATGATAATCAAGTTTGTTTCTGGCCATCCTGCTGTGAGGCTATAATTAGCTCCCTTCTTCTCTTTTCTCGTCATCTTTTTTTTTTTTTTTTTTTTGTGCGTGTTGCTCCTCAGAGTGGAAGTAGAGTGGAAGAGTCTCTGTGTGGAGGTCATATGTCGAGTTTTGCGTGGCGTTGCCTGAACGAACACTCTTTAGTTTTGTCAGCCTTTCCGACTGCGGGTTCAGAGACGAGGCTCGCGTGCTTTCCTGCCTCGTGCAGAAGTTTATAAGAGCACTAACGGTGATTTAGTGCATGTGAGGTCTGCTGTTCCTCCCCCCGGGTCAGTCGGGGTGAGAGGAGCTGCTCGAGGTATGTCTAAACTTGTAGTGTCGCTTTCTGACCCAACCGGTTTTCGACCGACGGAAACATGACATGAGTAGATTTCGCCCTGCCGAAGAAATCTGCAGTATGCGACGTCCGAATTCCGCAAAGCCTCCTCGCCTCTCGCCTCCTTCTGCTTTTCCTCTTCCTCTCTTGTTTCTGTTCTCTTCAACTTTCCTTTCCTTTCTCATGCCATCCGTCTCCTCCTCTGCTCACCCTGTTCGCTCCCTCTTGCCCCCCCCCCCCCCCTCTCCTCCACCCCTCTCCCTTACTTCTTTGGTGTGTGTGCCAGCAGCACTCATGCCTGGAACGGAGCGCCGGGGCAGACATCTGTCTCACAGCGTCCCTGATCCGATCTGTGGCTCGAAGCATCGGGGTCACGAAGAGTAGCAGCCGCCAGTCCAGACACAGTGGGAGACAATCCGAGAGCTCTATCTCTGGATTTTCGTCTTCCGATGTCTCCGTGTTTCTGTCGTTCTAATTAACATTCACATCGCACGCAGCCGCACGCGCACACACACACACACCAGGGCATTAAGATGTTTGCTGTCTTTATGTGGAGCGTCTGTCCTTTGGACTGTGTGGCACTTTGTCAAACTGGGCTGGCACTGTCCCATGTCTTCCTGGTAAATTCGCAGAGAGAGCGGAGGGGAAATGTCGGCGTTAGCGGGTTGTTCGTCAGCTGCAGGGATGTGCGGATGATCTGAAAGCGGGATTTTGACAGTTAAACTGGATCTTTGTGCCTGGGGCAGCGCCATTAATGACAAAACCAATGACAGAATGAATAAAAGGGTGCTAATTGGAGCTGTTAGGTTTTGTTAGAGAGGAGCGTAGCTATGGATTGACACGCACAGTGTCTGCCAACTTTGATGCTTCACATATCTCCTTGAGAGATTTAATGGTTGCATATTGATCCCGCTCGCCGTTTTGACATTTATTGGTGCAGTTTTAGCTTTTTCCTCAAAGCAGGTGAGTTCATGCCAAGTGACAAGACTGGTAAATGCTTACTTCAGACGTTCACAGGAAAATATATAATGTTATAGAGGAGCCGGCATAATTAAAGGGCACACCACTGTTTTATGCAGTAATGTCTTACATTATATTTCAAATTCTAGTCTGCCATTTGTTTCCATTCCTTCCACTAAATTATGAAAATTTAACGTGCAGAGACTTGATTGAGACGGCTTATCCATCACACGCCATGGAGTATTTAGTTGCACTTAAGTTATGTTCTTTGAAATGTAGTGATGCAGTTAACAGAAGAGTAGACACTGTTCCTGCTGGTGTATTTGAAGATGCTACATCTGAGATTTGAGAGCAACAACTAAAGAAACAACTAAAATTCACATGCTCCTTTGCACATCTGTTTACCCGCTTGCCATTCTGATTTGATTTTCTCACAACACGGCTTGTCAAAGCAGTGCTTTGGACTCTGTGTGGAGCTTTGACAATAGTTCCTGATTGCAATTGCAGTGTCATACAATTGTAGTCACTGCAGACCGTGATGAATTTTGTACAAGATTCAAGTTGAATTTAATTCAAGCCAAAAAGTCTCTCAAAGTTTTGAAAACAGTTTAATGGCCTTTTGGAAATATTTGGAAATGTGTGAAGTATAACTCGTACATCTGACAATCGGACCTCGCTGCCCTTTTGTTCTCACATCTTTATTCAGTCTGGCATTGTGGCTATGTTTTCTGTTTGTGAGTTATTTTACCCTTACAAACTCTTGAGTGTCTTATCCGTACTGCCAGCATCATTTTCATTCCACACAGACCTGGTTTGCTGCAGTTTTCTGGCGATATTATTGGGAGTAATTTTGAAGTGAGTGAGAAATGTGCAGATTTAAGAGATTTAATTTCTGCATATTAACTTGTTACAGGGTAATTTCACTGACTCATGTTTGTGTCTCTACGTGTTTGCTCTGGCACAAAAAGATGTTGTTCATTCGACGCTCTGATCGTCTCTGTTGTTTTCTAACCATAGCGGTTAATGAGCAAAAAAAAACCAACCTTTGAATGACTCTATGAAACCTCAGGTATGGCCCTTTAAGATAAAGCGGTCGACGCATTTGATTAACTCAAAACCGCCTGAATACTCAGCCCTCCAAAGCTCCAGAGTCTCAGAATCTGAAGCTGCTTTGATTCAGCTCATCTCGTGTGAGTCAGCAGAATCACAAAGTAAAAGGCGAGCATGTGTGACAAGTAGATTAGTCGCCTTTATTGCGCCTGTTCCCTTTCAAAATGAATATCTTAACATCGTGTTTACTTAGTATGAATCCCTGAGATGGAAATCAGGCTGCGATTAGATAAATGGCAGACACGGCTGTTATCTTTTGAAGGATAATTGACCTGTGACACTTTATTGGCGGGAGCCCAACCCCATGTTGGCTCCAGGATTTGAATGTAAAAGCTTTTCTGAGTAAGATAGAAAGTAAATGTTTACTTGTTGCCACTACAAAGAGGTTAATTTGCAGAGGTAATACACTGTTCATATTCTAATGTATAGCTCAGCCCTTCAGTGGTGATGCCGGCTCTGGTTTCCTGCACTGCCTTAAGATTAGAAAGCCTCCTATGACCTGACAAACCCGAGGCCACTTTAAAGACATTAAAAAAACTATGTATGCTGCAGATTTCAGATCGCATTTCACTAAGCAAATATTAACTGGCTGGCTCTGTGCATTAATTCAGTTCACTCACAGTAACACAGCCAAGGCCCACAGTATGCTTACACTGTATAAATCACTCTTTTATAGGTTCATGTTGGCACTGTCATAATGTATGCTATCACAACAGTAATGAGATACATTATGGCACATCCTCCATTATTACATTGAGTTTTTATTAGTTTTTATTAGTTAATATTTAGAGCTGCAACTAACAGATACCTTCTTTACAATTAGTCTGTTGATTTGTGATTAATTGTTTGTGTCTAAAGAATGTCATCACGTTCAACTGGCCTTCAGAAAACCTATTTGTGACATCATGGAGGCTACACACATTTTTTTAAAAAAATTTTTTTACAGTCTATGGTTTTGTCCAAAACCAAATTATCTTAATTTTTTTTTTTTAGCTAAATAAAAAGACAAAATCTTATTCTTATAATTGAGCAAATGTTTCCTTTGTTAAACATGTTAGTGACATGGCCTTAGAGATGGTAATGTTGGTGTGTCGGTACACCACTTTGGTAGAGACTGAAATATTTCAGCCGCTATGGGATGGATTTCCTGGATATTTCACGTGGACATTCATGTTACCCAGAGAATGTAAACAATTGACTTTGGATACTGATTTTCCTCTTTCACCACCATGAAGCTGACATTTTTGGTTTGGAGTGAAACATTGACAGCTATTGGATTGGTTGTCATCAAATTTAGTGCATAAATTCAGGACTCTGAGGATAAATTGATCAATGATGTTCCCTTCACTTGTCCTGTAGCATTCTCATCAGGTTAAAGTTTAAATCTCCAATGTCTAGCATGTTTTGTTTATGAGCCATTACCTGCAGGGCTGATGCCATTACAATGAGCCTTACCGGTACTTGGTGTTTAGTGTAAATTAGCAAATCATAACATGATAACAAGTTAAATTCAAACTGCAAGCAGTGCTATGCGGGCCCTCGCACGCTGCACGTCAGGGATCCGGCGGGTCGGGGCAGCCTCGAGGGTCCGCATACTCCTGCTTGCAGTTTCACAAATTTTCTCGATCTCGTTCCTTATTCTTCTTTTTTTTTTTTAAATGCCTTTTTTTGCCAGCTTTGACATCTTCAAAAACTCGTGAAAGTTGCTGCCTGACGCGTGTGCAAAGTTTCGTCAGGTTTGGAGCATCGTTTGACCTTAAACATCAACTTCCTGTGTCACGGCGAAACATCAAACTTAGCCGCATCGCCTTCGCTATACTATATACTATATACTATAAACTCTATACTATGTACAAAAATGAATTTTGGGTCACTTTTTGGACAACATGCTATAGTATGACTTTTTTTTTTTTTTTATATTTTTTTTTATCATATTTTGGACATGCTATAGTATGACTTTTCTTTGACTATTTTGGACAACATGCTTTGGATATTTTGGATGACTTTTTTTTTTAAATCACTTTTTGGAATATGTTTTCTGAACTGACATGCATGCCTCAAGTTACTTCTCACTGTGAGGCAACTGCTCTAACCACAGCACCACTGTGTCATACTATAGCATGTTGTCCGAAATATGAAAAAAAAAAAGTCTCTTTTGGACTTTTATTTTTGTTTGAGTTTTGTATTGTTGTTGACCTTTAGTTTGGTATTAGTATGACTGCACATACAAACCCTATGAACCATGTTGTTTACCCTTACAGGGATTCGCTCTCCGTGAACCATGTGTAATACCTGGGCGGGGCTCAAACCCCTGTCTTCATGAGGTGGTTTCCAGCTCTGAGGCGGTGTCGTAGACCATTGGACTATCTACGGCGCTGGAGAACCGAATTTTGTGCATGTAGGCAAATGGAGCCCCCGGGGCATCTGTTTAGGGGGCGCTAGCGAGCCATTTGTCCACGCCCACTCGCGACTCCACTAAAATGCGACATTTTTCGCCGGGAGAGACGGGTGTACCAACTTTCATGATTTTTGGAATATGATAAAGCTGCCAAAAATGCAGTTGTTTACTGAGAATCATAATAATCGCTTGGATAACAATAGGCCTTTCGCACCATCGGTGCTCAGGCCCTAATTATCAGAGTCATGTCGCAAAATATTTATGTCAAGTCAATTGATCTATTAAGGAACTAATAATTTCATTGCTATAAGTAAGCATGTCTATTTTCATGCCTAAATAAAAGCCTCGTCCTAAACCCAGATACATCCTACTCACTTTCTCACCTGAACTTTTCAAGCTGGAGTCCTCTTAGTGTCCTCTCTGTGTTTCTGTTATGCAGCAGCCTTCAAAAGCTGTTATATACTGATGACAGGCAAGGTCGGGCCAGTGAGACAGGACAGTGCGGGAGCGGGGGAGGAGGAAGGGGGAGGTTTGGTGGTGTTTGAGGGTGGCTGTGAGAGAAAGGGGGTTGGAGGGTGGCAGAGGGAGAGAAGGGGAGTGGGTGGTTGGGGAAAGGGAAAGTGTGTGGCACTGCAGCGCTGCTGGTGTACCACCCGCCACTCAGCTGCAGCTACAAATCAACCAGAACCGAGTCGCTGCTGGCTCTGGGCCACGACACTGATCACTGGCACACAGAACACTGTCAAAACCATCTTGGTGGGTAATTAGGGATACTCTATCATTTCTGCTATCACTTAGCTGCAGCGCTCATGCAGTTCTGTATGCGTATGATGTGTATGTGGCATCCGAGGCTGTGGGATTGATGGAAAAGATGCTGCAATGATGTAGGTACATTATGCGTAATGTAGTCCTGGCAGAGTGGAAGACTTTGAGATAGGAGGATCTTAGCTGATCCCTTAAAGTCAGTCCAAAGCAGTAAACTCTAGCTGACTCCGGTGTGTGTGTGCGTGTGTGCGCGTGCGTGTGCGTGCGCATCTTTAAATCCACACACAGCGCTGTGTGTAACCTTGTGGTTGTTTTAAAGGTTAGCAGCAGTGTTACGGTTCTGTGTGAGTGTCGCTGATGCACATCGTGTCCTGTGTGACTTTGACCAGACAGGCCTTGCAGCGTCACAGAGTGAGCCGGATAGACAGCTTTAAACAGTTCTGCATGTACACGGCGAAGAGAGAAGGAAAGTAAAAACGCGTGGTGGTAAGCTGTTTCCCCCCCCCCCTGTGATTTAAACATTTAGAATTTTCCCATTAACCCCTATCACTCACGAGAAGACCTTTGCTAAAATGCCTACTTTTACACTTGCGCTGTGAACAATTTTGCAATTTGCGCTGTTATTATCCTAATTTGCGCAAGCCAAAATGAGAGAAAGGGAGAGCACATTGTGTGCCCTTTTGATTAAGTGGGATGTTTGAATGTGGGTCCTCCACCTTCAAGAGAGATTTGATACTTGAGGGGTTGAAGTGTTTTTGATGGAAACTCCATTAATGATTGATAACAGGAGGAGAGCGGTTATATCCCTGCTCCAGCACCATCAATTATTAAAAGCCTCTCTCCTTGCATTTTGGTGGCACATAAAATATCAGTCACCATCTTGAAATCTTGGAGTTGATTATATCTGTCAGAGGAATTAGGGCTTTGCATTGATTTCTTAAAACTCTCTTCATCTGGGATTTGTGTGTTGTGCATTTTGAAGGTGATGCAGCAACAATCAGTCCCGGTTTGTTGCTGTTGTCTGCTCCCATCAAAGAAAAGTGATTCTAGACTTTAAAAATCTCAATTTCTCATTAGCATGATCATGATATTTTTTTTTAAATTAATTGAATATAAACATCCCAAGAACTGAAATTGCTTGGCTAATTTTTGAAATTCCATTTTGATACGACGCAGAAAATTGTAACAAACTGGTGCATAATGTCCATTAAACACTTAATGCCTAATAAATGTAATACAACCCTAAGCGTTCACCTTCACTGCAGATGAGGTTCAGCTGGCTTTGTGCTGAAAAACTGCGGCTGTCTTACACGTCGGGGCTTCATCTTGAGAGGTTTGTGTGCCACACAATGTCTAATTTAATAGCCAGAGTGATTCAGTCCGTGTTTATGTTGAGCATCTTACTCGCACACACGCCGCATGTCGAGTATGATGTTGAAGGACTGAGTGGATGGTTGAAGTGATGCCGGAGAGTCGTGTCAGCCAGTGTGCGAGTGCGTGTCAGCGCAGCAGCAGAAGTTCTCCGGAGCGGAGTGCTGATTTGAGCCTGCACGGAGACGAGCTGACGGGCCTGCAGGCTTCTCTCTGTCATCGCCAAGGTTCCAATCAGTACTTGCAGAGGGAATTCTCTCGGAAAGCGCCGCCGCACTTCCACACACGAGACCTGATTAAGTCTTTATGCTGCATGTGGCAGCCACGGAGCAGAATGCCCGTCCGCTCCGCTCAAGGTGCGCCGAGGCTGCTTCAAGGCCCGCAAGAGGAGATGTTTTCACGGGGCTTCAAGTGGTTGTGGAGCCTCTCTCAAGCCAAGGTAATGATTATTGACTTGCATACATGTAGAGAATGCCTGGAAGCGCTTCTGTTGAATGGTGCTCAGTTTTTGCATCGTCTGAGTGACACCCTCATTTACTGGTGTCAATATTTGAGTTATTCATTGACTACAAATGGAGCCCTGCAGCACTGTGTCTGCATTTTGCCTACTTTCCAGTAACAACAGCCTCAGTCTGCTCAGATGAGGCAAACGATCTTGAAGATTTAAAACGAATATCAAGTTTGAGGGAGGTAACGATGACAAGCAAATGAAAAGAAACGGCAATAAAGTGCGAGCTGCTCTTGTATCTGCACTAATCTGCGTGTCTAATCATAGCGGTGAGGCAACGCGTGCTGCCCATCTTATGTCAGCAGCGGTGTATTTATATAAGCTGTTTCCCGTCGGCCGCGGCTCTTGTCCCGAGAGCACCAGGCACCGCAATGGTGAGGCAGCGTGATTAGATTTACAGATAGAGATTAATGTGAACAGAGTTAATGGCACAAAGGCATAAATCACAAAGAACAGGCTGGAAGCATTGTGCTTGACCTTTTGAATGGTGATAATGATGCTGGAGACAGATACGCTCTGACTGGGGCTGCAAGGCCAGCGCGGATGAGTTTAGACAACGGCGTCATCAACGCAAAATGGTGCGCGTGCGTGGGGTTAATAGGTGGGCCGGTCAACAGATGGAAGTGACAGCACGCGAGGAGCTTGACATGCTCGGAAGTGTTGAAAATGCGTTCAGAATCGCACCGCGACAGGCTGATACCTGGCGCTCGTGCTCTTTCTTCAAGTGGGAAGTGAAACCTGTCCGTCTGTCTGCACGCACGTCCGTCTCGCTGTCTGTCGTCGCGCTGCAGAGCGCCAGCAGGGTTATTAGAATACACCTATGGCTGTCACTGATAAGGCCCGTACGGGGCGCCCGCCACTGACAGCGCTGCCTGCTCGCGTGGCGTACACAAGTGGCCCGGCCGGGGGATTACTGCCTGCTGCCATTTCTGCTGATGCCTTTCTTTATGTTATCCTCTCCAGTCAGATGTGCTGCATTTGAATAACTTGGCTGATGTTGTAGAAATGGAACTCCTTGAAATCTCCACCTGCATACAAATGAAGGCGCGCGGACACGACGCCCGCACACTCACACAGCGCATATTTAGAGTTTCTCGGTTTATTAGTCGGCCCGTCTCCGTCTTCATCTTTCCTCCTGCTAGTGGCCATAACTGGTTATTTACATGCTCTGTCACTTACTGGGAGGAGTGATGCTGATGGGTTAGGAGGCTCACTAATCCACTCTGCTGCTGTCATTAGAGAGAAGCAAACAGACTATTACCACCTCCTCCTCCTCTTTCTGCTCATCATAAGCCTGCCTGAACCACACACACTCGCGCACACGCACACACACACACACACACACACGCACACACACACACACACACACACACACACGCACGTGCACACACACACAGCTGGGATGGTGAGTGCCTCTTGTTTCTTTAGCGCTGCTGAGTGGAGCCCTGCTTTGGTAATTGATCCTGTTTGGTACATGGGGAGAGGGGGCAGGGGGAGAGAGAGAGAGAGAGGGAGAGAGAGAGGGAGGGAAGGAGGTCCTAAGTGTTGTCAGTTTGCTGCATTAATTTTTCAACTGTGGCCTGTGAGGCTGGAGGAACGAGGAGGGGCCCTTTGCAGAGCTCACTGAGAAGAAACATACTGTACCTAATGCTGCCTACACTCCCGTCGCTGTTTGTTGGTGCTCATTCTAAAATAAGTTCCTTTCTGCGAGACTCAAATATGATTCAACTGTATGCACTCCCGGCGTCCTGCCGATGACAAATTTGTTTTCCTGCGTCTCCTTTTCTGCTGCACTCATAAACAGGCCTCTGGTGGTTGTGCAACTTGTGCCTCTTTGTCTGGGTGTTTGTGCCTTCTCATGGCGTACAGTACATACAGCTGATAATAGACAGGCCTCACTCCGTGCTGTTTGATCCCAGCTCGGGGCTCTGGTCTCTGACTCACTGATGATGTCACCAAGGCAGCTCAGAAGGAGTGGGCAGAAAAGAAGCTTAAACACTCTGTAGTAGAAATTGCTATTATTACTTGTGAGTTCTTCACAGCTCTCACTTGCGTACAGTGTCAAAATACTCCCGTCCTATAATTAGCACCAATGTGTTATCGCAATTCCGGTCAGTGGCTGGAAGGGAGTGATTTTAATGTCCGTCAGAGCCACGTTAGCGAACACTTCCGTGATTTATGAAGAGGTCCTCACAGCCACAGAAGACGACGTCAGTGCTGACATTTGTTACAGATATGACTCATAATTTCTTGCTTTTATTCAATACTTCCTAAGCAATTTGAGCGTGACACATTTCACTGAACATCTCTCATGCTTGCGTTCTGCGGATGTCAGTCAAAATATCTAAAAATGCTTTGTGAAGATGCGGTATGTAAAACACACAGTGGGAGAGAGCTGCAGAGAAGTGAAATGATCGCTGGAGTCCATTACAGTCAGAACGGGAGGTGTGCTGAAGACAAAATATCCCCTCTCGGTACACCGAGATCCAAAAGACCACTTTAAGACAACACTAATGTGGATAGATCTGAAAATGATGGACTGTCTGAACCACTTTCTGTCCACATATTTCTCAAAGTTGACACCTGCATTCAAACAAAAATAAATAATATAAACATATTTAAAAGGATACTCAAGTCTTTAAGTGGTTCAGTGAGATGATATTTCCCAATTTTCAGTCCATCGCAAAACGCGAACTGGATTCTAAATTTCCTTTCACCTCATCTGCTTGTAAAATGTCCATGTCTTTCAGTTAACCAGATCATAGCCTGAGTTTGCAACACAGGCTTTCTTTTATCAATTTGTAGGCCCAACTGAAATAACCCTGATGCAGGGTTGTACCCGAATTTTGTCAGCCAAAACCGATTTGGCTGTACAATTCATTTCAACAGTTGGTTTCTATTTTTTCCATATGTACTATCTGGCATTTAGAAATTGTGCAGGTGTCCCCGAGGTTTCCATGCAGGTCTTGGGAAACAAGCAAGTTTGGACCGGCGGTTGCCCTTGCAAGACTAGTGGCACGGTCAAAAACACTCCTTTTGTCGAGGCTTCGCTCCTGTGTAATCCCCCCCCACCACCTCCACCGAAGCAACACAATCCCAGAGGCCTACTGCAAGTGGTGACAAACTTGATGTCAGGGTGTGTGCAGAGGCCGTTTCAGGGCCCCGGTCCTGGTCCGTGACTTAGAACCACTTGTTTGTGAAGTAACCCTTCACCTAAATGACTGAACTTGAAGAGTCTCGGTTACATGACGATTCGACGCGTTGACTTTCAAGGGAGCAGGCGGCCCTACCCTGGTGACATCATCACAGGTCACTCCGGGGACATCATCAGGATTTTTTTCTGACAAAAGCTCCTATTATCCATACCAGAGGTATAAACATTTGAATTACAGGTCTGATCAAAGATGAAAAATGGTCGCCATCAACCGAGCCTGTAGGACCTGTGATCAAATCGTTATTCCGTACTACAACGGTTAGCTGACATATTCATCTCACTCGGGCTTGAGAAATGATCATATATCAGGGTTTTCCAAAAGCTTGGATTTCCCCTTCACCTCCACACAAATATCCACTTTGAAGCTTTTTGAAAATAATATGTTTTCTTTCGCAAACAATGTTGGTTTAGGCGGGACCAAAGTAATGGCTCTTTAACCTCGGCATGGCAGCGCACCAGGCATTATAAAAGGCAGAGCCGGTTCAGAGATAACCTGATTTACAACCTCTGTCAGGTCACACAGGTGAGAGTCCCCCCCCCCCCCCCCCCCTTTGTTTTGTCCCCTCCAACGGGGGTGTTTTCTCTCTCGGGTTTGATTCCTCTCCCACCACCCTCCCTTCCTATCCTCTCACCCTCCTGCCAGCTTAGCTAGCCAGGACAGGCCTTATTCCACTCCAAAACCATGATTGCATTCTTGAGCTATTCCACCCCCTCCTTCAGAACAAGAGCCCTCCTCATCTCGCTCCCTTTCAAGTAGAGGCTGCCGGGCGCATTTCCCCTTTGAAGATGTAATCTCGGAAAACACAGAGACATCTCCGGGATTATCTTAAATGTCTTCAGTATGTCAACAGCCTAGCCCTGCTGCCGAGCAGCTCTGGCCGTTTAAGGGGTCGGCTGTGATGACAGCCAAGGAAAATGCCGCACCGCAGAGGTAATCACAGGGTCAACTCTGCTGACTCCATTCAGGGCCAAACTCCCACTGTTAAAACTGGATGTTAACAGGCACAATGAAATGATGTATTTCCCCGTGTGGCAAGGCTGTGTTTACAATCGGAGGTAATAGCAGGCGGCAGAGTGCTCAGTAACAGATGGTGTCGGTAGGTGAGGTTCGTTTATGTCACGGCATCTTCCAAAATGTTATGACAATGCAAATGGTGCAACGTCTTAACTAAGCACACACAATAAGATGAGAAGCATCACTGAGTAGTCACAAGAGGGAAAGTTAGTATTCACCAAATTAGAGGCACATAAGTGGGCGCTCCTTGAAAAGGATCTTGACTTTGTAATCATATCAGATGTTATCGGGGGGAGATTTTAGGAAGGGTAAGTGCTTGGAAACTAAATCAGAGAGAGGCTGCCTAGGGAACACGTTGTTATCATAATTACCTGCTGAGCGATGACTGCAGAAGCGGTGTTGATGTTGACGCCGAGCTGCCCTCTTCTCTCACCGACAAGGCTGTCTTGTGTGGGCTGCTGCCTGCTTCGACATCTCTTTGTGTTCTGTTCTGTGTGTGTTTTTCTGTTTTTTTTTTTCTTTTCCTTTCCTCTCTTTTCAGCCAGGAACACAGACTGCAGGCCAAAAACGCAAATATTGTTTGGGTGAGATCAGGCTCGGAGATTGAGGACGGACTTGCGTCAGTGTGTACGTGCGGGCGCTGGCAGGCTTTTTGGGGTTGCTCCCGGGAGCTGAGGCGAACCGGCGACCTCATCGTTCTCTGTTTCAAACAACAGACTGCTGCTGCCGGTGCACAGGGTCTGCCTGCATGTTGTTGTTGTTTTTTTGTTTTTTTTTAATTACAAATGATCTGTTTGGATGAAATGCAGCCCCAGCCTCGTCACTGTTGGCATTTAAACAGGAGGAAATGACAGATGATGATGATATCACAGCGGGAGAGATTGAAAGAAGAGGGAGAGACCACTCGAGGAGGAGAAACACTTGACCTGTTTGTTTTGGGGAAAATGGTATTCGTCTGCTAATTTCCTCCTGATAAGTATCTGACGGCTCATAGTAAAGTGTTTTATATTGGCCAGAGGAAAATGGCTTCTCTCGCTCACGGCGCCGATCGATCCCAGAGACTCTGCTGCTGCTTTAAATTGCATTCTCTGGTTTTTAGAGTTCTTCTATTTGCATAGAGATAATCAATTACGTATATTAGCCTGCTGCTTTTAGCTTAACATGGACTTTCTCCTGCCTTCCCTCGCCTTTCTCCTCCCCTCTGCAGACGCTGCTGCAGATTCTGGCTCTTTCCTCTTCCACCTAACATCATTGACTGCTGTTTGCTGTGCTGGGGGCATTGATTTTTTACTGCTATGCCTCTCTCACTGGTTTAACAGTTGATGAGTTGTGTTAAGACACCCAGGGACAGCCCTGCCTGTTTTAAGGAGATGAGGTTGGCTTTTATAGCCCTCCTGCTTCCTCAGCCTTGGATGACAAGGTGTGTGTGTGTGTGTGTGTGTGTGTGTGTGTGTGTGTGTGTGTGTGTGTGTGTGTGTGTGTGTGTGTATATAGTATGTGCACACGTGAGTGAGTCTGTCTATATGAGTTGAGCAGCCACTTGAGACTAGGATTCCCCCCAGGAAGCCAA
Organism: Embiotoca jacksoni; assembly: GCF_022577435.1. Classification (NCBI taxonomy): domain Eukaryota; kingdom Metazoa; phylum Chordata; class Actinopteri; family Embiotocidae; genus Embiotoca; species Embiotoca jacksoni. Next base: position 8,820,828 of record NW_027185252.1, on the reverse strand, counting down.
AGTAAACGTTGCGGTGTTAAAGGCTTTCAACAGGCAAACTTGGGCTTTGTCATCTCCAGCATTTTAATCACTTTAAAGACTTTGTACAGGAAAATGGGTTTATCTCAGCCAATGAACAGCCACATCATCAGATACGATTACACAGGACTGAAGTGTTAAGAGAGTAATACCAAGTGTGATTATGAAAACTGGGAGACGACCGGCTCGAGTGGAGAGTTGACACAGAGTTTAGATTCAGAGGTGACAAGAATTTTTAGTCTGTCGCAGGCACCAATTCCACAAACAACACGCGCACACGCACACGCACACGCACACGCACACGCACACGCACACGCACACACACACACACACACGCACACACAAGTCATGGATACAGACACAAACCTCATTTAACACGATTAGTCTCTTTGAGGATTTTACCGCAGCCTCTCATATCCTGGATGAAAGAGTTCACACTTCTGACAGCAAAAAAAAAAAAAAAAAAAAAAAAAGCTGGAGTCTGCAGGAGCTACTACGAAGCACTCAGCTCTTCACTACAATATTCACCACATTATTAAGGAACACATTGCTTTGTGCTGTGTTGCTCTCAACACCATCTGTAGTGTGCCGCTCAAGTGGTAGCAATTTTCTTGCAGTCTTGTGTCTGTCAGTATTACAAGTGAAATTCGATTGCAGATCTCGATGCTCTTGTGCATTTAGTTTCTCATAAACGTTTGCATTGTTCACAGATTGCTTCCCAACAATTTCCAGTGTGCAGAAATGTGCTGCCATCTGAGTATTTAGCTCTCTCTCACACTCTTCAGATATGAAGCCTAATGTCATTTCACAGTATAAGAAAACCCATTTTCAGTGTTGCTCTTAAACTAGAATCCAATCTAACCTCTGTTGTAATACAACCAAGGCTTTTTAAAAAAAAATTTTTTACTGACAATAAAAGCTAAATATAGCTGTGTGTCATGGTCGCTAAATGACATCACCTTGGAAAAAACATATGCAATGGGATGAGACTTAAACCCATTCACAATTAGCACAATAAAGATGCAGTTAATGTATGGCTATCTTAGCAATGATTTTATAATCGCTCTCTTAAATCCATCACCTTTACACACTCACAACACGCACGTTTTTAAGAGGGTCCATTGGTGCGTGTTATAGCTGGGTAATATCAACCTAATAGGCTTACCTGTCAGCACTGCACGGGACGTAGACCCCGTAAATCACATTTGTCTGCGACACCTGCTCGCCTGCCTGCGTATTTATGGCTTTCTCCTCCGCCCTGTCCTCCTCTTTTTGGCCTCTGTCCAAAATCAACCCCCTCTTTGCACGTTATGTTCCTCTGTATGTTCTATTCTCCTCATGGATTGAATGAACGAGCAGGTGTTATGATGTATGAGGGGGCCTCCCCCCCCCCCCCCCATACATACACCCCTCCTGTTTAAACCATATATTTAAACCAGATATTTAAGATTTAGTCTCCAGAGGGGAAAAAATGGTCACATTTCTTATTCCCTATTTCATTTCCAAAGATTAATTTGATCTTAACGTATGTGTTGTTGTCCACTTAGTGTGGCATGGCGCCTTGATTTTCTTGATTTAAGAGTTTTGTTTTCAAAGATTAAAACTCTACCCAAGGTGTACACAGACACATGTATACTAAATCATCCACACAGTTCTTCAGTTTCCGATATTTTTATGTCAGGAAGACTCTTTGTTGGCGGCGCCCCACTGACCAAATTTTCTCAGACGGGGATTAGAAGTGCCAAGCCACACTGCACCTCTTGGACCGAGGCCACAGGCGCAGTCTGAAGCAGAGGAAGCTTGTTTGTTGCGGTGTAAAGACTTAAAGCGGAGAAACAATGGCAGAAGTAGAAGAATGGTGTGATTTCCTGGGGGACTGTCGCTGTCAGTTGTTACAAACTTGATAACAGTAAAGTTGTGTGCATCCCAAAACTAAAACAGCGATCTGAAAGATGCAGAGTGAGATGATGATTCTGTGTGGTTTGGTCTCTCCTAGTGATCCATTGTATATTACATGTAGTCATTTCAACTATAAAACACAATTTGAATGTATTACCATACATTTTAAACATGACAATACATTTTAAAGTAAGTTAAATGTCATACATCAGCCTAATTTGTCTTTAAGATGTTTCTAACCATAAAATAAAGAGTTTATATAGCCACACAAGCAGCTCTGTGTAACCATGCTCAGACACAGCAAAGCTTTGAAGTAAATGTTAACATCAGCAGGTGTAGTTGTATTGTATGCATGGTATTTCATCACGGTTTTTGTAATCAAATTGAAGTGCATTTCAAC